>NC_132812.1:7578552-8190219 GCF_048594095.1 Paramormyrops kingsleyae
GAAAGTGACCCAAAGAATGAGATCACAGATACAAGCGGCGGAAATGAGCCTCCTTTGGCTCAGCCTTAGAGACAGGGTGAGGAGATTAAAGATCTGAGAGGGGCTCTTCCACATCAAAAGGAGTCAGCTAAGGTAGTTTGGGCATCAGTCTAGGATGCATCCTACACGTCTCATTGGCAAGGTGTTCCAGGCATGTTGAACTGGGAGGGGGCCCTGTGGCAGACCCAAGACTTAGCTGGCCTGGATATCCCCCTGGAGGAGCCAGAGATGGTGGCTGGGGAGAGGGAGGTCTGGGCATCTCTGCTCAGATTGCTGCCCTTGTAAACTAGACCTGAATAAGCAGCAGACAACAGATGGATTATATGTTTTATTTAATTATTTAAATAAGGGGTGGGCAATATCACTGATATTCTTTTCATTTTGATTTGATCCAGTACCAAGGTTGGCATTGCCATTACAGATATCTTAAGTCTTTTGTGTGGATTAAATGGAAATAATGATTAATGGTATTGGAATAAAATCTCAATACAGTATTTGAAATTCTTGCAATAAATTTTTCAATATTTATACAACGAATCTGTCAAGTAAAAACCCAAAATATTTCGATACTTCCAGTGCAAGACTAATGTCTTTTCGTGACTAGTACTTATTCACTTTTCTCCTCCTCACTCACTCTTGTTAAATGTCTCACGATTGTGCCACACTATCTGTGAGTAAGTGCAACAGCAATGATAAAAATTATGATGAATGGCTTGAAGAGCATACACAGAACTAATGCAAAAGCAGTTAGCACACTAAACTTTAATCTGTTTTTTTAATGTATACTACATAATCTATAAAATTACAGATCTCGATGAGATTTATTTCCTAAGACAGAGTAAAAAATATTTTTATCGATGGTCTCAACCCAGCTGACTATTGTGGTTCTTGCGATATATAGGACATGAAAATTAGTTCATCAGTGTGTTTTATATAGAAGCATGTATTCCAACACTGTGGTGTGAGTCCTTATATAGGCTTACTGGCATTATTAGGAAGACCATCTCATTATGGTAATAGCCCAACGTATGAATCATGCAGCTTCATACACTAGTAAATGATAATCACTGTAGTGTACTGAGGTGGGTAGCAGTAGAATGGTTTTGTGCAGTAGCTTAAATAAGCATTGAGAAAAAAAAATATGCTACAAGAAGTATAAATCAGATTATCTGCTATACACAAGTGGGCTGCATGGGAATGGGGAAAGTGGTAATACCACAGGTATCCACTGTAATCCGTGGGAATGGGGAAAAAATATTCCTATGGTAAGAGAGAGAATAGAGGTGATCTTTATGGTATTACTGTACGGATGGTAATAAAATGTATGGTAATATCGTGGAAATGGTATTGCGCCTATATGCATATCCTTATATGTCCTATATTAATTATAAGTCCCTTAGTTCTGCTAAATTATCACTTGGTTGCAGTGTCAAGTGAATAATTTAATAATTAAGATATTTAAAGGCAAATATGGACATGTTTAATTGTACACTGCACTAGTTTTTGTGCACATGGCGGTGGTGGGGGTGGTTTAGATGTTTACTGTACGTGGATGGATGAGGATAGATATCCTTCCCATGCAGCTCTCTACTACAGACTTAACATATCTTCAGCTTTAAAGTTAATAAGCTACCTAGGTTTACTGAATTAGAACTGTTTAATTGTGAAATGCACTTTGATAGGTAAGATGGTATATTGTGGTGTACGTACATACAGAAATAGATACATACATTTTCCTTAATTCTGTGTTACATATACAAAACTGGTGTATATTACTTATAAGCCCTAACAAAAATTAAGATAAAATGAAAACAGTCATAAATAACTGTAGGGAAACATTTCGAAACCATAGCAATCTGCTGAGTGAAACCATCCTTTTATGGCAGCCAGAAAGAAGGTTTAACTCAAAGCATTTGATAAATCTAGTCACATGGGCCCATCAGCGCCAAACTGCACATGCCAGTTGTTATTATTATTATTATTATTATTATTATTATTATAGTTGTTGTTGGTGGTGGTGGTAATAATATAACTGGTGGCATATAAATTGTAAGCAGCATGCGATTACAGGTAACATGATTTATGGGCAATGGTTGATATACAAAAAGATATTTAGTTGGATAGATAGTAGCCTACGTATCTCAGACTGTGGGGTATTCATCTGGGTGATTCATTGTGTACAGTGTCTCACTACAAACTATGAAATTGGAAATGGACAGTATTTGTTATGGTGATTGCTTCGCGAAAATGAAATTTCGATAGCATGCATTTCATTAACTGCTGAAATGGAGTGGGTCAAACCATAGCAAAGAGCTGCCATCTTAGCCTCTCAGTAAGAAATCGAAAGGAGCTGAAGCTCTGCAGATAACTTTTGCCCATGCAGCTTGTTGACATGGCCTTTCATTTTTTATATATTTTACATTTGATTTATGTTTGCCATTATTTGAACATCTAGTGCAACACAGTAGATTTTAACACAAACAACTTAACTAGGTTAATTCTAAGGTATAAACACCAATATTTTCTATTTTATGTCTAAAGTTTTCTCCCCATCCTTGACCACAGATTACACACAGTACTTGTGTGTGCTGTGGGGTCCCTTAATAGCATATGTGCAATATCTTTTCAGCTTGCACTAAAATAATTCTTGCACTAGTTCTAATGTCTAACTTCTTCTCTTAAAACATCTTGCACTGTGTCTTCTGTTAATTTGTGTGCACTTATTTGTATTCCTATTTTTTCCACACATAGTGTATTGTGAAGTCTTCCCCCTGTACGTTTTGTAATTTGATTGGCAATGGACAACAAACAATTCTAGCGTGTTCACACATCCTGGCAGTAACCTCAAAATCCACCATTTCAACATCTGTGGTCCGTGCGGGGAACCAGAACACCTAGGGAGAATCCAGGGCTAAATCCACCCCAACTCCATATAAACACATACAGCTAACAATAGTGGCTGTCTTGAAAGCAGTGGGTACATCTGTCTGGGCCATGGACAAGTTGAAAATGTTACTAAAGACCCTGGCTAGTTGCTCTGTGCTGGCTCTGAATGTGTGGCCTGGGATTCTATCAGGCCCAGCCATATTCTGTACATTCAACTTGCTCAGGATACATACCTCTGCATGATAGCATGAGAGATTGGTTGTTGACTAGGAGCTCAGCTCTGGCTGAGGACTCCTTGTTGTCTCTCTCAAAGTGAGAATATAAGTGGGTGGGTTTGTCAGGGACGGAACTGAAGCTGGTTGACGGGACAGCATTTGGTGGCTTGAAGTTTGTGATGGCCTAGATTCCACGCCACATGTGTCAAGGGTCAGAGGAGCTGAAGTAATCTTCAATCTGTTGTTTATACTTGGCCTTTGAGATTCCCGAATTCGAGAGGCTATAGACCTCCTGGTTACCAGACCTAAAGGCTGCATCCCTAGTCTTAAGCATAAGGTGAACCTCACTATTCATCCAGACCTTCTGGTTAGGGAATGTTTTTATTTACTGGGTGGTGACTCTGTTCACATACTTGCTGATGTGGTCCATAACAAAGTGCAAACACATTCCAGTCTGGGTCCTGGAACAATTGCTAGAAAGCAGGGTCTGTCCACTTCTACCAGACACTCAATGTTCTCACTGTGGATTTTATGCATTTAAAAATCTGGGAGTGCTTGGAAATAAAAATAAGGAGAGGTGAGAGGTAATCAGATTGTCAAAAGTGGGGGAGGGGAGTGCCTTTGTATGCATCAGCCACATTTGTATACACATGGTCCAGGGTTTTCTGTCCCCTTGTGGCACAGGAGACTTTTTGATAGAATTTCCTGAGTACAGATCTAAGATATGACTCATTAAAATCCCCAGCTACAATAAAAGCCCCCTCCGGGTGTGCTGTCTGTAGCCTGTTAAAGACAGCACTCAGTTTATCCATGGCTGCCTTAGGGTTAGCATCAGAGGAATGTAAACAGCTGCAGAAACAATGCATGAAAAGTCATGCAGGAGATGGAATGGTCTGCACCTAATAATTGAGAGCTCAACATTAGAAGAGCACTTGGTATCCACAATGGCAGCATCCATGCACCATGTTTTGTTAACATAAACGCATAGCGCACCACCCCTGCTTGCAGTGTTATTATTGTTAATTTTTTACAATATTGTAATATATAAGCACTCTGGTAGATCTTGGAACAGGTTCAGGTGTATTTGTGTGAACATCTGGCTATAGCCCAGTATCATTCTGTTTTAATAAAGAGCTGTCACTGAGTTACAACAGAAAAATTATGACTGCACTCATGCCTCAATCATCACATTGAGCGTAGCATTAGAATTTGGCAAGCATTAAGCCAGAAAATATGAAAGCCATCAGAGCACCTCTTGTGTGTAGAGCTGTCATGATCACTTGATTAAACTCAATTGTTTGATTATTTAGAAGCATCGATTAAAATTTTCCTTATGGATTACTCAGCAATATGGCGGAAAGGAGATAGCATATAGTGAATGACGATGAAAATAAAGAGCAAAAACCATCAGTTTTGTGAAGCACTTCACATTTACAGTGAATGAAAATTCAGTAGTCTGTCAGTATTGCAAAACAGAAATTCCAGCACGACTGCAATGCAAATTCATCTTACAGAAGACTTTTCGGTTTGACGGACTCAAGGTTACCGGTAGATATGTGCCATTTAGCCTTTTCGAAGTAGTCTAGCCCGTCTTTGTCACTTGTGACCTTAAATCATTTTGATTACTTTACTTTCTAAGATTCCCCTATGTTAAATTAATCGCTGTGAAAGCAAAAGTTAGCTCTGTCACTTAGCTACCTCAACTTACATAATATGGTGCCTATTAACCATATAATATTATTTTTTTCTGAACATATTGTGTTTTAAGTAGGGCTGAACGACATTTGAGCTTTTTGCCAAATTTAAATTATGACTGCCTATGACTGAGTCAAACAACATGGACGAGAATGATCATGATTATGATTGTGTCAGAGAGTTCATACAAAACCAGTAAACTTTAGACTGACTTTTTTTTGACAAATTCTACATAATTCTGAAAATGTTGTGACCAGTGGTTGGCGAGCAGGCAGGAAGCGGGGAAGAATGAGGCAGGCAGGCGAGTATTCAGAACACGAAGGTTTATTACGGGGAATTGAGGGACGGACAGGGCAGACGGCGACAAACATCAATGACAGATCTCGGGATACACACTCTGACGTGGACTTAAATGCACAAGACTAAGGGACAGAAATGCAGAACAGCTGAGAACAATTGGGAATTCACAGCAGGTAACGAGGGCAGGGTGGCAAACAGGAGGATCGTACCCGCAGGTCATGACAGAACCCCCCCCCCAAAGGCGCGCACTCCGGGCGTGCCTCAGGGGAGGCGATGGACAAGACAAGACCGAGGACACAGGACCTGGAAAACAAGAGCAAGACCATCAACGGGAGACCGGGAACAGAACAGACACACAAAACAGACACTGGGACAGGAAGTAAGACAAGATCTGACACAAAACAGGGAACACAGACAGCAGGCCAGGTAAGGGCACAAAGAACGGAGAAACAAAAGAACCAGGAGTGAACAGAGGAGACACGGAGGGACGAGGAGCAGAAACAGGAGGGACGAAGGAAGGAGGCAGAGTCACAAAGGCAGGTGGCCTATGGGGAGCCTGAGGGAACCGCAGCGGCCGAGGAGTGGCAGCCGGAGGGGCCGCAGTCAACCGTGAGGCCGGAGCTGAAGGAGACCTTGCAGAGGAGGTAGGCAGAGTGACAGGCGGAGCAGGTGAGGAGGGAGTCGGAGGGGGCACCAGGAGAGTCGAGGAGGGAGTCGGAGGGGACCACAGTGCAGGCAAGGATGGAGCAACAGCCGCAGCAGGCACCTCGGGCAGCGGTGTACTGTAGGAACCGATCTGGTGTTTTAAACATACACCGGATAATCTTGAAAATTAATAATCATAAAAATTGCAAAAATTTAAGTACGTTTTTTTTCCTATGACAGAGTACAAATGTTTTAACGAGACTTAAACTCCCTGCGCTATAATATATGCGAAAGCATCATGGCAGCGACGGCAAAAGATGAGAGGAAACGTCGCTCTTTTTATGCAGTCCTAAGGGCCGCACAGTAAACAACAATACAGAGAGGCAGATATGACACACAAGGGGAGGTTACACACCAGATGAGAAGGCTCACACAGAAGAGCAATTATACAACACTAGAGCACGTCAGTGTTCCAGTAATCCCAGGAGCTAAGTTGCCCGGGGCTTTATGCCCCTGGTAGGGTCACCCAAGGCAAACGGGTCCTGGCTAAGAAACCAGACAAAGTGCGGCTCATTAAACCCCTTATAATGAGAAACACCATGGATTCACATTTTCCCTTTCCCCAGACGAAGGTTAAAGGGGGCCCCCCTGGAGCCAGGTCTGGGAGTAGGACACGATGGTGGGCGCCTGGTGGCCAGGCCTGCACCCATGGGGCCTGGTCGGGCACAGCCCGAAGAAGGCACATGGGTCCCCCCTCCAATGGGCTCACCACCTGTAGGAGGGGCCAAAGGGGTCAGGTGCAATGTGAGTGGGGCAGTGGCCGAAGGCGGGGACCTTGGCGGTCCGATCCTCGGCAGCAGAAGCTAGCTCTAGGGACATAGAATGTCACCTATCTGGCAGGGAAGGAGCCTGAGCTGGTGCGCGAGGTTGTGAGGTTCCAACTAGATATAGTCAGGCTCACCTCGACGCACGGCTTGGGTTCTGGAACCCGGCTCCTTGAGGGGGGTTGGACCCTCTTCCACTCTGGAGTTGCTTACAGGGAGAGGCCCCAAGCAGGGGTGGGCATACTTATTGTCCCCTGGCTGGGTACCTGTGCATTGGGGTTTACCGTGGTGAACGAGAGGGTAGCCTCCCTTCGCCTTTGGGTGGGGGGACAGGTCCTGACTGTTGTTTGCGCTTATGTGCCAAACGGCAGTTCAGAATACCCACCCTTTTTGGAGTTCTTGGAAGGGGTGTTAGAGAGCACTCCTCCTGGGGACTTGTTCTGCTGGGGGACTTCAATGCTCACGTGGACAATGACAGTGAGACCTGGAGGGGCATGATTGCGAGGAACGCCCCCCCCCCCCCCAAATCATGTTTTGTTATTAGATCAGTGTAAAACCTACACCTGGAAGTACCGTACTTTTGGTACCCTCTTGAAGTACCAAAAGTGTGGTACCTGGGGTGGAAAAGCACCCTTTAGTTGAGCAGTGAATTGGACAGCTTTACAGCGCTGCACATTTCTTACGTGCTGTATGTCCTCTGCTATGCTCCATGTTTCTTCTGTATACCAGTTTCTTCTGTTACTTCTGGGTCAAAGTCCAGACGGGGAAGCTATGGAGCATGCACAGAGCACCTAAGCCAGTTTGAGTCCAACTGAACATGCATGAGTAAATCGACTCCCAGTCATTATCTGGGTGTCTTAGTCCGACTAAGAGAAATTCGATTTAGAACTATTTCAGTTAGACTAACATCTTTACATGTACTTCCATTTTTAGTCGGGCAAACACATTAATTCGATTTTCTTAGTGTGCATGTAGCCGTACTGAGTGTGCTAGCTAATCAGCAAACATCAAAATATTGTTTGCAGCGTGAATGGCTAACGTTAGTCATAAATAAGCTTATTTTAATTTGTTGTAAATTATTGGTATATGTTATTGCTCTATGCTGGAGTACTGGAGAGGAGTGTCCGCCTGTTGGACAATCCTCGGATCCAGGAGGAACAATGTGAATTACTGTACATCCTGGTTGTGGAGCACTCGACCAGCTTTTCACCTTCACAAGGATACTGGAGGGTTCATGGGAGTTTTCCCAACCAGTCTACATGTGTTTTGTGCACTTGGAAAGGGCATACAACTGTATCCGTCGTGTGGTTCTTTGAGGGGAGCTCCCGGAGTATAGGATACGGGGTCCGTTGTTGCGTGCCATCAGATGCCTGTACAAACTGAGTGAGAGTTTGGTTCACATTGTCAGCAGTAAAACTTTTTCCCTGTGGGTGTTGGGTTTCCCTTCATGAATTCTGTTCACAATTTTTATGGACAGAATTTCTAGGCATAGCCAAAGGGCAGATTGGGTTTGGTTTGGAGGCCTCAGGATTGCATCTTTGCTTTTTGCAGACAATGTGGTCCCATTGGCATCATCAGTCTGTGACTTACAGGATGCTCTGAGGTGGTTTGCAGCTGAGTGTGAGGCGGATGGGATGAGCACCAGCACCTCCAAGTCTAAGGCCATGGTTCTCGACCAGAAAAGGGTGGATTACCCCTTTCTGTTTTAGTAAAGAGGGAGCTGAGCCAGAAGACAAAGCTCTCAATTTATTGGTCAGGCTATGTTTCCACCCTCACCTATGGTCATGATCTCTGGGTAGTGACCAAAAGAATGAGATTGCGGATGCAAAAGTGTGTATACTAACTTTGTATACAAGTAAGTAGCTAGGTTATGCAGAAATCAATGGAAAGACAAGTCTTGATCACATTGTCATAGAATAAGATGCACTTTTATACTACCAGGCATACTTTTGCGGAATTCGTCCCATTTCAGCCTTGTTTTCGTTTTCAAAATGGCGGCCGTGAGAAATATGTGAATTGCCTGTCAGGGCAGCACAGTAGTGCAGCAGGTAGTGCTACTGCTGCACACCGCTGCTTTGAGTGCATGGAGTTTACATGTTCACCCTGTGTGGGCGTCTCCAGTTTCTTTCTAGTCCAGTTGCTGTAACATATGGGTTAAAAACAGAGGACACATGTCATTGTTGTGCACTGTGTGCTGTGGTGTGTCAACAGTGACAATTAAGTAATATAATCAATAGTGACAGCCCCACTTGTGTGTGTGGAACCTGTCTGACTTTGAGATTTAAAACTTCTTGTTCCACTGGGGGACCTTAATGCTCATGTGGGCAATGACAGTGAGATCTGGAGTGGCGTGATTGGGAGGAACGGCCCCCCTAATCTGAACCCGAGTGGTGTTTTGTTATTGGACTTCTGTGCTTGTCACGGATTGTCCATAATGAACACCATGTTCAGGCATAAGGGTGTCCATATGTGCACTTGGCACCAGGACACCCTAGGCCGCAGTTCCATGATTGACTTTGTAGTCGTGTCATCGGACTTGCAGCTGCATGTCTTGGACACTCGGGTGAAGAGAGTGGTGGTAGGTTGGCTCCGCTGGTGGGGGAGGAAGCCGGCCAGGCCTGGCAGGTCCAAGCGTATAGTGCGGGTCTCCTAGGAACGTCTGTCAGAATCCCCTGTCAGGAGGAGGTTCAACTCCTACGTCCGGCAGAGCTTCTCCCATGATCCGGGGGAGGTGGGGGACATTGAGTACGAATGGGCCTTATTCCCTGCTTTCATTGTGGAGCACGGCTGACTGGAGCTGTGGCCGTAAGTTGGTCGGTGACTGTCGCGGCGGCAATCCCCAAACCCGCTGGTGGACACCGGTGGTGAGGGATGCCGTCAAGCTGAAGAAGGAGTCCTATTGGGCCTTTTTAGCCTGTGGGACTCCAGAGGTAGCTGACAGGTACCGGCGGGCCAAGCGGAATGCAGTTTTGGCGGTCACTGAGGCAAAAACACAGGTTTGGCGAGGCCATGGAGAATGACTTCGGGACAGCTCCGAGGAGATTCTGGTCCACTATCCGGCCTCTCAGGGCGGGAAAGCGGTGCAACATCAACACTTTTTATGGTGGGGATGGGGCGCTGCTGACCTCAACTCGAGACATTTTGGGTCGGTGGAGGGAATACTTCGAAGACCTCCTCAATCCCGCCAACACGCCTTCCAATGAGGAAGCAGAGTCTGGAGACTTGGGGGTGGACTCCCCTAACTCTGGGGTGGAGGTCGCTGAGATGGTTAAAAAGCTCCTCGGTGGCCGGGCCCCAGGGGTGGATGAGATAAGGCTCTGGATGCTGTGGGGCTGTCCTGGTTGGAGCATCGCATCTACAGCATCGCATGGACATCGGGGGCAGTGCCTCTGGACTGGCAGACCAGGGTGGTGATCCCCCTCTTTAAGAAGGGGGACCGGAGGGTGTGCTCCAACTAAGGGGATGACACTCCTCAGCCTCCCTGGTAAGGTCTATTCGGGCGTTCTGGAGAGGAGGGTCCGTTGGATTGTCGAACCTCAGATTCAGGAGGAACAGTGTGATTTTTGCCCTGGCCGTGGAACAGTGGACCAGTTCTATACTCTCGGCAGGGTCTTGGAGGGTTCATGCGAGTTTTCCCAACCAGTCTACATGTGTTTTGTGGACTTGGAGAAGGCGTTTGACCATGTCCCTCGGGGAGTCCTGTGGGGAGTGGTCCAGGAGTATGGGATGCCAGGCTTCCTTATAAGGGCTGTTTGGTCCCTGTATGACCGGTGTTAGAGCTTGGTCCGCATAGGCGGCAATAAGTCGGGCTCATTTCTGGTGAGAGTTGGACTCCGTCAGGACTGCCCTTTGTCACCGATTCTGTTCATAGCTTTTATGGACAGAATTTCTAGGTGCAGCTAGGGCGTTGAGGGTGTCTGGTTTGGTGACCTCAGGGTTAGGTCTCTGCTTTTTGCAGATGATGTGGTTCTGTTGGCTTCATCGGACTGTGACCTTCAGCTCTCATTGGGACAGTTTGCAGCCGAGTGTGAAGAGGCTGGGATGAGAACCAGCACCTCCAAATCCGAAACCATGGTCTTCAGCCGGAAAAGGGTAGAATGCTCTCTCCAGGTGGGGGAGGGGGTCCTCCCCCAAGTGGAGGAGTTTAAGTATCTCAGGGTCTTGTTCACGAGTGAGGGAAGGATGGAACGGGAGATTGACAGGCAGATCGGTGTGGCGTCAGCAGTGATGCGGGCGCTGCATCGTCTATCATGATGAAGAAAGAGCTGAGCCAAAAAGCAAAGCTCTCAATTTACCAGTCGATCTACGTTCCTACCCTCACCTATGGTTATGAGCTATGGGTAGTGACTGAAAGAATGAGATCACGAGTACAAGCGGCCGAAATGAGTTTCCTCTGCAGGGTGGCTGGGCTCTCCCTTAGAGATGCGGAGCTCAGTCATTCGGGAGAGACTCAGAGTAGAGCTGCTGCTCCTCTGCATTGAGAGGAGCCAGATGAGGTGGCTCGGGCATCTGCTTAGGATACCTCCTGGACGCCTCACTGGTGAGGTGTTCCGGGCATGTCCCACTGGGAGGAGGCCAGGAAGACCCAGGACACGCTGGAGGGACTATGTCTCTCAGCTGGCCTGGGAACACCTCGGGATTCCCCTGGAGGAGCTGGATGAAGTGGCCGGGGAGAGGGAAGTCTGGGTTTCCCTGCTGAGACTGCTGCCCCTGCGACCCAGCCTCGGATAAGCGGAGGATAATGGATGGATGGACTTCTCCATGAATGGTCCAAGCAAAGATCATGAGTGGACCTTTAGAACAAGTTACTGTGCAACTGTGTCATTTCCTTATCTTGCGTTTTATTCTCCCATGCACTTAAGTAAAAAAAAAAAAGAACATGCAGTCGCACACATTTTCACTTAAGAATATTCTCCTATCGACTTAAGTCTGCGGTTTAAGTGCACTACGCCTAGATACGCACTTTGGTATATTACCAATTAGACAACAGCATGCTCACCTCAACGTACAACCCTGGAACCAAACTCCTAGAGAGGGGTTGTATCCTATTACACTCTGGAGTTGCACTTGGTGAGAGGTGCCAGGTAGGTGTTTGTCTACTCATAGCCCCCCAGTTCGGCCCCAGTACATTGTACATTGACCCAGTAAACTTGAGGGTCACCTTCCCTTGACTTTGAGTCAGGGGACAGGCTGTGACTGTTCTCTGTGCGTAAGCGCTGAACACCAGCTCAGAGTATCCAGCCTTCTTGGAGACCTTGGAGGGGGTGCTAGAAGGTGCCCCCCCTTGGGGACTCCATTATTCTGCTGGGGGACACACACGTGGGTAATGACAGTGAAACCTGGAAATGTGTGATCGGGACTACCCGATCAGAACCTGAACGGTGCTTTGTAATTAGACTTTTGTGCTAGCCACAGTTTGTCCATAATAAACACCATGTATGAGGGTGTTCATAAGTGCACCTGGCACCAGAGCACCCAAGGCCACAGCTCAGTGATTGATTTTGAAGTCATCTGACCTGCGACTGCATGTCTTGGACACAAAGGTGAAGGAGGAGCTGATCTGTTAACTGATCACCGGTGGCAAACCCCAAACCCGGTGGTGCACACCAGCGTAAAGAGAGCTGTCAGGCTGAAGAAGGAGGCCTTCTGAGCTTGGTTAGTTTGTGGGACTCGAGGAGCAGCTGACAGGTATCAGCAGGCCAAGTGGAATGCGGCTTTGGCTGCTGTGTAAACAAAAACTCGAGTTTGGTGAAACCAAGGAAAATGACTTTCGGTCAGCCTCTGACAAACCTTCAGGACTATGGAGTGGGAAGCAGGGCTTTATTCATGCTGTTTATAGCAGGGACTCAAATGTAGATATAGTCAGACAGTGGAAAGAGTACTTTGAGAACCTCCTGAATCCCACTGACATGCGTTCCTTGAAGTCTGAAGATAAGAGTCTGAAGACTGCTGCCAACATCATCTGGCCTCAGATAACAGGCAGAAAATGGATGGATGGATGGATGGATAGATGGTTAAGGGATCATTAAATCAGAACTATGAATGACATAATTTTAACATACTTAAATGGCTAGGTAATGTCAATTGCTCTGCACAAAATTCAAACACTATAATTCACTGTAATATTTCCTGTTCATGACAATAGTAGGCCACTGCTATGCTTTCAATTTTAAAATAAAGGTTTCTGTGGATTTCCGTTAGGTTTACAATGTAAATAAATTAGTCCATGTTCTATGTTTTTCTTGTTGCCAAAATCATTGAGGACATAACCCTCTTTTCTTGCTTGGTGAATTACAGTAATTACACTTCTTGCACTGCCATGCCTTCTTTTTCGGGTTAATTGCGGTGGGTGTGTCCGTGCTGATGAGGGGAGAATGCGCTTAACTGAAAAGGGCATACCTTAGGTGCTTTTTCACTTAAGTGCCTGATGGGAGAACACACCCCCTTGTTACGTACAGCTAAAACACAACTTAATGTTGACAGAGGAATGTATCATAAATGGGTAAGTAAGCTCAATAACGGCATAAAACATCTGAGAAAGAGATATTAAATATCTATTTAATCAAAGTTATTAAAAAACAGATTTAAGGAAAGTCATTTATTTGGCAGGACCCAGAGATATTTTGTGATATTTTTATTCATTATATAAAGTGAGATTTTTATCAGTATACCTGCATCCACATATAGAGTAAGCCATTAGCAGCATGTGCAGTACTATATACAATATACAGTAAAACCTTGGATTGCGAGTAACTTAGTCTGCGAGTGTTTTGCAAGACGAGCAAATTTTTAAAAATAAATTTTAACTTGATAAACGAGCGATGTCTTGCAATACGAGTATTACGTATACGCTTTGCCTAGCGTTATATGATCACAACTGAGCCGATGGTTCTTCTCTCTCTCTCGCTGTGGGATTGTGGGTAATTGTTTCCCATTCTTGGTCTCAGTCGTCGTACCTCACTCGTATAATCAAAATTTAGTAGAAAAGCACCACCCAAATAAGGTCGTAGCATCGCGAGCGATGAATCTGTTTGACAATGTACAGTAATGTCCACATTTCTGTGAAATCAAAAAGGAGGCAAAAGCTGCTGTCATTTGATAGGTTCCTTGTTAAAGTCGCACAAAAAGAAAAAGATTCCAGTGAGCCAACAGATAGCAGTGATTCCGTTAGTTATAATGAAAGTCATCCTAAAAGATAACCCTCCTATTCTCCTCTCTCTCGTCTCTCTCACACCATCCACAATTCTGTTGAAAGGTACAGTAAAGTGCAGGTTAATTTGTTTTATGTACTTTTACTTTATATTTTGTATTAATCATTTTTATATGAATATTTTTGGGTTCTGGGACGAATCCAGAGTTTCCATTACTTATAGTGCGAAAATTCGCTTTGATTTACGAGTGTTTTGGATTACAAGCATGTTTCCGGAACGTATTATGCTTGCAAACCAAGGCACCACTGTAGTGTCCTTCTGCCCACAATTCTGCTAACATATGACAGAAAGCTGTCACTTGGAGTGATTGATTTATACACTCTCCAGGTGTGTGTAGCGTGCAAGGACATCACAAATAAACTTGTGACTCAATATCCTCAACCACCCAGAGATTTCCCGGTGGCCTGGCCTACCATTCAGAGCAGACTTTTAATCAGATGGTGAAATAAACTAGATGGTTTGTTGCAAAATGTGTATGCAGAATGATCACGCCCCCTGCCTCTCAGCTCATGGTATGACCTGCCTGCCTTGATCCCACAGCTCTATGAGACCCATGTATTTATATCGTATTGGCATAGTTCACTTAAATAGAGGTAAAGGAAAAGGAAAACCCTTGAAAGGGAAGCTGAAAAATGTTCTAAAATTACTGACTTGTTCAAAAAGGAATCGGGTAACGTTACCAAGCAAGCAGCTGGTCACAGATGCTTGCAGCTACGGTTGCCTGAAGCCAGACAGTCCAGTTTTCAGTTTGATGTCCTCTGTCTGGTGCAAAGTATTGGTACGTATAAGGAGCCACCCACTGGTCCAATGACAGAATCCAATTGGACAGCTGAAGGCTCTGGATGCGTGAAGACCCTTCCGAGAACTCCTGAAAAGTTACTTAGCCTTTTAGGTAAAACTGAATTATATATAATTAAAGACTGATTTAGAATGTTTTAGTCAAGACATTTCTGTTATTCAGGTTACTCCTTGGCTTTCCTCACTGTTGCTGAACTCCCATTAATCCTGGATGGTAGAGTACACCTGATTTGCCTCGGTCAATAGGGCGATCTACAGACTACTACTTTGAGTTTGGTTCGGTAGTTGAAGAATCGTTGCAACTCATACATTGTCAGCCTATGCGGGTGGTGAGAGCGTGAAAGCAACCAGAAGTCATTCATTCTCTATGGGAAGGTGTGTCGTCAGGCTGGGAGGAGCGGAGTGGTGCAGTGCGTCGTGATTTGGGCGGCGAGAGTGGCAAAATGAAGCTGAAGCCTGTAGGGCTGCAACAACTAATCGCTTAAATCAATAGCTGGAGGCAGGACCTTAAGCGAAGCAGGCGGTGCGGCCGGGGTCTCGGGTGTAGCGGCAGGTGGAGAAGGCGCGGCTACCTCGGGCGCAGCTGCAGGCGGAGGCGGGGCTGCAGGCGGCACCGGGACCTCGGGCGGTGCAGCAGGGGGCTCGGGCGGTGCAGCAGCGACCGCCAATTCTCGGCCAGCAGGGGGCGCCGCTGTAGCCATCGCCGACTCTCGGCCAGCAACGGCAGGATGGCCGAGACTGGTGTAGCGGCGGCATCAGGCGGTGCTGCGGGCAGAGCGACGGCAGAAGGCACCTCGGGCGTATGGCCAGCAGGGGGCGCCGCCAAGACAGACAGGACAGGTGAGCTGGGTGTAGCGGCGGCATCCGGCGGTGCCGCGGGCAGAGCGGCTTCAGCAGGTGAGGCCGCGGGCGTAGCCGGCACGGGCAGATCAGGAACGACGGGCAGATCAGGTCCTCTCGGACCTCGGGCTGGTTCAGCCAGAATAACACCTCTTGCAGGAGACCGTGGCGCTGGCTCTCGGTCCACCACGGTGCGTTTTTGGGGAGATCTGTAATTCTGTTGTAATCACGGGGAAGGACGAGGCAGGAAGGCGAAAATCCACAAGTAATCGGGTTTATTACCGTGACCAGGACAGACAGCAACGCACATTAATGACAGATCTGGGGAATACTGACTCAGACGCAGACTAAATACACAAGACAAGCCGAAAATAACAGGAAACAGGTGATCACAATCGGGAAGTAACACGAGGTAACGAGGGGGGCGTGGCACACACGAGGATCGGGCGAGCCGGGCGTGACAGTACCTCAGTTCTCGAGGTCATTAGAACTCGAATTTCTTAAAAGCCGAACCAAATATTCGAAAAAAAATTACCTAGAACCAGGGGCGGACTGGGACTAAAAAACAGCCCTGGACTTTCTCCCAAATAGGCCCACCAGCTAATACTAATCAAGCTTTAGACAAACCCCAGATTTGTATGTTAAGTGTCAGTTCCATAATAGCCCACCACAGAAAGACAGAAACAAATTGCACTTAAATGGAAAACAATGAGATTTTCCCTCCCCAAATTTTTGGTTTAACATAGAGCTTTATTTAGCCCTCTTTCCCACTTGCTAGCATGTCACGAGTGTTAGGAGTGGATGGTTTGTTTTCCAGTTTCTTTCAATACCATGGTCTTCTGTCTAGCTGCAGAGATGACCTTACTACTGACAAGATAAAATCACAGCCATCTCGCAATTAATTTTTAGAGCATCTATATTTTTTATATAAAATATATTTTTCATCATCATGCCAGTCCAGTTAATAGATGCTGACTGGATGACTATAAGAATAAATGTAGAATAGGCCTGCTGTTTTATGTTGAGGCCACTTACCAGTACCTCTTCCTCCCATGAAATTTCCTCTGCTGTCTGTCCCTTGTGACCAGTCTGTGGATGCTCAACAGGTTCAACTTTCACCTGGTCTTCAACACTCTTGCTGGGTGATTTAGCGTTTTGATCTACATTACTGCTGCTGCTGGCAGTTTAACTGCAGCCAATTTTGACGCATCATTTTCGAGAGACTTGGCTTTTTTTCTTTTAACTTTTCCCATCCTCCTTTCTCCTTACGTTTTCGGCTTGCCATCATTCCCGCAGCTGCAACTTATGATTCACTCTTTTTTGTTGGCTTTTACTGATGGATTTCACCGGACAAATGATCGTATTAGCGTCATCTGCTGTTAGCTGATTTCCCATTTAAGAGGAAAGGCAGGCCGACGGCCGTGGATCAGACGGCCGTTCTGGACTTTTCCAGAACGCACAGATTGCCAGTCCGCCCCTGCCTAGAACTTGATCTGAATCTCAGAAGTCAAACTGTGAACGCCGACCTAAGATAACTTGAATGCGCGGGGAAATGAGTCACGTCTGTCAGAGGAAACAAAGAGTAACGCTTCAGTCTCAGCCTCGCATTCGCTGTGATAGCATCGTGCATGTTTACACAAGCTGAATACATATTTAGACAGTAAAAATACATTTAGACAATGATAGACAGTAACAGTAATTATTATTATTATATAATAAAATACATTTAAAAATAAAGATTTATTATTATTTTAATATTAATAATAAAACATTAATACATTTAATTATAATAATATTGTTGTGCCAAGTGGGACGGAAATGAGACAAAGGTGCAGACTTCAGGGCATCGGGGAATAAGGGGTTTAATTACAGGTTAGGCAGGCAAAACGCAGATGGACAATACAATGACCGGACTGGGGAAACAAAGTGAAACGTGGACGAAATACAGAGGATTAATGACAACAACCAGAAACAGCTGATCACATGGGGATTATACACGAGGTTAACGAAGGGGGCGTGGCACACGGAAGGAGCGGACGATCGGGGCAGGACACATTGTTTTTTTTTACTTTACACATTATTAGTACAGTATATGCTCTTCTTCTTTTATCCGGTTCATTTTCTGTTTAAATGCTAAAAAAAAACATATTTAGGTGTAATTTTTTGGGGCCGGGAACCAATTCATTGGTTTTCCATTATTTCTTATGGGGAAAATTCGATCAGAACCCGAACTTTTTAGGATTCGATCCAGAGTTCTGAATGGATTAAGTTCGAGTTCTGAGGTACCACTCTATTTTTATGGATTCACCACAAAAAAGTACTTACTAGTAGAGCTGGGTGGTACGACCAAAAATTTATATCACGGTATTTTTCAAAGTTATATCGGTTTCACGGTGTACGACGGTATTTTTTATGACTGGGCGTTTACCACATTTTACAGGATTTTACAGGACACATTTTTGTTTTACGTTTTTGCATTGTTGTTTTATTGCGCCTGTCTGCAACCTTAATGATATCATACTGCTAACGTGTTTTTTGGCTAACTGCTTATAGATAAACGGCAGAAGTTAATGTGTGTGCCAGACAAGTTAACATTTTTGATAAGTGTTTAATAGTTCAGTGTTGCTGGAACGCGAGCTTTACTGACCTTGCGAAATTTCTCATAAAGACCGGGGATGTCGGTCTTTAAGATGCTTTGCCAAGTTTGACGTGTTACTTGACTATACTTGATGCCACAACTTTGTAGCACTGTTTGCATGGAGGCTAATCCGCATCCTTAGCCTTTCTAAGCTGGTCTGCAAAATACTTCCAAACGGCACTTTTGCATTTTTCTTTTTACTATAGCAGTTTGCGAAGTGCCTTCAACTGCAGCAAATGCCATGTTTGGCCAACTCGGTAAATGTGTGTTAACCAGCGCAAAAGAAATACCCTCAAAACAATAATTTATCATCAAATTTGTTTCTTACCTCTTGATTACCTTGTTAAGCTACTTATCCATGAAAAGATTGGTTTTAATATTTTTGGTGTGGCTTTCTGGACCTTTCTTTTAACAGCATACCTCTCGTTAAAAAAATAATGGTAAAACGAACCTCAAGAAAATTATATAAATAAACTGAATTGGTCTTAACTTGCCTTACATGTCTGGGCATTACTTGTCCAGTGACTTTATTTATTTTGTTTAAATAGAGATTTCTGATGCAGTACACAAATTTATGTGGTGCTTTTATGCATTTTAAACTTAAAAACGGGTTGTTGCTGACCCGAACACCTGAGCTGTAATCTTGACCAGAGCTTTTATAATTTAGTGAATTTTTTATTATTATTTTGTTTAAATAGAAGTTCCTGACAAAGTAAAAAATCCTTGATGCAGTAAAGAAATTTATGTGGTGCTTTTATGCATTTTAAACTTACAAACAGGTCGGTGCCGACCCTTACACGATAGCAAGTGATATGCACATATGCACGAGTAATATGACCCTACACTCTTCTATAAGTGGGCCATTTTTGAGCCACTTATATAAATCAAAGTGTTTTATGCCATTTTTGTCATTTTGGTTATGAATAAGGAATTATAGCATAGTCTGTATTACATTTTGGACCACACAAGAATGATTTCATCTTTGAAATTTTATAATTTTTCACTTTATAACACATTTTGATCATTAAGAAACGAATATTACACAGAACAGCAATAGAAGAATGTGAGCATTCATTATGTGTATGTGTGTAAATGTCCAGTCGTTGACAGTTTCTCTCTCTTTTTTATTCTCTTGCAGGTAAGTGTCCGTGTTTGCTGAAGCTTTTGATGTGATAGTCCCTGTTTTGCCTTCTTGTCTCCTCACTGCATGCAGTTGTGACAGACTACCTGTTTCTGGCTGTGATCATTGCACACAGGCATATTACACTTCCCACACCTATTGCTGACTTTGCGATCTTTGTTACTTGGGCAGATCTGATACATCTTTCTCTTCGGTTGGCCCTGTCTGCTTCTTTTCTGTGGCTGGGTTGTGGCTTTTGTCACCCCACACCTTCCCATTGCTTTAATGATCAGGGTTTGCAGATGTGGGCAGCCTTCCAGTCAACTCCTCATGTGTGGGTAATGACTGTTATTTCCCCTACTCCTCCTGGGGTGTGCTGCCTGGAGACCTCAATCTATCAAGAAATCCAGCACACCCTGCTACATGTGACGTCGCCACTACCCATGACGTCCTTGCATCAAGCTCGCCGTTCTGCCTGTGTCATCTTCCATGTATGACCCGCTGCCTTACTTCTGGTTGCCTGGCGATTGGAAGGAGCGTCGGCACCGGCTTACTCCCCGGTTGTGTCTCAAATTTTATGATTTGGACAGTATGACTCAGCACTTACCCATCTCTCCTATTTGACTCTCCCTGCAGGCCCCTGGAGGATGGCCCCCCCTTTGAGTCTGGTCCCTCCCAAGGTTTCTTCCTTCTAGGGAGTTTTTTCTTGCCTCTGTCGCCTATGGCTTACTCACTGGGGGCTTTGGGTGGGGATGCTGTAAAGCGCTTTGAGACAATATAATGTTGTGTTAATTTGCTATACAAAAATAAATTTGTTTGTTTGTTTGGTGTGACAAGCTCCTTTGAGAGCTCTTTCATCGTGCATTGGTGAAACCTCTGTTGAATTCAGGGTGCTGAGTCATGAAAAAGGTTTAGGCATTTAGGGTGGCGATGTCAAGGATGTTGTACCACAGCACCATGGGCCACCTCTGTGTTTGTCGCTTGCAGGTGTACAGTAGGTGCCAACCATCTGGTCCATGGTGTCAACACCTCCTTTGGTCTTGTTATAGAATGTGATCACTTCTGGTTTTTTCTTGCTGCTGTTTTCATCTACTGTTTTATCATGGTGCCTTCATCAGAGCCGGGATGTCTGGCTTGTTCTGTTGTAGAGTCCCCACAATAGTGAGATCCATTTCCAGGAGATGCTGCACAAGAGGCACACTGGTGAAAAAGTTATCTGTGGTGATGTTGCAACCTGTGTTTCTTAATCTACTGCACAACTGCTGGACAATGTTTTCCCCCAGATTCTTCTGAACTTCCCCTGGTTGTCTTCCTGTGTAAACCATCCCATCTACTGCGTATGGGATGCGTGCATCAGGTTTTGCTGTGAAAAATAATCTTTCTGATCAGTGACACTTCTGACATAGGGTGTGTGGTCCACAGTAAATATATCCCTGACAGCCACAATTGATAAGAATCGCAAGTTCCCATGAAATTGTATGGGAAATGCATGTGGGTCATTTTCGACCCACTTATGGAAGCTTGGGGTAGTAATATAAATATTACAATTTTTTGAAAAGTATAAGAGGTAACTTAAAAATTTTAATGGAATGATATCAAAAACATGTTATGTGAGGAATACCTGGAATAAGAAATGATAACAACTTTTCATAAACAAAGATATTGCAAGAAAATGACCTCACCAGGTCATATTTGACCCACTTGTGCATCCTAGGTAGGTGTTTTTTTATTTTGTGGCACTTTGAGATTTATCTTAAATGTAAAGTGTGTTACAAATAAAATCTATTATTATTATTATTATTTATGTAAGAAAAATTAATATCATAAATAATTTTTTAAAAGTTTTCGGTATAAACCGGTATATCACTTCTTACTGCCATTAGTGGTTAAATCCCCCACCCACCCAAATATTTTATTTGCAGTGAATGCTCTCATTCAAAATGCCTAAATGAAAAACTGAAGAACACATGTTCATTTAGATTTTAGAAGAATAGGAGAGACGGTCTCCATGCTTTCTGCACACTATATCGATGTGATATGGAGCTGAGCAGCAATTGAAAGGATTCAGTTGTTACTAGCAGGCATGATCGTGAGAGTAGTAATTTACTTTATCCATTGCTTCATAAACAGTTTTTGTCTTAAATTGATCTCAGCTCTGTAACAGTGTTTGATTGTTTTTTGACACTGTATATTGCTGGGTCCCTCTGTATGGAAAAATACAAAGCTGTGTCCTGTTTTGAACAAACAATCCCTCCTCTGGAAAAACGAGTCACCTAGTCTGGCCCAAATATACGGACTCTGCAGTCTGAAGATCTACAGTCAGGGAGACAGTCTGTTGCTTTGCGTTTTTCTTTTTTTTTTGGGGGGGGGGAGGGGGTTAGTTTTTCATGCATCAGCCTGCCCTTTAATTTACAGCATACAGTGACTGAATATGTCATAACACTTTTACTCTTCAGAAGTCAGACATTTTACCCCTGCTATAAATGAAAGAATCTAATTTGATTAAACCCACTTAAATTGCACTTACATATCATCTTTTTAGCCCATCACTCTTCCCCCTTTTTAACTTAATTTAATTGTATTCCCCAGACGACAGGGAATACATATGGTTTTAGCACCGCTGCAGACACTTTGCTAGTTAAGACGATAGCTCAAAAACACATTTATTAATTTCACATTTCCAGGTGATCCATCAAATACTTCTAGAAATTGTATAGGTTGTTGATTGTTGGACAAGTACAGATTAGATGGGTGGAGCAAGTGACAGGGCTGTCCGGGGAATAAGATGCTGCAATTTCCGACAGCCCCCTTTCTGATTTAACCTTTATTTATCTAAACTCTCTTTTGGCACTGTTGCAGGGGAAGACCAGATTTATGTTTCACTTCAATCTCTACCAGTGTAACTGTGTATGTGACAAATACAATCTTAAGTCATTGACATCATTTAAGTAACTATTTGCTACAGTAATGTATTTCAAAGAACATGCATGTATTTTTTTGCCCATTCAAAAATTAGTGTGATTTGCCACCAGTTACTTTTACGTCAAAGAAAATGAAGGAAGATGTAAAGCAAATTATTGTTATCGTTGAACAGCAGGGGTCTGACGAGATGGAAATTCGTTGTACACAAGAGGATAGAAAGATAGTTGAAAGTCATATTACTGTACTTGTTCCTCCATAGCTAAAAATAACCTTTTTCAATGAAGGTTTGAAATATATCAGAACAAGTTGGCATAACTTAAGTCAGTAAGTAAATATTTTGGGTGTGGTAAATGTTCTGGCTTGATTCATATTCTGAGCAATACTATTTGCCTAAAGAGCTTCCCTTTAAATGTGACATTTAGTCTCATATTAAAGACCTCTTTAAAATTCGACCTCTCTCAAGCATATGTACATGTTGACTATTTCTGGAGGTACATGTAATATACAGGTGAACTTTCAGTGTTATTTGCATTTTGGATGTGTGGAAACTAAAAGTGTGACTCTATTGGTCAAATATGTCCATAATTGCATAGTAATGTCCTTGATATTAGACGGGGTCTATTGTGTAAATGCCAGCAAAGACATGAAGCAGATTTGTGTTTACTTACAGAATATAAATAAGCTGCCTACAGACATACTACTTCACCAATGGATTGTAGGATACAGCACAAAGCACAAGCCTTTCCATTAGTAGCCAAGACATTCAGCACTAATGCAAGAGGCATGTCAGGATAGATTTGATAAAATAGATTTTCTTATTATTGTTATTATTTTTGCTATAAAAAGGAACCTGTCAGACTGCAGGGGTGACATTAAGATTTGCAGATGGTCAATTGAAGTGCATAAATATTCTGAGCGAGCGAGGGCCTTTTCCTCTGTCACAATTAGCAATGCAAATGGCTGCACGTCCAAGTATCTTGACCCATTTTGGTTCAGCTGTGGAAAGAAAAAGGTTTTTCCAGAGCTCTGCCACAGAAAATGACAAGGGATTGAAGAGGTTTGCTTCAAAAGTCATTCTTCTATTTCTGGCCTCAGTTCACTTGGATCTGCGCGGTGCCAGTCGTGCATCATTGAGTCTGGTGACCTTTTCCATGGAAAGTTTAGAGTACAAGGGTTTAGCTGAAGGTGTGTTACTCTATCTGATCTGAAATCCCCCCGCCCAACTAAAAGATAAAATGACCCGAAATGTGTCTATGTGTGCCAGCGTGTGTCTGTGTGTGTGCACTGCACTCGTCTTTCATTGACATTTAGGGACCTTGCGTATGTCTGCGTGTGTCTGTGTGTGACATCCCTCACTTATGTTTAGGTGCCTTGCGTGTGTCTTTGTGTGTTCTTATGTGTATGTGTGTCTACGTGTGCGCTGCATTGATCACTTGATGGAGTTTAGCAACCTTGCATATGCCTGTACGTGTCTCTGTGTGCTGCATTGATCATTCATTGCCGTTTATGAGCCTTGAGTATGCTTGTGTGTCTGTCTGCGTGTTTGTGCTGCATTCATCACTCAGTGATGTTTAGGAACCTTGCTTGTGCCTGTGTCTGTGTTTGCAAGTGTGACGTTTAGGAGCCCAGGGTCAGATTTACTTATGGTCTTAATTTGCACTGCTTCAAGCTATATGAAAAAAAAACAAACTTCTCTAACCCCAATGCAGGCTGTATAAGTGAAACATAATCATCAAATGCACTTCTCTTGTTACTGTTTATCTGAAAACCCCACATAATGTGAGTCTGAAACTTGTGCTTTCATGTCACACTGTACTGTGTATGTAGTTAGAAAATTGATGGATGGATTGCCCATACAGCATATTCTGCAGAATATTTGATGGGACTTTATACCAATAAGTCCGGATTAAATAATGTCCGCCGGTTGGGGATGCCTGATCTAAACATTGGTAGTTAATTATGTTTGTATTCTTGGTTGTTTGAAGCTGTACATATATCACATTAGGCATACTCATGAAATGTCTCTGAATTGCCATCGTCACTTTTTTCCCTTCATGACTTCAGCCTGCAGTCCGGCTGGCCATGGAATCATCAGGAATCCTCTCCGCCTCGTGCACTTTGACTCCACACAGATCCAGCACATGGCCATCCAGGACCTGATCTGCACCTACTCGCTGTCCCTGGGCTGGGACTGATTCATGGTGGAGAGGAGGCGCACAGGGACGCCCACCAGTCATGTGGAAGTAAGCCAAAGCCTGGCCAGACTCACATGCCCGCATTCTCTGGTTGTTCTCGTGATGGTTACCATGGCTACTGCTGGGTTACTTCACCCTGACATTCTCTCAAACTTTAAAGGTTTACAAAAATTGTATTCATAAAGGACAATTTCCAATAATTTGGAGTCAGTGACCCTGAATCCAGATTTCAGACTATAATGGACAAAAAAGACAGAAAACAAGTAAACAAAAAAGAAAATGCTAGCTTGTATGTCACAGTTCCATAACTGCTTAAAGCAATGACACTCACTGATTGATGTTATGAAACTGGGATTGTTTTGCCTTAATTCAGGTTTCGCAGACATGTACTTTCGATGAACATGAGTTTATTTCATCATGTTCATTGATTCATATGATTTTGACGCCAACAATATACTCCGGTGTCACTTTCAAAATTCATTTCCCTGATATAAACAAATAGAAAAATAATGTAATTCTTCTGAGAAGTATTAAAAATATATTGAAGCTGCATAATAAACAATTCATTTTGTGTTTTGTGTTCTGGAAACAGCTTAGGTTACGTGTGCACAGTGTAGGTTACGTGTGCATATTCCGGGAAGGAAAACACTAATGTAAACATTTTGGGTTTTCAATCTGTTGTAGCAGATTTGAAGCTGTAAGTGAATGTAATGTAACTACTAATGCAGCAATGGAATCATGCAGATTAACAGTGCTTTGTCATTGTTGAACTCAAAGCCAAAACAAGCTGGCAAAAAAGCTTCCTAAGTTAAAGGGAGTATGACGGAATATAAGACTGGAGGTGTGCCTTTGTCTGTGTGTGTGTGTGTGTTAGGTTTGCATACCAGTCTGGTAAATGACTTGAAAAAACCTTCAGTGGATGAAGCTGTCAGTAAATCGGCAGGCTGAACCAATCAGTGTGTTCCCGTTGCCGAGTCTGGTATATTCCGGCTGAAACGAGACAGCGGCTCTCCACAGGAGGCCTAAGTGTACGCAGCCTTGTCGCACCCCTGACCTGTGACGGCCCTGTCTTCCCAACGAACAGGTGTGAGGCACAAGCTCTCCTGTGGCTGTCACTGGGGAATCAGGCATGTCCCAAACCTGGGGATGTGGACCGGCCGTCCGCTTGCGCCACCTGGAGCTTCTCCTCAGGCTGCATCAAGGACTGCTGCTTGTCTCGCACCCCCTTCTCCCTGCAGAGCTATGGAGACTTCTACACCTACTAGCAGGGCTGCGTGGCCTAGTGCTCTGAAGGCAAGGCCTTTGTGACTGTTTATCTGACATCTATTAGCTACACTTATCTGAGTAACATGAACTTAAAGAGGTTGTCTGAGTCATCCTGTATTGCTATGCCTGCTCAGGATTCCATCCAAAACCAACTAAAGCATTATAATTTCTGTATTTATGTTTTTCATTTATTCCACACTTTTGTGTCATCTGCTTAAAAAGGGCAATTACTATGGCAGTATACAGTCAAAAATGCCCCTCAATGGCATGCCTTTAGATGATTGGGGGGGATCTGTGGCAGCTGAATCGCATCAACACAAGCACAAGGCCAGCCAGCCCGTCCAATGCGTGAGTGTGTGCCAGAGGTGCGAGGAAACAGGACTCTGCCTCCTGACTGCTTATTTTAGCTGAGCTGCAAGCTGAGGGAGGAGACAATCCCTTACCTGCGAATGGGAACTCAAAATCAAACACTAATAAAATGCATGAAACCCAAGAATGGGGTCGGCTCAAGCTAATCGAAGACAATTAAAAAAATAGATTGAAAGATATTTTACATCCAGCATTACCAATGTTTTGCCATTTCCATGCAATCATATAAATGGAAAATTGATCTCTAATTCAATAAAGTAACTACTGGTTGAAATATGTGCTCTGTGTTATGGCTTAATTGATATTACAGGATAGGCTGTGCTTCTTATTTGATGTTCCCTTCACTTTTGTTTCTGCCCCAAGGAACCATGTTTTCATAGTAGGTGTTTGTGGTCGTTGATTAAGGGTCGGTTCAGGAAAAATGTCTTTGTTTGAGATGGTTGTTATTTTTTTTCATGTATCCAGCTATAGAATGTGTTCAATCACAAAAGGAAAGAGGGTGAAAAAGAAATGAACTCTTGTTCTACTTCATCTCTAAGGCACGGAGGCATGGGAGTCTAAATTGAAAGTTATTGTACAAATAACTGAATCAAGAAAAGAGAAGATATTCTTTAGCAACATAATATTTTTCTATGATAATTTTTAGTATGAAAAACACAGTTTGTCTATAATTAAAGGGATTTCTTTCCCCAATACTCTGCCCAAGGCTGTATTTATTGAAGTAAAATCTTCGCCAGTCAATTTTATTCTACACAAGGACACAGTCCTCATGGAGTAAATGAAATGGAAAATCTATTACAATGAAATATTGCTTGAATCTTCTAAATGTATGTACTTTTTAAGGTTTCAGACCAAAGCTATGTCCACCAGGTGAAGAAGGCATCAATGACATGTGTCAAGGTCAAATAATAAATAAATAAATTATTATTTAAGAACACTTTATTGGTTTAGTAAACAAATTGCAAATGCCTACCAGAATTCTGAATGACTTGTCTGAGTTGTATGTAAGGGTGAGTGGTAAGGCCAGAATGTCATATACGTATGTATTTTTGGTTAGAATTACAATCCATGATATAGATCACAAATTGTGTGAAATATGTACAACACTGTACATACAAAAGAAATTGACTCATTATAGCAAAAGTTCTTTTTATCTTTGAATAAATTCAAAAGCTTCAGGGCGCAAATGAACACACCACTTTCATTAATTCTTCTTCATCAGCCATGCCATATACTTTGTTTATTCGACCTGTCTATGGGCCGCGAATTCTTTAACACGTAACATTAGTGCAATATTTTTAGCAGTCATTAAGTTGAGATCTATTGAAACAGATAATTGGCAAAAAAGAGAGATGTACTGTACAGACATTGCTGAAATGTTATGCAGGCTGAAATCGCTAAGTTTAGCATCGGTCTGTGTTGTAGTACTGGGACAGCCTCTGAACATGCAGACATCACGTGACAGTTGCTTCCGGTTTGTTCTGTCATTACAATAATAGTGCTAAGTAGTGCTGTATCACAGTTCTTGTAATTACTCTGAAATGGTAATCATTGATTTAATTGCAACTTAACCATAATCATATTGCTCACCGCTAACTATAAGAAAATTTTTAATGAAATATTGGGGGACGAGGTCATGCATTCGAGAACTGCCCTAGAGTGTGTGTGTGTGTGAGGGTATATATGTGTGTTTGTGTGGAGGAAAGGGGAACAGGGAAACTCGGTTTTATATAAATCTGTGAATGCAATCCAAAAACTGTTTGCTTACTCATGCTGCTTAAGGTTAGGGCTGGGTAGGTTGTTTGTACATCAGAATCAGAATCTGTATTGTCACACAGCTAAGGTTAGGGTCATTTTGTTGGCACAGCTTGCTACTGTGGAGACACCATAACAATACACAGCCAACAACTTGGATATCCATCCATCCATGCTTTCATTTTCTGCCGCTTATCCAGGGTCAGATCGCGGGGGCAGCAGTCTAAGCAGGGATGGCCAGACCTCCCTCTCCCCAGCCACCTCCTCCACAATGGAGGAATACCAAGGTGTTCCCAGGCCAAGCAAGAGATATTGGGCTCTGTTCTGACAATCTAATGCAAAGTGTAAAGTGCAACGCACAAAAAACATTTATGGGCATGTCCATTACACTATTGTGATGGCAGAAAAACAGACTAAAAAACAGGCACAGTAAGGTCGTCCTAACCCTATTTTGGGCGTAACACGCAATGAACCGATCGGAATGCGTTGTATGGCGATGAACTTCTTTGTTTGTACTGCAAACAAACAATACGCAGTTGCCACTATGTGTGAATGGAGAATATAGCATTTAAATAGGAGTTACTTAATAATTTATGTTATTAATGAACTATTGTAATTTTATGTATAGATATGTGACTCAAAACCATCATAAACATATTTATCAATATATTTCTCTATTTTTATATCTCTTTTTATTCTTTTTTCAGATATTCGACCTCTGAAGAGATATAGTAAAGACATACATCTACAACAAGTTTTTTATACATTCCACAACCATTCTTGGGCATAATGTACACTTTTTCATGTTTTGGGTGGTTCTTTGGGGCGCTTTTGGGGGATGTTTGTGTTCGCAGCCTGAATACAAAAATTTTCCGAAGATCTGGTTCGTAATCCGATTTGTTCGTGAAATGCGTTTTCAGCAATCCAAATGTCCTTTCAATTACAATATGTGCTTAATTCTGATAATTAACTTAAATTATTTTTTAATGATATAGTTTATGCTTTACTTATATTTTTTTCCCTATGGTTTTTCATTGAACAGCATGATTACATGAAAGGACCATCAATCCATTTTCGCTTATCCTACTGGGTTGTGGGGAGACCGGAGCCCATGGGCACGAGGTGGGGAACAACTCAGGACAGGGGGCCAGCCCATCGCAGGCCACACTCACACACCATTCACTCACACATGCACACCTAAGGGCAATTTCAATAATCCCAATCAGCCTCAGCATGTCTTTGGACTGTGGGGGGAAACCCGAGTACTCAGAGGAAACCCTACAATGACATGGGGAGAACATGCAAACTCCACACACATGGAACCCAGGGGGAGACTCGAACCTGGATCCCAGAGGTGTGTGGCAACAGTGCTAACCACTGCACCACCATGAAAGGACCAGTACTCTATAATAAAACACATATAAATAAAATAAAAAACAAAAAGCCATTAGTGCACTTCGAGGGTGTACCTTTGTCCGTAACAAGCATTGTGCACCCATTTCTATGATGTGCTGCTTAAATACCATTTAACAATGCACCACTGCCTTTAGACATAGTTTTTGTTGGTCAAAAGTGCAATGTCATTTCGCTGCCATAAAATTGCTACATGGCAACAATGCACCGGCCACACCTCATTTAAAAAACACCACTCCTACGAGCAGAGAGCGGGTCTAAAATCATTTGCTATTTTGACCACATGTGTGCATGGCAGAAAAATGAGCAATGTGCTGGTACAGATGTAGCAAGACCACTTTGCACCAGTGGAAAATAGAGTCCATAATGTCTCCAGCGTGTCCTGGGTCTGCCCCAGGGTCTGCTCCTAGTAGGATATGCCCAGAATATCTCTCTAGGGAGGCTTCCAGGAGGTATCCTACATAGATGCCCAAACCACCTCAACTGACTCCTTTTGAGGCAGAGGAGCAGCGACTCTTTGAGCGAATGTCTGAGGCCTGCACTGTATCTCTAAGGCTGAACCCAGACACCCTGCAAAGGAAACTCATTTCTGCCACTTATATCCATGACCTTATTCTTTCAGTCATTACCCAAAGCTTGTGACCATAGATGAGGGTAGAAGCGTAGATCAACCGGTAAATCGAAAGCTTTTTCTTCTGCCTCACCTCCCTCTTTACTATGACAGACCAGTATGGCATCCACATTACTCCCGATGCCGCACCAATCCACCTGTCGATCTCCCACTCGCTTCTTCTTTCAGCCATGAATAAGACCCTGAGAGGCCGTCACTCATCCCCCACCAGGAGAGGGCAATCAACCCTTTTCTGGTTGAGAACCATGACCTCAGACTTGGAGGTGCTGATCCTCATTCCAGGTGGCTGACACTCAGCTGCAATCCATCCCATTGCATGCTGCAGGTCACAGCCCAACAACACCAATAGGACCACGACATCTGCAAAAAGCAAAGAAACGATCCTGAGGTCCCTGAACTGGACCCCCTCTGGCCCTTGGCTACACCTAGAAATAAAAGTTATGAGCAGAATCGGTCCAACACCTACCGTGAATGAGTCTGACTTACTACTGGCAATGCAAACTAAATTCTCGCTCTGTTTATACAGGGACCTGATGGCCTCTCTGTGAGGGTGAAGAGCTGGTCCAGCATTCTCCGACCAGGACAGAATTCACATTGTTCCACCTGGATCCGAGGTGCAACCAACGGGCGGACCCACCTATCCAGTAACCCGGCATAGACCTTCCCAGGGAGGCTGAGGAATGTGATCTCCCTGAAGTTGGAATAACAGAGGAGTTCACGTTAGGCACGTGATTAATACAGTAGTGTTGTGCATATTCAAGTAGTCCAATGCAGAAAGTTGACACTGGAGCAATACCAATATCATTGGTCTATACATGTAGCACATGACATATATCACATACAGTGTGCAATTATAATGCATGACTGAATGCACATGTGCAGATGAGCTTCACTGATCTACATGCTAGAGGTCCAAGTGAAGCTTCTTGTGGCGATGATGTCATGCTGTACCTCTATGCTCCTGGCCTTTGGGTATGGTGCTTAGACTAGGACCAGATGTCGAAAGAAGGTTAAAGTGACGTGTTCACATTCCTCCTGGTAGAGTCAGGGGGTTTGTGAGAGAACCCATGTAAAGTTGCATTAAATTTGGGGGCTCTTCTAAACATCTGTCAGTGTTTCAGATGTTCATATCCAGATACCATCAGACCATACGTTACCTGGTTAGATAAAGTTATCAGTGCCATCTTTAGGCAAAGGGAATCCTCTATATTCTATTGAGAATATTCAGTTCTAAAATAGCTTTTGAATAAATTTTACTTTTCTACGCTAAACTGTATGAAGTAAATTTTACATTTGTTTGGTATTATTGTTTTCAGGGGGCTGTATGAAGTTCTTGCTTTTACAGGACGTTTGTTGTCTTTTCTTTGTCTGCTATGAAACATTTCTGCAGCATTGTTTCAGCTGCTGTTCTATTGCTAGCTCTGTTCTACAGATCTCCTGCAGTGTATCCACCTTTCTTAAGAACACAACCAACAGGTGGTCTTTTGCCACAGAAAGCCATGTCTTTTATGCTAGTATTAAGGTTTTTCAATTCTTACTTGTGATGCTCTGTGCAAGTTACAGGCACGCTGGCACCAGTCCAAAGACTAATTCGGCTCATCATCAAATTAGAAGTTTGTAAGTGTAGGTTCCCCCACAAATAAAGAGGAGCTTTGTTGTGACAGGTGTGGACTTGGTAACATGAATTGTGTTGTTTTTTCAGTTTATATCTGGGGTTTCCACATTGCAGAAGAAGGCATGGTGCATTTGGTGACTGTTCACAGCACCGTATCCGTCCCCTGCCATGGCAACGAGCCAAGCAACAATTGTATCCTAACCCTTCACCTCAGCGTTGACGACTCCTCCTCACTTCCATCTGCACCTGCATCTGCAGTTTTCATGAAATAATGCACAAAGGTAAATCCATATTAGGTATTACACAAGACAGAAGAAGAAGAATTATTCTAACCTTCCAGGAATATCACTTTTCAGCTTAATCGAATCAACAAAGGGAGTGCGTAGTGCCCTCTTGGATATTTTCATTGAAGCGATTCATATTAAATATCCCTCTTAAAGCTACGACTGTGGTCACTTTTTGGTTTCAAGCTCAGGTCCATACATGCCTAATGACACTGGCAAATTATACCTACATTACTCTGTCCCCAACTTATTTTAGATTGATTCAGTAGTAATAAGTGGATACAATTATTGGTCTCAGTCAGCCGTAACCGAGTTTTTCCTGTTGTTTCACCTTTCTAAATGTCTGGAAATTCTAGTGCTATAATTTTCTGAGAATTTATGGCATAATAACTCTTCTTGGGTCTTTAATAGAGTATGAATATAAAAATGTGTCCTATTCTCCTGTCACCAGGACGAATCTCCCTTAGCAACAGAGGGAGTCGTCTCTGTGCTGGTGCTCGAACATTCTGGCTTAGTGATGCCTTCTGGCCTGCAGTAGTTGCAGATGTTTTGAGCTCATACACCTTTAACCTCACCCTGTCGGCATGCTGGTTAGATCTGCAGGCATTGCCGTGTGTCAGCAGGACCAGAGGCACCGTAACAAGGTTCAGTGGTAAAATGATTCCAAGGGGCCCTGATTTGGATCATAATTGGATTGGTGGGGCGTAATGGTAAATGGACTGCATTTATATAGCGCTTTTCTACTCCTACGAGTACTCAAAGCGCTTTACAATACATGCCTCACATTCACCCATCCACACACACATTCATACACCAGTGGCGGAGGCTGCCATGCAAGTTGCCAACCTGCACACCGGGAGCAATTTGGGGTTCAGTAATATGATATGCTTTCATGGGGCCCAAATGCTCTAATGGCACCCCTTGTCGGCTGCCAGCCCCCACTGTGCTGATAGACGGCTTTGGGTGTCGCTGCTTGTATGTTTTGCTTCTGAATAGCTTGCCGTTCATGGGCTCTTCTGCACGTCTCACATATCTTATTGTAATGCAGATGCTGTAGTTTCCAAACATTTTGCATATAATGTGTTAATTTGAGGGATTTATTGGGAAGTGACCTGAAAAACACGATCTTCATGTTATTTTCATTAGGAATAATTATAAACTATAAGCTGGAAATAATATTTTTATTATAGTGTTTTAAAAAAGACTGATATAAACTGGCAAAACCTGTGTTGTTTTACTCGTGGCAATGTAATGTTTGAGGCTTAATATTTCTGATAATGTAAAAGGTACAACATCCCCCAGATAGGGTAAAAACAACCAAAAAAATCACCCTTGTACAAATGACCAAGAAAGGCTATGGAAAAATTCTTTATTGTTCATTAGCTTGATCTTACTCTCACAGCATGAATTTAATGTTTCACTGTGCCAAATTTATTAAAAGAAAAGAAATCAAATAACATTTTTCCCTTGTCACAATTATTGGTACCCATAAAAATTGTCATGAACAAAACTCTTCAGTGGTGATGCATGACTTCCAGTTGCACTGAGGTATAATTATGAGGTAACACAAAGGACAGACTCCGTTAGTCATTCATCAACATGGGTATGACCAGAGAATGCACAGATAAAATGAAACAGAAGGTTGTTGACCTATATAAATCAGGCAATGGCTATAAAAACTGCTGCATGTATGAAAATCCCCTTTTCCACTTTTAGAGCAATAATTAAGATGTCTCAGACAGATGTAACTGAGGTGACTTTACCTGGAAGAAGACACAAACCTGTTTTACCTTGACAGACAGTGAAGGAATATGATTTGTGAGGTAGCATCTTCTTTAAGGATCGCAGCTGGATAATTGACTGGTATTGGAGGAAGGTTTGTGGTCGGATGAAGCAAAAATAGAACTTTTTTTGCAAGAAACACCAGAGGCGGGTTTGGTGTAAAATAAGTCAAGGTCGTGAAGAAAAGAACTTAATTCCCACTGTGAAGCATGGTGGTGGATCTGTGATGCTCTAAGGCTGTTTTTCTCTCAAAAGGCCCTGGGAATCTTGTTATGCAGCCTATCTGGTATTATTGAGACAATCAAAGAACTGGAGATTTTAGACCAAAATCTTACTGCCTGGAGGTTAAGACGGGGTCGTGGGTGGATCTTCTAGCAGGACAATGATCCAAAGGATACCTCCAAATCCACACTAAAATTGTTCACAGAGTACAGAATGCAGCTTTTGTGATAACCCTTCCAGTCACCAGACCTAAACCAAGATGAGAACCTGTGGGTGAAGAGTCTACAAAATAAGCGCTGAGGACTCTGGAGGATCTTGAGAGGTTTTACACAGAGGAGTGGTCTCAGGCCACTTTAAACGTGCTCTCCCATCACCTACAACATTACAGGAGAAGGGGGTCTGCACAAAGTACCAAATACAGAATCACAATCAGTGCAATATGTGTTTTGAGGGAAAAAAAGGTGAAGATTTCTTTTCTTTGAATAAATTTACCTAGTTTTGACTTCTCTCATGATGAGTGTAAGATCAAACTGATGAAAAATATGAAGATATTTTTCTATAGCCTTTTCCAGTCATTTTATTATGGCTGCCAGTCAGTCTGGAGGGCACTGTACTTGGCAGTTGACAGTTCATATAATGTCTGAAAACACAATGCTCTGCTCCCATTTCCCATAATGCACATTTGTAAATCAGATTCAGATAGATTAAATTGTTTGGGCGGTCTTCTCGTATTCTCAGTGGAAAGATTTAATAATGAAATCACGTCAAACTATAAGTAATAAAGACAAGAGATAATGTAACCCAGCTATAGTGTCAGTGTAAGCCCTGTGTGATTTTAAATTACTCCATTACTCTGTCTTTCTCCTCCTAGTATATTCCCACCGTGAGCTGTTACTCACTGACAGGACCTCACATCATCGCATTTGATGGCAGGTGATTGTTCAGAGTGACCCGTACCTTAGGTATCCAGTCAAAAGATTAAGCTATATTTTTGTTTTAAAAAATGGCAGTCTATGTTTTGACTTCATGTAATTTTATTCATTCTACGAGTGAAATTTAATTTTATAATGATATTAATCTTTCGTTCTGTCATATTGAGAAAATACTTCCATAAAATGAACTCATTCCAAGAAAAATGTAATTAATAGTTTCTCTCTGCAGTTTTTTGTAGCCATATGTGTTGTTACTTTTAAAAAAAAATGATTAATTGCATTTGTATTTTAGTAGAAATATGGTAAGCATGTTACAAGACTTCAAAAACCAATCTGAACTTAGTCACCCTGCATGTACTCTGAGTAATGAGAAGCCGATTTCTAATTTTAAAGAAGCACCTGTCTCTTGGTTTTAAGATTCCCAAAACCAATTTGCATTTTTATCTCGTCAACTTTGTTCATTAACATCTCTCCGGTGGCTGGGAAGTTCAAGTGCCTTCCTCACGAGGACTGCCTCCGCAAGCCCTTACTGTTCTCTTATTTACCTCATTCTCAGGGCTCGACGCTCCAGCCCTATCCTGACTAACCTACTCCTACATTCCTCTTTCATTTTAGCGGTTTTTAATCACATTGGAACACAGACACGTCTATAATTAATGCATTTCTGCTCATCAAGCTGCCAAAGCCGTGCGCCGACCGTCCTCCACCTCTGCTACGAATCGCAGGATTTGAATTGATCGCAATAACAGATTCTACCTCCAAATTTGGGGCTGTTCTTTCAAGTTGCCCGAGGCAAAACACTTTTCCTGACCTCAGAGATGGGTGTTACTGTGGGGGAAAGAAAGCCTTGGTAATACCAGATCCAATTAATGTCTGTATAAAGCATTATTTTTATTACCAAATGGAAGCACTGTAACCTATAGTCAAATTCTCAAGCAGATTCAGATACCAACTTTTAGAAAAACTTGGAGTCTACATATATCTGCAAACTCTTCCCAATGTTATTATGGTAACTTTTCTTGGTATCAAAGACTGCCCTAAGGCTATAACTTATTAAAGTATATTGCTAGGTTTTAGGTTTGGGACTGCCGTTTTCTGTCTTGTTTGCTGATATTCATGTTCGCTTAGGATCAGTGATTTGTGAGTTGGCGTGAGTTGAGTGACCCACGATGGACTGGTTCTCCCTTTAGAATATAAGCTACCCTCACCCTCTTCTTCCTGGAACCCTGGGTGGGAAAGTGTTTATTATAAATTAATGGACACTTTATAGTGCTGTTTATATCTGTAATCAGAATAAGTGTGGTAATGAAAGGTTGTAAGGTATTGTACCATAGCTCACTTAAGTTTAAAGCCAGACACTGTAGTTTTTTAATGCTATTTGCTTTTCTTAATAAGAGCACATTTCTGATTCTGTTATTCAGCCACCAGCAAAGATGCAATAATAACGACGTGTTTTCCTGTCTGTGTAGAGGTGTGTCATTCTTCTGGAAAATCTGTTTTTGAATGCAAAAGGACTCTCAGGCTGTTTGTTTAAACAAGTTGTTATCAGCCACTCCTGCGTGGTCCCCAGAAGGCTTGTGTGATGTGACAATAGTATCGGGTAATCAAGGCTAACAGACGAGTAACCGGTGTCAGTTATCTGACAGTGACTGACTGGTGATTCTTGCCATTATCAGAGAAGTAGGCTGAGGCTACACACAAAGCAAGATAACAGAAAGACATGATTTGGCAGTTCATCTAGCCCATATTTTCAGTGCTGTTTTTTGTTTTTTAATTGACTATTTTTTAACTCCTCATAAACTTCTATCAGAATCTTTAACATTTGTGTTAAATTTAGTAATTTACTTTATCCAGTTTCATCTGGCCCGCAACATTTTAAAATCATAATTAAATCTGGCCTGCCGATCGATCATTTTCCACAGAACCTGGCTTGGCATTTTGAGGTCTGGGTCCACCTCTGGGACTGTGGCAGTCTAGCATTATGCCATCGCCGGCAACTGTGGAGTGCTGGCCCGCTAAGGCGACAACATGGTCAGCATCGATTTGTGTGATGAGCCGCTGCAGATAGCCTGCCCCCTGCTGGCTGTCAAGAGCATGGGATCCACAGTGACCAAAAAAACTTGATATTCTTGAGGCTCACGAGGGAAAGAAGGTCAGTGTTATAGCATATGTACAGGTACAGGGCCAAAGGAAGGTTCTGTATTTGATTTTCAAATCGTCATCAATCCATCCATCCGACCAAGTTTTAATGGTTTATTCTGGTCATCAGTACTGGAATATAAAGAAAAGAGTTTAATACTTCATATTTTATATGCTTCATCTAGTTATTTGTTGTGTTTCAGACAACAAGTAACTAGATGAAACGAATAAACCAGACTGAATTAGATCCTGTCTGAGGTAACAGTTCATTAATTTTTTTATTGACTTATTAATGAATGCACAAAAGCAGAATACCTGCTTCTCTTCCACTTTGGTTTCTGGATTGAATTCATGGCACTTTTTCCCTCACTAGAATCACCGGAAGGTTAACCTTCTGCTAATCTTTATAGGCAAAACATATATGTTGCTCCCTGGGATGCTAACACAACCTCTGCATGCAGGAACTTGGTAGACAAGGATATTTTTTGATTAAAGCAAAGAATGGGCTCTTCTTAGTCTTATAGGGGGTTTAATTATTAATGTTGTATTTTTGTCTGATGTTCACGTAGCTGATGTAGCTTGGATTAAAAGTTCCTCTCACAGCAAGGCATGTCAGCATTTAAAACTCACTGCTGCTTGGGATCGATGAGAGCTTATGAAAGTTAAAATGAAATTTTAGTTTAGTATTTTAGTTTATTTTGTTTATTTTCCACGAGATCGGAGTCCCTATGCTGCAGCTCTCCTTCACATCTTCTCATCTAGGTGGATGTCAGACATTGGGGAAAAGCCTGCAGGTCAATGTGCCCCGTCTGCACTAAACCTGCACCCAAGGCCTGTGTGGTACCTTCCACTGCAGTAGCAGCAATTATTGCGATGGCACCACCTACAGGGCCGTGAAACTCGAGTGCCTCATTCAGTAGCAGAGCCATCAAAGTGCGGCAGGAAGTGGTGTCACTCTCTTCCCCATCTGTCCTTCACGTTCAAGCCCTCTGCTTCCAAACTGCCTTCAGCCACAGATGCACCGCAGTGGTCAAAGCCCCTGCTGCACTCTTGGCAAGCTTCACCGGCAGACTGACGGCAAAAGTTATCGACAAGGGGGTAGGACTGGAGCCAGCGGTTTGCTGAGCCGGTGGCCCATCAGAAGATGGTGCCCTGTGCAACTGCCCGTCTTGCCCTTGCCAGGATCCACCACTGCAGATGTCAATTGTAACATAGTTATTTCCTGATGCTTGTACGATAGCAATTTGTATGACATTGGTTGTATTTGGTTGTGCTTAGGGGACCTTTACAAATGCAATGTTTTTGTGGCATTTCACTAACTTACTCGTCTTTTTTATTTTTTGTTATGCTTTATTTTCATTTTGTCAGAACATCTCATTCTTGTTATTAATCAGACAGCACTAAATACAGAAGTTTCTGTTTTGATTCCAAATACTTTCAATACTTTTGGGAGCCTATTTTTTTTTTGGGAGGTTTGTCTTCCAAATTTATCTACGATGCCAGGGGGAACAGAGCAATAGATGAGCTAGCCTTTATCAAGACCTAATCATCTGCACACAGTGTCCCGAGGAAATATTTAAGGGTGAATCCCATGCCTTTTCAGGTATAATTCTGCTATGATTGTTTGTGTCAGAATAGCGCCTGAGGAGAGCTTATTTGACGCCTTGTCAGGAGATGAGATAAAGAGGGATTTCTGTCACTGTGGGGGCAGGCACAGTGGTGCCCACACTCTGAATAACCCCCCCTGACGCAGACCACTGATTGTCTCATGATGAAGCAGACCAAACCTCCGTCTTTCCTTCCATAGATGTCACCTCCCAGTACGTCAAGACTCCTGGACTGGACCACAGCCTCCACAAACTGGAGGTGTTCCAGGAAGCTGAAGCCCAGGAGGGTCACACAGCAGTGTGCAACATGATTGGCTCGCAAGGTCACATGATCCGGGAGGAAGGCACTCTCCTCGGCAACATGGTGACCCAGCACCGTTGGTGCATGGTGTCCGTTTTCCCGAAGGGGACCCAGCTGCAGCTGACAACAAGAGAGAATGGAGGTCGGGGGGGTGGGGGAGCATCTCCAAGTCCCAGTCCATCTTCACCTTCCAGAGCCTGAGTCCGGCTGACCTAGAAGGCTTGGCCTACTTCTTCCCGGATGACCACCTGCCAGCTGGCCGTGGGGCTCCCAGCCCGTCTGGCCCACCCCCAGCGGCTGACCTCAGCCCGGGCCCTGGAGATGTGCCAGCTGGCTCTCACTGGTGCCGCAATAGGAGCTGTGTGCCGGGAGCTTCTGGGCCGGTGACTGGACGAGGCTGTGGACCTGTGCCTTTTGGACGTTCAGCTGAAGGATAACCTTGCTTGGGCGGCAGCCCTGGTGCCCCTCCTGAAGAACAAGTGCGAGCGACAGGAGCTGGAGAACCGGACCTAGAGGAGACAAGAAGCAAAGGTGTCCCCAGAGGGCGCTCCGCCACTCTGAAATGCCCTAACTTTTGCAGCGGACATTGATCTGCATAGAGTGAGGCTGCCAGCGTTTCCCAGGATACGGTTACCACGACTGCAGTCTGGCTACCAGTCTGCGCTCCTGTAGTTGTCAGGCTTCTGAGTCTGTCTGTGAAGGTGCGTCAAGAGGGGTGAGAAATATATCTGCAAATAGCTTCATTATTGAGAAACCAGACCTGTGAGGATAAGTTTGAGAACTCAGATAATAAGATAAAATTAACTTTATTGATCCCAGGGGGAAATTCTGGTGAATACAGCAGAATGGTTTGCAAAGGGCAGACAAACAAATATATAGTGCAAAACAACACAGAATGCAAAGATAGTACACACAGTGTAAACAAAATTTAAAAAGCACACAACCAGAACATCCAGAAGGAATATTAAGGAAAAAATAAATATAAACAAAAAATATGAATGGATGGTATATCCAATAATTTATTATTAATTTTTCCATTATAAGTGCAAACCGATAGACACTTACTAGTGCCCAGATGGGATGCTCAGAGATGAGGGGTGGAGGGGCAGGGGGTGTTCCTAGGCTAAACAGATGCACATTTACAACTGTTTCAGTAAAATATAAGTAATTAACAACTAATCGAGCAATTAGGCAAAATCAAAAGTTCTTTATTGTCATATTCAGCTATATGATGCATGGGTCATCCACATGACATTTCAGTGTCATTGGTTGTAGTGCATAGTAACTGTACTAATTGGAAAGTACATATATAAGACATTTAAACATGACATTGAGACAGGGACAGAAGACAGAAGACTAGTTTTTAAAAAAAATAAGAAAAATAGTTGTAACTGAAATTGAATGAGCAGGAAAGTGCATTAGATTTTTTTGGTACCACTTTACAATAAGACTGCCCTTATAAAGGGTTTGTGAATGATTTATAATCCGGTTATTAATTAGGTTGCATCACTTTGTAAATCATTAATAGACAATCATAAACAAGTTGCCACAGTTTTTCTTATTAATGAGTTATTGTAAAGTGATTAATAACAGTGAAATGCACAGTACGTTCAGAAAGTATTTATTTTGATTTTGGTATGTTACAGCCTTATGGTAAAAACATTCAAATTCATTTTTTTCCTCATCAATGCAGATTGCACATTTTACAAAGCATTCAACTGACATTGAACAGGACATACCTAGTTTCAAGGTCTGTTTCAGCAAAATGGGATCATTTGTAGTCCATTAATTTTTGTAGCATATCCAATATTCACTCTTTTTTTGGACTAGATAGCATGTTTTTTTGAATGAGCCTCCATCTTCTGCATTATCATTTATTATATTTTACATCGTCTGTTTTTTTACGTCATTCATTGGATTCATTGTTTTTAATCCATGGAGAATTTAAAAAATTAGGTACAATTATAGTGACAGTGGATTGCAACACTGCAGCAGGGCTTGCCTGCTATTTTGTAAGCATAGCACTGCATCTCTAGCACCACTGGACCACTGGATTTTAAAAGTATTTATGATACGTTTCTAGACTAGCTTTGTGAAATAGTTGGTATTATTCTGGCATCCAGATCTCTAGAGATAAAGTGGATAGTTTGAGTTAAGGTAAAGTTAATGTAATTTATATTATGGAACATCTTAATCACTCCTCCTTCTTCCTGTGACATATCTTTTTCTGAACATGAAACCACAAATGAGTATCCTGGCCCTGTTCCATTTGGTATGTTACACTGTGAGGACTGTAGAATGAGGTTCCCGTGGAGCCGGCATCCCATCCCGGAGGCTCCTTCATGACACATGGCAGTTTGTCACAAATCACCAATCAGATTAACACTTGCGCTGCTTATCATTGACCTCTCACACGTACTGTATGACCCCTGTGCCGCCTGTGATCTATGCAGGCCATCCAGCAATCACTACTGAGGGACTCGCCAAAGGGCGGATTCATAAATCCACATAATTGCCCAACAGATCATAAGCTAGCTCCTAGCTTCACTCTCCCTACCAGAAAGTCATATTTATTTTCCTGGAAGGAATTCTCTCTCTTTTTTCTTTGCATATTATGCTCAGAAAACATCATGCGTTTAATAGCGCACTGTTTAATTTCCATTAATTTCCACTGTCTCTCATTTCTGCCCCTTGAGTACCCTTAATTTGTTTGTGAGTAATGACTTTCTGCATGTAGGCAACTTGAGTTTCCTTTTTTGACCTTAATTTCTGTTTTTTTCTGAGGCGCTAGAGGGGTGAGCCCTCATTGACCTTGTCGATCACAGACAAACGATCTGACCCACGGCAGTGTGGAGTTTTCCATGCAAACACCGACCGTCTCTGTAAACCCCTATGAACCCCGTGTCATCATCTGTACACCTCTCCCGGGACTATTTGAAGCCAGGTTACAATCTGCTCATGTCAGAATGATAGAACTGCTGCTCTGGTTTGTATGCTTATTACTGGAAAAATCTTTGGTGGCTCATCTTTGGCTTGTTGGGATTAGGACTCCCTTAGGAAGCCATATTTGCATAGGGGCATAGAAGCCATAGGTTGAGGTGGTATGATTACCCTGCACTACAACTGCAGAAGAAGAGCAAGAGGTGCCGCATTCTATGAATGCCATAACAAAGAAATAGTTCAAAATAGTCAATCAATGGCATAACAAAAATCCCACAATGCCTCCCTCCTCTGGCCCACCATTGCTTTTAATTTTCTTTCCACACCATGTCTATAAGAATCTAAGAACACATTAGTGATACATTATAATACATCAATAAAGCATTATAAACATGGCTATAAATATTTATAAAAAGGCATAACACATTATAGCCATGTTTATTATGAATTATGCATGCTTTTTTAACCTATAATCTATAATTCATTAAAAATACCTTCATAATGCAGTACAAAGTATTCTTTGTTATTACACTGACCATTATAATGCATTATGAAGGTATCTATAGTGCATTATAGATGAAAACTTCAAGTAAAGTGTTACCGAGCAAGATCACTGCTTAATGCCTTTGATAGAATAATAGCATTCAGGTTTTTTGTGCTCATATTTTCACATAGTCTCCCACATCTTTTCAGCATACTGACAGTATTGTACCAATCGCTTTTCACTGCCGACGTGCAGTAGACTGTATTACTGTTTGTTTGCCCTGGGTTATACAGGCAATATTCTGCATCTAAATATGGAAGGCTGATGTGTTGATACCTCTATACTGATGTCTGTCTCTGATTTAAGCGGTTTTCCAACGGATATTTGCTCATCACAACCAAATGGTGAAACACATTAGCACTGTAATAAGACAGTGTTGCGGTCAAATGTAATGACAGATATAACTGATAATGTTTTTAAAGAGGCAGATGTTGAAGTTATATTTAATGTAATCAAACAGGCTGGTCTTTTGTGAGTGGTTTGTGTAAGACTGACTGCATTCTAATATTCATGCATTATTACTGTGTTTTATTATCAATTATTGAATAGCATTATATATAATCCCCTATGCCCTGCACTGCCTGGGATAGGCTCCAGGCCCCTCCATGATCGTGACCAGGATACATTTATAGTTCTTCCTCTATGATCTAATGCTCCTCCTGCTTTTGGTATCTGTGTCTCTTCCCTGCTGACGCCAAAACGGCTGTTTTCATTCCTTCCCGCTGTTTCCCCCCCATACCTGTCCCCAAATAAAGTCCCCGCTCCTTCCTCCTGTCACCACCCCACGTGGCCCCGTTCCGCATCCCGTCTGGACCCGGACTGTTTTCATTTAAAAAATAAAAAAAAAATGCCAGAAACCGCTCTCCATCACCTATGAAAAGGTCCATTTACCTCAACGTCATCCGCACCCATCCCTTTGTCAGTTTAAAAACTGAGGAGTGTTTTGCTAAATAGTCACAAGCAGCATCATTGCCATTTTCTGACAGCCTAAGTGCAATGTTCACGTTTAGGGTTCCAGGTCACATTGCCTGACTGTTCTGTGTGCCTGTAGGTTGACGGTTAGCAGTATATAGTGTGAGGCTAAATGAACACCTCAGGATTCAGTCTGCTACCCCAGGATTGTGCCCCATGCTAATGTCCTCCCCATTCATTGCCTGCCCCTAGTTCCCTCCCTGTCCATTGCCTGCCCCTAATTTCCTCCCCGTTCATTGCCTGCCCCTAATTCCCTCCCTGTTCATTACCTGCCCCTAATGCCCTCCCCATTTATTGCCTGCCCCTAATTTCCTCCCCGTTCATTACCTGCCCCTAATGCCCTCCCCATTTATTGCCTGCCCCTAATTTCCTCCCTGTTCATTGCCTGCCCCTAATTCCCTCCCCATTCATTGCCTGCCCCTAATTCCCTCCCCGTCCATTGCCTGCCCCTAATTCCCTCCCCGTTCATTGCCTGCCCCTAATTCCCTCCCCGTTCATTGCCTGCCCCTAATTCCCTCCCCGTCCATTGCCTGCCCCTGATTTCCTCCCCGTTCATTGCCTGCCCCTAATTCCCTCCCTGTTCATTACCTGCCCCTAATGCCCTCCCCATTTATTGCCTGCCCCTAATTTCCTCCCCGTTCATTACCTGCCCCTAATGCCCTCCCCATTTATTGCCTGCCCCTAATTTCCTCCCTGTTCATTGCCTGCCCCTAATTCCCTCCCCATTCATTGCCTGCCCCTAATTCCCTCCCCGTCCATTGCCTGCCCCTAATTCCCTCCCCGTTCATTGCCTGCCCCTAATTCCCTCCCCGTTCATTGCCTGCCCCTGATTCCCTCCCTGTCCATTGTCTGCCCCTGATTCCCTTCCCTTTCATTGCCTGCCCCTGATTCCCTCCCCGTCCATTGCCTGCCCCTGATTCCCTCCCCGTCCATTGCCTGCCCCTGATTCCCTCCCCGTTCATTGCCTGCCCCTAATTCCCTCCCCGTCCATTGTCTGCCCCTAATTCCCTCCCCGTTCATTGCCTGCCCCTGATTCCCTCCCTGTCCATTGTCTGCCCCTGATTCCCTTCCCTTTCATTGCCTGCCCCTAATTCCCTCCCCGTCCATTGCCTGCCCCTGATTCCCTCCCCGTCCATTGCCTGCCCCTAATTCCCTCCCCGTCCATTGCCTGCCCCTAATTCCCTCCCCGTCCATTGCCTGCCCCTAATTCCCTCCCCGTCCATTGCCTGCCCCTAATTCCCTCCCCGTTCATTGCCTGCCCCTAATTCCCTCCCCGTCCATTGTCTGCCCCTAATTCCCTCCCCGTTCATTGCCTGCCCCTGATTCCCTCCCTGTCCATTGTCTGCCTCTGATTCCCTTCCCTTTCATTGCCTGCCCCTGATTCCCTCCCCGTCCATTGCCTGCCCCTGATTCCCTCCCCGTCCATTGCCTGCCCCTAATTCCCTCCCCGTCCATTGCCTGCCCCTAATTCCCTCCCCGTCCATTGCCTGCCCCTAATTCCCTCCCCGTCCACTGCCTGCCCCTAATTCCCTCCCCGTTCATTGCCTGCCCCTAATTCCCTCCCCGTTCATTGCCTGCCCCTAATGCCCTCCCCGTCCATTGCCTGCTCCTAATGCCCTCCCCGTCCATTGCCTGCTCCTAATGCCCTCCCCGTTCATTGCCTGCCCCTAATGCCCTCCCCGTTCATTGCCTGCCCCTAATGCCCTCCCCGTTCATTGCCTGCCCCTAATGCCCTCTTCGTCTATTGCCTGCTCCTAATGCCCTCCCCGTCCATTGCCTGCCCCTAATTCCCTCCCCGTTCATTGCCTGCCCCTAATTCCCTCCCCAGTCATTGCCTGCCCCTAATGCCCTCCCTGTTCATTACCTGCCCCTAATTCCCTCCCCATTCATTGTCTACCCCTAATGCCCTCCCCATTCATTGCCTGCCCCTAATGCCCTCTCCGTTCCTTGCCTGTCCCTAGTCCATTTTGATTGAAGGCCAGAGCAAATGACTCTCACATCCTGGTACAGCCATCTGTATTGTGGCTTTACAGTGATTTGTGGTGATTGTGTGCTTGAGCTGATAATCCTGTATCACTGATACTCCACTTGTGGTTTAATTATAAACTGGCCTGCCGACGTGTTCATTTTGTGTGTTGTGTTTACTGTGGTGTAAATGCACTTCCCTTAAAAACTGAGATGTGTCCCGCTGCCCTTATTTTGGAGGAACATTCAATAGGCCACCCCCTGGCCATTGTTTAGACTAAATTTATGTGCAAGTCTTTAATCTTTCCTGACAATGTTCATGAAAAGCCATCTGGCATGGTTTTGTTGACTTCAAACCAACTCTTTTTCAGACATATTTTTGATAAACTTTCACCAGGACACCAAAATGTATCTGGTATACGAACTTTTTTTCGTTTTTTGATTGAACATGAACTGAACATTTTGTGAATGAATAGGAATAAAATGTCTTTTTTTTTGCTTCAGAAGGAAGATCTAACATTAGGTTGCATGATAACAGCTTTTGCAGGAGAAAGACTGATTTCTGATGAGCCAGAATTCCTGCGGTCATTTAGGATATTAATCATTCCAAACCCTAGGAGCTTGCAACTGTTTGTGAGTCTCTAAATGTCCCTTTTTCTCTGGCTTTATTGCCTTGCCCATTTATACTCTGTATGATGCAAAAATCCCCCATAGAAGATATATGCCACTTCCCTGGCTAGTCACTAATCACTAACTACTCCTATTTTTTAGCTGAAGTGCTGCAGATGTATGCAAGGTCAAACGGCGGCTTTGTGGATGTTGAGCGATTTATGTCCCTTTAATAAACCATGCTTGCTGCACTTGATATGCCTGAAAATGATTTTTATGCACTTTAACTTTGCATGTGCCATAATAACTTTATTTACATACTTTTACAGCCAAGGGCAGCATTAGCGTTAGCTGGCTTATGCATTATGCAGTTGCGCCCTCTGAAACTTGCATGAGTAAAACTTACGAATCACATGAGCATTTTCTTTTTGCATCTCTCTTTTAGTCTGATTAATACCGTGCCACTAAATAATGCCAGCACTATCTGAGTACCGAATCTGCGGTTTGGCACAATGATACCGAGGCCCTGGGATGGGGGGGGGACTGTCTACCACCCGCATGGCACTCCTTCAGTGATTAACGGCCCACCTGTTGTTTTGGATGCAGTGATTGGGGGTGCACCATTAAGCAGCCACCCCCATTAAGGTCATTCCAAAAACTTGTTTAAGGTTAAAGATGGGAATGTGGGACTTTCCGTATTGTGAAGATGAAAAATCCCACAATCGTTCTCACAAAGTAGATGTATAACAGTGATAGGAGAATGTGGAAGCTGAGTAATTGGGTCAATAGGAGACAAAACCGAGTCTCATCCCAGATCCCTAATGGAAGAATGAACGTGCCAGAGTCTGTTGGGGCACTAATGCAGTACTCACTCACTCACTCACTCACTCACTCCCTCCCTCCTGTGGCAGACCAGTGTGTCAAACTCACGAAACTGCAGAACCGTGGTCCGCGTGATGTCCTGGCAACCAGCTGCTGTTGCCTTCAGCTCTGTGGCCTTGGTTTCATCGATTCCCTCAGCCTTGCATGCTGTGTCTCCTGCTGGTTAGTAAGATGACACCCCTGAGCCCCCTAGAGGTCATTTTGAGGGAGTACCACACTATATCTCACGGACCTCTGTACGTGCAGGGGAGATTCTAGGAATTTTTTAAGGTGGTGGGGGGGAATAAGAGGGGCTGTTATTCATACAGAGGGACCAAATATCATTAACCAGTGATTGCTGAGAATCACTGAGTGATAGGGGAGGGGGCAGTCCAGGAAACAATCAGCTTTCATATGGGGCTGGTGCCCCTGTGTGTGCATGTAGGTAATGATGTGTCCCCTCCCTTCCTGTCTGGAACTCTGTAGACAGACTATGGAAGCCATAAAAGTGTTTTTGTTGCATAAAAGCCCTCAAGCTGAAAAAAGACCTGAGATTATCCACCTTTCTTTCCATCTGCTCAGATGAATAATTAAATGGGATTGTGGGTGTAACGTTCAGAGATAGTGATGTGGCATAGTGTAGTCAATGGATCATAAGCTTCAGGACGACCCGTCGTGTGCAGTAAATCAGAAACTCTGACCCCTCAGCTTGTCACTAATTGCTGATTACTAATTAAGTAACACTGGCAGGGACCCCGAGAAGCATCAGCTCATTAATCACTTTCAGAAAATACATGACATCGGCACTGTGTTGTTTTATGCTTGCAGAATATTATCAGTTTAAATTCAACCTGTACAAGCACAGGCCTGAAAGTCTGCGATATATTTCCCATTTTTTTACATGTGTTTTTGTTTTTACATAGAAGAGTTTCATTTAAATAATTATTTTGGAGGCTTGGTAGGTCTTTTTGAAATTCACATAAAAAAACATGCTTTCAAACATCGCATGTGAAAAAATCTTGGATGTCATGTTAAATACCATCCAGCATGGGAAACCCTGTGCTATGAACTGTGCTATGAACTGGCAAAGTCTCAATTACGAGTCTTTAATCGCGGCAGCACCTACTTTCCAATGTGACAAATGACAGCTGTATTTACCGTTCCCTAGTCCAGTGGAGAAGCAGTACTAACAGAGGCATATTTAAAGTTTCCCTCATTCATCCATCTTCCATAATGGCTTATCCAGCACAAGGTCGTGGGGAGCCTGGGGCCCCTCCTGGCAGGCAGAGGCGTCCTGAATGCCAGCATTTTTACACTCTCTTCACTCTAATTTAATTTACAGTGGAAGGGCCACCATAAATAGCTTCCTAACCAGTACAGGGTACAGAGTCACACAACCAGCTACAACACAGTTGGATTATTATGTGGACTAGAAGCTTTCAGATTGAAGGTACAGTTGTACAGTTGCAAAGAGAAAATATTGCCTTGGTGTGATTTTAAGAACATAACTCTCTGTTTTTCATTCATTCATTCATTCATTCATTCATTCATTCATTCATATATATACACACACACACACACACACATTTTTTATGTACTACATATGTATGATATATAAAGACCTACCCAAAGGTTATTCTATTACCATAATATGGTGTGAATATATCTTGAAAGATGGTGTTGTGTCTTGGGAAGGGATTATCCTCTGGGCATATAATGTCACCATTTTCATGCGCTGTGGGGAGAGGGATTCTGAGGTCAGATAAATGCTGTAATGACAAATGCGAAACATATATGGGAGTTCTCCTCGTAGGCCTCCAGGGAACGAGCATTTTAGATGAGCATGACGATGTCAACGTGCCACTGATCAGAACTGGTGAGTTGCTGATTCTAAGCCCTTGAGGGCTTCTGCAGAATATACAGCTTCTAGATCAGGTGTTCCCAACCCTTGTTTTGCAGTCAGTACTCTGCAGGGCCAGGAACCCTGGGGGCTTGGGGGAGGGGTTGGTTAATTTTCAGTGATGTTCGGGATCCAGGGTGATGTTCCTATCAGGCCCCACAGGCTTGGGCTCAGGCCTCTGATGGCATGGGGCTCACTGGCCAGTGGGTGGTTAAGGTGCATCGTTTAGCAGATTATCCAAAGCAACACACAATTTGAGAAAGCAGGGTCAGTCAGTCCCTGGAGAAATTGGGGAAAAGGGTCTTGCTCAATGGCCCAACAGCAAAATCACTCTGCCAACCACAGGATTTAAACCCATGAGCTTTGGAGTGCAGTGTTCTAACCTGCTGAGCCACACACCTTCGGGCTGTTAGCAGTGTTAAATATGCACATACACAGTCAAACCAAAAAGTGTTTATCAATGACTTTAAAATCAACTTTATGCAGAATGTGATCTGTTAGACCCACAAGACCGTAATGAATGAATAAATAAATATGGTACAAATAGTGCAGCTTTTAACTAGTGCTCCATCTTATAGTTACTCATGAGAACACAACTTTTTAGTAGCTTGAGCAGAATGTTCTTTTTTCCCCTGAAGGAGTGATCAGTGGAAGTAATTTGATCACAGACACGTCTGTATGAGTGAAGCCGCAATGCTGGCACCCGCTTGTAACGAGCTCTTCCCGTTCTTGACCTTGTTTGCCCACCATATACATCACTTGAAGCACAGGCCCGCAAGCTCCCACAATCCCTATGTGCTCACCGGACCGCAAAAAAATATCGAACAAGCACCAAGGACCTTTGGAGATGGAGGAGTGCATTAGCATAAATCTCAATGTTAGGGAAGGCTGCTTGGGGTGGGCAGGTAGGGGGGGGGTACTCAAGGTTATCACAAAGTCACATCTGCCCCCCTATCAAAGGGGGATTACACAAGCAGCGCTCTCCTCCCCTCCCCCTGTGAGATCGCTATCATCCCGGATCCTGCCATTAATCTGTAAATCATGTGGATGAGCTCTGTCAAGGGTACGAACCTTGGCGCTTCAACGTCTGCCTCGCGCTCTGATGGAAAATTGGAATGTTTAGGAATAACAACAGCAGAGAAAACTTTTTCAGGAACAGTTTCACAACTTTTTAAATATAACTCATGCAGTTCTGTAATAAATATACACACTCCCTTCCCAGAGTGCACATCTGTAAGAGCTCAGCATGGTTGAATGTGCTGAACGCATTAGCCTCACATAATTAGATATGTAAGCATACATTAAAATATTCTAAGAATGTCGTTAAAGGTCACGCTAAGCTGTAAAACCTTGTGGAACCCAGTAGGAAATGCATTTCAACCTCTTTGATGCTCTTGTGGCGCTATTTGACTATAACCGTCAGAAATTAACTGGGACTCAGGGAGCAGTGGTGCATTGTGGGACGCCATGGTCTGATGGTGCCCCCTTCTCTCCCTTGCTCTCAGGTGATGAATGATGGCTGGCTGTACAGTGTGTGGGGGGGGGTGCCACTCCTGCGAGCCTTTGCCCTGCGGACTTTGTAAGTTAAAGGTAATGGACATGCAGCCCAGAGCCCAGTGAAACGATGTCACCTTCCTCCTCTGTTTCCCTTTAATCAAGGGCATGCAGTTCTCTGCCCAGAGGGTCAGTTTACTTGTACTTTGCAGCTGAGCACTTGATTGAGCTAATTATTTCCCTAACTGGACCAATTTAGCATACTATTAGAATGCTAGGGCTGTTCAAAATTTAAATCACCCACTTCTTAGTTTGTCTACACTCCCCACACTGAAAAAGTTCTCCAATTTGAATAACAGTTGAAGTGAAGTGGAACCACAACTGACGTAGTTATAATGGCCTGTGTCATCACGACAGCCAGCTGGGAAACTCGACTGAACTGTTGCTCTGCATCCCTTCCTGCATGGCTGAACTCAGAGTCAGCGCTGGGAATAGAGCTGTGAAACTGCTGAATGACTAAAACAGAAATCTGGGAACGTTCCGGACCCTCTGCAAATCCTGCTGCCATTGCTGATACCACACAGGCCCTAAATGCCTGCTCACCAAATAATCACAGGAGATAAAGCAGGATGTGCCAAAAATGAGTGTGTGTGTGTGTGTGTGTGTGCACATGTTTGTCTGTGTGTCTGTGTTCAGGGAGACTGTGTCTGTGTGTGTCTGTGTGTGTGTGTGCGTGTGTGTGCACATGTTTGTCTGTGTGTCTGTGTTCAGGGAGACTGTGTCTGTGTGTGTCTGTGTGTGTGTGTGTGTGTGTGTGTTCAGCCTATGATTTAATCAAACGCTATCAATTGATTGGAATGATTTATGCTCACTTTATTTTTATTTAATTTGATTTTATTTTAGTTCTTGTGTCTCCCAGAAGGAATTATGAAAAGTTTGCCCTGAAATGAACTAGGAGGCGATAGTAAATCCTACTGCTGTGTATTTCAGCTCTCACTTGGGGGCTTGGTTACCTGCATTAATGCAGCAAATAGCAGTACAGAGCTAGGTGCTACGACAAAGAGTACCTCTGGGAACACAATTACTGCATGGCTGGAGTGCCTGCTTGTAGTTTTGTGGTCCTGGTGATCATTAAATTAGGCGATTGAAGGTTGACGGACGGATAGACAGACGGATGGAAGGGTTTAATGATGAGGTTATAGATTAACATATACCTCATGCTCTCCCTGAAAAGACAGTAAATGTGCAGATAGTATGAGGAGGCAAGTAACATGTCCCTAATGTTCATTCTCAGAAAAAATCACTTTATTTAGGATAAGGTTTGGTGAAATTGGCTTTCCCCTCATATAGGTATCTATTACTACAGCCACTCAGTAACAACTGATCTCTCCCCACCCCGCTCAGCCCTCGAAATATCCATCCATCTTCTACTGCCCTACCATCGTTTACCTGTTTCAGGGACTTGATGTGATAAGCCTGCACTCTTGATGGATACACGATTCTATCGCAGGATGACATCAGTGAACCCAAGGGATTGACGTCTTGTGGTGGGCTGAATGAAAGATTACGAGCATTTCCGAAAAACATCAAAGTGTTTTGCGGCCTGATACTCTTAGGTAGTAGGAGGTGTAAATAGTGCATGGACAAAGAAGAGGACCACCAATAAGCAGGAATAATTTGATATATACAGATTCAAGATCTTTATTATCCAAAATGTGCATTGGAATGCTGACTGGTTCACTCTCATGTGGTTATAGAGACTAAAAAAAGACAATAAAGAGAGTGTCAAATGATTAAAAAAAAGAGTGCAAAATAATACAGATGGTGAAAAACAATACAAGCCGGTGCAAAACAATAAAAATGAGGGGAAAAGAATACCAACGGTGTAAAAATAAGCAATGCAGACAGGGGCAAAAACAATGCACACAGTGCAAAGCAGTACAAATGGTGCAAAACTATAAAAAAAAACAGTGCAAAATAATAAATGATGGTGCAAAGTAATGCAGATGCTGCAAAGCAGATAGATAGACAGACAGACATACAGGCAGACGCTTTATTAATCTCAAAGGAAATTTAGGCATCCCACAAGGATTGCAGATGTAAGGTGTAAAACAATACAAGATGGGGCAAAACAATACAGAAAAGGGTGCAACTTTAAATAATAAAGCTACCCATATAAAGAGTTTATGAATGGTTTATAATCTGGTTATTAATTAGGTTGTAACACTTTGTAAATTATTAATAGACAATTTTAAATATTATAACACAGTTTTCTTTTTATTAATTTGTTACTACCATTTACAAGTGGCAAAAGGGAGCATAATTGTAAAGTGGTAACGGAAAAGAGTGCAAAATGATGAAGGACAGTGAAAAACTAGACATTATGCTTGATAAAGTGCAGTAACAGTGCTACAGGGCTTGGGGAAAACTTCTTGAATCTGGGCCGATCAAATGACTTTGTAACACTTGATAAAATATGGGAAGGAAAAAGAACGAATAAAAATATTCTCATATGTGTACACATGGAGGTCTAATCTCATACTTCTCAGCAGTAAAGCTTTGTTTTATAGGTAGTAATGCTGTTTTATTTCATTCCATTTTCTCAAACTAAAAATGCATAGTTTTTGGGAGACAGTAAGGGTACCATTATCCTAGAAGTGTCAAACATCATCTACGATAGATAAAAAAATAAAATATCAATTCCCTGAAAAGAAATCAAGGGCAACACAGCGGGGAAGTAAAATCAGTTTTATGTTAAGTGACACAAGGGCTCAAATGTATTGAAGCATCTTTAAAAATATATATTAAACATTCCCATCCTGGTTTATCAACAAGACTTGGTGGAAGATTTTTCATACTTGGGTGCCTAAGTCATATGCTGTGCTCTTTTCAGGAAATTGTAAATTTCATCTTTGGTTGAGACTAATACGTAGGAAGTGTTTAATTTTAAGAGGTTAGGTGTCGATAGCTGTTGAGGCTGCAGTGTTTAGGGTGCAATGTTGAGGCCATGGTGTTAAGGGCATAGTGTTGAGGGCATAGTATAGTCTTTCTGTTTTACTTCCAGCATCTGCTACATCTCTTCTGTCCTTTACAGTGGGAAGCGTCAAATGTTTTCAAGAGTGCAAAATGGTGAAGGACAGTGAAAAACTAGACATTATGCTTGATAAAGTGCAGTAACAGTGCTACAGAGCTTATGGAAAACTTCTTGAATCTGGTAGCCAGTGCTCTGATGCTACCACCTACCAGACTGCAGGTGGGTGAAGAGTTTGTGGCTGGGATGGCCAGGGCCTTGGAGGGTCAAGGGAGGGTTGTTCATTCCTTGTGATCTTCTGGGCAGACTTCACAGCCCACTGTAGGGCTTTCCATTCTTGAGCTGTGGTCCCACCATACCATACTGTGATGTGCTGGTAAGAACACTCTCAATAGTCCCAATATGATGTATGGTGTCCCACAGCATCCTGATGACACTGATAAATTTGGCTTCACAATAATGTTTTCTTTGTATGTACAGGTTACGTCAGTTGGTGTTCAATTCGCAGGTACTTCTTGCAATAAAAGCCACCCAAATAGCTAACATCTTGAAAGACATTGTGGAGCACTGTCAGACATGGATAAAAACAGACCTAAAGGGTTATTACTTCTTGTAGTGTCAACAGCAGCCAGAAAGACTTCCTGGGAAACCATCACACAATGAATTTAGTGAGGCCTGTAAGGCAAACGGAGTCGATGAGGGAAGCTGAGAGTCCTATATTGTCAGATGAATCTCATACAGGCTGCGTATGTCACCTGGCAACACCTCAAACATAGTAGCTCAGAAGACAATAGTGCCGATCAAATGACTTTGTAACACTTGATAAAAATATGGGAAGGAAAAAGAACGAATAAAAATATTCTCATATGTGTACACATGGAGGTCTAATCTCATACTTCTCAGCAGTACAGCTTTGTTTTATAGGTAGTAATGCTGTTTTATTTCATTCCATTTTCTCAAACTAAAAATGCATAGTTTTTGGGAGACAGTAAGGGTACCATTATCCTAGAAGTGTCAAACATCATCTACGATAGATAAAAAAATAAAATATCAATTCCCTGAAAAGAAATCAAGGGCAACACAGCAGGGAAGTAAAAGCAGTTTTATGTTAAGTGACACAAGGGCTCAAATGTATTGAAGCATCTTTAAAAAATATACATTAAACATTCCCATCCTGGTTTATCAACAAGACTTGGTGGAAGATTTTTCATACTTGGGTGCCTAAGTCATATGCTGTGCTCTTTTCAGGAAATTGTAAATTTCATCTTTGGTTGAGACTAATACGTAGGAAGTGTTTAATTTTAAGAGGTTAGGTGTCAATAGCTGTTGAGGCTGCAGTATTTAGGGTGCATTGTTGAGGGCATAGTGTTGAGGGCATAGTGTTGAGGGCATAGTATAGTCTTTCTGTTTTTCTTCCAGCATCTGCTACATCTCTTATGTCCTTTACAGCGGGAAGCGTCCAATGTTTTCATTTAATGTGTCGCCTATTTTCCCGTTGGCTGTCTGTCCATGACATGCAAATTACCACCACAGTCACCGCTCCTGTTGCCTACACAGATCCACCTTATTAAGGGAATGATTATGTTAGCAGTCTTCATAATGCCATCATCACAGAGTCCATTCTGTTTACGCCGTTTTATTTCCCACAGATGCTCACTGTTTATTGTATCCGAGGTCAGGGTGGTGTGATTTACTTCTATGTGCTTTTGCTAAAGACATTCAAGCGGTCAAGCTCAAACACATACACAGCCTTCTGATCCCTTGTGCCCATATGCTTACTTTTGTTCCACATCTATAGTCTTTGACGCATATATGCTCATTCATACATATTATTCTGACAAAAAAGGAATTTGCCAGGATCTGCCAGAAGCTGTGTGTTGACTTTGAGCACACTACACCTGATTTAAGAGCGCAGAACATTTGTACACTGATTAGCATTTGACACTTCAAAAAGGTTGACAGCAGGGGGCGTAATTCAGAAACATTCAGAGCAGTGCATTTATTATTAAACACAATTCACTGAAAGGCATGAGACTCCGCCTTTCAGTCTCAATTTTGGTGAATGGCACATAGATGAGTTCTGTTATTCCCAATGAATGGTTGTCGCTGGTAACCCAGAGGTTTTTTGGAACAACAGAGAACACCTGAAGGAAATGGCTTGTTCTGTGCCTTGATATACATAAAGCAAAAATTGAATTTAATCATTGCCAGTTGTTAGAAATTAGAAATAGAAGTAGTTTGAATCTAGATGGTTGTCTTTGGACCACATCTCCTGCTTTATGCATGTGTAGAGAGATTTGTGTTGAGCTGTGAGTGAGAGGACTGATTAGGAATTACCATGTGGCAAGAATCATTAGATTTTTCATTTGGGCATGAGATTAAGGGTAGTATAATAAATGCAATCCTTTTGGTTCTTTCAGGGCAAGTCTGTGAGGAATAGGACAGGAAAAATTAGAAATGAAATTCCGCTACTAGCCAACCCGTGCATCAACCTCGTTTATTTCTTTTGGGTTTGAGTTGTGAGCAGGCACCAATCACCACCATTATTATTGCGGTCAGATATGTCTAAGAGAGACCCCAGATAATGCACCTTCATTCACCTTACTGCACATTTAGCAGGATTTGCTGTATAGGGCCTATTTCTTAGCGACTGCAGGGCCGCTCTCAGGTGCTGTAAATGCCAAAACTAATCTTTGTACAAACAGCAATATCACCCAGATAGGCTGCAGCATAGGCATCTCCAGGATGGAGTATGTGGTCCATTAGCCAGTTGCCTGGTGCCCTTTGCAAACCAAACAGGAGAATGCAAAATTGCTGTGATCCAAACAGAGTTGAGGTCACAGTTTTCCCTTCAGAATCTGATGATAAGGGAATCTGACATGATCCATTTGTTAAGTCCAGTATTAAATCAAAATGAGCTGTAGTCAACTTGGAGAATGATTCATTGATAAAGGACTGAATGGGCATCATGTTTTAACATCCGTATCAGTGACCAATTGTGTTTTTTAAAAAATGCACGGGTCCAGTCCCTGGAAACAGACACACACAAATTATGGAGCTGCTGCAGACACCATGATACCAAAACCATCATGTGTAGCTTCTGTATATGGATGGATGGCTGGACTGGGATTAAGAATCAAATTGACACTGGACTTCAGGGTCCAATTTGCTGCATGGGGGACACAATTAAATTTGCCGAGCTGGGGAATTTTGCCAGTATGCCCGATATGCCAGATGGCCAGTCCAGGTCTGAGTCCATCCGTATTCCAACTGCTTATCCATGGTTGCAAGATGTATATATACACATTTACATATTTTGTATTCAGGTAGATAGTATGAACTGGACCTAACTTTAATGCTGCATCACGTTAGCCTGTGCCATTAGCACCAAGTTTAGCAACTCCCCCCCGCCCAGAGGATAACAACAGAAGAAATTGTCTTCAGGTCTCAGCTCCTTTATGCTGATTTCTGATGTGTCATTTCCAAGCTGTCTGACGGTCTGGAGTACATTCCTCTGGTTGCCCAAAACCTCACAATGTATGTCCCCAGTAGACTGTGTGACCTCAAAGCACCCTAAAGAGAAATTTATTTGTACAAAGTTAAAAACTTGTGGACTTTGGTGTTTTATTAAAGGATCCGGTTAGTCCATTGGAATGACGATTGTGACTTCAAATCACTTTCCTGCCTAGTTATTTCCTTTAGTGTGTGTAACATGAAAGATGTACCTGGATCTGTGATAATCTCTTTTGGGATTCCAACACAGCAGAAAATAGTGAAAGTATTTAAGCTGAGATATTGCTGGCTTCCAGAGATTGTGTTGTATAGTCCACAGAGACTAACACCCAGTGGGGGGGGGGCTCCCTAAGGCAGAAGAGGGTCACATGTGGCCTTTCCCATCAATGTTAAATGGCCTCTTTGGTTTGAAATGCAGTCATTGTCCTTTCATATAGAAGTGATGTGTTGTTGATTGCACATTTGGCGGTCCCCGTCCTGCCTCCCTGCCTTGATTTATGCCTGAGGAGGAGCTTACAGGGGGCGTGTCTGTGTCAGCACTGTAAGCCAGGTAATTATCAGGCAGCTGTGTAGATGCAGACAGGGAGCAGCAGTGGTGACACCAGAGTCATCCCAAGGTTGCTTTCTAGAGACTGAAGACAAACTGCTCCAGCACCACCTGCTCCCACCAGTGTCCTCCACAGGGGGCGAGTCTTTGGCTACGGCCATCGCTTACGGGCGTCCAAAGGCATTTGACATCAGCCATAGCTGCTTCCCTCAGATGCTTGGGAGCCTGGGGATGGGTTTGTTGTTTCTGGGTCCCACTCAAAAAGTCACTCTCCTTCCCACATGTATTTCAGACGCATGATTTACATAGTGGTAAACACTGTTGCTGAGTGGACATCCTCAATTCCCTCACCCTACCCTATTTTATAATGTTCTTATCAGGACATCAATGCCTGTGCATATTGATTGCATGCTGTAGGTTACTGTGAGTCCCTTTAGCTAATTAAGGACAAAAAAGAATTTGGATAAGAAACATGAAAGAAGGAAACTAAAGACTGAATTCCAGCTAAAGTGTCAGGAAATTATCCTTGCAATAGGAGACAGGACAGTCCGTATTGAGTTTACTGGAAACAGGAAAATGTATCAATATATAGTCAGATATAGAGTCAAAGCATTAGCTAATGATGTCAGGGTTTGCAGAATATCCACTTATTCTCTGAGGCAGCTTTGATTATTGTTGCATGATGAAAGATCAAAGTAAAGGAGCTCTGGGGCAGATCAGACCCCACAGATCAGGTCACCAGGGAGGAGAACATGGGTCGTTTTGTCTGGAGCTTTGATTGATGTGCTTATTCATATAAACATGAGGGGGAAGAGGGTGTGAAAAACAACCAGGTGCTCTGTTACCCTTTCTGCACTTACTGTATATTAGCAAGAATGCCTGCTAACAGACGTTGATTATGTCGTTAATTATGTGAAGAGCTTTTATATACCATTCTCAGACAATGCGTGTGTTTGTTACTCTCAGAAGAGTTTTGCGTGCTTGGCCAAGGTCTTTCCATCTCCCCCCAACTTTCATATTACCAGCACTTGACGGAGTTTGATAGGAGCCACATTGTGGGTTTGCATGAGGCCGAGTGATCATATCGTGCAATTGTCCAGCATTTGGGGCATGCAGATGTCACTGTCACACGGAACCAATGCATCACATGAGGGCACCCACACATGTCATGACGTTTCCAGTCACCCAAAACAGACCACACCAAGGGAGGAACGTCGTATTGTGTGCCTGGCATTGCAGAACCCCATGATATCTGCACCTGCCATCTGAACAGAAGTATTGGGCTCTCGACAACGGGCATCAGCTGGACTACTGGTTCACTTATCTTATGCGTTGGCTGCCGTTAACACCAGTGCAGAGATGGCTGCATTTGTAGTGGTGCTGTAACTGGGAGGAATGCACTGATGATGAGTGCCGTTATACCATGTTCAGCGATGAATCTTGGTTCTGCATTACCGTGGATGACCATTGTGTGCCAATATGATGGCGCCGAGGGGAGTGGACAAATCCTGCCAATGTTGTGGAGAGACACCAGCATTACTCCAGACATCATGGTGTGGGGAGCCATAGGGTATGACATCATGGTGTGGGGAGCCATAGGGTATAACTTCAGGTCATCTCTGGTAGTGATTCAGGGAAGCCCAACGGCACAGTGCTATGTCAATGACATCTTGGGTCCGAATGTATTACCACTCCTAAGACAGCACCCTGGTACAGTCTTTCAACAAGACAGTGCCTGTCCACACACGGCACGTGTGTCTATGGACTGCTTGCATCATGTTGAGGTCCTTCCATGGCCAGCCAGGTCCCCTGATCTTTCCTCAATAGAACATGTTTGGAATCAGCTCGGACGTCAACTCAGATCCAGTGCCAATCTGCAGGATCTTGAGGACCTGTTACAACAGCTGTGTGCCACAGGATAGGATACTACAGCTGTACGACTCCCTTCTGCACCATATCGCCGAATATATCCAGGCCTTGGGGGGGTGCCACACCCAAGTCACATGGGACAAGCAGTGTGCCCATACTGCCAACTCCGTTTGATCTGATATTATAATCATTGCACTACAGTACTTTAGCCACGTGCAGATTCATTTTATTTCTACCACTCCATCTAGGTGATTTTGTCAATGAGTATATCTTGAATATTTTATTTACAGTATGTATTTAATTGTCTTTGTTACTTGTACTTAAAATTCTACTGCATGGTCTTTTTTTTACTAAGGTTGATGGGGTCAGATACTGCATAATAAGAAAGAACACTGTGTGATCGGTAGAAAAGAAAGACTGGGAATAATGATGGATAATATTGAGAAAACCACATTTAGTAAATGTGCAAAATGTGAATATTGATAAGAATAAAAATTAAACCGATGGGATTTCACCCAGCCAGGAAATGTATACCTGAAATAAAAGGGCCTCCACTGCATTTTTATGCATTCTTGACAGCAATAGGAAACCTATAAACCTTGGCTGTGAATTGATTCCAGACACCCATCTCTCAGAATGGTGTCAACACAAAGGATCGAGGATGAAAATGGATGAATTGAGGGTTGCCTTCTGCCAAATTAATTTACTCAGTTTAAATTTCACTGTGTTCTTTCAAGTGATTGCACAGATAAATATTAACCATGATACATAAAAAAATGAGCGCTTATATTCAATTTGTGCAAAGTTCACAGTGGGATCAGACTGGTTAATAAAAATGTGGAATCTTAAAGTGAGTATATTCTGGCCTATAGATGGTATTTCACTTACTGACCATCATATACTCCATTGATACTCCTGGTCAGGCTGGTGGGGGTGATCGTGTCAGGAAAGAGAAATTATCCACATCAGATCGGTGGCTTTTTGTCACTATCAGAGCAGACTGAGGTCAGTGTGTTGCCGTGTTTGTTTTTTATTGCTTGGGGTCCATTGTGAAGGCCTCATATTGTGCTACTGCAACATTTATCATGACAAATGATCCAAGCTGTTTTTTTTCTGTCCTTAAAGGAGTAGGACTATTTTTTCTATATGTTTTTTTTGTCATAAAGAACTATAAAATGGAGTAATGATGCCCTCACAAAAGACACTCTCAACTTATTCTCCACTTTCAGTGCCTCCTAAACCCTCTTCCTCCCCCTCCACTCACTACCCTGACTGCGGATGATTTTACCACTTTCTTCTATGAGAAGGTGGCAGCCAGTTCTCCACAACCACCACCTGCATGGAACCCTCCAGGCATAGACCTTCGTTTCCCCCCTCACCAGCCCAGATATTTCTCACCAGCTCACCCACCACCTGTGTCCTGGTCCCAGTTCCCTCTCATCTCCTCCACATTGTCTCTTCTACCCTAACCGTTGCATTTACAACCATGAAGATCATCTAAATTTTATTATTAGTATTACTGCACGGTGTTGTATATTGTCACTCTCTGCATTCCTGCCCCCTCGTTCTTTCCCCAATATGACTTCAACGAGGCACACCTGTTACTAATTTGTCTCACCTCTCGTTTCAGCCCTCGTGTGCTTCCCTCCAGCTGCCCCTCGTCTGCTGCCTTGTTATTAATATATAAAGTCACCACCCGCTCTGCTCCCGGTCTTGAGCGCCCCAGTCATTGATGTCACCACCTGCTTGTGTTCCTGATAGTGTCTAGTGCTGCCTCATCTTTTCCATTCCTTGTCTCCCTGTTGTAGGATCACACATGCACATATCACAGGGCCTAAATTCCAGGTGGCCTGAGACAAGGCCGAGCCTGGTACGAGAGGCACCAAAGGGGGGTTACACACACAAACACACACACACAGATAACCAGGGAGGCCAGCACTCCAACTTTTATTGCCAAAGATTTAGGGACCTACAGACAAGCAGAGTGAACTTCACGGACAGGGGTCCCTCGACTTGGCACACAACCCCCTCCCCATACATTCTGCCTTGCATATCACTCACCCAACAGACGAACTCCCTAAAGGAAATTTCATTTAAGTTTGGCTTTTGTATACCCTGTATATTGATCTACTCACGACTACTAGTCTCAATATACAGATAGGTTATGTTTGTATGTGTCCTTAGACAATCTTAGTGTTTTGTTTGCCACCCTTATAACCATGTTCACGGAGTATCATCTATTTTACCCCTTTGCACTTGAACACATATAAATTTAAATAAATAGATAGGTATAGCTACCATTGTATATATGTTCTCATGGTATACCAGAAGAATCTGGAAAGTGAGTGTAACCAATGTGTCCTATCTTTTAGAGAGTCTTCTTTGTTAACAACCCCCCTTCTCTTCCAACATTCCTTTGTGGTCCTTATCTGATCTTGGTGGACCGTTACCAAGTTTCTGTGTTCTAACATACTATATTAAAAAGAACTGAATTAAGGTGTACATTATCCATTTTGGAGAAGATCAATTAGAATAAGCCACACCAACCAAGATATGTTGTGTCCAGATGTGCAACTTATATTGATATTACCACAAACTAATGGCCACGCCTATCTATGGATAAGATGTGCTGTTTGTAATATGAATATTTGATGTAATGTCTGCACAAAGTGTAACATCTGTTGAGGTGCAACCCAAAACACCTGTATCCTATACTGATGTGAATCAGTCACAGATAAAATAATTAATTGTTTAATCAATTAATACAGATGGTATCAGGTATGTACCTGTGAAGCTGGTATTGCATGTTTGGTGTCAAACTGATTGTTAATCACCCCTGATTCCAAATCTGGTCAGTGATTACCATAAAAGTGGATGTATCAAAAGTTATAACAGCTTAATGAAAATCATCAGTAAAGGGAGAATCAGTCGGGCCATAAATCCCAAAAGGACTGATACAGACCCCCTTCCGAAAGCCCGCCAAATGGATGGCCAGCCATTGGGCCAGGAGTCGAATTCCTGGTCATCCCTATTCATGAACTTTAGACCATAAAAATCTAGCACCTCAGAACAAAGGTGCGCAGAGAACAACCGCCAGCCCGAAGGAGAACATCAGCCCGGGAGAAGAGAAGCCCACAAGAAACCCTCCGGTGAAGGCCCAGCTGACCAGAGAACAGCACCCAAGACAAAGCTTCACCAGGAGAGAGAATCCAGAGGGGCTCCACTCCACTGCTCCAAACGCCGCGCCTTCCTGAGTGCCATCAACTCAGCAGCTCTGCCATCAACTGTCAAGACCCCCCCCCCCCCACTCTTCAACCAAGTAAACCAACTTCCTTTCATTCTAACAACTTAAGCTGTTCTGTTAACCTGCTATAAGACTTTAGGGTCGTGTTCCACAAACTGTGATTGCTTTGCAGAACAGTATTTCCCATTTAAGGTTACTCATTTAAATCCGGTCATTGCATTTTCATAATTACATCGTTTGTTTTATTCTGTTATTTCGTGTTTGTTGTTTGTGTTAGGTGTAATGTCTGTCTTATGTTAGTTGTAGTGTTAGCTAGGAATAAATGCATGTCTTTTACACAACTTTAGCCTCCGTCATTGAGTGTTCCACACTAAGTTCCTGCCTCTGTGCGATCTTGCTACACGCTCTGAACCTCAAACTCGCCTGAAACATCGCAAGACTCTCTCTCATTGGCCATGAGGGGAGCTTCGCTACCAATCGTTTACATTACCTGGTGATGCAACTCGCTGGACGAGCCTTCTAACCCAGGTTACTAAGCGATACTGGTAATTAGTGAATCCCATTTAGGTCTCACATTAACAGACTCACAGGGATACCGCAATTGAGTTTGGAGGAGCCGACCATTCAGCATAACGATTGGTTAATAATCAGCATTAAATAATAATTAATTAAACTTTAATTAATTTCAAACATATTGGTGGAGATATTAAAAATTACCTGAGCTAATAATTCCTACACTGTTTTGATCCCTCGCGGTCTTTTTGAGTTTGCCCTGTTTGTGACATGATTCCCTTCAATAAAGTCCTTTTTGAGTTTCCTGACGCCTGCTTTCTCCTCACTCCTTGCTTGCCACATGACATATGCTTTGACTGATGTCTATGGAAGTGCAGGCCCCTCAACCTTCCTGCAGGTGGCAATAGTTGTGTCAAGAATGTCCACTTTCCCCAGGAGGGGGAAGTACCTGTGCACATGCCTCATGGGCCTGACAGGATCCCACTGACAAGAAAAGGTGGTCAGGTGCCCATTCTGTCACTGTGATGCTGCCACCTGCCCCAGATGTTTTCTGGGACCCTGGAATATATATATATATATCTATGACATCCTATGCAATAATCTGCCTTGGCCACTCACAAACCCTTCTTTTCAAGCTTGGTATTTATCAAAATATCAGTTTTCAGAGCTGGTTCTGATGTCTGCAGCTCTCTAACCAACACTTAAAAACTCCCCAGAATGAATTACTATGCTTAATTTTCCCAGTTTTCTAGCTATGTTCTGGCTAAAATTGCTATAAGGTTAAATAGAAGTGGGAAGTCAACTACAGTTGAAATCCGATGGTTTCCTCGAACATGACGGCCAATCACACATCTCATTGTGGAAAAAAATCATGATAAAAGGGCATCAAAGAACTTTCTGAAGGCCTCCGTGCACTTTGCTTCTGAAGTGGTATCAAATGGGTGTCTGACTATGTGTGTCAAGCTTGATGGAGTACCGGGTGCAGGGGAACGGTGAAAAGGTCATTTGTTTCTGCTTAAGGGTATTACTGCGAATGCCATCATTTTGCAATGCATCAAATCCTTGGCGGAAATTCAGTATATCACAGAGCACCAAACAATAACTGACAAAGCTGATTTTGGGGCCAACCTTGAAAGGGTTCATGGGTATTGTGTTATTCAAGGTTTATTGTTCCTTGTTTTGAAATTAGTTACATTAAAAAATGGTGAGGTACACTAGCGACTGTAAGGAAAAGGTGAATGGACATTTATCATTGACCCCTTCAGTCAATAAAATTGGCATGATGTCTTAACCAGAATTGTCATATCATTCACCCTCCCCCCACTGTGGGTGCTGTTCTGTCAGGTCCCCTCCAGCAATTCGTTTCCACTTCCTCCCTCATTTAGTAGGCAGCATGCAGATGCTGTTCTTTTGGTCGGTTGCTGATGCCTGAAAATCCAGGTCATTTGACCAGACCTTGGGCTTGTATATAAAATAAGTCCCTTTTTTCAGAATGTGAAAAACATGCTCACAGTTTATGTTATGAATTTATGTCACATATGGCCAATGACACATTGACAAAATGTATCAATCAATCAATGAAAGAAATCCAAGAAAGGATAATGGAAGTAAAAGACGAAGGAAAATCAGTTATCCAAGGTGACATACTTTTTTTTTTGAGAAGGCAGTGACAACAATCCCCGGACCAGTTGGGGGTTAAGGGTCTTGCTCAACAGCTCAGTGGTGACACAATATGCTGACCCTGGGATTAGAACTGGTGACCTTCTGATCGCAGGCACAGGGTTACCCACTTAACCATACATCACACCACATCTGTTTATTGGTAGCTTTTTCTAGTTCTGACCATGTGACACGCTCACACACATACACACAAACACACACACACACATTTTCAGCGATGTCTAGCTTTCCGAGTGCCACATATGTTGGGTGGGGGCTGTTTCCCCAGCATGCTGTGCACCAACAGCCAGGGCTCCTACAGCTGCAGAGGCTGCCCACAGAGCATGCTGGGAGATGGAATGACATGCATGGATGAGCATGTTGCGCGACACGCGTCAATGATCCTGTCCCTGCTGGTCATACAGAAAAGAGGCTAAATCAAATTAGCGACTGAAATCATATTTAAGGGAAGAGGGGAGGTCAAACTGAAACTTTGATTCATCTGTGGCCCCATGAGTAATTTTCAGTGGCGGTAATAATTCAGAACTGGTTTTACCAGAATATGCTATAACTACTGCTTCCAACTGAAAATTTTTGGCTACACTTAGGAAAATATGAGCAAGTTTTTCACCGCCTTATAAGCCCTCCTCAGATATCACTTGCAGAAGAAACCAGACTTGAGGCATCGATTTCAGTCCTGCTCGAGTTTTGATGGAGCAGACGGGTTAAACACACACTGTGCTTTTGAGACCTCAGCACAACAGCCCCATTAGATCCAGTGGCACCACTGGGTGTCATGTTGGGTACCCGTGTTTGAACATGCTAGTGTTTTTTTTGTGTATTTCTGCATCTTTGGCTATGTGTGAGTAGGCGACCTTGCCATTGTGTGACGTCGCTGGTATAGTCAATGTTCTCCCTGTACGAGAGGAGAGTGGCCCCTGGGAATCAGCGACCCCTGGTGGCTGGCATGTAGAGCTTGGGGAACAAAGAGGGTTACAGTTAGTCGGGGTCACAGCTGTTGTGTTTTTTCACTTCTGTTATTGATTTCTCCTGTTTTTCACCTCTCCAGCATCGTCGGACTCCTGAGTAAACATGGGAAAAGACTTTTGGAATCTACTGGAAGGCGCAGATAAGATAACAACTCACAGCTCCTTCACGCCAAACCCACCTGTCTTACCCTTGCCTGTGTCCTTGACAACAAGCTTCTCATTCCCCATTTGTGGGAAAGCGTTACGTTCCCGCTAAGCCCGGCACAAACCAGCCCCCGGCTTTCCATTGGCCAGATTCTGTCCGGTCGCAAACACGGGAGCTCTTTGCAGTTAAGGGCTTAATAAGTTGCTTCGTAAGCAACCTTTTGTAAGTTTCTATCTGAAATCTGTCTCTCTTCCCCAGTGAAACAGACCCTGAGTTTGTCCACTGGGCATCGATTCAGCCCAGCATGTGTTTTGAACTTCATGGAGTGATACTGAAAAGAACATTTCCGGAGTTTGGATGGCATCTGCCAATATGGTGTAGCCTAGCCCAAATCCTTGCTGCCCGACCCTTCATCATTTTTTCTTTCACCTTATACTTCGCATGGTCCGTTTCACCCGAATGACTTCTGGCTCGGCATCTTTTGCTTTCGGGCCCGTGGCTCCTTGACGTCCACTTTCTGCCTTATTTGAGTTGCCGTTTCTGCAGCGCGCTGTCATCAATCACCTGGCCTCCCGCTCAACTGCCGCTCTGCCTCTTTCAAATCTGTTGTGGACGTTTGAGTGAAAAACGTGCTCCCAAGCACACCCCTCCCACCCAATGACACACACACACACACACACACACACAGATACATTCAGCCAAAGCCGGTTTGTAAAAATCCTTCAAGGCAGAAGGGCATCACTATTTTTGCCCTTATTCTCCTTTTCACTTCAAAACTTCAGTCAAAGTGAAACACTCCATGTTTGTTCTCCTTAACAACTACGCGAGGTTTTACTGTCTCCTGCTCCCCCACTTTCCACAAAGCAAGGCCACAATGTAAAGTAGGTAGAAAGATACTCGCAGAGGACTGAAGCACAAGTCAGTGAGTGAATCCTCATATCTGCTAGGAAATGGCATTATCGCCCCCAGCTGGCCAAAATGTGTATTTCTCAGAGTTCTTTTATAGAGAACATGCATCAAAGCTTACAATTAAAATCTCTGAACATCCAAAATGGTAGGATTTCTGGGACATGAGGTAAATATGAAGGGGAGTGAATCGTCAGACCCTGTCAAGCTCAGCTGGTGTCTGTATTTGTCCATTGACACTGACGCCCACAGTTTACAGAGGGTGAGTTTTACTACCAGAGGCAAAAATTAATCCATCCGACAAGAATAACACAAGGACGCGTGTTATCTGAAGCAGCCCTTCGTATCTTTACGATGATACGCAAAAACGGGCCAGTAATTAGCCTATTTATCTTCAAGGGGCTTAATGGGTTGTCCTCCACTGTGGGATGGGACGGTTATACACAGACAATAAAATAGCTAGAATGGGGGGGGGGTCATTAATGGCAAACATGCCACCCGCATGACTTATGGAAGAGCACTCCTGCCACTAAACCACAGGGAGACTGTGGGACTGTCCACTCGCACCCTCTCCACAGCCTTTCCCTCAACTGCTGACCCCCCCCCCCCCCGCCAGCTCATGCAGGTATGCAGAATAAACTACTCGCAGCCATTGTGTCCAGAAAAGGCAAATTCCCAACCCCTCTGGCTGTCTTTATCTCTGATATCTCAGTCACAGTGTGAACAGTAATGGGGCAGTCAGTAGAGGCCTTTGTTCCATTTATTAAGTCTTTTCATCATCTTTTACTCCCCTCTATCGCCACAGGTATGGATGTCAGTGCCACATAAATGGTGCTTCATGCTTTTTTCCTATAACTTGCTCTTAGCATTTGCTGACAGTTGTTAATTTGCCATATCAATAGCAGTCTCCGACATAAGCCTTCAAAGGACAACATGTTCCCTGGAATGTGATGAAAGACTCTGCAGTGATCAGGAGTAGCTACTCTGTTCTGTCTGGGGGCAGGTTTGTTTGAATCTGGGGCCCCTCCCAAAAAGTCCCCTACCCTCAGATGTTTCAAAGACTAAATAAATAGGTAGTGAGTTGAGTCAGAAAATCACATAGATAGATGCTTCAGCATCACATAAATAAGGGACCTGTTTATTTTATATTTATTGTAGCTACTGTTTTTGGTCAACAGGGGGCCCCAAACCTCAGGGGCCCCACAAAAATATATGGTGTGAGTGGTGGTGAACACCACCGCTGGTTTTGTATTCTGATTCCAGAATCAGCATCACACTGTGTGTAGCTGCTCTAGTTTAGCAAATCTCCCCAGAAGGTGAATGGGATCAAGGGGCCCAGTGGTAGCCGGACATTGCCGCTGTGACGACAATGAAAAACAAAAACAAAAAAAAAACAGTTGTCATGTTTCCTAAAGTACATCTCGGATTGGCTTAGCGGAGCTTCACCCCCCGGGATCCAGCAGGTAAATAGGCAGCAGACAGTCGGTTATGAATTGCAGGGTCAGTGAAGTTGAATTGAAGAAGTGAGATATTATATTCATAATGATATTCTTAGTTAATTGTATGGGAAAGAAGAATGGTGTAATGGAAAGGGAGGGGCTGACCACAATTATCTGTATCGATTCGTTTCTCTGGTATCTCCCTCTCAGTGTTTTGTACAGTATGTATTGGCAAGCTCTGTTTGCCACCAGTGACTTGGAGCAGCGACTCGCTGGCTCCTGTGAAGAGAAAATCACCAGCACCACCCTCTGGATAATTTGCTTTTCCCAAAAATATGCATAGTGTCCACTCCTATTCCCATCTGTCCTCAAAGGGGAAAGTGAGATTCTCATGTTCTCCCTTCCGCTGAAGCTTGCCCATAAGTAAATCGGAAAATTCCAAAAGCAAATGAGTCATTACTTTTTTACTTTCCATTTTACATTTCTTGTGTTAAATGCCCTTACAAAAAAGGCTGTTATATAATTTACATTCCTGGCTGCACTGCCTTTAAAAAATTACACCCTCTGCGTCTAGCTTGAATATAGTGTTGCATTTATCAGGCCATATGGAAGGAAAAGTGGGGACTAGGCTTAATTTCCCTGACATGTGTCAACCAGAGCTTCACTTATCAGTCATAGCACAGAAGAAATGAAACTGCCAGGCCCCAACATGAGGTCTGCAGTCACTGACAGCGACTGCGACGATTTGACATGGGCCACTTTGTTTCTGATGTTTTATGATATGGCAAAAAAAACACATGTTTAGTAAATTACGGAATCATCCTAGGGAACCATAGCAGCCTTTGAGATTAGCATAACATGTGAATGTGGTTGTTAAAACCTTCAAAGCTATTTCAAAGTGTCAGGTCAACAAGTCCAGGGCTCAGAGCTATCGGTGTTCAGGGGTTAAGTGCATCCTTGACATGTTACTCCTAGACGTTCAGCCTCTGTTTATCAAAACAAGGGTAGATCAGCCCCTGCTTGTTCATTTTAATCCTGATTACTGCTCCTCTCACGCGTTGGTTGGCCATGGGTGGGTGGGGGAGGGGGGCAAGGTTACATAGTTCCTTTTCGCTCCAGTGACTCACCCCCCGGTGTCACACAAAGGCCCAGGTCAAGGTAGTTCAGCAAATCGCCCCATAATCAGGCCCGTCGCTCGGGTGAGCTCTTTATCCGCTTTGGCAGAGATGCTAATACAGTGTCGCCGCCCTGCAGATTGCCTGTCATCACACTTAGCGCGGGAGATGAAACGGAAGCCCACACAACACAATATGTCATCCCCCAGGGTCCATAAATCTGCCCATTGTCTCGGGGATTTGAGCTGACCTTGCTGAAATGGGAGCAAAATCGCAGGCAATAACCCTTGAAATGTGTAATCATAAGGCCAATAAATCCTCTTTTTCCCCCAATAAGAGACAGAAAGGGAGGGGGGTGTTTCTGGGAGGTTGTATGCATTTGAAGCGACCCGTGAATGCTTTGCTAATAAGCTTCCCTCTTGTGCTTACAAGGTAGACAAGCAGCACATTTCAGGAAGCTCGTCCTCTGTACCAAGCCAATGGCTTCCTTCAGGACGGACACAGCTCTCGCATGGTGGAAGAGCCCCGAAGGATGGCAGTTTTGATAAAAGCAGATTTTTAATGATAACCAGAAGTCGTCAGGGTCCAGTCAACCCCCACTTCAGCCCTGAGTAATGGTCAGTCCAGGCTAATCCTTCACTCTGTTCTGGGGCAAAAATGTATAAACCAGATTGTAGGTGAGATTTGAGTGTGAGGTAGAGAAATGCCACTTGGCAGGGGGGCCCCAACAGCCCACGCTCCGTCGGGGGCAAATCTTGAACTCAGGCTGAATCATTCTCACCTGAGATTTCGTCTTTGCCTACTTAATTAGCTCCCACAAATCAAAAGTGCTTAAGAGAGCAGAAATGCTGCTTTTTAAATGCTCTTTCCAGGCGGATCATAGAGTGCCATGAGTATAATTAGTCCTTCAGCAGCCTGTATTTTAATTAAAGTCATTCGACAGTCTATGGCCACAGATTTAGCTGTATGGATGTTGCTGTAGTGTACAATGTACTCGTCGGATTTAATAGGTGCTGGCATATTAGGGCTGCTGGTAGCTTTCTAAATGTGTTGGGACAAGATCGATGAGAATTATGAACAGTCGTAAAACACAGTGCAAAAATGGCAGAAAAAACAGGAGAAAATTACACAGAATTATCCCAGCAATTATCTCAGAGTACGGGATTCAGTCTAGTGAAATTGAGGGCCAGGGCTAAAGATGGATTTAATATGCCATCTCTGCTGTGACAGTGACACTGTGTGGCTTCTGTATTCTTTCTGACAATCTTGTAAACCTCTCTCCCCTCCATAGACCTCGCAGGATATCTCACTCAAGTGGAATTGCAGGCCGGCTGTGTGACCAGACCCTGCTTTCCTGGGGTACGGTGCGCCGACCAGAAGCCCCCATACGTCGGATACCTATGTGGACGCAGTTTGCCTGGTTACCATGGCAACAGATGTGTGTGCAGCAAGCGACCCCAACCAAGTCATATTCATGTTTTCATGTGAAGATTATAAGAGAAAAATCATTTACTGGCATTTACTGAGAGAAATTTGCAATATAGTGTCTTTCATTATGTCATCTTATTGATTTTTATTTTTTAATTTTATTTCCCACTGATGCTTATCTCCAACCAAGGCAAACCAATTTGCATATTATTTGTATTTACTAAAAATTGAATTATTTATGGTATGCATGCATTCTAAATGTCAGAGGTGGCCTATTTACGCTCTTACTCTTTGTATCTTATTGTGTTACTCACTGGGAGATCAGTAGGAGCTCTATATGTAATATGCATTTGGTCTTGAAGTGACTGTCATAATTAATATTTCTTCAAGAACTTTCTTTGCCATTCTGCGGACCCAGTTGTAATATCATGTTTGCAGTGATTTCAGATCCATTAAGAAATCTCTGGGCTTTCTGCTGCACTGTTTTCAGTGTGGATGCTGTTCTTAGCACATCCTAATGAAGAAATACCAAACCGACATGGTGGACAAAGGCGATAGTCATCATGAAAAGTCACGTTTTGCCACGATGCTCTTCCCAAATCTCTAAGCTTTCTTTGCCTGGCATGTGTGCTTTTTTTCTTTCATTTTATTACTTTCCTACATTTGCCTGTCTATCCTCTCTGACTTGCACAAGCAGACCATTTTCTAGCCTTCTGATTATTGTGAGGACATTGCATCTCTCTCTAGCACTTCTCAACCAATCCGCATAAAAGCCCGAATTATTCAAATGACTTATTAAAAGCGTTGCCAGGAATCCGAAAAGGGATTATGGTGTTCTTAGGCGGCGGGGAGAGCTGCTTTCGTTTGTTGCATTTAAGACACCAGGAGCAGCATTCAAACTGTTCAACAGATTAATAAGTGTCAAAGTACAATTTGCAACCAAAGCTGAAAAGTCCTCCTGCATGTTATTGGCAGAGTAAAGTATTCGTAGCAGGGGAAATGGTGTCAGTGCATCTGCTCATTTGTCATCCTTTTCTGACTAACATCTATTTGAAGAAAGGGAGTAACTACCACTGCTTTGAATCAGACATACTGAAAGTCACTTTCCCCTCCCACAAGGGCCCTAGGTTCCATATGTCTTAGTCAGGTATTTACACTGAACTGCTACAGAAAATAAGACCCTATTGCATAAATGGGTACGAGCTCTGAGCTTAAGAGGATCCATTGGATATACAGGCAGCTCTCAACTTCCATCAAACTCAGTAAATCTGGACTTTTGCAAATTGTATCCAAGTTTTACAGGGTTTACAGAAGCGCTAATGCAAAAAAGCGACATATACCTCTAAGTAAATTTACAGTTTACCTTTTCTTCTACTTAATATGTGTTCTTTTGTATGCTCTGCTAGTGTATTTTTGTGTTTTTGCTATAAAATGTTTTGAATGGTAGCATTGCTGTGCTTTTCATTTCCTCTACCCATAGTTTCCCCTGACCTGACAGCCCATGTACATGAGCTGAAAGCAACTGGACTGTCAAAGGAGATGAGGAGCCCCAGGATGTTCCTGGTCTCCCTTCCAGGCAGGCAGCAGACAGCCTTCCTGTACTGCGTCCTAACAGCACCAGCACATCTCTGCCGCCAATGCTTAGATACTGACCTCCATTGCCCCCCAGTGGTGGTGAAACAGCCAATGGCATGACACGAAAACCTGCCACAGGCGGGAGCCTTCACTGATACCCATGTGTCAGTCCTGGTTGGGCACTGTGGCTGAGCCAGAATGGAGGTCGTGGAGACTTCTGTCCTAACAGCTCACTGCTGTGTCCTTCACCTTTATGGAGTCAGAAATCTCACCTGATGGGGCTTAACAATGGCCTTACTCAGACGATGTTTCCCTTGGAACGCTCCATTTGGTACATCGGTAATGGAGAAGACTGCAGAGGTATCGCTGTGTTTACCACCAATCAAACCATGCACCTTTTAGGTCACGACCACTGCACTGTTCATCAGTCACTACACAAAATATTAAATGAAATCGTTCCTTATTTAGGAGATGCTGAAGCAGCATGTTCTACGAACCGGCCAGCTACCAACCATCTCCTGACTCTACTTGCTAGCTATTTATATAGTTTTTTAAACATCTAATCGTTGCGGGGGCGGGGGGCTCAAAGACATCTTTGTTATTGCGCCCCCGCTCCCCTCAGAAGCAATAGGTTTTGTTTATTTTTTTGTCACATACATAATCCAACCCCTGACTGCCACACTGAGCTGTAGATCAAGGCTGTGCACCTGAACCCTTTTTGCCTTAAGAATTGAAATCACCCTCCTTTTGCAGCCTTAAGTGCCTCTTTTCGATCACTGACCTGACCATGGGGGAACCCCTCAACTCCGCCGCCAGTCAAGCACCCTCAGAAAGTCCTTGCACGGCCCTACTGTAGATGGCTCAACTTCGAAAATTAGAGTCGATTTTCTGAAAGACACCTTGATCTTCCTTGCCAGCTCAGAGTTCACTGTCAGCTCGCTTTTCAGTTCTGGAAGAAGCTTAGCAGGCTTCCTTAAATTGAATTATGTACGAGGAACAAGGAAACAGATTTTAGAGGTAATGAATTTTCTAATTGGGACGTGCTTTGGCGCGTCCACATAGTGGTGTGCCAGCATCCGTGAGGGAAGAACACTGCTCCCGACAAGTGCTGCAGTCTCCCTGGATACTGGTGGCCACGTGTGTCACCTCGGTAGCACTTCCTTCATAGCTCCCTCCCTCACCTGGCCATCGTAGCCTACCTAACTTTTTAACTCTTTATTGTACACACAGCCATCTGCACACCAGTCTGTGGAAATGGAGGCAGGTGTGTCACCATCCACGTGTGTGAGTGTCTGGCCGGCTACCGAGGTGAGACCTGGGTTAGCCAAGACGTCGGCCTCGTTAGCGAATAGCCCGAAATAGATGGGAAAGTGGCTCAGCCTTCTGGTGCTGTAAGGAGTTCAATAAATGTGTGAGATTCCACATTTACACTTTTATTTTCACTTAATTATTTAGCGGCCATGTTTGTCCGGGATGACCACCAAGTGAGGCAGACAATGCATTCCATAAAGCGAATTAGCATTGAATCAACAATACACTACCAAGTACCAAGAGAGAGAAAAAAAATAGCAGGAAGCTAATAAGAGTTATTCAAATCAAAGACAAGGAAAGTTGAAAAACAAGCGCGCCCAGGATACACAAGAGACAAGCTTAGGGAGAGCAGGTCAGTGCCTGGAACAGATGGGTCTTGAGGCGTTTCTTGAAGGTTAAGAGGGATTGGGATGACCGGTTGTGGGGGCGGGTAGCTATAAAGATAAACGGATGCATTATGCCCAGAAATAGAAGACAAGTGGATAAGATGCAAGATTTGGGGGGATAAAGCTAAATCCTGATTTTCTTGCTTCATTCAACTGTTTGTTAGCTAATTCTCCGCATCCTGCTTATATTTAAAAATCAAACTCTATAACAGGCAGCTTATACATTGACTGCTTTTTGTTATTCTTAGTCTGCCTCCACCTGTCAACACCTTTTCCTTTCCAACCTGTGCTTATTTATAGTTGAAATCTACAATGCATTTTTTCTGAGGTGCATATTTAAAAGAAATATGCATATTTAAATAATAGACCTAAAAATAATATCCTTTCCACGCTCAGAACCACTTGGTGTTGGCAGGTTTGTGTCAATAATCAAAACTCAAGTGATGGTATTTTGCCCCCCAGTGGGAGCCAAGATCGGAACAGGAATGATTTTCCTAGTATGTAATATCAGTGCTGACAACCTCTGTGGATCTGATTCTTTGGGAGGCGGTGAGGGGTCTGTGATGTAATTTGGGAAGCAAAATTTTAAAAATCCGTTGAGTGTTGGCAGAATGTTCCATACAAACACGACGTCGTTGGCCTGCCGTGACTGAGGATCGTGTCCCCTCTGTCCTGTGTACCCCGTCTTGCGAACCTGGAGGGATGTGTGTCATTTGGGACACCTGCTCCTGCCTGTATGATTTCATGGTGGACAGACCTTTAGGTGGATTGGGGAATGGGGTGTGCTCCTAGATCTCTCCTGACAAGGACGCTGCGTGTTCCTGCTTTGTCCCCAGTGGTGTGTAGCAGGCATTGTCACAGCGGCGCAAGTGCGGGTCCCCAGATCAGCGCCGGTGACAGCCCGGCTGGACAGGGCCATCTTGCGAAGCAGGTAGGAGGCCATCAGCCGGTGTGTCTGCTGGGACTGTCTCTCCCACATGGGGAGTGTTTATGCGAAGAGGAGCCTCTGCTTGTACCCTGTCAGCAGTCCCAGGGGTTTGCTTCTGGGCATCGCTACAGCTCTCAGCCAGCCTGCCTTGCAGCTCTGGCCCGTAGATGAATACCTCGTCTTTGTGCTTGATCCCCCAGCCTGTCTGTCTGAACAGCGCCAGCTGACTCTTCCTGGATATCCGCTCTTGTCCCCGGGGTTCCTGTGGGACACGGTCTCAAAACGGTAGGACTGAATGGCGCTCTCCTTGAGTCTGTCCCGCCCCGGGGCGATTCTGCATGACAGTCTGCTTTTCCCTTGCCCCCCCCCCCCCGCCAACAGCCTGCTCCCTTCCCTGCAAGAATGGGGGCCATGGAGTGCACAGCGACGTCTGCTCTTGTCCTGCAGGCTATGCTGAGTTAGACTTCTGCCTCTTTGGACCAGTAGCTCACCACTACTCAAACCAAGCATTTGTGTGGGGCCCTTGAGCTTTGGGGGCCCCCTGTTGGCCACAAACGGCCAGCACACTAAATGTAAAATAAACTCATTCCTTCTTTAGGAGATGCAGAAGCAGCATGTTCTGCTAACCAGCCAGCTTGCTGCGATCCTCTCACTTGCTAGTGAAGTGACTTTTTCAGTGGGCCCCCAAAAACAACAAAGTGGCCCCTGCTCTGGCCTGCTGTGTGTATGGCTGCTAATGTTGCTTTGAGTGAGTGGGATAGAATTCTGTGAGCTGAGCCAGATGGGCTGCAAAGCTCCTGCTTTCTCCCATCGGTGTCGACCAGGGGCCTGGTGGCAGGGAAGAATGTTCTGCTAATTTGCATGAGCAAATACACACTGGGTGTTAGGGAGCTGGTGCTGCGCCATGACATCATAAACGATGAGACTGGCAGTGCATCGGATTTCGACAGGCTGGATTTGAAGGTGCGATGTCGTGCCTAAGTGTGTGATGTAGCTGATACTGGTGAACCCCTTAAGACTGACAAGTGTGTCTGATTTACAGATTCTGAAAATCTAGATCTGAAGGTGCAATGTCATGTATAGTTAATTGTTCAGCATTTCAGTGTTTTTATACAAGATAATGTTTCCATTGCATAATATATGGGATTAAGTACATGAATTGCTGTAGTTATCTTGTGCTTGCATCATTCATACAGCGGTGTTGAGATGCCTGATTTTCTCAAGACTACAAAGTTTGATCCACTTCCTGTTGCCCTTAGGAAATAAGAAATTTTTCATGTTCCACAATTTTACATATTTTTATTGAGGATTTGACTTTCTATATAGGGTTTGTCGTTGTTTATGGAGTAGAACTGAGTTTGTACAGTTTTTACATATTGGACATGTTTTTACTGGTATTGGACATGGTGACAGGCATACAGACACAAGAAAAGCACAAAATGGTTTTACTGACATATGCCAGTCTCACTTACAAATCACACACCATTGTGCCCATCGTGTTGGCCACCCTGACTACTTACGTACCACATGGTGGGTGCACACACACATACACACACACACTATTTACAACAGATAGCATTATACATTACATACAACATTACCATACACATAATTATGACACAATACAGGATAGATACAGGGTTTTTTTTTTTTTACATCATTTACACCGGGTTTGTCCTTGTTTATGCAATAGAACTGAGTTTGTACAGTTTTTACATATTTCTATGTGGGGTTTGTCCTTGTTTATGCAATAAAACTGAGTTTGTACAGTTTTTACATATTTCTGTGTGGGGTTTGTCCTTGTTTATGCAATAGAACTGAGTTTGTACAGTTTTTACATATTTCTGTGTGAGGTTTCTCCTTTATGGAATATAACTGAATTTTTACAGTTTTTACATATTTCTGTGTGAGGTTTCTCCTTCTTTATGGAATATAACTGACTTTTTACAGTTTTTACATATTTCTGTGTGAGGTTTCTCCTTCTTTATGGAATATGACTGAGTTTTTACAGTTTTTACATATTTCTGTGTGAGGTTTCTCCTTCTTTATGGAATATGACTGAGTTTTTACAGTTTTTACATATTTCTGTGTGAGGTTTCTCCTTTATGGAATATAACTGAATTTTTACAGTTTTTACATATTTCTGTGTGAGGTTTCTCCTTTATGGAATATAACTGACTTTTTACAGTTTTTACATATTTCTGTGTGAGGTTTCTCCTTCTTTATGGAATATGACTGAGTTTTTACAGTTTTTACATATTTCTGTGTGAGGTTTCTCCTTCTTTATGGAATATGACTGAGTTTTTACAGTTTTTACATATTTCTGTGTGAGGTTTCTTCTTCTTTATGGAATATGACTGACTTTTTACAGTTTTTACATATTTCTGTGTGAGGTTTCTCCTTTATGGAATATAACTGAGTTTGTACAGTTTTTACATATTTCTATGTGGGGTTTGTCCTTGTTTATGCAATAAAACTGAGTTTGTACAGTTTTTACATATTTCTGTGTGGGGTTTGTCCTTGTTTATGCAATAGAACTGAGTTTGTACAGTTTTTACATATTTCTGTGTGAGGTTTGTCCTTGTTTATGCAGCAGGGTCACAGAGTTTTTTTTACTGTCTTTTATTTCTTTGTGTAAGCATTAGGGGTGGAAAGACTCACCGATTCGCATCAGTGCACAGAAGTTCACTATGTGATTGCCCCGATTTAAAAATTGTGCAACGGATACAATTTGTGATGAACTCGGCATGCATTGTTTCTAACATCTTTGCTTTGGCAAAATCAAATTTATTAATGTATAATTATTAGTAGAGACATTGTGCCTTTAATATTTATAAATGTGTCCAATAATTTTTGACTAATAATTTTATATTTAGATTGATTTCCCCTCTCTAAACTGTATCTGTACCATATTGAATTGTGTGGCATCATATTCTTTTGCGTCACATTGTATCACGTTGAATTGCATTGTGTTGCATCAAATCGTGTCAAATCACACTGCATCGCAATCATCGATGCAGTGCATCATATCGTATTGCATTAGTAGTTGCTACATATGTTTTTTTTATGCATCAAGATGTGTATCTCATCGGCCTCAGTGATACAGATGCACTTCTCTAGTGTGTATGAGCTGGGTTCGCTGCATCCACCTGTCCTTGTGTCTGTAGGTGTGTATGTGCCCCTGTGCTTCAGCGGGGGAAGGCGGGTTGGGCTGGACACATGTGACTGCCCCTCTGGCTGGATAGAGATGAGGAACGATACCTCCAGGTTGGGTCCCACTGTCCCAGAGTGCACTGCACCATGAGTGCCACAATATTAGCAGCCATACACCAGCTACAGCTGATGAGCATACAGTAGCATCTCGACCATCCAGGAACATGGCCATGGTGAATTGTAACCACGACCCTACACCCCCTGTGTCCTGCTGGGGGCTTTAGTCTTCAGTCAGGCCCCATTTTAGAACTGGGAGAGCTTTGTGTTCATAGCTAGCTGTCTAGAGCAGTGTTTCCCAGTCTGGTCCTAGGGGACCCACAGTCGACCCGTGTTTTTGCTCCCTCCCAGCTCCCTGCCAGACAGTTCACATTTTTGCTCCATCCCAGCTCCTGAAACGTGCACTGTCTGTGGGTTCTCGAGGACCGCATTGGGAAACATTGGTCTTGAGAAGTGCCTGAACACTGGAGGGGGTGTTGGCCTCGACACCTGCCACTGCGCTCCGAGGTGGGAGGGGGCACTTTGACATGTCTGTGAGTACTTCCTCCATCCTTTACACTAACGGGCATCATGTGCTTCCTTCTGTAACTAAGATTTATATACTGAGGGACTGTCAAACCATTTAAACTTTTAAATGATATTAATATCACCATTAAGACATCTCTGGCTTCCTAAGAAGGTTTTATCCCCGAAGGACTATAAGACATCTGCTAGAAAGAGTTAAACAGTACCACGTCCCCTCTCAAGCCCACTTCCCAGAATTTACAGCCACCCTGAGTTAAACTGGAACCCAATCCACTACAGCCTTTACTGGTGCACCACCTACTAGCCTTCTGTGGGTTATATTCGCGGACAACTTACTCTACAAAGAGCAAGTTGAGGGAGGCGTAAAGACAATTTCCCCACGGGGACAATAAAGTATCAATTATTAAATACTATTATTATTATTATATCCACTATTGAGTACTTTACACAGAAATAAAGACCTGCAACCTAGTAGGTGAATGAAGAGTCGTATTTTTCCAGAATCATCTCCCGCATGCCTCCCCACTCGTGCTCCTCTCTGCGGACAGCTCTGCAGATCGGCCCTTCTGAGTCCCTCGCATTAGCCAGATGATAGTTGCTCGTGTCAGATTTGCTCAGTATGTAGGTAGGCTAGCTGGCAACCAACAAAATGGTGATTCTGAAGCACAGTCTAACCCGAGCCACCTTAAACCAGGCATCTCCCATGTTCTCCACCGGCCAGAGGTCTGGGTGGCTGCGTCCTGGTCTAGCCCTCTCCAGTTCTCTCTGTTCCCGTGATGATGGAGCAGGTCCCAAATGCAGCGCTAGGCTCATTGCCTGGTTCCTCATTCTCCTTAACAGCTCAGGCTGCTTTTTGCGAGGCAGTGATTCCCAACAGGCCGTGTCTCCATCCCGACAAGTGCGTTATTTATCTCGTGTTATTTATCGCTTTGTTTGCCACCCCCCCGCCCAGCCCTCATCTCTCTGTGGAGTCCTTGTCAGCTCTTTGATTTTGTTATCATTGTCAGCTAACATGATTACTTTTATTTTGCTTTATGGAGGTTTTATTTTTTTCAAACAGCTTTTCACTTCTGCGTTTTATAAGATAGTGGGTAATAATATATCATATGTGAAATACATTACATGTATAAACTTTATTCTATTAAATTATGGAGCCTGAACTTATCATGATAGAAAGCCTTTCAAATAATATATAGAATTTAAGATAATTTTTCTGTAAGTTGTTTTGCTGTACTCCCTGTTATATTTGGAGTGGCTATAAAGGTGACGTATTGAGTTTATTCACTTAATTTTAATTCTGTGGCACCTTTTATTAGGCTATTAAAACAATAATGGCCATTAATAAATCTCTTTGCATGTGTGGTTGTAAAATCACAGTTTAGATCGCAAAATTTAAATTCACAGAGGAATATACTGACTTCCATATGGGATTGTCATAAAGCCCTGTAGAGGTGCGAAAAATTGATGAAAACATTAATATATGTTGTGTGGGATTTGAAACAGCAAAAAACTATCCACACATCCATTTTCTATAACTGCTTGTCCTATTCGGGGTCGTGGAGGGGGATCCAGAGCCTATGGGTGCAAGGCAGGGAATAACCCAGGATGGCACACCAGCCCATTGTAGGGCTCACTCACACACCATTAACCCTCAGCACCCAGAGGAAACCCCACAATGACACGGGGAGAACATGCAAACTTCACACACTTGGAAACCAAGCAGAGACTTGGACACTGATCCCAGAGATGTGAAGCAACAGTGCTAACCACTGCACCACCATGCTATGAAAAACGATTTCACTATAACAAGTGATGCTGTAATGGTTGGGGGTGTTTTTAAAATGCCGGTTCTCCAATCCATTCTCCATTATGAAAACAATGCTAATGGTTGCTGGTCAGTCGCTGTATTGTGTTTTTCCTTCCCAAGCTGCTGTGTGAAGTGACACTTCTGGGTCTTTCTCTGCAGTGGTGCCTGATCGGGAGTTGCAGTGACTGGCCCAGTGTTTGCCCCTGCTGACAGAGGTACTCTCACCCCATTGTCATATTAAGGTAAATGTTCCAGGCGAAGGCAACTAAGCAAACAGAATTACGCAATCTGATTGGATGCTGAGTGCAAGAGACCTGTGCTTCATTTTCTATTTTATATTGTGATCAGTTTTTCCATTGCACATATTTGTTATTTAATTGTTTATTCATTCATATATTGTACTGTTTTGTTCGACACAGTCTTTTCCTGTATTGCACTGCTGTTTTTCCTACCCCCAGTGCCTTACACTGTAACTGCAGCAGAGCAATTTCTCTGTGCTCCTTGGAAAACATGGCAATAACACTGGAAAAGAAATTATACATTATTTGCCATTTGCACAAGTACGGGAACAATCGTATGGTTGTCTCTGCATATCGTATTATGCTCTCCTTTATTAGACATATGCAGAAATATATAGATCATGAGCACAAGGTCAGCCAGTCCCTAGAGCATTTTTCAGGGACCTAGGGACCTTGCTCAAGGGCAAAGGACCTAATGGAGAAGCAACTATTCTGCTCAGACCAGGACTTTAAACAACAACTTCCCAATCACAGACACAGACCCACTGAGTCACACACCGCCCCCCGATTGCTATGGAGACAGAGTAAATGCAGCTGAAAGATATGTTTGCCTTTAAATCAGGCAATACTGCCACAAACAGCCGTTACAATGGTCATATAATGATAATTCATGATTTTGAAGTTTTCATTAAGATGAAAATGCCCCAAATGCATTAAATGTAAAGGATTGGCTTTTTTTAATGACAGTCTTTAGGGGGGGTGTGGAGGGCTCTCAGTTTGCGCCCTGCTTCCCCGCTGTGCCCACAGCTCTGTGAAATCACAGGTCGCACTATGGCACCTCTTATGCTTTTAGCTATCAAGACTGCAGATATGTGACACAACTCTGGGAGTGAGAAACAGGGCCCACTTTAAGCACTGCAGGTATTTTCACCCGCAGCAGCTTTCAGACACAGCCAGGGACTGTAGCCATGCTCTGAGGGTCCAGGGTGTTCCTTGAGTACCTGTTTCATTTACCTTGAGTGTGGTCTAAGCTGTGATGATCTGGCCATTTCTCTCTATCTGACGAGCATGACCACTATCAAGTGTGCACTTAGGGGGCGACCAAGGGGACTCATTAGGAGAACAAAGTGAACCCAATTTTCCAAGCTCTGCTCTGATAACTTTTCCCTTCATTGTCATATACTGTAAATACTGTAAATATCCTAGGGATTAGAATGTATACATAATGTAATAATATTTCGTACTTTTTGTTTCTCTGTTTGCAGTGTTGGAGAGTAGCTAACTACAACTTTACTTTTTTCAGTAGCTTATTAGTAGCGCAGCTATTACCGTTTCCGCCCCACTGCCAGCAGCACGAGCATCCCCGCGAGACACTGTTCATCTCGTGCTCAGGCTACTGTTTGCAGAGGTGACAGTACAACATACATTCGCATCCGTGTGTGCTTTAGCAGCTTAAATGTTGAAAAATGTTATAACAATAATGAACTAAGAAATGGTGATAAAAAGGTTAAAGACACCAAACAATATGGCATAAAGATGATATAACTTTATTATACATTATACTATAATTTTTGCATATAAAATAAAGGGCTGACATTTCATTAAAATGTATAGGAGCACTTTGGTTCTTCGACAGATTATCAAAATCTCTCTTCTTTTTTATTTATTAAGAGTATCCAACAGCATAAATATGAAGTATTACCGGATGAAATAGCTTTGATGTACTGTGGTTATTTACTTTTTCTCTGTAGCTTGCAGTATAGCTAACAACTATAACAAAACAGCATCTTGGTTGTAGCTTAGCTGCTTTTAGTCACAAGTAGCTTCCCTAACACTGTGTTTGTATATTTGTTTCTACTGCTCACACCTTTACACTGTGGAAGAATGTCATCCTTTAGTTTATGGGCAAATTTCTGAAAAATAAACTGCTTTTTTGAAAATGTAAGATTCCTTCTTTATGCGCTGATTGAGTGGACCACAGCAAAAATGGCCTTGTTTATATCTTTAATCAGCAAGAGTTAACTTGAGGAGGAAAACTTTGCTGACTATTTTGTGTTTCAATGTGTGTTTAAAGTTTGAAAATGTATGATTGTGTGTCTTATCTCTGATTTCTGACACCGTTTTAATATAGTAATGTAAGGAAACTAATGTGCATTGTGAAGTGGTAATCTCTTAAAAAAGAGGTACCAAGAAAACCACAAATGCTCCTTTCTTTCCACCTTAACTATGAAACCTGCAGCAGACACACAGTCATCAGATGAGACTCAAGGGAGAGCAGATAGATCTAATGATGCTGATTCTGATTTCAGCTTGCAGGAATACTGCTGTGGCTGATCAAAGTGGAGCCCCAGTGTATTCTAGGTGCATTGGAGGGTGGTACAGTGGGTAGTTTCTACAGAACAACTTAAGAAGGTTTCCGTGATGTTTCTTCAATTCCAGATCTCGTCCAGTTTTCTTCATGCTGTTATTGACCGTTGTGGTAAGGATTAATGACACACAAATTGCAAGAGATAGAACAGCATAGGATGTGGCCTGCTGATCATAAGAGCATAAGAAATTTACAAATAAGAGGGGGCCATTTGGCCCATCATGCTCGTTTGGGGAGAACTTAACTAATAGCTCAGAGTTGTTAAAAACTTATCTAGCTCTGATTTAAAGGAACTCAGGGTTTTTCTCAAAATCAGTTTAAAATGTTCTCCTGCTAATTTCCAGCTATGGCCACAGGTTCTAGTATTTAAACTAATATTAAAGTAGCCATTTGGCTGAACAGCATTGAGACCTGTTAGAATCTTATATACCTGGATCATGTCCCCCCTTAATCCCCTTTGTGCAAGGCTGAACGGATTCAAGTCATCTAACCTCTCATCATAAGACATTCATCTAAGACCAGGAATCATTCTTGTAGCCCTACATTGAACCTTTTCCAAGGCAGCAATGTCATTTTTAAGGTATGGTGACCAGACCTGCACACAATATTCTAGGTGGGGTCTTACCAAGGAATTGTATAATCATAGCATCACCTCCCTTGACTTAAACTCCACACACCTAGAGATGTAACCCAACATCCTATTGGCCTTTTTAATTGCTTCCCCACACTGGCGAGAGTTGGACATGGAAGCATCAACATGCACTCCGAGGTCTTTCTCATAATCAGCTACCTTTATTACAGTGGAACCCATAAAATATCTGTACTTTATATTTCTGCTCCTTGCATGGATTACCTTAAATTTATCTACGTTAAATTTCGTCTGCCAGGTATCAGCCCAGTCGCTAATTAAATCAAGATCCCGTTGTAGCCTCTGTGCTGCTAGTTTAGTATCTGCTATACCACCCACCTTGGTGTTGTCTGCAAATTTAACCAGTTTAGTGTATGTATTGGTGTCAATATCATTAATGTAAATTAGGAAAAATAATGGTCCTAAAATTGAACCCTGCAGTACTCCACTATGAACGCATTCCCTCTGCGACATTGTGCCTCTAATAACTACCCGCTACTTCCTGTCTACATTAGACTTCGTAAAATTGATTATTGTTATAATTTATTAATATTACACTGCAACCCTGTTCTAGATAAGTGGTATAGAAGATGATTACTATATTATATGTTTATAGTAAGTGCTTCCAAAGAGATTTGTACTTATGGTGCAGATTACGTAGTTCATAACGTGCTTATCTGATGGTTGTCTACAGACCTTGGTTTGATGCCAAAGCCCTAAAACTGTTTGCTGGTCACCTATAAGCAGTGGCGGATAAAATTGCCAATGGGTGGGTCTGTATTAAATTAGGGTGGGCCGGAGTGAAGCTCTTTACTGAACAATTTCTTAATCAGGCTTAACTTTTTACAATATGGTGGCCATAACCATAATACAGCCAGAAATGTGGTGTCCTACTCACACAGAAAGTTAACGTGGTGCCAGTCAACCTACGAAAGAAAAAAAGTTCTGAATATTATTATTATTATTGTTATTATTAATAATACATAATTCTGAGGGAATCCAGTGCATGCAGAGTATGAACCATGAGAAGGAACGTGAACTATAAACAGGAGAGTATAAAAGCCCATTCAGTAGATCAGAGTGGACATTTCAGGTTGGTTAAAACAAAATCTTCATCTGGATTTTTACTTTCTGGCCCTGAAATGTCCACCACTGCAGCAAAGGTTCCAGATTCATGATTTTATTTATCACATGCACAGTTGTACTGGTACAATTTGCTGTGAAATGAAAAAGTATGGAAAGAGTATGAAAGCCCAATCTTCTCATGTATCATAACCGTCTAGGTCTTCATTGACCACTGTGCATCCTTGTCCTTAGTGAATAGTTATTCTAATTGCAATTTTTATTTATTGGCATGCAAATAAGCTTAGTAGCTTAAGAAATATTGCACAGTACTTACATTTGGGAGCCTTTTGACTCACAAATGATAAAGCTCTTGGGATTGGATATTGGCTTTCTGATGCCTTTGTTTGTAATAACAAGGGATGGAGCAAATGTGCCTTGCATGATAGGTCTTGTAAAGATCACTTTTGCTCTTGTTGAAGCACTTTTTTGCTTGAATCCACTGAAGCTTTTCTTTCTTTTCAATTAATGAGCAGTTGAGGCTTACAGAAGTACAGCGGGCCTCACACTTAATCAGTCCATCAGGGTAAAGGCAGAAGCAAGCGTGGGAGTGTTTAGGGCCCCTGACCAACATCAGAGCCTTCTAGCAGTCCTGAGGTCCATGAGGGCTTGGCAGACCCTCTCTCAGCCATACAGCACAAGCGAGAACAACAAATACTAACACACAGGACACAAAGTTCATGTATTTATCTTTTGATTATTTTTGGATGGTGGTTTACCGCGAGGAACGCTGAAGCAATTGTCAATTTATACATAACCATCAGTTGGATGGTGGCTGGGGGGCACGTTTTTCAACACACAAGGATTAGTGAGAAATGATTCTTCTCTATGGGGTCAGGAACCTTAACTCAGTAGGTACTCCTTGAAACCAACCAGCTGTGTTAATGAGACCCTGTTTAAATATACCTACAACATTGCAAATGAAACAACATGTACAAAATTCTATTCCAATGCTCATAATTGGATCGTTAGGGAATTGGCATTAGGCTGTTAAGCCGAGGTATATGACTGTGTGGATCTCTTCTTCAGTCAGTGCTGGTGTATCAAAACTTGTTATTCACCCCTTAAACTGAGACTGTTTTCCTGACTTAACATGAACAAAAGGAAATGTCTAGTATAAATTATGCTAAATTTAGGTTTAAAAGAAAAATGCCCTGTCTTAGGTCTTTAGGAATACCTGTTCGCATTAAGCTTATTTCTCCAAAAGAATGTATCATAGACATAAAAAGCAGATTCATTTAAAATATTCATTATATATGAAATATGTATTTGGTTGCTGAAAACCATAAATGGATTATAAGTAAGGATTGTCAACCATGTTTTCAATATATAATTCTAAAATTTCAGTGCAAATTCCCAAAGCATCAGTTATCCCACTTTCCTTTGTAACTTTCTAACTTTCCTCCATAACATAATGTATTGTTTCTAAATGAGTTTGATCAGGGGTGCTGTGTCTTCTTCCTCTTGGTACAGCAGCTGTTCTGGAACATTCTAACAGTGTCACAAGGCTGAAATTGTATTCAGAAATGTCAGTTTAATGAGATAGCTATTTCTGTGTCATACCCAGGTGGTGTGGGGGCTCAGTGTGTATCACTATAACTGCACACCTCTAGGGTTCAAATCCTGCCTCATCTGTGTGTGGAGTTTGCATGTTCTCTGCATTATGCATGTTTCCTGCAGGTTTCTTCCTGTCCTGTCTAACTTGCCGATGTCGTGTGTGACCAGCAATGAACTAGCATTCTGTCCAAGGTGCTCTTGTGCCCTGTACTGGTTATGGGGTTGGAAGATCGATGTGATGTACCTGAAAATTAGTAAAATTCAATACATGCATTTTTATTTGTAGCATGTTGTATGTGGGGCAGTCAACTTAAGCTTTGTGTCCCACAGTTGATTAAATGTGTTTAATTCAGATGATGCTTCCTAATACTCTGAGAGTGATTTAAATGTTGGATAAGATCGCGACCATTATCTCTGTTTACATCATTTACATCTGGATCAGTGTTTACCTGGCAGCTTCCCCAATGATCCGTGTCTCCCTTCTGTGAATTATTTTGACCTTTTTTGTGTGCCATGCACAGCACCATAAAATTTCCAGACATTGACGAGGTACAGAGGCAGATGAGGAGTTTGAGGCTGTAAGAGGATAGACCCCAAAACATGACTCACCTTCAATATCATGAAGGCAGGCAATGATGATGTGATGTGATTGGCTGTTCAGATCATTTTTTCTGTGCTTTTAATTTACTCAGCAATCCAGACACCATTTGTGTTTCCTGTCAAAATATGGTCTAAAGATTAGAATCCGCTGGCTGAGGAGGGGAGCGGATGTCCCCCCGTCATTTAGTGATCAGTTATTAAGCCGTGATTGTGACGTCTTTCTGAGAAAGATGATCCATTATCACTGGCAGGCAGGAAATCGCTCCTTTCAGAGACATGAAGTTGCATTTCACAATTGAACGTCCTTAACCTCTGTACCTCATAGGGGGTTGTCACGTGCCACGGATAAATGTTTTTTTTTATTTATTTTTGTTTGTTTCAATGCCTGAAAGTGACGAAACCTGGAATGTTTGTCAGCTATTGTGATTAACAGCTGAGTAGTGTTGTTATCAATTTTAACACTACTGTTGTGCAGAAAAAAAATCTTTGATAAGAGTTAAGAAACATCCCAAATGACATCATGTTGTTGTCACAGGTCCCCGTGTGAGGGACTGCGACAGCAAGTAAAGTGTGTATGGAGGTGATGAACTTCGACACCCCCACACTCCCTTGAATCCACTGCTAGAAAATCAGCAGCTGGGGAATCCGTGCACTGCTTCAAAGCCTGAATATAGTCATATTGGCATGAGTAGAGGGGAGAGGGGAAGGTCCAGAAAGGCGATTAGGGGAGGTGTCCCATTACATGGCAGAGTTGCTGATTGCACAAAAAACAAAACAAGGAAAACTGCAAGCTGCAGTTTTACTGGACAATTAATTGTCATAGAGCTGTCTCTGGGACTTTAACGAGCAACGGTGTGGGGGGCTACGTAAACGGTGGGATGCATCACTCATCCCTGTGACGGACTCATGCGATGCTGACTTAGCCTGTTCACGTTTCCAGAGACGTCCACAAAGTGCAGCCCTACAAAACACAGCTGTAAGAACTGCTACCCCTGATCACTGGCTAGGCAAACTTACTATAAGTTTTCTTTAAGGATATAAGCTATTAATAAGAAGCACTGGTAGACACCCCCTGTAAGTAGGAGAAATATATATATATATATATATATATATATATATATATATATATATATATATATATATATATAATTTATATATAAATTAATATTTGTCAAACATAGTATGAGAGTGCTGAATGGAGTATCAGAGTATTGGAATGATTTTTTTAAAGGTGCACAATTCTTACCTATGACAACATGATCAAAGGCTTCAGGTCTGTGTTAATAAATTTAGTATGTTTATGTAAATTTATTTTTCTCTGTTTATTATCATACATGTATGAAAAAAACTGTACTATAAGAAGTCCAACAAAAACAACAACAACAAAACAACGACAACAACAATAATAATAATATAAGACGTGGTTAAGAACACTGGCAGTTTAAGCTGTCAAGCAGAGCCCTGCTATAGTACCTTTGAATACGGTGCTTAAATGGGTCATTTTGAATTAGAGATAGGTAGCTAAATGTCAGCATTACGTGTAAGATTCAGGGCATGACCGCACCATCCAGGGAGGCCTCTATAAAGAGGAAGGTCGAAATGTGATCTCTGCATGTGGGATCTGTCCTCCACACGCCATGCAAGAGCCCCACTTTGAACCCAGAGCCTCCTGCCAGCTGATCCATCCCCTACATGGCTCACTGATACAGGACTAATTTCTCTGCCCCTTAATACGCTGGGGAGAACGCTACGGTGCCAAAGAGCACCACTGGTGTGCCGGCGCACTGAGCGCGCTCTGTGAGGCACTTTTAAAGACCTGAGCGCTAACTGGTGTACCATTGCCTAGTACATTTTCTGGGGAGCCACCCACTATAACCTTGCTAAAAAAAGAAAAGTATTAATGGTGCTCAGCTTGTCGCAGCACCTGACACTGCGACAATGCACTTTGAGCAGACTTCCCGGGGTCCTTTTCTCACTTTTAAAAAAAATATCATAATCACCCTCTTTTCACTTCTTTATTCTGGCGGTGTAGGGCTTGTTTCCCCCTGTGTCAGTCGCTGGTACATTCACACTGTATCAGGCACCTGTTTATCATAGACAGTGGAATACAAATGTACAGTATGGATTTTCACGTGTGTGTGTGTGTGTGTGTATGGTAACCTCTTTTTCTCTCCTGGGATATCATCATAGTTCTTTGAGAAGCTCATTGGCTATTGTACATGCTAACAGGAATAAGTAACATCAATCTGGAAAGGCAGGAACAAAGCACTGGGATTTTTCTTTTATCTTACAGTAAACCTGACATCTGAGGATGTACTTTGCAAAAAGAAATTGGCTATCTTTTGGAGTTTCAAAATGTTATCATTTTATCCATAAATCCATTCAAGACAACCACTAAATATCATATGCAAACAACAGTCATGTCTTTCAGGGTGCTGTTTTTCTTCCCATAAATGGTACCAAAAAATGAGCTGGCATTTGCTGCCATCTAGTGGCTAGTAAAATTTTCCAGCTACATGTGGGGTGTACTGTGGTGGGCAAAATAACGGAAATATTTAACAATATCAAGGACTTACTGTAATAAAGAGAAGTGGGAACCACTTTACAATAAGGCTCCCTTTTGCCACTTGTAAATGGTAGTTACTCAATAAAAAGACCTTACATAAGAACATAAGAAATTTACAAACGAGAGGAGGCCATTCGGCCCATCAAGCTCGTTTGGGGAGAACTTAACTAATAGCTCAGAGTTGTTAAAATCTTATCTAGCTCTGATTTAAAGGAACCCATGGTTTTAGCTTCCACTACACTAGCAGGAAGACTATTCCACACTCTAACTACACGCTGTGTAAAGAAGTGCTTCCTCAAATTTGTTTTAAAATGTTCTCCCGCTAATTTCCATTTATGGCCATGAGTTCTAGTATTTAGACTAATATTGAAATAGTCATTTGGCTGAACAGCATCCAGACCCGTTAGAATCTTATAGACCTGAATCATATCCCCCCTTAGTCTCCTTTGCTCAAGGTTAAACAGATTCAGTTCCGCTAACCTCTCCTCATAAGACATTCCTCTAAGACCAGGAATCATTCTCATAGCTCTTCGTTGCACCTTTTCTAAGGCAGCAATGTCCTTCTTGAGGTATGGTGACCAAACCTGCACACAGTATTCTAGGTGGGGTCTTACCAAGGAATTATATATGTGTAACATCACCTCCCTTGACTTAAACTCCACACACCTAGAGATATAACCCAACATTTTGTTCGCCTTTTTTATTGCTTCCCCACACTGGCGAGAGTGGGACATGGAAGCATCAACATACATACCGAGATCTTTCTCGTAATCAGCTACCTTTATTTCAGTGGAACCCATAAAATATCTGTACTTTAACAGTTATAACAGTTATAACTAATAATTCAGTGTTATAACCTAATTAATAACCAGGTTATAAACCATTCATAAACTCTTTATATGTGTAGCCTTATTGAAAAACGGTACCAAGAAGTGTCACCCTTTGGCTTCAGACCTTCTTGTGATGCTATAATACAAGTTTTGGGTCACTCATCAGGGAATTTAAGCTACTGATCACAGGCACTGACCTGCCGAGGCCTTTGCACCCTGTACTTCTCAAATCGGTTCAATGATTTTGTGATGTAGTGACTTGGGAGGTTGGAGAAGATATTTTACTTGTCCTTGGTGCTCATGCAATCACTAAAATGTAACTATTTATTTACCATGAGGGAACAGTACCTGTCCCTGAAGTCACACAATCAAAGGAGCTCATGCATACCATTATGGATCTACCAGCATGTTTACCAGTTATCTTTCACCAGATATAATCCCAAATGGATGTAACAGAAATGGTGACATGTCGCTGGTCATATTTATATCCATTGCTAAAAGATTCAGGTTTTGTGCTTGGTACACTGGGGTTTGGATACAGGCAGACTTGGATTGGTCGCCTTGCCATTAATTCCAGTTGACAGTGTACATTCCTTTGCTGATTCAGTTCGGTGTTGATGTTTGAGGCTGCACTTTTGTGGTGGCCATCCATCTCTGTCGGTGAGCTCTGATTTGCCACCATTGTTCCTCTTTGCTGATTCAGTTGGTCTGTGTGCTGTCAGGATTTTTGAGACCATTCCCTTTGACATATTAAATAATTCTGTGGTTTTCGTGGCCAAGGCAGCCATAGTTCAGGCATCGACTCCTTTCAGCTCAGCTGCATTTATAATTGTAATTTAGTTACTTGTAAGTAATTTTTCATGTGGTGTTTTTAATATTTTGTCCACCTCCTGCATTATAGTAATGCATTACAGATAAACCATCCTATCAAAAGTGAAACAAAGTCTCACTCCAAGTTTCAAGGCCTAAGACTTACTTCCCATACATAAATGCATATCTATATTTGGAATGACATTAGGGCAAACTTTGCTTAAAAATAGCCAGATTGACTGCACTATACTCATACTCATTTTGGTTATATTCACAGGTAGACAATTTGTCTAGCGATTTCTGATCTAATCGCTTCTATTTGAAACACCAGAGGGGTGTCTGGGGTGGCACTGGACACCCCTGACATCCGATTGGCCACCCCGGGTGCCACCCCAAAATTTTATTTGCTGCTGGCAGTTCCTGATGCTGATTGACATCTCATTTGTCTAAAGAAGTTTTTGAATTTTGCCGGCAACGCTGCTCAAGCTATTTTCAAATCAAGGACGAGCCGAAGACAATAGCATGGTTTCAAGGTAAGACGAATAATAAAACATCATATTTGAAATACGTTTTATAGTTTATTGTAAGGTTTGATTGCTGAGTAACATTTATTATCCGCTGTGTAAGTTAACAGTTAACTTAATGAGATTAGAGAGATCAATTCACACTTTAGACAGTTAACGCTATACTTCATCTGTGCTAGTATTACATACACATACCATGTATTTAAGTTATTATATTTCATTTACGATGCTCAAATATTTTGCTAATATGGGGAAGTAATGTTAGGCTAGCTGTTTGTGAGTTAAATTTAGTTTAAATGTAATAGCCAGCTCATATACTTTCTTCAGAATAATGTTATTTAGATCGGTTTCTGATTTTAATGTGTGTTTCTAACTGGATCAGATGTAACCAGACTGTAATATTTTTGCACAGGGTCAATTAAACATGAAAAGAAAGGGCGAGATATCAGACTTCTTTATAAAGAAGCACAAACAGGCAGATCAGGTTCAAACAGACCCTACCCTTTGCACTGGATCCCACAGCAGCTCCATACCTGAGACTAGTCAGAGTCAGTGTGGTCAGACTTCAGGTCCACCAGCAGGTCAGAGCATCTACCAGGCAATCACATGTTTCAACCAATGTTAGAATTTAAGCCGAGCTTCAGGAAAGTTCAACTAAAAAAAATCAAATTCTGTCATTACTTATTAACTCACAACAAAGTGAGTAGATGATGAGTAAATTATTATATTTTCATATTTTGAATTAATAAAATAAAACTTTTGAATTCCTTAATTTATTATTTCAACTTTATGAGTACAGTGCGTGTGTGTGTGGACCCCCTGAAATAGCAGTGGCCACCCCCTGGCCACCCCATGTAAAAAACTGTAGCCACTGATTTGAAATGATTCATATTCTAAAACTGTGTCGAATTACAAACACTTTTATGCCAAAGAAACAAACCTGTTTAATTTGAATGTTTCAGACAAACTTTTTTCTGAATAAATTCAAGAGCCTGTGGATGGCAAATATCAGGGCTTCTGTTATTGATCATAAACCTAGGTCTTTAACCACTGTGACACCTGCTGGTTAAAGATGAAACAGCAGTGTAGAATATTGAGCTACAGCACCTACCCAGCCAAATGCTGAGAATTATTGCAATTACAGTAGTTCCCCTGTATGTGCCCATGAGTACATTATTCTACAGTACTGTGCTCTCTACATTGAATGAAAGGGAATCTGATGTTTTAGCCTAATTCCCAATAGCAGAAAGAGGAATGAAAAAATATCCAGTATCAAGAAATGACAGAGGAATGAAAATCATGCTTTTTATAACCCTCAAAGAACAAAGAAGCAATGGAGAACACAGGTTATTCCTACAGTATACAGTGAAAAATATATCACATAAGCCTACATAACTTGCAGTAACAAGCTGGCAAATTTCACCCAGTGACAACTTGTACTAGTGCATGGTTTGAAACTTATGAACTGTTTATTTCTGGAATTGTCCTTTTTTTTGGACTGCAGCAAACTGTGAATAATTGGAACCATGAATACAGGGGTCCCACTGCGATAAGTGTTAGGGAGAAAAGTGCAGTACATTTGAGTATTTTTCTAAATGTCCCAGGAAAAATGTACTTGTCTCATTTGTCATATTATGCTCTTGTTCTGTAATGTTTGAAAGAAAAAACTTAAACATGCTTAGTTACACTCCTTGAGACTAGACTATATACTTTGCTTTATCACACATATTTTGGTTACATGACATTTTAATGCCATTAATAAATTTGCCAACTAAATCTCTCCAATCCACAGCCTCCAAGATAATCACATACTTTAAATTAAAATTCCTTCATTCAACCATCTTCTATAGTTTTTATCCAAGACTGTTTCCATAAACACAAACTATACTGTGCATTCTCTGAACCATCCTAACTTACACCCTTGATCAGGTTGGTCATAAATGTCCCATAAGGCACCTTGTATACCGATGAGCCAAAACAAGGTCATAATGTATAAAATATGGGCTATCTTAGAAGATAAGCTAAGTTAGTACTCATAGTCGACGTTGAATGCAGAAAGATATGGGCAGGGATCAACACCTGTCACTCCAACTGGGTGTTGGGCAGCCAGGACTCATTAATTTACAGTCCCATTTGTTTACTCGTTTTACCTTACTGTGAATGCAAAAGAAAACGGCAGCCAAAGCCATGTTCTATGAATTAGTAGGGGTAACATTAGTGTACTGTAATGTGCTAGTGTGACAAATATCCGTTAAGCGATACTGTACTCGATTTTTACATCAAATATTTGTTTTTTTTTTTAAAGGTAATGTATTAAGCTAACTTTTAAATGAAATTAAAGTGTTTTGGGAGGTTGACTGTGGTCATATTTAGGGTTTACACTATAGAAATAAGCACATATTACCATTTTTAGTGACTCTACCAAACATCCGCAAATTATCCTCATTCGCGACGGGTTCTGGAACCTAACCTCGCCCATGTCCGAGGTCTGACTATCAGTTTTTCTAAAATAGCAAATAAAATTATGAGGAACACCACAATGATAGACAATTCTGAACCTACCTGAATCATACATTCCATTCCTAGCTTACATTTATGAACTGAATAGTTTGCTTAAAAAGACTCAAATCAATCGGTTAAATAGGACTCACTGACCAAGCACAAAAAAAAAAAAACAACAAATACCTTTAATTCTCTTTATTTAAAAAGTCGATTGATAGACCAGGATAAAGAAACAGAAATGAAATATGCTGGCACTGTATCTTACAGAAGACACATGGGAAGCTTAAGGTCCACCAGCTCCACTTCTGCAGATCTTGGATTTTATCCAAAAGTCAATAAGGGCAACCTAGAGGGGGCTATAAACGACATTACAAAAAGGAGGGCTTTGGCTTTAAAGGAAACAAGACAAAAGTGGGGGATTACAAATAAAAAACCTCAGGAAGCTTAGATATGGAGAAGCTTCCCCACTAGGCAGCAACTCAAAAAGGGCAGCCATTTTGAGTGAAATATTAGCTGGAATGTCATTTTTAAATAAAGCCCGGGATCTTTAAATCGGCAGATCACATCAAGTTAAATACTCTTCTGGGAACAGTTAACTTGTAAGCATTACCGAATCTTTTTAATCTTCAAACTTTTGGTGACTAGGGGGGCTGAACTGACCAGCACTATATTTTATATAAACTTACTTTAGAAAAAGGTAAGTTAAAATTAACTGTAGTTGCAGCCCTTAAAATTACATCTAGATGTTAGAGTTGGGGGAGGGGAGGTGGTGGGGTGTAGGAGGTAGAGTAGAAGAAAGAAAACTGGAAAGACGAGCACTTCGTAACAAAACATTCTAGTGATCTGGCTGCTAGCACTTAAAAACATCTCGGGAGGTCTCAGTCGGCTTCCTCTTCCTCAGACTCGGACTCTGGAAAACATACGGACACGCTGTCATGCTCAGCACCACTTATGGTAATCACAAGCACACTAAAAGGCTTAAAAAAAAAATCGAATGCAGTTGTTCTGAATAATCAGCTAATTAGCTTGCCACTTAACAGTGACTGACTTGGCACTTACCTTCTTCGGCGTTTTTGAGCCAGTCAACAAATTTTTTCATCTGCTCGAGGAAAACGCTCTTGCCTTTCGCCATGTGGGCATCGCTATACCACTTCAAAATGGCTTCCTCACTCAGGACATCCGCTATAGGAGAAAATCAAAGAGGCCACGTGAACGGGGCTGCCAGAGGGACAAGGTGGTGGTTGCCGCCCCTGATGAGGCAGTGCCAGGGTAACGTGCCTTTATAAAGCAGCACGACGATCTTCTGGAAGGCCTTCATGAAGTCAATGTTGTCGTAGCAGTACTCCTGGATCTTCAGCAGCAGGGTGAGCTCTGACAGGCCCTGGGAGGTGAAGGCTTTCAGGAGGGGGCTGTATTGCTAAAAGGGACATGACAAAACAAATAAAATTATAATAAAATATCAGAGCCCCAGATACTGTGAACTTACTATTAGACAGTTTGGGTGAATTTCCAACAGGGACATTTAACAAAGCAGTAATTCCTCTGAACATGGTGTCCTGAAATAATGGCAGTAAAAACTACTCAGGAGAAAAAAATTATAAAAATAAGAGACTTATTTTGCTGCCATTAAAGCAGCTTCACCTTCAAGTGTTTGATGGCTTGCTCAGTGACCAGCTCTTCTTTCTTGTTCCACTCCACGGAGCTCATCACACTGGTCCACACAATGCCAACCATGGTCTGCTCAGAGATGTTGGTCTTTTTCATTTCCTCCTTTACATAGGCAATGATCTATGGCACAGATACATTATATACTAGGGGTGAGCAATATGACCTAAAATTACTATCATGGTATTTTTCATTACTGTATTACTTTTTCCCAAGTTTTGGAAGCAGTAGCACGTTCTGTCCCTTTATGTAAATAAAAGATTTTATAATATGTTAAGTACACTTTAATTGATATTACAGTTGGGTATGGGTGGTCTTTGAAAAAGATATGAGAAAACATTACCTATGACACTGTATATTTGTTTTATAATTGTCAGACTAACAACACAAACAGAATGACAAGCTGCTTCGCCTGAAAATTGCATTTTACAGTTCATCTCAAATAAAACGTAGGGTTGCCAACTTTGGTCAGCTAGCTGGAGAGAGATTTTCGATTCGAAAAAAGTCTGCACATGCATGCGCACACACACCTTTATATGTAAATGTTTAACCTTGTAAACAGTCTGTAGAGTTCGCAAACTACCCCAATGCTTTTAATGTAGCTAATGTCAGGTTTATAATGGAATAATATAGATTTGTCGTAAGATTTCTTGCATGAGCCCGTGTCTGAAACCATGTCAGGCCAGATGCCTGAAAGCTGGCAACCCAGAAAAATAATTTTGTTTCAACCATGTTATAAAAGATATATAAAAAATTACATTCCTCTATGCAGTTATTAAAAACCGTAAACTTAGACGAACATGCAATAACAAGTAAACTACGTCTATTTACCTAACATTTTATAAAACACTGCTTTTGAAAACTTTTCAGCTGTACCATTTAAGGACTTACCAGCCACTCTGTTAGGTGTTAGATTCACTGCTGTTAACACTAACGGCACAAAAGCACAAAAAAAAGGTCTGCAAACACCAAAATACGTCTTACTTGGAGGTTAAAGGAGTTTGACTTTCATTGGTATGGGGAAAGGGGCGGTTCTAGTGTTAACTGGGTAGTAGTACCGTTTACCACAAACCTTGCATTACGGCAGCGGCACATATGCACATATATATGTATATATATGTATGTGTGTGTGTGTGTGTGTGTGTGTGGAAACAGGTGACTGTTTAATGTGTATAATTACACACATTATTATGAATTTTAATTTGCTATTGCAACATTGCAGAGTGCGTATAATAGAAAATTCAGACAACACAGCTAAACTGGTTACATATACTATTTAAGCACAAGTATTTAGATTACAAATTAATCTTTGAAGAAAATTAAATGCTATATTTTTTATAAATAGGCCATTGTATAATTAGGTTGTTGACTTATCGCGGTGTTAATGGTATACTGAAAATCCATATCGCGGTGTTAATGGTATACTGAAAATCCATATCGCGGTGTTAATGGTATACTGAAAATCCATATCGTGGTGCATAATGGCAGCGGTAATGACTGACACCGGTGTACCACCCACCCCTATTACATACTTACTTATATACAGCATTATCTGCCAATGTAAAATGTTCAAAGAATGTCCACACTGAGTATACTGTGTCTTATTAACAGACAATTTCAGTGTTTTCAAGACTACTGAATTACAGATCCCCCTCTGGTAAGAGGAAAATAACCAAATTTATCTTAAAAAAAGGATGTTATACTTGAAGTAACAGGAAAAGTGAGGAACGCTTTAGATCAAGAAGGTCAGCAAACATCCTGGAGCAGTTGCAATTCAGTGGCTTGATTACAGGACCCAACTGCTAGGGTGCTCCCTAATAAGGAACAATCATTGAAATTTCAATACTTGCTACATTTTGTTTCCTATCAATATTAATTAGTGTAGGTAAAAGAAGAATCAATTACAAGTTTACCATTGCTGCTTTTGGATGAGCTCAGCATTCACTCCCTAAACCAGTCAATCATTTTCCTAATAATCCAAGACAGCTTTGTGAAAATTTTTGAACTTGATGCCGTGCTTGATAAATATCCCAATATTTACTGCATATTAGAATTTGATCAGAATTAGAATTTGGTGATCAGTGGTCATTGTTAACACACCACAGCACAGCACACAGTGCGCAACAACGAAATGTGTCCTCTGCATTTGACCCATATGTGACTTTCGTGACATAGCAGGGGGCAGCTAATTCAGCGCCTGGGGAGCAGTGCTTGGGGACGGTACCTTGCTCAGGGTACCTCAGTGGTGACTGGCTGGTGGGGGATTCGAACCTGCAATCTTTCGATTATAAGTGTGCTTCCCTAACCATCAAGCCACCACTGCCCACAATCATATCATGCAATCATCAATATATCATCAATCATCATCAATATATCATGCAGGCCTAGCTTATTATAGCAAATACTTTTGTATCTCATTGAATCTGTTATTCCAACCAGATAACAACTGCAGCTTGGGTCCACGCATCCATCATTATTACTTCTTCCCCCCATTTTAAAACTTTGTCTATTGTTTTTAGAGTTAGTAACTATGCTTTTTCAAGATGGCAGATGGATTGTTTGCAAGGCAGCATCACAATATTATTATTAATAATAATAATTTTTAACTATTATTTTCTGATTTTGTAACTTTTTTTCCCCCAGGATGGCGACTGTATTGTGTGTTAGAGGCAGGCTATATGCATAACCAATTAGCAATAAATTGAGGTGCAAGTCCCACCACAAAGTACTGAAAAACTACCCCAGCTGGTTTGGTACTTTGGATATTGGAACTTTTGGTACTGGTACCTGACCAGAAATCAATGCAAAAGGGAAACTACAGAATTTTTATCCAAAAGCATGGATTCAAACCCAGAGTCTCCCACAGATGGGCACAGGATTGGGCAACTACACTGCAGAAACTGTAACTAGAACACTGTACATCTGTGAACAGCCATCAAACAGCAAGCGGGAAGCCAGACTAACATCTTTGAAAGGATCTCCACGTGACATCTGCTCCTGTAGCTCCTTCTGCAGCTCCTTTCGGGCCCCGATGGACTGCTGGTTCCGGGCAAAGTCCGACAGCTCCTTGAGCCCAGCATCGGTGAAGTATTTCGCAAAGTGCTCACAGCTCCGCTTGTTGGCAGGAAAAAGTTCCTGTACGAGACCGGAGAGCGAGGAAGTCTGCGTGTGAGATCAGGTAAAAATGGGCAACCAATCAGAGAAGGACCTTCATGTGGCCCGGATTACCATCAGTCGGTTGTCCATGCCGACCTTCCGGAGACTGGCAGCGACGGAGTTAATATCCTTCTCATTTATCCATGATTTAAACAGCTTAACAGCAAAGGCTGCAGACACACCTGGAAACAAGTAAGAGATCCTTGGAATATTTTGATAACTTTTCTGGACAGATTGCAAACTAAATTAAAAAGGAGGGAATGCAGTCAATCCTTTATATATCAACACATTTTGTTGCTTTCCCAATACTTCCCCAAAGTAGTTTTTATAATCAATCTATGCTGCAGGGTATTTTTCTTTTTTAATAGAATTAACTCAGATTTAACCAAGTAACTATAGAGTTCCACCTCCAGGAACTGTTAGGCTACAGATGTCTATGCCTACCTTCCTTGACAAGGTTCTCATTGAAGAGACTACTCAGAATGGAGGCTGATATGCTCCCATTTGCTAGTAGGATGCCTGTGAGCATGGCCAGCTTGTTACGCTCGGACTCTGTGAAACCCTTCAGGAACAGGAGAAGCTGCGGGGGACACAAACAGCTGTTCAACAGACATGCCTAGCTGCAGCACAGCAAGTCACTGTCACACAGAGTAAAAGTGACACTTCACTGTATAGGTACCGAAAACCAGTAAGCAGTTACATTCATAAGTGTGTTTAACAAAAACTAACAAATTTCATTTTTAATGTTAAAACTGGCTCACCTTCTTGATCTCCTCTTCAAAACCTTTCTCCAGGTACTTATAGCGCCTGATAAGTTTATTAAAAACCTAAAAACAAACCGAAGAATCAGGGCAAGCTGTAATGCAACATATTAAATATTAAAAGGTGCACAGTGATGCAAGAAGCCCACCTGAGCATACGCCTGCATGGTCTCCAGGTCTTCCTGTGCTTTAAAGAGACAGAACTCTGTACAGGTCATGTCATCAGACAGTGTTCCCCCTGGGGCTGAGCAGAATAGAAAAAAGCAGCAAATTTCAGAAGTCAAAAAGTGGTAGAACCAATGAGACATTAGCCTGGACTGATTAAATGATGGATATTCATCACCCTTACCCAGCATGCCACCAGCCACCAGGATGTCAAAAAGTGTCTCTGCATAGCGCCGGTAGTCAAGTTTGGCACCAGAGGCATCAAGGAACTTAGCTACCGCTTCCAGATCAGTGCCAGTTTGATTCAGACCTTGTACAATGCTTTCCTGAAACTGTGTAGGATCAAATCTCTCCTTTTCATCTACAGGATTAAAATAATAATAATAAACATTTGGTTAGGAACTTCTTTATAGGACTATTTAGACATGGTACCACTGCTCTTTCTGCAAGATCACTTCTGGGAAAATTATGCAAGTTTACAATTGTCCAAGACAAAAACTTCAGCAGTACCCACCTCTTTTCCTAGTTTTAAAACGCTGGCCGGTTAGCGTTGGCTTTTGCTGCTTTTGATTATTCATAAAAGACACCCTGTGGATAAGAGTGAAGTTACATTTACACAGAGTATAAAGGACTAAACACTTAAAATTTACAGTACGATTCTGTAACTACCGCATACATGCTTTCACATGCCAGCATCACAGTTAATATGGCAGCAATCAGCCTGCTGCTATCGTGAGGGGAACTGGACTACATCTCCCAGAAGGTCTCTGCTTCAGTCTGGCACGGGACTACATTTCCCAGAATGCCTCGGAGTCAGATGGACACGTGAACCCATTTTAGGTTTTAAAAAAGGAAGGCGAACAAAGGATTCTTTCCTTTTTATTAATTCGCCCATATATATGTATTACTTCCCACGGGGGGCGGCTTAAAACTATATACGTGTATACTTTTATGTAGAAGCCGATAGGACCGCACACATGGCTGGCCGTCAGCGCGCAGCCCCGGACGTCTCCAGCGGTCGGGAACGTCTGACATCGCATCCCTCTATCCTTTTAAAGCAGGCCTTGCAACAAGCCTCGTTTACATACAAATCCCAAAAAGATACTCATGCGCCCATTTTCAATGTTCCTGGTCTAACAGCCCTAGTGTATGCGTCGCGGTCTGAGTTTAAAATGCAACAAAACACAAAGCAGGCCAGCCACGGTGAGTCACGCAGCCATTTTGACACCACCAAGCTTAACGTACTGGGTAAGCGATCGGAAGGGTTTTTTTTTAAAAGAGGCAAGGGGGCCCACACGGGCTAAGTGGACCCAAACACACTGGGATATAGACAGCGAGGACAATCAACCCCGGAATAACATGGATTACAAAGGGAGAAGAGACCCCAAAATAAGACAGGGCCGCTGCTCTTGCACGGTCTCTGATCCCTAAACCTTACAACTACCCAATTCACTAGTTCCGTGATCATGTCTATAGAAACACTAGAAATCCGCTACTAATTGTTTCCACACAGGAAAGCCGGTATGCAGATGTAAAGAGGAATATTCTTGCACGCATAGTTGCAGATGAATTCTCCCTTTATTTAGGCCGTGAAGTTACACCGCCTGCCATAAAGGGAAGCATATTTGCAATCGCCCCATAAACGAAACCCAAAAAGGTGTTCGTCAGTGTGTGAACCCAAAAAATGTTCAATTCAAGTCGAGCAATACATTAAAAAAGAAAACGATCATGCGGAAGACTTACCGAAATAAATGCAGATCAAAAATGCGAGGACCTAGACTGCGACACGACTCAAAATCTCAACCCTCAACAATGTGTTTTCTCCCCTACAATGAAACGGACTCAAGTGCGGCGGCGCACGACTCATAAAATGTGGATCCTTACACTTTCCGACGGAGAACAAACTAGAAATAAGAGTTTAAAATGGAAATCATCCTATGTTACATAGATATAAATTGCATATTTTATCTGTCATATAGGTTAGTTCCACCAATTGATGCAGTTTGTGATTTTAAAATATATATATATAGATGTATCCCCCCTCCTTCATTTCCATAATTGTCCTGCCCAGTACTGTCTCTGCGTGTCGTAACGGTCGCTGGGACGCCGGCTATAGATCATTGTAGATTTTATCATCCTCAACATTTTGTACCAGGTCGTGTCAAGAGATTAAAAAAAGATTTTTCATGGGTCCGGTGTAATATGTCTAACGTTACACATGCATGCTTTAAACAACTCATCACTTCAGAGCATAAATCAATCTGGTACTCTGGTACCCTTAGATGGCGTCCTTATTTGCTATCAGATTGTTCATGTTTTCTAAACTGAAGATAAAAATAATAATTTCCCAACCAGATAAAAGCACAGTTTTAACCTAAATGGCTTAACCTAAATATTCAGATTATTAAGTGTGTCGTATTTGTATGAATGAGTGTAGCAGTAGAGTATCAGCTGAGTATTTAAATGATAAGTCGACTCCGTTTTATTATTTCCTTCTTGATTTAATTAATTAGGGAGGTACGCTGATCTGTACACTTGACTGCACAGTGCTGGGTGATTAAGAAAGACATGTCTGCGACAATGGAGTTTTCATGATCTCCCCATGCTGGGTGGGTTTTATGAGGTACTCCAGATCCCTCATCTACCTAGTTAAAATTTTATATTGCAACTGAATCTCTTCCTTAAAGTCAGAGTTACAGTATAATTATACAATAACCTGATGCACACATGATTTTATGATTTTGGATAATTTCATTACAATCACAACAGAAAAAAATGTTAATTTTGCACTGGGACAGTCATAGCGGGTGTATGATCATAATATGAATTCAACATTACAGATGGTGCTATATGCAATCAGAGTTGGGTAATTCAGGTCCAGAGAGTAAAAGTCCAGAATGGGATTTTGTTTCAACCAACCAGTTGAGTACTGTAACTCTTTGTGACTGTAACTCTTTATGCTCAACTGGTTGGTAGAAACAAAATCTTGATCTGGACTTTTACTTTCTGGACCTCAATTACCCAACTCTGTATGCAATTATGTGTTCCCATGGATAACCTGGCAGAAGAGATCATAAATGTTTCAGGGACAGTGTCACCTAATATTGTTAAACTTTTTCGATTTTTCCCCTTTAATCACCATGGGAGTTTTTGGTTTCTCTTGTTGTCTTATTATGATATTTTTTTTCCTCTTTTGTATTTAGCAAATGGGTTTAATGTTAGCGATGTGCATTTTGAGAAAGCAGAGTCAGACAATCCCTGGAACCATTGAGAGTTAAAGGGGAAAATTGCTCTGCTGGCTATGTGACCACAGGGGTGGTGTCCTAACACGCTGAGCCACACCTCCCCCAAAACCCATGATCTTTTGAGCTGGAATTGAACTAGTGACCCAAGGATGTCCACCTAAGGCACCTTAGTCATTAGGTCCACCATCTGAACTGTCAATGCTACTAAGACTGCAACCACACAAGCATGTTGTATATATCACTGTGACTGAAGTTGGCCATCATCTTTTTCTATCTGTGTATGTATCTGCTGTATGTATGAGAGCCATTGACACATTCTCTGTGCGAAAATACTTGATAAATAAACCTTATTTTCCTTTCTCTGCCCTGGTAGCATTATTGTTGCTTGCCCAGAGGAATAAACACATAATCGCACATTGTTGGCACAAATGTTCAAGTTCTTAACACTTTTTCCTCACACCTTCATGGTGGGAGTTTAAATCCCACCTCTGCTCTTTATTTGTGTGAGTTTGCATGTTTTCCTGGTGTTGTGTCATCATAAAGCTTCTCATAAAATAATAATAATAATATATTGCATTTATAGAGCACCTTTCACAGAACCCAGGTCACTTTACAATGAAAAAAGGAAAGCATTTAAGCAATTCAGGAAGAGAAATGTTCACTAAATAGGAGGTCTTTAAGTTTTAAAAGTGGAGAATGAGGAAGACAATTCCAGAGTTCTGGGGTAACGGAACTGAATGACCTGCACCCATACTGAGAAACCTGTTATGAGCGACAAGAAATAGATTACAGCTAGATAACCAGAGTGAAGGTTTTGAATTTGGTATGGGACATAACTGGTAACCAGTGTAACTGTGAGAGAATGGGGGTGAAGTGAGCAGACAGCTTATGAGTAATGACTATTGCACCACACTTCTGAATAAACTGAATCTTTTGTAAAGATTTTGCATAAAGGCCAATTAAATGGCAATTACGAAAGACAATATGGGGAATAATGAAAGCATGAACCAGAGCTTGCTCATTATTACTTCTGAGAAACAGCTGCAGACACGCAAAATTACAAGAGGGAGGACCGGATATGCTGATCAAAGTTTAGTCACTCTTAAGAGGAGAGGTAGGAGACTTCAGTTTGCCTAAAGTGACATACTGTTGTCTGTTTATGAGATATGACCTTAACCAGAGAAGGGTTAAGGGAGGACAGATGAGCAATGAGGACTTCATGATTTACAGTGGCAAGTGCTGCACTTAGATGGAGGAGGAGAAGAATGTTAAGAGTACCATCATCAGCAGACCTGAGAAAATCATTGACAACTCACAAATGAGCTTTCATAGAACTGTGCTGTTTGCGGAAACCAGATTGAAAAGGCTCATAGAGGGCATTTACCTGAAGAAAACTGTGAAGTTGCATAGCTATCACTCATTTGCTAGAAATGAACAAATTGAGGTAGGGGTATAATTAGAAAGAGATAGAAAATTATCTTAACATCAAGCCAGTGTTTTAGCTTTCTTTGACATACGTTATTAGCTGTTGTTCAAATAAAGTGACACACAAATTAAATTAACTAAAAAATTGTATTATCAAGCTATCTGAGCTTGGATGGGCGGAGTGATGGCTCTGAGGCTAGAGATCTATGCCAGCAATGGGAAGATTGCTGGTTTGAATCCCGTGAATGCCAGGAATGATCCTACTCCATTAAGCCCTTGAGCAAGGCCCTTAACCTGCAATTGCTTTGTCCTGAGTATGATGTTAATCTACGTCCTATAAGCAGGTCCTCCAACTTACAAGGAAAATTTGGGGGTTGGTGGCATGATTGGCACTCCAGCCACTGGAAAAACTCACACTGTTCCATTCAGACTAGTGGGGTGCTGAGGTATCACCTGCCACATGGCTGCACTTAGGCTCTCTTCCCTGACGTGGTTTGTCGTGTGGAGGGCGCAGCAACGTGCTGTATGCTCCTTACCCGTCTCTAGGCTTGGGTAAGTGTTGCTGCCTCCAATCTAACTTTTTTTTTTTTTAATTTTATTTTCCAAGTACCTAACTCTGTTTGAAGGTGACAGATAACATCAACAGGAAATGTTTTTATGGTTACCCAGCAACCTGATCCTGGAACCACTCAGCACAAGGATTTTTTCTTTATCTTCTCGTAAATAAAACTCTTATTTTGTGTTCAGCATCATAAATCTGTTGTTCAGTTAAACATTTATATGGAATGACAGAATCGATGAATCCATCATTTGGAAAGTGGAAATATGTGTTTTGCAGTTAATCTGCTAAAACATTAATAATATTTTCAAGAGTGCACTGTTCTGTACTTTTTGGACAAAAGTATTGGGAGACACCTTTTACTCATTGAATTCAGGTGTTTCATTCAGACTCATTGCCACATGTGTAAAAAAAGAAGTACCTAGACATGCAGTTAAGTTTACTTGAATGGCATAAACCACTCTTACTTTACAATATTTATGTTGATACTAGTTATTTCAGCTACAGAATTCAACTTCTGACCAAAAGGATGTTGGTTCAAATCTCAGTGGAAACCATCTTGTTGTGCCTTTAGTATGCATCTTACTGCCTGTCTATACTGATAATGTATAACTATTGATGCCTGTTGAATAAAGGTGTCTGCTTAAAAGGCATGAAATAATAATAATAATAATAATATGGCAGAAATAAAAACATGGTTCAAAATGAAAATCATACTGACTTGGATGTCTCCTAGGATAAAAAGGTCCGCACCTGTAGAGTAGCCAGAGATCCACGGTTGAAAAATGGGGTACAGTCTCCCTTGGCCACCCAAGTATGGCTACTGCAATGGCTGCTCAGCTGAGAAGTGGATTAAGACATAAGAACCAACCGTCTGAGGATGTTTCAGGGGCTCAACACCTGACCACCGAAACAAAAACACCGGTGCAGGAAATGGATACCTGAAATTAATACTTTCATCATGCATACCTATTATACTGTAACACAACTAGAAACAGACAATACACAACACAGGCAAAAACTGCACACATCCTTCATACAGGAATACCCCAACATTAAGATCACAGAACAAGGAATAGCAGATCAAAAACGTACAATCCTTATTAATAACCTTATTCAACAAACAACACTGGACAAAGTCAAACACCAAGTTGCAGCCAAATTACACAAAGAAAGACAGGATCAATGCAGGATCAACACACACCCACACATCACGGAGTTGGACCACAGCCATGAAACCTCACAAACTGACAGGACAACTGCTGCAACAATAGAAGAATCTAATGAGGCACCAGTGCAGACACAATCTACCTCAGACCCTACAATAATACAACCACTAAATCATAACATAAATAGTTAAGTTACACTCACACTGTACCTAGGAACTGACCCCACCCACAATTACACCCAGAATACATACATTACACTACAAAAGGCAACAATAATCTACACGTTTTACAATGGAGAATACCAAAAAATACATTTCTAGAGAATAATACAAAAACAGGTGTATGTCAGGTGTAACAGGTGTAATTTTAACAGGTGTGTCTTGTGTATGATCGGGTAGCGGGAAAGCAGATCCAGGAGACAGAAATCCAAAGGACGGGGTTTATTCACAGACTGGGTAACTACACAGGACAAACATCAATGACAGATCTGGGAAACAGAGGTGGACGTGGACTGATATACATTAAACAGGCCAAAACTAACATCAAACAGCTGGGAACAATTAGGGTAGTACACGTGGGTAATGAGGGGGCGTGGCACACACGAGGATCAGACGAGCCGGGCGTGACAGAACCCCCCCAAAGGTGCGCACTCCAGGACGAGACCAGGGGCACGGGACCTGAAAAACAAGACCAAAAACATCAACGAGGGACCGGGAACAGAACAGAAACACAGAACAAGCACAGGTGCAACAGTTAAGACAACCTGACACAAGATGGGAAATGCAGACAGGCAGACCAGGAAGGGAGACATAGGGGGAACACCAACAGGCGGAATGAAAGGGCCAGGAGTGAACAGTGGAACCAGAGGGGGACGAGGAGCAGAGACAGGAGGGACAAAGGGATGAGGAGCACACACGGGACGCCAGACAGGAAAGGCCGGGGGGCAAAGGGGAACCTGAGGGAGCCACAGCGAACGACAGGCGGCAGCTGGAGGGGCCGCAGGCAACTGAGAGGCTGAGAGCTGAGGGACCCCAGGTGGCCACGAGACCGGAGCCGAAGGGGACCATGAAGGGGCCAAGGAGGAAGACAAAGGGACCAATGGAGGGGGCAAGGAGGAAGATGAAGGGGGCACCAGTGAGGGCAAGGAGGGAGCAGAAGGGGACCATGGTGAAGACAAGGAGCGAGGGGAAGCCGCAGCAGGTGGCGGTGCCGTCCACCAATGGGCCGCAGTCGAAGGCAAGGAGGGAGGGGAAACCGCAGCAGGCGATGGCGCAGCCACAGCAGGTGGAAGCACCGTCCACCAATGGGCCACAGTGGAGGGACCCGCAGGCGAACGACATGTCAGAGTGGGGGAACCCGCAGGCGGCTGACGAGGCGTCGGAGGTGGGACTGCAGGCAGCCGACGAGGCGATGGCGGGGGACCCGCAGGCGACAGTCGAGCAGGAGCCCAGGGGACCGCAGGCGAGCTGGGGGGCAGGGCGGGCGGGACCGGACCCCTGCACCTATGTCCTCTCCCTTTCAGGATCGACCTCGCCGGGGCGAGGGCAGAGGAGTCATTAGGGAGGTCCCCGAGGGGCCCCACTCGAGCTCCTCCAAGGGGGAAGGAGCAGTAGTCAGACTGACTGGGACCTCTTCGGGGACTGGTGCCAGGGGAACTGGAGCAGGGTCAGGGACCAGGACGGACAGAGCCTGGGCCAGGGCACCAGGCGCGGGTGGAGTCTCGGGTGGTGCCATAGTGGGTGCCGCAGGCAGAGCAGCGGGCGGTGCCATAGCAGGGGCCGCGGGCGGAGCAGTAGCTGGAGGTGGGGCCTCGGGCGGAGCAGCAGCCGGAGGTGGGGCCTTGGGCGGAGCAGCAGCTGCCTCGGGCGCGGGCGGAGCCACAGCAGGAGCCGGGACCTTGCACACAGGCGTCGCAGCAGGAGCCAGGACCTTGGGCGCGGGCGGAGCCGCAGCAGGGAGTTTGGACAGTGCAGCAGTAACCACCGATTCGTGACCAGTAGGGGGCGCCACAGTAACCACCGACTCGGGACCAGCAGGGGGTGTCGTGGCAGGAACCGCCAACTCTGGACCAGCAGGGGGCGACAGGGAGAACTTCTTGCTCTCGGAGATTATGCCGTCCTCTCCTTCCCCTGGTTTTTGGCGAACTTCGGGGCGCTCTGGGTAGCGGGCTGTATGTTAGCCCGCTGTCAAGGTTCACTTGCCGCTGCCTCGTTTCAGCCGCTCTCTCTCAAAGCCGCCGGAGGTTTTTGCGCACTTCGCTCGCTTGGTGCGCATCGCTGGGTAGGGACATCCCTTCCAGGATATCCTTGCTTCGATGTGCTAACCCATGAGCCGGGGGATCCTCCTGGATCTCGTGCTGGGTTAGCCAGTATAATGCCTCATCTACGAGGGACATGTATTCCTCCATGAGGCGAGGCATCTTCTTTCGGAGATGTCATTCTGTCATGTCTTGTGTATGATCGGGTAGCAGGGAAGCAGATCCAGGAAACAGAAATCCAAAGGACGGGGCTTATTCACAGACTGGGTAACTACACAGGACAAACATCAATGACAGATCTGGGAAACAGAGGTAGAAGTGGACTGATATACACTAAACAGGCCAAAACTAACATCAAACAGCTGGGAACAATCAGGGTAGTACACGCGGGTAATGAGGGGGCGTGGCACACATGAGGATCGGACGAGCCGGGTGTGACAACAGGGAAAAGAGAAGACCAAGAAAGAAGAAAATTATAGAAACAAAGAAAGAAGAGATAATTGACCTACTTGCTAAAAGCAAGGTATACAATTGTAGTCATGGGGTGTGTCCGAAATCGCGCACTTGCGTCAGTGCACTGAGATGTAGTGCGTAGTGCGCACTGCGCACTTCCTTCTGTAGTGCACACTACCATGGGTAAGTGCTGTCCTAAATGGAACACTTACGTTTTACACTTACCGGAAGTGACGGACTAGCATTCGATTCTCCAGCGCGCCAAAATATCTGCCGTGTTTTGTTTACAATGAATTTCCTTGTGGTTTTATTTGCGTGTATATAACCTATCTACTACCGCCTAACCGGCTAAAAACTGCAAACATTTACATGTGCAAACTGTTCTAAGTCGATATAATCGCAAACTCAAATTATCTATAACTGTCGTCAGAGAGTGACAGGCTACACACCGCAGTATACACTCACCTAAAGGATTATTAGGAACACCATACTAATACGGTGTTTGACCCCATTTCGCCTTCAGAACTGCCTTAATTCTACGTGGCATTGATTCAACAAGGTGCTGAAAGCATTCTTTAGAAATGTTGGCCCATATTGATAGGATAGCATCTTGCAGTTGATGGAGATTTGTGGGACATCCAGGGCACGAAGCTCCCGTTCCACCACATCCCAAAGATGCTCAATTGGGTTGAGATCTGGTGACTGTGGGGGCCATTTTAGTACAGTGAACTCATTGTCATGTTCAAGAAACCAATTTGAAATGATTCGAGCTTTGTGACATGGTGCATTATCCTGCTGGAAGTAGCCATCAGAGGATGGGTACATGGTGGTCATAAAGGGATGGACATGGTCAGAAACAATGCTCAGGTAGGCCGTGGCATTTAAACGATGCCCAATTGGCACTAAGGGGCCTAAAGTGTGCCAAGAAAACATCCCCACACCATTACACCACCACCACCAACCTGCACAGTGGTAACAAGGCATGATGGATCCATGTTCTCATTCTGTTTACGCCAAATTCTGACTCTACCATTTGAATGTCTCAACAGAAATCGAGACTCATCAGACCAGGCAACATTTTTCCAGTCTTCAACTGTCCAATTTTGGTGAGCTTCTGCTGTTGTAGCCCATCCGCCTCAAGGTTGTGCGTGTTGTGGCTTCACAAATGCTTTGCTGCATACCTCGGTTGTAACGAGTGGTTATTTCAGTCAAAGTTGCTCTTCTATCAGCTTGAATCAGTCGGCCCATTCTCCTCTGACCTTTAGCATCAACAAGGCATTTCCGCCCACAGGACTGCCGCATACTGGATGTTTTTCCCTTTGCACACCATTCTTTGTAAACCCTAGAAATGGTTGTCGGTTGGAGCGTGAAAATCCCAGTAACTGAGCAGAGACCGGCCCGTCTGGCACCAACAACCATGCCACGCTCAAAATTGCTTAAATCACCTTTCTTTCCCATTCTGACATTCAGTTTGGAGTTCAGGAGATTGTCTTGACCAGGACCACACCCCTAAATGCATTGAAGCAACTGCCATGTGATTGGTTGATTAGATAATTGCATTAATGAGAAATTGAACAGGTGTTCCTAATAATCCTTTAGGTGAGTGTACATCAGTAAAATTATTTTATTAACGTTACTTAGATTTATATGAAGCAGTTGCCTCCGCTTGGGCTTGCCGAAAGTCCCTCCCCTTCCGCTACGTAGTCAAAATGGCGTCCGTTTAGTGCGAGTAGTGTCCATCATTCTGCACTGCGTTTTCTGGCCGTTTTCAGTGCACCATCCGAGTACTTTCAGTGCACTGAATTTTGGCTTAGTTGTCAGTGTGAACGCACTACGCCCTAATATCGCGCACTAAAAGTGCGCAAGTGCGCGATTTCAGACACACCCCATGGTCAAAGTCAAATTACATCAATGAGTCTGTTCTCCATGCCAGAGAGTTGGCAGATTGAAGGCTGTACTCATGATGTTATGGTACAAAAATCATATCCACAATGTCACGTAGTTACAGTATGTTATGTGTTAACATTATGTTTTCTGATTACCGTACCTAATGTCAGGATGTAGAGATAGAACAATACAGGACCAAATACTGATCCCTGTGGCACACCAAATTTGACCAGTGATATTGATGATGGAGTACATTTATCGGACACCTGAACATATTGATTCTGATTGGTCAAATAGGATTTAAACCACTTCATCATCATTCCACACAACCTAACATCAAATTAGAGTCTATGTAATAGACCAGAATGGTCAGCCATGTTGAAACCCACACTAAGGCCCAAAAGCATTGTGCTGCAGTCACAAAAAGAAACTGTGAATGCTGTAAGATGTTGCCAATGAATTAAAACATCTAAATGATACGCTGTGTGATACTGAAGTTGTAACGCTGTTCCATTTGGTGGAAAATTTGGTGGCTCAGGGTCAGGTTCATCTTGCCTAAGCTCTTCAGATACCGGCAAGCCACGATTTTGTGCCAGATTATGCAACACACTACATGCATGTACAATGCGACACACTTTTTGCGGACTGCATGTATAGCAGCACCCCAGCAGTCTTGTCCAGGCAGCGCCAGCAGCCTTAAAGCTGCCCTACAGTGTGCTCCACCACCGCCGAGCCCGAAAATTGGGGGGCAGCATTATAACGCCGCTCCTCTGCATTCTATGGGTTTGCTAGCGGCATGAGAAGCCACGACTTCAGTGGGTAACAACTGTCCCCTAAGGAATTGTCAAATGGTTAAATCAAACAAAGCTTACAGTATTGGGCCAAATTATAAAATGGGAAAAATCGAGCAGCCAGCCATCACGTACCACCCCATTTTCAAGTTTGTTTCCAACACTATTGTTTCTGAAAATGAACAAATCATGGGTTGAGCCATCTAATCACAACATTAATGCAGGTGTATCATAAGCATTTTGAATGGGGGGGGACACACTGGCATAAAACTTATGTTTTATGTTAAATGTGGGGGATCCAAACGAATAATCATGAAATGTGAGGGGGACACGTACCTACCAGATTTAATGGCGGCGACGCCCATGCATTAATGAGATGTTCGAATCGCACATATTTTGTACATTAATAGAGTGAAAGTTATCGCGTTAAATCAGTGCCAAAACTGAAGCTGTCACGTGACTCAGCGGCGCCAGGCTAGCAAACAGGCGCGGGTGCACACACACACACAGAGACACACACACACACTATAATATTTATAATAAAGTATTATAATAATGGGTCGCTGAGTCGTGCTCGCAATAATTAAACAGCACGGATAGTTCGGGGTTTAATCATCAGATGACGTTTATTACACCCGCACTACTACAACCCACACACCGGCACTGCTCACCGTGCACGTCGCCCCGTTTACTCCTCATACACACGGTGGGCGCACGCACACATACACACACTACATACAACAATAAACATTAACCACTATACATGACATAACACACAGCACATTTATAATCACACAAGCGATTACTCTGAGAACTATTTACAAGCTGGCATCAGTCTAACATGCCGCGCTGCTGGCCGGTACCTCCGCACTACAGTATTTATTTACTTATAAACTTTGTCCAAATTCTGTCCTGGGTTTTACCTAATAAAAAAAAATCACAAAAACACTTAAAGGTAATGAAAATTAATTCAGCTTTAGCAATTTGATTATGCATTCTCCTTATTTATTAAGAAGTATAGGTATCGTATCGGAGATACTTTCCCGGTATTTACTTGGTATGGCATCGATACCAAATCTTGTAGTATCTCACACCACTAGCTCGCGTCTGCACAGCACTCACTTGCTCGACAGGATGAATTTTGACACTTTGAAGGCGAGAACAGTGGCTAATATCTCCGCTCCTTTGTTTTTTATTTTAAATATTGACTACGATTGGCTATTTGCTTTGGTAGAAGATGAAGATAACTTGCCACTGACCGCGGTTAAGTTATACTCATATTCGATATTCAGATTATTTTGTCTGTAATAGTTATTAATTATTATATTGCGTCCACTTAAAGTGCAATGGGGCAACAACTAAGGGGTTAATAGCTCTAAAACAAAATGGGACAGCCATGTCCTATGGAGTGTGCTTTCATCAGTGGACTCTGGGTGATAATGCGCACACACATTGGATTTTCAAGATCCACTTTAAATGTGACGAAACACGTAACCAAACAATTCAACTGCGGTACATTTGCTTTGTCTCACGGTGCACTGCCTAAATCACACTTTACAACTTATTTATGGGTCGCTGCAAATTGCGCTTTAATCTTTGCCTGTTCAACCACAGTGTAAGGAAATTTGATATATCTGGGTGACAAGCGGATTATGCCGTCCCATATAGCTGGCATGGCTGATGGCCATCACCTTACAGATTAACAAAAAAAAATCAATCAGATAATGTAAAATATAATGTCAGATGAGGACATACAATTCAACAGATTACATGACATGAATAGTATAGATCGCGGAATTTCGTCCGACGGAACGATCTTTTGGGAATCTGTTCCCACACGTCGGACGTTCTTTGAGACAACGCTGAACTAAGCCAGACGGTTAGCCTGGTCCGAACCAGGCTTGTTCGCAGGCCTAAATTACCATGGTAATTCAGCGGGGATTCATTTAAGACACGTTGATGGAACGGAACTCTCACTTAAGTAAGACTGACTTGTCGAAATAAGTCAGACTTTCCCTTAAGCCTGCTTCATGGTATACCCCCCTGGTCCATACAAATGTACTTGGCAACAGCCCTGTTGAACTTTTGTGCCTCTGGTGATTTGGCACTGTATTTCCGCTGTTGTTCAAACACTGCTGGTAGGGTGGGTTGTGTTTGTGGCTGTTTAGGTTAGTGGTGTGCTATACTACAAGATTTGGTATCGATCCGATACCAAGTAAATATAGGGCAAGTATCGCCGATACGATACCGATATCGATACTTTTTAATAATTAAGGTGGATGCATCATTAAATTGCTAAAGCTGAATTAATTTTCATTACCATTAAATGTTTTTGTGTTTCTTTTTATTAATTGGTTAAAACCCAGGGCAGAATTTGGGCAAAGTTTATGAGTAAATAAATACTGTACCGCAGAGGTACCAGCGGGCAGCGCCAAATGTTGGACTGATGTCAGCTTGTGAATAGTTCTCAGTAATCGCTTGTGTGATAATAAATGTGCTGTGTATAGCGGTTAATGTTTACTGTTGTATGTAGTGTATGTGCATGTATGCGTGCGCCCACCGTCTGTATGAGGAGTAAACGGGTCAATGAGCATGGTGGGGAGTGCCAGTGTGTGTGATTGCAGTGGTCCAAACAATGTTAAAAAAAAACAATGTGTCCTGCCCCAATCGTCCGCTTCTTCCGTGTGCCACACCCCCTCATTAACCCCGTGTGGAATCCCCATGTGATCAGCTGTTTCTGGTTCTCCTCATTAGTCCTCTGTATTTCCTCTGCATTTCAGTTTGTTTCCCCAGTCCGGTCATTGTATTGTCCGTCTGCGTTTTGCCAGCCTTGCCTGTAATTAAACCCCGTATTCCCCGATACCCTGACGTCTGCACCTTTGTCTCAGTTCCATCCCTGCTCTGCCCGACAATATTGTTATAATTAAATGTATTAATGGTTTATTGTTAATATTAAAATAATGAATAAGAAATCTTTATTTTTAAAAGTATTTTATTATATAATAATTACTGTTACTGTCTATCGTTGTCTAAATGTATTTTTACTGTCTAAATATATGTATTCAGCTAGTGTAAACATGCAGGATGCTATCACAACGATGCAAGGCTGAGACTGAAGCTTTACCCTTTGTATCCGCTGAGAGACGTGCCGTGGGACTCATTTCCCCACACGTACAAGTTATCTTAGGTCGGCGTTCACAGTTTGACTTCTGAGATTCAGATCGAGCTCTAGGTAATTTTTTTTTCAAACTGGTTGGTTCGACTTTTAAGAAATTCGAGTTCTAATGAGTTTGAGAACTGAGGTACCACTGTGTGTGTGTGTGTATGTGTGTATATATATATATATATATATATATATATATATATATATATATATATACACTCACCTAAAGGATTATTAGGAACACCATACTAATACGGTGTTTGACCCCCTTTCGCCTTCAGAACTGCTTTAATTCTACGTGGCATTGATTCAACAAGGTGCTGAAAGCATTCTTTAGAAATGTTGGCCCATATTGATAGGAAAAACATCTTGCAGTTGATGGAGAATTGTGGGATGCACATCCAGGGCACGAAGCTCCCGTTCCACCACATCCCAAGGATGCTCTATTGGGTTGAAATCTGGTGACTGTGGGGGCCATTGTGAACTCATTGTCATGTTCAAGAAACCAATTTGAAATGATTCGAGCCTTGTGACATGGTGCATTATCCTGCTGGAAGGAGCCATCAGAGGATGGGTACATGGTGGTCATAAAGGGATGGACATGGTCAGAAACAATGCTCAGGTAGGCCGTGGCATGTAAACGATGCCCAATTGGCACTAAGGGACCTAAAGTGTGCCAAGAAAACATCCCCCACACCATTACACCACCACCACCAGCCTGCACAGTGGTAACAAGGCATGATGGATCCATGTTCTCATTCTGTTTACGCCAAATTCTGACTCTACCATTTGAATGTCTCAACAGAAATCGAGACTCCTCAGACCAGGCAACATTTTTCCAGTCTTCAACTGTCCAATTTTGGTGAGCTCGTGCAAATTGTAGCCTCTTTTTCCTATTTGTAGTGGAGATGGGTGGTACCCGGTGGGGTCTTCTGCTGTTGTAGCCCATCCGCCTCAAGGTTGTGCGTGTTGTGGCTTCACAAATGCTTTGCTGCATACCTCGGTTGTAACAAGTGGTGATTTCAGTCAAAGTTGCTCTTCTATCAGCTTGAATCAGTCGGCCCATTCTCCTCTGACCTCTAGCATCAACAAGCCATTTTCGCCCACAGGACTGCCGCATACTGGATGTTTTTCCCTTTGCACACCATTCTTTGTAAACCCTAGAAATGGTTGTGCGTGAAAATCCCAGTAACTGAGCAGATTGTGAAATACTCAGACCGGCCTGTCTGGCACCAACAACCATGCCACGCTCAAAATTACTTAAATCACCTTTCTTTCCCATTCTGACATTCAGTTTGGAGTTCAGGAGATTGTCTTGACCAGGACCACACCCCTAAATGCATTGAAGCAACTGCCATGTGATTGGTTGATTAGGTAATTGCATTAATGAGAAATTGAACAGGTGTTCCTAATAATCCTTTAGGTGAGTGTATATATATATATATATATATATATATATATATATATATGAACGAAATAATTTATTTCCTGGCTCATATGTCCTGTCAAACTTGGCTCATATATTCCAATGCATATACTGTAAAACCATGGATTTCAAAGTGAATTTTCTTAAAAATGGTACAGAGAAAGTTGCCCAAATTTGGTGGAGGTATAGTGTAGGGCCTTGCCTTTCATGTGGTAGCAGAGATGTTTGTACCTTTTAGGGAAATCCTGAGAAATGACCTGTCAAACTCGGCTCATATATTCCAATGCATGTAATGTAAACCCATGAATTTCAAAGTGAATTTTCTTAAAAATGTTACAGAGAAAGTTGCCCAAATTTGGTGGAGGTATAGTGTAGGGCCTTGCCTTTCATGTGGTAGCAGAGATGTTTGTACCTTTTAGGGAAATCCTGAGAAATGACCTGTCAAACTTGGCTCATATATTCCAATGCATGTAATGTAAACCCATGGATTTCAAAGTGGATTTTCTTAAACATGCTACAGTGAAAGTTGACCAAATTTGGTTGAGATATAGCCTAGGCCCTTGCCTTTCAGGGGGTACCAGATATGTTTGCAGTGTTGGGAAGGTTACTTTTAAAATGTATTCCACTACAGATTACAGAATACATGCCCCAAAATGTAGTTTGTAATGTATTCCATTAAGTTACTCAATGTGAGTAACGTATTCTGAATACTTTGGATTACTTAATACATTGGCATGCTTTTTACAACTGCATGAATGTAGCAATCACATCCTGCAAATTCTTGTTTGTTTTTCTCTACCAATTGACTGTTAAGCCCAAATCTCCCTGAATAGACAATATATTTACTGTAGAAGAGCAAAGACTTGGGTATGTTAACATAAGATGTTTTGTCTGCTTAAAGATAATAAAAAAAGCCATTAAAATTGTGCCGGACAGAGTAACTGTGAATATCACAGCATAGACTCCATTACTACTCCAATACTACTGTATTTATATGTACAATATAAAAACAGCACAGCTTCCCATAACTGAAGTATATGAAATAGCTCAGGAAATGTCTGACGGCGTGCGACACCAGCAGGAAGATCCGGCAAAATGCTGCGTGAGCTAAATTAACAGCTTAACTACAGGTAAATAAAATTACGAAGCAGCGACATTCATCTCCCTCAAACGCGCAGAGGGAGATATCGTGCTGAAAGTGATCTCCTTTCGTCTCACCGCTGCGACCCAGGCCACCCAATGCCTCTTCGTTAGTTCCTCTACCTGCTGTCCTTATCCCCTTTTCCAATTTGGTAACCGAAAAAATCTCATGTTGTGGTCCACCTTTCTGCCATTTCTACCATGTGATTTAGTATGACAGCCTTTCACACAGCATGAGTGTCCCATCTTACCAGAGATAATGCCGCACACAAATACTGGCATTTGAGTTGTATACACCCACAATGGCGATTCGACCCACAATACACTGCAGCTATAGCGAGTGTGCCATCATTTTTGAAAGTGTAAAATATACTACTACTAGCCTATTATTATTATTATTATTATTATTATTATTGGATACGCCAGGCAACAAGAAGCCCGTGCCATTCACCCTTTTGCAGATCTCGTCTTTGTTTTGGGACATTACACTAAATGCTGGGAAATTATTTTCTCCTTACTATGAAGTTTGGCATCTTGAACAAGCGTCGAGAAATAGCTTACAGCCTGTAGGCTTCTCCGCAGCCGTCAAGGTTTAAGCGAACTGCCAAAATCATAATGTTTATTTTTATGAAGAATACAGTGAAATGCTTTTTCTGGCAAAAAGTACCCCCGGCTGTGCTATACATACAAAAGAAATAAGTACTAACATCACAGAAAGATAAAGATAAAGAAAGATAAAGTGCATATAGTATATATAATACACATAAGTATAGCCCCTCTCCCCGCCATTTTTTTTTCCTTCGGATATGCATCAATCTCATTATTAACTTTTAGTGCACTCAGTTGACGGAAATAAGTCATAGCGACGGAAAACTTTATTCCATGGGGTTGTAGTATAGGGTTACCCATTGGGCATTGTCTTTCAGGCGGATGGGTTTTTCGCCTATTGGGTGCTCATCAGGGACTCGCGCGGGGCAGCGTACTCTACGATGCTGGGGAGCGCCGGCACTACACAGCAGCTGAGGCCGCTGCGGGGTATGCCCATGTCATGGGCACGGTACCAACTGCCGGTCTCAGCATCATAGCACTCCACTTTTGTCGTGCTTTTGAACCCATCGAAGCCCCCAACCACGAAAAGCAGGTCATCCACCACCTCAATGCCGAAGTTGCAGCGAGGGGTAAACATGGGGGCCATAGCACGCCAGCGGTCTGTCAGAGGGTCATAGGCCTCCACACACTGCAGACTCTCCAAACCGTTGGAACCACCGACCTGCAAGATGCCAAAGGTAACAGATTCCTCAGATACCAAAGGGATGGGCAAACATCACCTTTCCCAAAGTCATAAACTACGTTTAAGGAATTTTAGGTTTAAGATACCAGGTTCCTTAGAACCTCCCATTGTCTATGTATGACACAAGTGTATAACTCATTTGTGTTTGATATACATGTCAGCTTAACTGCAGTGACAAGAGGGAGTTGGGTGACAGCAATTCTCAGCTGTCACAAATGACTGCATATGCTTAAATCTTTTGCTTTTATTATTATTACTACTACAAAAATGCTTGCAGTTAAACTACCCATTCGTTTATAGATTGGAAATGAATGCAGGGTGGCTAAAGAAGGCACCATATATTTTTATGTGTATTGAGATAAGCATTCACAGCAGGTTATTTCTGATACTGAAGTAAATTGTTTTGTTTGGTTTAAGCCAGTGGTTCTCAAACTTTTTCTGTCATGCCCCCATTTGGAAGCAGAAGAAACCTCATGCCCCCACCCCCACCTAAGCAACCATCTTTCAGATCAGCCAGACACCCCACCCTCACATTTTTAATTTATTGATATAACATCACAAACAATTTCTATTAAACTATTGAACTGTCTTTAAGCAAAATATATCAAGAAGATGAATTTGAATTAATGCAGTAAGAGCAATATCAGCTAGGCAGACCTCACCGTCTTTTAAACTTCGGTTTTAAGTGATTACCTTAAGACGATGTCTTTGTCTTAAAAGTGTTGCCTGTTTTTCATTTCATGTCAAAAATCTGTCCATTTTAGAATTTAAATGGTCAAGTTGTCAAGATTCTACAGATTTGTAGGTTAGTTATTACTCACACGTGAAATGGATTTGTCATTTTTTCCTGGCTACAGGCATGCCCCACAGTTTGAGAACCACTGGTTTAGATGCATCTCAGTCTGTGATATTTACATCTTATGGCCATGAAATAGCAGCAAAGTTAAAAAATTGTGACTGTCACTGGTAAAACATGACACTTGACACCCATGGTTCAAGGTACGAGACAGTAGTCACTCACTGCGTAGATTTTGTCATTAAAAGCAATGACTCCAAGGCCATGCCGGGCAGTTCTCATTGGCGCAATCGTGGTCCATTGGTCAGTAAGTGGGTCGTAGCACTCAGCAGTAGATAGGAATTCGATCCCATTGAAGCCTCCACAGATGTATACCTAGGAAAACCAGCGAAAAAGCTTTTCATGTTGAATCCATACATCTATCTCCCATCAAAAGTTTATTTACTACAGGGTCATGGTGAACAATGTACAAGCTGGGGGATTTAAACATCATTGTGACACAAACATCAAATTACATGCTACGGATAGTGCAGCAAGACCAGTTCATGTATCTCACAAGTCTTGGATTGTGGGAGGAATTTCACAAACACAGAGCCTGATCGGAACTCATTTGCTCATGCTATTAAACTATGAAACCACAGTGCTACTCAATGTGCCACTAATGCAGATCAGTTATGCAAAGTGATTTAAGTTTCATCCAAATACTTAAATTTAGTGAAGTTGGCAATTATATACTAAAATCTGTCATTTGAATAGAAGGAGACCTGCTGAATGTGTATAATAATCAAATTCTTGGGGAAAATGAGAGTCAACACACCCAGATGCCCCTACATTGACCCACCTTGCCATGTATGGTGGTGGCACTGGCGTCACTTCGCCGCTCATTCATGGGCTTGATAAGGCTCCATTTGTTGGTCTCTGGGTCATACCGCTCAGCCGTTTTGAGGTCTCCGTGGCCATCAAAGCCGCCCATGGCATAAATATAGCCATCTAGCGTGGCCACACTCACTTCACAGCGGCGCGAGAGCATCGGGGCCACCTGGTGCCACGTCCGCGTGATGGGGTTGAACTTTCTGACGGTGTTCAAGCAGGTTCCGTTGTAGCAGCCCCCAATGTAGTACACAAACCCTTTGAGATATACAACCCCATGGTAGGCGCAGGGGATGTCCCCCTCCTGCGTGACGTCCAGCCAGCGGTCGACCCGGGTGTCGTAGGCCTCAATCCCATTGACCGGGCTGTCGGTGGAACCACCAGTGGCCAGCAGGATTGCAGAGGGCAGACGTGGACGGGTCAGTGGGTTTTGAAAGTCCGAATATGGTGGAACATTAATTTCCAGCTCATATATGGACTTCAAAACCTCACTAATGATGACCCTGCACTCCTCACTGGCCTTCACAAGGTCATTGTTTTTTACAGTCCTCATGAAGTCTTCAATGTTCATACGAGCCATTCGCACCTACACAGGAAATCAGATAGAGACACTTGTTTCATGTAAGACATTTGAGTGTCTTATGTTGCCCGTTAATTTGTTTCTCAGGGTGTACTGCCGATGGTAATACTTGGAAGTCTACGTTGTAGACTCAGTGGACATGAAAATGGAGGTTTAGTTTCTATCTACAGTAATAAGAACTAGGAACTTCACTTAATTTGCGTTCTATTGTTATTTCCACATGTCATTGAGAACATTGTAAAATTATAGTCACCTTGGGCAGCAGCATTGAAATATGGGCCTTGCGGCTGGCAGGCTCATGCATGACCCAACGGAGGATGGCGTCAAACACCACATCCTCCTGTCTGACGTTGAGCTCATCCCTTTCAATGATGTCACATAGCTGGGGCAGGGAGAGCTCCAGGAACTCCTCTGACGTGCTGGCAACCTCTGTGAAGTTCTCTAAGATGAACCGGAAGGCTGATTGGTGCAACTTGGGGCAGTAGCAGACGTCAGCAATTCTGCAGATCCCAATGCAGTTGTCGGCGCAGAGCTGGTCCTCCAGGAAGTCACTGCAAGTCTGCAGGATCTCTGGGATGTTCAGGTGATCAGCAGCTGTCAGGAGGCTCTCCACATTGTCCACCGTGATGGGCACAGTATGCGTGTAGGCATACTCAATGATTAGCCCTAGTGCTTCTGAGGAAATGCCTGGGATTACGTATTCACGCTTCCCCTTGACATTCCAGCCACTGGTGAACAGGGTCCTGAAAAACAATGCAGATGTGACATTTAATAAATATGGGTTTTGCAGATAGAGTTAAATAAGAGGTTTTCCAGCTCTTTTGAACCACGGACCTCCAAATGAAAATCAACCAGAACTAGGGACCTCCTACCGCAGATGATCACCTAGGTAACTAAAAACTAGGAAGCAGAAGGGGGTGAGCATTAATACTTATATTTCTGGCAGTGGCTCCCCTTCAACATAATTATATGTCAAAGGTTAAGGTGGTACACTTAGCAACTGTACCTTACAAGTATTTAGTAACCCAGTAGTACAACATCAACACACAAAAATGTATTTAAAATACTTTCTGTTATCATAGATACTTAGGCCTCGTTCACACGGACGTCTGTACCAGGCGTTTTTCTGGCGTTCGTGGCGCCAGGTGAGTGCCGAATGAACGCCGACCGTTTTTCTGCTCATTGGAGCAAATCAAAGCGACCACACGGGCGTTCAGCACCGGCGTTTGGCCGGCTACGCGTTCAGGTGGCGTCAAATAAACGCTGCATGCAACGTTTTCTTGGCATCAAAATCCCGACGAACGCGAGGAAAACGACGCTATTGCGTTTACATGACGTTCGGTTGGCGTTCCGGAGGACCGAATATGTCCCACGATTCTGTACGGCAACTGCGAGAAACCACATTTTACAGAAAATGTGATACTCGTAATATCGGTATTGTACCAGCAGTGAGTTAATCAGCTGCTGGTACAATACCGATATTACGAGTAACCCAAACCGACGGATCAACTGGTGCTAATATTTTCACTTAAAATACCAATTTAAAAAGCTCAGTAGGCAACTGGAAATTTGGACATCTATAAGGAAAAACTCATTTAACTGATGTGCCGTATCTGCTTTCTCTTTTCAACTGTCTTTACTCATAGGGTTCAACTGCAGTTAATACGAAATTACAAAAGCTGTAGAAATATTTCAGCATAAAATCATGCGATATAAATAATTATAGTGTTACAGCAATTACGGCCGTTGTTCTGTCGAAAAATACTACCTATCGAGACGTGCTATCGAGGCTTTCTGCGCATGTGCAGTTCCACCGTTTTGGGATTAGGGTTAGGTTTTAGGGGTTAGGGTTAGGGTTAAGGTAAGGGTTTTAGGGGGGTTAGGGTTAGGGTAAGAGTTAGGGTTAGAGCTATCTATTAGCACTACGGTAGCATTTTTCGACAAGGCAGCATATATCGACAGAACACCGTAATTATCATAAAGCCTTGCAACCCTGATCAGGATAAGCAGTGGGGATCGAGATTGTTGGATGTGTGGATGTAAATAAAATTTACATAAATGCATCTTGGATCTCTAGCTTAAAAATTAGTTTACACACTGCAGCTGATCCCCCCCAAATTTAAGCAATTAATATATAAACCCCGCTTCTCTCCAATACCTCAACAATTATGGATGGATTCGAGAGTACAGCATAACTTTGGCTACTTATTACCCGTGTGACATACTCAGAAAACTGCGGCTGAAACACACACACCTAACCTGAAAAAAATCACAAAAAAACTGAAAATGAAAGACGCAAATTATGCACGATTGAAAGTAATTTTCAAATATAAAACTAGAACTTTACAATGTGATTTCGTCATCTTGTTTAAATCTCAAGCGAACGCCAGTGAAACGCCAATCAAACGCAGCTACAAAACGCAGGAAAAACACCTATGGCGTTCAAAGGGCGTTCATTTCGAACGTCCATGTGGACGAGGCCTTATTGTCATGCAGAAAAAGAGAGAAATCTCACTCCAAATTTTGACATCATTAGCATATACAGTATGGATCACAGCTACTCACTCGAAATAGGAGCTGCAGCCACACATAATTATTTTGTGGGCTTTGAAGTTAACACCATTGGCCACAAACTCTACATCACAGAGTGCCCCCTTCAGCCGCAGGTCATTGAAAATTTTAAAACTCTGGGACAAAATTTCTGGCTCCATGTTGTATACTTTATCGTATCAGACTGAAATGCAAAGGTTAAATCGCCCTTTATATACTTCCCTCTGTGACATCATTTATGGTCTTTGATGTCATCTGCCATTCCATGACATCTAAACAGACAGACCAGAAATAAGTTCTAGAATTCAAAGTCAGTCCTTACTTCGCAGTGTTGTAAGATATTTTTCAGTTTTTTTTTTCCAAATATGTATTTTTCAAATAAGAATTTTATCTGCGGATTATGGTTGTGAGTGTAACAGGGAAAAGGACAGGCAATTTTGTTTTTCTTATTTTCTATTTTATATGACTAATGTGGTGTGTTTATTTCACCAAAATCCTTCTTTTATTTTAAAACTGGGGGGTATTCCATGAAAGTAGCTAAAGAAAGGCAAGACTCAACCTAGCTCCATCTCTAAACTTAGCCTCATGTCGTTCCACGAACGCAGTTCAGCTTTAACTGAACAAGGTTCATTCAAGACAGACTTGCATAGTCTCACTTAGTGCGCACACCCGCGATATTTAATAAGTCCAAATGAATGGATGAACGATAGATCGACCAAATGAGTCGGAAAGCCTGTAAAACCTGAGCGGTGTTTCTTTCCGCCGCAGAACAAACGCTGCTGATGGAGCTGTATGAAAAATACAAAGATGTAATCGTTAAAAAAAAGGCAATACTGTGGCCATAAACACAGCCAGGGAGTTGGCTTGGCAATGAATTGCAGACAGACTAAATGCATAAGTTACGTAAATGTTACAAATGCTTTGCACGGTGGTACAGTGGTTTATGCTGTTGTCTTATAACGCGAAAGTTGCTGGTCCGATCCCCATAGCCAACGGGGAACCTTCTGGGTTGAAATCACGTGTCATTATTACTGTTTAATATTATCTAATCTCAGTAAAATACTTTCAATCATATCCGTGTGAAATGTTCAGCACAAATCATCATCTTGTCTTTGCTATTTTAGTAATAAACTTTGAAAGTACACAGTGACTAAGGCCACTTAAAATTAATAAATTGTTTTACATGGCCGCCCGCCGCAATTTTTTGGTGCCGTCTCGATTTTTTTTATATTTTATATTTTTCAAAAAATCCGTTTTTTTCACCTCAAAAACTGTGGGTGAAAAATCTTGAATGTCAGCCTCGGATTTTTCAATTTGACGCTTCTCGGAAAATGGTTTTTATTGTTTGTCAGATTGTGTGTGGGCCCACGGTATTAAAATCTTGGCAGGGCATCAATATACCGAGTAATATTACCCTTCGCGAGCTGTTTGAGAACTTTTCTAGTTTTAGTATATCTTTGTTGCCGTTCGTCTTTTCGCTAAAAATATAAAATATAAAATCCCCTACTCACCAATTTTTTAGAAGTTTGAGTCATGTAAAACAATTTATTAATTTCAAGTGGCCTAAACAAAATATAAAAAATATATCTTCCTGTTCATATTATTTTAACGGTTTTTTTTCCAATTTCAGTCATTGCATTTCATGTTTGACCTTTGTCATATGCGTACGTTTTTATTTTACAATAAAATACCGTTATAACGGGCTTCAAGGGACCTGGCAAAACAGTTTACTATATCCAGAGTGGCTGTATGCCCAGAACACAACTACAGGACACCATTTACTCATGCCCCACCCCAGCAGACACACTTGTGGTACAGATTATTATATTGTACATGTAGTAATCCAACTTTACCTGAGCAGATGCGTGACTATTAATAATCCCGACTGCGTATCTACGCTGGATATCACCGGCACGCCAGGCGCCTTGTTGGCGTAGCTGCATGTCCGTTATAGCCGAACAAAGCTATAGCTAAAAGCGGCCCTGATGACCAAATTGTTTGTCTGTTATAAGCGAAATTCCGTTATATGTGAGTCCGCCATATCCGATGCTTTTCCTACATGTTCTTAAAGGCGTACGGAAGGGACCAGCGGACCTCGTCCGTTATAGATATTCCGTTATAAGCGAGTCCACTTTAACGGTCTTTTACTGTAAATATTTTGGAATTAATTGGAATGCTAAGACGTGATTTTATATGCTTTATTATATTGATTATGTAGCAATGGTTGTGGTATTGGGAGTTTTACGGTTGTCATAATCGCGCCCCCTGAGGCTCAACAGGGTTTGCACCACGTTATTCACGAACTCCCGCCAGTCTGCGTTATACCTGGCTGGGAGAGGTACGTGTCTCAGGCAGCTTGATTGTAAAAAAAGAAAACCAGATTTTCATTTCTAAATGTAATTTAAGTTGTATACATTGATTATTACATGGGTGATATGAGGGCTTGATAAGAGGGTTGTTCTGTGTAACTTATTTTATTTCTAAAGTGAACTTTGAGAGCACTAGATAGCTAACCAACTAGCCACATTGTTTTGCAGCTCTGTATGTTAGCGTTCAACATTTTATCTTCATGTAAAGCAGCCTACATTATCTCAGTTTATTTCTTCTATGTTAGGCTTGGTCTTACGGTGACGATTGAATCTCCGAATGTGCTCTCTGTTAATTTCACAAAGGTATGTATTCTCATTATTACGATTGGAAAATAGATTGTACATCGAAAGTTCATTATGTTGGATGAAGTTACGATGTGAAAAAGGAGGAAAACTTTCGGCACAGGGAAATGCAAATGCCTTTTAGTTCGTGCACCTTAATGCATGGATTAAAGTTCTCAGTCGCTATGACGGATTTCCGTCAACTGCATGAGTGCACTAAAGGCTATGAATGGGTGCCGTGGCTGGCCGGCCCCGATTTGCGATCCTTGTCCGATAGAAGTACTGGTGTTTGTGCAGCCATGTCAAATTCGATATCGATTCATCCAAAATGTAGGTTATTTTAATTTTTAATATTGTTGAAAATGTCTTTTGCCGTCTTGATGACTTTGGAGTCAACTGTGTTGACTAATGAATTGCCATGGAATTCTTTATGTTGATTATTAACTTTTATTATTATTATTTATTTTAGCCCTGCATAAGTCTCTGCATCTCAGTACAACCAAATCAGTCAATAATTCAGTGAATATATTTTTAAAGCAAGCCCACATTCTGTTTTACTATGCATGTATATATGTTATGTGCATTAAAGTTTTTTTTTCTATTAAAGTATCTGAGCTTAACATGGATAAAGGATGCATATCAATTTACTATAAATACAGATGTAGGATATTCTATCACTATGGTATCCAAGTGAAAAAGGTTCATTTAAAGCTTCTAAATCAACAGATTTTGTACAATTCATTTAATGCAGTTGAATTCACCAAAATTCTTTTTTTATGTCAATGATGATATTTATGACAGATGATAGCAACAGGCAGAAACACTGACATGGATTTTGACGAGTAATATATTTCCTCATGTCTTTCTCATTCATGGTTTTCCCTACAGATCCGAAAGGTTCCCATATAAATGTATATTCTACTATATTTGCTTTTAATTGTCTATTAGTTCTTTTATTGAAATACAATGACAACCTTACATGATTTTAGTACAACAGTGTTTTATATGTATTTTCGTTTGTTTTGTTTAGTCCATCATCTGTGCTCTAGCTCAGCTGACAGGTGTGTCCACACAAGAAGCACAGAACTTGTTCCTTGCTGGTCTTCAGCACAGCAGAAGATAAGAGTTTCAGGAAAAGACCTGCAAGGTTAAATGGTGCATGTAACATTGTTAACTGTGTACTTTTTTTTTTTTGTCTGTTCTAGTGAGATTGAAGACTTTCACCCGAGAATAACCTGTCAAATGAAAAAGGACAGTCTGCTGTAGGACTGTACATTTTTGTTATTGCTTTTCACTTTTCTAAGTGTTTTTTTTTTTCTTTTCTCAAAACAGAATTTTTACTTTACATTGTTTGCAATAAATAATTTGTATATAAAGCAAGTACTGACTACCCTCATAGTGTTTTTGCTCTTCACTTATTCTTCACTTTCCACAATAAATGAGTTGCTGACAACCTGAAGATAAATTGATCTTGAACTTACCACTGCTAATGCTATCTGCACAGTGACCTAATATTTTATTATGTTCTTGTATTGCTTAGTTTTGCATTTCCAGTATTTCTTCTCTTATTGTTTCATTCCTTATATACATCTGAGCTATATATAACGCACCATTTCAGGTTGACACAGTGATAGTTCTGTTTTGCTTACACTATGAAGATCTTGATAACTTCTCAAAACATAATAAGCACATTTAGGGAGGGCCACTGTTCCCCGCAGCTTAAATACAGCAAATAAAATGTGAGAGGAAGCAAGATTCTAAGAAGCAGTCCTAACAGAGTGAGTCTTTTAAGCATGGACCCTGGGTGTAAGACAAAATATATGGGAAATGTATTGCTAGTTAAATATACACAGCATAAAAAACACCATGGACAGTATTTAAACACTGAAGACACAAAAGGATCAACATCCACTTTTCAGTCTGTTTACTGGGAATGTTGCAGTTGAACTTGTTTTAGGTGAATATCTGATTCATTTATGTATACTCACCTAAAGGATTATTAGGAACACCATACTAATACGGTGTTTGACCCCCTTTCGCCTTCAGAACTGCCTTAATTCTACGTGGCATTGATTCAACAAGGTGCTGAAAGCATTCTTTAGAAATGTTGGCCCATATTGATAGGATAGCATCTTGCAGTTGATGGAGATTTGTGGGATGCACATCCAGGGCACGAAGCTCCCGTTCCACCACATCCCAAAGATGCTCTATTGGGTTGAGATCTGGTGACTGTGGGGGCCATTGTAGTACAGTGAACTCATTGTCATATTCAAGAAACCAATTTGAAATGATTCGAGCTTTGTGACATGGTGCATTATCCTGCTGGAAGTAACCATCAGAGGATGGGTACATGGTAGTCATAAAGGGATGGACATGGTCAGAAACAATGCTCAGGTAGGCCGTGGCATTTAAACGATGCCTAATTGGCACTAAGGGGCCTAAAGTGTGCCAAGAAAACATCCCCCACACCATTACACCACCACCACCAGCCTGCACAGTGGTAACAAGGCATGATGGATCCATGTTCTCATTCTGTTTACGCCAAATTCTGACTCTACCATTTGAATGTCTCAACAGAAATCGAGACTCATCAGACCAGGCAACATTTTTCCAGTCTTCAACTGTCCAATTTTGGTGAGCTCGTGCAAATTGTAGCCTCTTTTTCCTATTTGTAGTGGAGATGAGTGGTACCCGGTGTGGTCTTCTGCTGTTGTAGCCCATCCGCCTCAAGGTTTTGCGTGTTGTGGCTTCACAAATGCTTTGCTGCATACCTCGGTTGTAACGAGTGGTTATTTCAGTCAAAGTTGCTCTTCTATCAGCTTGAATCAGTCGGCCCATTCTCCTCTGACCTCTAGCATCAACAAGGCATTTTCGCCCACAGGACTGCCGCATACTGGATGTTTTTCCCTTTGCACACCATTCTTTGTAAACCCTAGAAATGGTTGTGCGTGAAAATCCCAGTAACTGAGCAGATTGTGAAATACTCAGACCGGCCCGTCTGGCACCAACAACCATGCCACGCTCAAAATTGCTTAAATCACCTTTCCCATTCTGACATTCAGTTTGGAGTTCAGGAGATTGTCTTGACCAGGACCACACCCCTAAATGCATTGAAGCAACTGCCATGTGATTGGTTGATTAGATAATTGCATTAATGAGAAATTGAACAGGTGTTCCTAATAATCCTTTAGGTGAGTGTATATGTACAATATAAAAACAGCACAGCTTCCCATAACAAAATAGGAACTGAAGTATATGAAATAGCTCAGGAAATGTCTGACGGCGTGCGACACCAGCAGGAAGATCCGCCAAAATGCTGCGTGAGCTAAATTAACAGCTTAACTACAGGTAAATAAAATTACGAAGCAGTGACATTCATCTCCCTCAAACGCGCAGAGGGAGATATCGTGCTGAAAGTGATCTCCTTTCGTCTCACCGCTGCGACCCAGGCCACCCAATGCCTCTTCGTTAGTTCCTCTACCTGCTGTCCTTATCCCCTTTTCCAATTGGGTAACCGAAAAAATCTCATGTTGTGGTCCACCTTTCTGCCATTTCTACCATGTGATTTAGTATGACAGCCTTTCACACAGCATGAGTGTCCCATCTTACCAGAGATAATGCCGCACACAAATACTGGCATTTGAGTTGTATACACCCACAATGGCGATTCGACCCACAATACACTGCAGCTATAGCGAGTGTGCCATCATTTTTGAAAGTGTAAAATATACTACTACTAGCCTATTATTATTATTATTATTATTATTATTATTATTATTGGATACGCCAGGCAACAAGAAGCCCGTGCCATTCACCCTTTTGCAGATCTCGTCTTTGTTTTGGGACATTAAAAGCCTTTGAGACGGATGTAGCACTAAATGCTGGGAAATTATTTTCTCCTTACTATGAAGTTTGGCATCTTGAACAAGCGTCGAGAAATAGCTTACAGCCTGTAGGCTTCTCCGCAGCCGTCAAGGTTTAAGCGAACTGCCAAAATCATAATGTTTATTTTTATGAAGAATACAGTGAAATGCTTTTTCTGGCAAAAAGTACCCCCGGCTGTGCTATACATACAAAAGAAATAAGTACTAACATCACAGAAAGATAAAGATAAAGAAAGATAAAGTGCATATAGTATATATAATACACATAAGTATAGCCCCTCTCCCCGCCATTTTTTTTTCCTTCGGATATGCATCAATCTCATTATTAACTTTTAGTGCACTCAGTTGACGGAAATAAGTCATAGCGACGGAAAACTTTATTCCATGGGGTTGTAGTATAGGGTTACCCATTGGGCATTGTCTTTCAGGCGGATGGGTTTTTCGCCTATTGGGTGCTCATCAGGGACTCGCGCGGGGCAGCGTACTCTACGATGCTGGGGAGCGCCGGCACTACACAGCAGCTGAGGCCGCTGCGGGGTATGCCCATGTCATGGGCACGGTACCAACTGCCGGTCTCAGCATCATAGCACTCCACTTTTGTCGTGCTTTTGAACCCATCGAAGCCCCCAACCACGAAAAGCAGGTCATCCACCACCTCAATGCCGAAGTTGCAGCGAGGGGTAAACATGGGGGCCATAGCACGCCAGCGGTCTGTCAGAGGGTCATAGGCCTCCACACACTGCAGACTCTCCAAACCGTTGGAACCACCGACCTGCAAGATGCCAAAGGTAACAGATTCCTCAGATACCAAAGGGATGGGCAAACATCACCTTTCCCAAAGTCATAAACTACGTTTAAGGAATTTTAGGTTTAAGATACCAGGTTCCTTAGAACCTCCCATTGTCTATGTATGACACAAGAGTATAACTCATTTGTGTTTGATATACATGTCAGCCTAACTGCAGTGACGAGGGAGTTGGGTGACAGCAATTCTCAGCTGTCACAAATGACTGCATATGCTTAAATCTTTTGCTTTTATTATTATTACTACTACAAAAATGCTTGCAGTTAAACAGTGAAAAAAGCAACAATCTGAACAAAAATGTCTCGAACTACAAAATATAACTGTAATCAAAAAACTAAACCGTACTACCCATTCGTTTATAGATTGGAAATGAATGCAGGGTGGCTAAAGAAGGCACCATATATTTTTATGTGTATTGAGATAAGCATTCACGGCAGGTTATTTCTGATACTGAAGTAAATTGTTTTGTTTGGTTTAAGCCAGTGGTTCTCAAACTTTTTCTGTCATGCCCCCATTTGGAAGCAGAAGAAACCTCATGCCCCCACCCCCACCTAAGCAACCATCTTTCAGATCAGCCAGACACCCCACCCTCACATTTTTAATTTATTGATATAACATCACAAACAATTTCTATTAAACTATTGAACTGTCTTTAAGCAAAATATATCAAGAAGATGAATTTGAATTAATGCAGTAAGAGCAATATCAGCTAGGCAGACCTCACCGTCTTTTAAACTTCGGTTTTAAGTGATTACCTTAAGACGATGTCTTTGTCTTAAAAGTGTTGCCTGTTTTTCATTTCATGTCAAAAATCTGTCCATTTTAGAATTTAAATGGTCAAGTTGTCAAGATTCTACAGATTTGTAGGTTAGTTATTACTCACACGTGAAATGGATTTGTCATTTTTTCCTGGCTACAGGCATGCCCCACAGTTTGAGAACCACTGGTTTAGATGCATCTCAGTCTGTGATATTTACATCTTATGGCCATGAAATAGCAGCAAAGTTAAAAAATTGTGACTGTCACTGGTAAAACATGACACTTGACACCCATGGTTCAAGGTACGAGACAGTAGTCACTCACTGCGTAGATTTTGTCATTAAAAGCAATGACTCCAAGGCCATGCCGGGCAGTTCTCATTGGCGCAATTGTGGTCCATTGGTCAGTAAGTGGGTCGTAGCACTCAGCAGTAGATAGGAATTCGATCCCATTGAAGCCTCCACAGATGTATACCTAGGAAAATCAGCGAAAAAGCTGTTCATGTTGAATCCATACATCTATCTCCCATCAAAAGTTTATTTACTACAGGGTCATGGTGAACAATGTACAAGCTGGGGGATTTAAACATCATTGTGACACAAACATCAAATTACGTACTACGGATAGTGCAGCAAGACCAGTTCATGTATCTCACAAGTTTTTGATTGTCGGAGGAATTTCACAAACACAGAGCCTGATCGGAACTCATTTACTCATGCTATTAAACTATGAAACCACAGTGCTACTCAATGTGCCACTAATGCAGATCAGTTATGCAAAGTGATTTAAGTTTCATCCAAATACTTAAATTTAGTGAAGTTGGCAATTATATACTAAAATCTGTCATTTGAACAGAAGGAGACCTGCTGAATGTGTATAATAATCAAATTCTTGGGGAAAATGAGAGTCAACACACCCAGATGCCCCTACATTGACCCACCTTGCCATGTATGGTGGTGGCACTGGCGTCACTTCGCCAGTCATTCATGGGCTTGATAAGGCTCCATTTGTTGGTCTCTGGGTCATACCGCTCAGCCGTTTTGAGGTCTCCGTGGCCATCAAAGCCGCCCATGGCATAAATATAGCCATCTAGCGTGGCCACACTCACTTCACAGCGGCGCGAGAGCATCGGGGCCACCTGGTGCCACGTCCGCGTGATGGGGTTGAACTTGCTGACGGTGTTCAAGCAGGTTCCGTCGTAGCAGCCCCCAATGTAGTACACAAACCCTTTGAGATATACAACCCCATGGTAGGCGCAGGGGATGTCCCCCTCCTGCGTGACGTCCAGCCAGCGGTCGACCCGGGTGTCGTAGGCCTCAATCCCATTGACCGGGCTGTCGGTGGAACCACCAGTGGCCAGCAGGATTGCAGAGGGCAGACGTGGACGGGTCAGTGGGTTTTGAAAGTCCGAATATGGTGGAACATTAATTTCCAGCTCATATATGGACTTCAAAACCTCACTAATGATGACCCTGCACTCCTCACTGGCCTTCACAAGGTCATTGTTTTTTACAGTCCTCATAAAGTCTTCAATGTTCATACGAGCCATTCGCACCTACACAGGAAATCAGATGGAGACACTTGTTTCATGTAAGACATTTGAGTGTCTTATGTTGCCCGCTAATTTGTTTCTCAGGGTGTACTGCCGATGGTAATACTTGGAAGTCTACGTTGTAGACTCAGTGGACATGAAAATGGAGGTTTAGTTTCTATCTACAGTAATAAGAACTAGGAACTTCACTTAATTTGCATTCTATTGTTATTTCCACATGTCATTGAGAACATTGTAAAATTATAATCACCTTGGGCAGCAGCATTGAAATATGGGCCTTGCGGCTGGCAGGCTCATGCATGACCCAACGGAGGATGGCGTCAAACACCACATCCTCCTGTCTGACGTTGAGCTCATCCCTTTCAATGATGTCACATAGCTGGGGCAGGGAGAGCTCCAGGAACTCCTCTGACGTGCTGGCAACCTCTGTGAAGTTCTCTAAGATGAACCGGAAGGCTGATTGGTGCAGCTTGGGGCAGTAGCAGACGTCAGCAATTCTGCAGATGCCAATGCAGTTGTCGGCGCAGAGCTGGTCCTCCAGGAAGTCACTGCAAGTCTGCAGGATCTCTGGGATGTCAAGCTGATCAGCAGCTGTCAGGAGGCTCTCCACATTGTCCACCGTGATGGGCACAGTATGCGTGTAGGCATACTCAATGATTAGCCCTAGTGCTTCTGAGGAAATGCCTGGGATTACGTATTCACGCTTCCCCTTGACATTCCAGCCACTGGTGAACAGGGTCCTGAAAAACAATGCAGATGTGACATTTAATAAATATGGGTTTTGCAGATAGAGTTAAATAAGAGGTTTTCCAGCTCTTTTGAACCACGGACCTCCAAATGAAAATCAACCAGAACTAGGGACCTCCTACCGCAGATGATCACCTAGGTAACTAAAAACTAGGGAGCAGAAGGCGGTGAGCATTAATACTTATATTTCCGGCAGTGGCTCCCCTTCAACATAATTACATGTCAAAGGTTAAGGTGGTACACTTAGCAACTGTACCTTACAAGTATTTAGTAACCCAGTAGTACAACATCAACACACAAAAATGTATTTAAAATACTTTCTGTTATCATAGATACTTAGGCCTCGTTCACACGGACGTCTGTACCAGGCGTTTTTCTGGCGTTCGTGGCGCCAGGTGAGTGCCGAATGAACGCCGACTGTTTTTCTGCTCATTGGAGCAAATCAAAGCGACCACACGGGCATTCAGAACCGGCGTTTGGCCGGCTACGCGTTCAGGTGGCGTCAAATAAACGCTGCATGCAACGTTTTCTTGGCATCAAAATCCCGACGAACACGAGGAAAACGCGCTATTGCGTTTACATGACATTCGGTTGGCGTTCCGGAGGACCGAATATGTCCCACGATTCTGTACGGCAACTGCGAGAAACCACATTTTACAGAAAATGTGATACTCGTAATATCGGTATTGTACCAGCAGTGAGTTAATCAGCTGCTGGTACAATACCGATATTACGAGTAACCCAAACCGACGGATCAACTGGTGGTAATATTTTCACTTAAAATACCAATGTAAAAAGCTCAGTAGGCAACTGGAAATTTGGACATCTTTAAGGAAAAACTCATTTAACTGATGTGCCGTATCTGCTTTCTTTTTTCAACTGTCTTTACTCATAGGGTTCAACTGCAGTTAATACGAAATTACAAAAGCTGTAGAAATATTTCAGCATAAAATCATGCGATATAAATAATTATAGTGTTACAGCAATTACGGCCGTTGTTCTGTCGAAAAATACTACCTATCGAGACGTGCTATCGAGGCTTTCTGCGCATGTGCAGTTCCACCATTTTGGGATTAGGGTTAGGTTTTAGGGGTTAGGGTTAAGGTAAGGGTTTTAGGGGGGTTAGGGTTAGGGTAAGAGTTAGGGTTAGAGCTATCTATTAGCACTACGGTAGCATTTTTCGACAAGGCAGCATATATCGACAGAACACCGTAATTATCATAAAGCCTTGCAACCCTGATCAGGATAAGCAGTGGGGATCGAGATTGTTGGATGTGTGGATGTAAATAAAATTTACATAAATGCATCTTGGATCTCTAGCTTAAAAATTAGTTTACACACTGCAGCTGATCCCCCCCAAATTTAAGCAATTAATATATAAACCCCGCTTCTCTCCAATACCTCAACAATTATGGATGGATTCGAGAGTACAGCATAACTTTGGCTACTTATTACCCGTGTGACATACTCAGAAAACTGCGGCTGAAACACACACACCTAACCTGAAAAAAATCACAAAAAAACTGAAAATGAAAGACGCAAATTATGCACGATTGAAAGTAATTTTCAAATATAAAACTAGAACTTTACAATGTGATTTCGTCATCTTGTTTAAATCTCAAGCGAACGCCAGTGAAACGCCAATCAAACGCAGCTACAAAACGCAGGAAAAACACCTATGGCGTTCAAAGGGCGTTCATTTCGAACGTCCATGTGGACGAGGCCTTATTGTCATGCAGAAAAAGAGAGAAATCTCACTCCAAATTTTGACATCATTAGCATATACAGTATGGATCACAGCTACTCACTCGAAATAGGAGCTGCAGCCACACATAATTATTTTGTGGGCTTTGAAGTTAACACCATTGGCCACAAACTCTACATCACAGAGTGCCCCCTTCAGCCGCAGGTCATTGAAAATTTTAAAACTCTGGGACAAAATTTCTGGCTCCATGTTGTATACTTTATCGTATCAGACTGAAATGCAAAGGTTAAATCGCCCTTTATATACTTCCCTCTGTGACATCATTTATGGTCTTTGATGTCATCTGCCATTCCATGACATCTAAACAGACCAGAAATAAGTTCTAGAATTCAAAGTCAGTCCTTACTTCGCAGTGTTGTAAGATATTTTTCTGTATTTTTTCAAATCTGTATTTTTCTTGCAGAATTGTATAAATCTGCTTGTACAATCATCTGTGCAAAATGAACGAGTAAAACCATTTTTTAACAGTTTTTGTAAGAATACTGTGTCTATCTCAGAATTTAATTATGTTTAGAGAAGAATAGGAACTGCGTTTGCTTTAGGGCTGGCAGCATAACTAGAGAAATGATACGAGCCCTGCCGGCTGGGTAACTTTAATCCCCCTTCCCTGGAGAATGCGGGGGAGCCGGGTGTGTTTCTCTTCACAGAAGTAACCGCTTTTTAACGCTGGATTTTTTGGATGAGTGAGTGTGTGGATGTGTGAAAGAGACAAATAAGAATTTTATCTGCGGATTATGGTTGTGAGTGTAACAGGGAAAAGGACAGGCAATTTTGTTTTTCTTATTTTCTATTTTATATGACTAATGTGGTGTGTTTATTTCACCAAAATCCTTCTTTTATTTTAAAACTGGGGGGTATTCCATGAAAGTAGCTAAAGAAAGGCAAGACTCAACCTAGCTCCATCTCTAAACTTAGCCTCATGTCGTTCCACGAACGCAGTTCAGCTTTAACTGAACAAGGTTCATTCAAGACAGACTTGCATAGTCTCACTTAGTGCGCACACCCGCGATATTTAATAAGTCCAAATGAATGGATGAACGATAGATCGACCAAATGAGTCGGAAAGCCTGTAAAACCTGAGCGGTGTTTCTTTCCGCCGCAGAACAAACGCTGCTGATGGAGCTGTATGAAAAATACAAAGATGTAATCGTTAAAAAAAAGGCAATACTGTGGCCATAAACACAGCCAGGGAGTTGGCTTGGCAATGAATTGCAGACAGACTAAATGCACAAGTTACGTAAATGTTACAAATGCTTTGCACGGTGGTACAGTGGTTTATGCTGTTGTCTTATAACGCGAAAGTTGCTGGTTCGATCCCCATAGCCAATGGGGAACCTTCTGGGTTGAAATCACGTGTCATTATTACTGTTTAATATTATCTAATCTCAGTAAAATACTTTCAATCATATCCGTGTGAAATGTTCAGCACAAATAACCGTATCTTGTCTTTGCTATTTTAGTAATAAACTTTGAAAGTACACAGTGACTAAACAAAATATAAAAAATATATCTTCCTGTTCATATTATTTTAACGGATTTTTTTTCCAATTTCAGTCATTGCATTTCATGTTTGACCTTTGTAATATGCGTACGTTTTTATTTTACAGTAAAATACCGTTATAACGGGCTTCAAGGGACCTGGCAAAACAGTTTACTATATCCAGAGTGGCTGTATGCCCAGAACACAACTACAGGACACCATTTACTCATGCCCCACCCCAGCAGACACACTTGTGGTACAGATTATTATATTGTACATGTAGTAATCCAACTTTACCTGAGCAGATGCGTGACTATTAATAATCCCGACTGCGTATCTACGCTGGATATCACCGGCACGCCAGGCGCCTTGTTGGCGTAGCTGCATGTCCGTTGTACTGTATATAGCCGAACAAAGCTACAGCTAAAAGCGGCCCTGATGACCAAATTGTTTGTCTGTTATAAGCTAAATTCCGTTATATGTGAGTCCGCCATATCCGATGCTTTTCCTACATGTTCTTAAAGGCGCACGGAAGGGACCAGCGGACCTCGTCCGTTATAGATATTCCGTTATAAGCGAGTCCACTTTAACGGTCTTTTACTGTAAATATTTTGGAACTAATTGGAATGCTAAGACGTGATTTTTTATGCTTTATTATATTGATTATGTAGCAATGGTTGTGGTATTGGGAGTTTTACGGTTGTCATAATGAACTTTGAGAGCACTAGATAGCTAACCAACTAGCCACATTGTTTTGCAGCTCTGTATGTTAGCGTTCAACATTTTATCTTCATGTAAAGCAGCAGGGGCGATTTTAGCCCATTTTTGGGGGTGCTTCAGTACCCCCAAAATGAATAAAAGCACCCCTAAAGATTTCTAACTTTTTTTTTGACAGTTCATGCTGTTTATGTGAGACAGTATTAAAATATGAAAAATCATTCAGATGTAATATTTTAATAACTAGTATAGATACCCCCCCCCCAGCCCCGAAAAATGGTTCGTTCCAGCTTCACTCTCCGCTACTCTGACTGGCTCCAGCAATGGTGGCTGAGACGCATTGGAGCGGTGGTGTGAGTACTTGGCTTCAAACAGGACATGTTAGCTGCATTTAACCTTCAGTAACTCTTTCTTTATATAGTTCGGTAGTAGGAGTCAGACCATGTCTCTTATTAGCTGAAAAACATTACCCTCACAGGTAAACTGCAGTGTTGAAAACACGTTTTCTGACGATGTTTGCTACCCTACAATCCGCCCTACTCTGTAGGAAAATCAGCAATATTTTGACCGTCCTGTTGCTCCCATTGAAATTTATATAGCCTAAATCTAAAAACTTAAATTGCCAACCGTTTTACCAGTCCTCTTTGAAATGGAACGAGAGAATCTGGTTATTTTTTCATGTTCCGAATATTAAACCTAAGGTAGCTAACTGACTGGAGGGTCAGGGTAAAATGCGGATTCCGCCGGATTCCGCCGAACGTAAACAAAAGGAGGAGCTCAGCGTTGCGGTGCAACTGCGCAGTCAGTACAATACGGATGTCCGAAATCGTATTGTTCTTAATGTTAACATTAATGTCATTGTTAATTTGTTAAACATGTGAAAATGTTCTATATATTATCTGTTGAGCGTTCTCTGGTCGAGGATAATCTACATTTTTCCCCTCTCTTTTCCCGTCAGACAGATGTGGATGTCCATGGCTACCAACGTCACTGTTCATGGATGCCTGTTAATTCCTGACGAATAAAATAAATCATAATAAATCAATAAATAAATATGTCTTTCACCAAACATGTCAGTATTTTATTGTAATTCTGTATTTCTGTAGATCTCACATCCAAGCACTATTGAACTGTTTTGGTGTTATCTGATTAAATTTTCTCATATAAGTACAGCTATAGCCTACTGTACAGCTTGAAAGCACTCCTGTGAAATATCTACGTAGAAACGTGGTTGCCACTCTACAAGCCATTTTATCAGAATTAATACACGAAATAAATAAAAGAAAAAGGATATTGCAATTAAAGCATCTGTTATATTGAAACATGGAAGTGGCACGTAGAAATCCTGCCCTGGGACATGTGATATATTTCCGGAAAGCTGGCAATTTGTACTATACGAAAATGCATGGAAGTTCCCAGGGCAGGATTTCTAAATGTGCACTTCGCCCTGTACACTGTAACCATGGGGAAGCTGCCATAAATAATCTAAAACTAAAAGTCCACGGAAGTGGCACGTAGAAATCCTGCCCTGGGACATGTGCTATACTGCCGGAAAGCTCGCAATTTCTACTATACGAAAATGCATGAAAGTGCCCGGGGCAGGATTTCTAAATGTGCATTTCGCCCTGTACACTGTAACCATGGGGAAGCTGCCATAAATAATCTTCAACTAAAAGTCCACGGAAGTGGCACGTAGAAATCTTGCCCTGGGACATGTGATATACTGCCGGAAAGCTCGCAATTTGTACTATACGGAAATGCATGAAAGTGCCCGGGGCAGGATTTCTAAATGTGCATTTCGCCCTGTACACAGTAACCATGGGGAAGCTGCCATAAATAATCTTCAACTAAAAGTCCACGGAAGTGGCACGTAGAAATCCTGCCCTGGGACATGTGCTATACTGCCGGAAAGCTCGCAATATGTACTATACAGAAATGCATGAAAGTTCCCAGGGCAGGATTTCTAAATGTGCATTTCGCCCTGTACACTGTAACCATGGGGGAGCTGGCATAAATAATCTTCAACTAAAAGTCCACGGAAGTGGCACGTAGAAATCCTGCCCTGGGACATGTTATATATTGCCGGAAAGCTCGCAATTTGTACTATACGAAAATGCATGAAAGTGCCCGGGGCAGGATTTCTAAATGTGCATTTCGCCCAGTACACTGTAACCATGGGGAAGCTGCCATAAATAATCTTCAACTAAAAGTCCACGGAAGTGGCACGTAGAAATCCTGCCCTGGGACATGTGCTATACTGCCGGAAAGCTCGCAATTTGTACTATAGCCTACGAAAATGCATGAAAGTGCCCGGGGCAGGATTTCTAAATGTGCATTTCGCCCTGTACACTGTAACCATGGGGAAGCTGCCATAAATAATCTTCAACTAAAAGTCCACGGAAGTGGCACGTAGAAATCTTGCCCTGGGACATGTGATATACTGCCGGAAAGCTCGCAATTTGTACTATACGGAAATGCATGAAAGTGCCCGGGGCAGGATTTCTAAATGTGCATTTCGCCCTGTACACAGTAACCATGGGGAAGCTGCCATAAATAATCTTCAACTAAAAGTCCACGGAAGTGGCACGTAGAAATCCTGCCCTGGGACATGTGATATACTGCCAGGAAGGTCGGAATTTGTACTTTACGAAAATTCAAGATTGAAGATTCAAGATTCAAAAGGTTTATTCGTCACGTACACAGTTGTACACATACAACATGTAGTGGAATGTAACCCTGGTCACTCTGAGCAGCTGTGCATGATAAGAGAGTAACAAAATATAGAAAAAATAAGAAAAATAATAAAATAAAAAATATATGAAATGTTCAGCTGTACATAATCTATACATAAGTGATAGGTAAGAGGTATATAAGTGCAATGTGGAAGAGGCCTGAGGTATGTGCCAATGATTTGGACAGCGTGAAGCAGTACCTAGAGGCATTGAGTATTGTCCTGATTTAGGAGCATTATGACCTGGGGGAAAAAGCTCTTCCTTAACCTTTCCGTTCTGTGGTGCGTTTCCCAAAACCATAGTTCGAAGGAACGTTCGCAAACACTATCCTTAAGTTGCGTATTTCAAACAACTCACGAGCTGTAGTTAGAAGCTTAATACCGGGTAAATACGTCAGCGATGGTGGAAAATGCATTCTAAGCAGTGGCGTAGGCAGAAATTGTATTTTGGGCGGGCCATTGAAAAAGTGAGCGGGCCTATATTTTTTCCTAGAAAAAATATTACTCAAATAATAATTAAACCTTAGAGAGTAGAAAAAATAATAGACAAACAAACTGCAAAAACACACCTTTATTTTGCAATATTCGGCAAAGGCAATAACAAAACACCGTCTAACCATCATGTTCAACAATAAAAATAAACTAAAAATGTATTTTGATCAAACTTGCCTGGGTGGGCCAGGGAGTAATGTGGGCGGGCCAGTGCCGCCCTGGCCCATTACTGGCTACGCGCCTGATTCTAAGAAGGGTATAGTCACCGTGTAAGTAAAAAATTGTATAATCTTTCATAACTAATAAGGAATAATTTAGCTCTACGATCACATATAATGTGAAGTTGTCTGAAAATGTTTGAAACGTAATTGTTGTGTGGGTCACTGGTCATAAGTACGGTAACTGTCGGTAGTGAGCAATAGGGACACCTTGCTGGGTGATGCGGGAAGAATCCTCTGTGTGACCCATCTGTACGTTGACGTCGAAATTCAACTCACCAGTGGCACTTGCACTCTCATCTAGCACATATTGTATGTTCTAGTCACTCTTTGGCTTCTTCTCATGTTTAGAAACATGTGTGAACAGTTTTGAGTCATTGTGTTTAAATGATGACTACTGTATGGTGGCTGTGCTGAACTTCTGCAGCCTGTGTTTTCTAATTTGCATCAAAGTTCACCACAGTGCTAAATGTGTTTTGATGAATGGGAATGTGTTTAGAGTTTTGCTCAAATCTGCAAATTGTGTTTAAAGTTTCACCAGAAGAGTGATTGATTCAATAAATGAGTTTTGGCAATTGGAAGTTTTGTTCCAAGAATGAGGTTTAGTCTTTTAGCAATTCAGAAAAACTGTAACAGAAACATAAGGCAAGGTAAACTTTAACTTACCAAAGCTCTTTGGGGCGGTCAAACCAGATGTGTCCAGTTTGTACAGATACTGCACAGTTAGGGGTAAAAGGCTGTTATGGCCAGGGTTAATCAATTATACAGTTGTGCTTAAAATGGGGTATAAAATCCTTCAAATACTACAAAAGTTATGTAAGAGAACTTTTGTTTTTTGTTTTGTAAACAAGTACACCTACTCTTACAGTTTTAGACTTAACAGGTTTAAAAGAATTTTGTGTTATATTATATTATATTATATTATATTATATTATATTAACATGACTATAACAAATGTCTGTCAGCCCCTTTTGGCAGAATGGCCTTATAGCTATGTTTTCATAGAATCTGAGCTGGAAAAGTCAGATTGCTATGCCAAGAGTACAACTAATTTGAGATAATGCAAAAAACAGTGTTTGTGAAGTCATTTGAAGACTGAATTGTGTTACAGTGGAAAAAAAACACAACAGCACAATAAAGGGCAAGTGACTCAGGCAAAGTCAGTCAGAAGGGTGTGTGAACATGCTTGGCAAACTGGGTGATAAGTATAATGATGAATGCCTGCTCACCAGTAAGTTTATGCTTATTTCCTTACAGTATCTCTTGAGGAGGCCTGCCAATGGTGTGGACAGTTTCAAAATGAAGATGGTGACTGGGTGAGGAAAATTACTGTAGTCATTTGATAGATGTGAAAATATGGCTACTTGTCCTATACTGTATGTTGTTAATCCCACTGTAGATACTCTGTGATGGATGCCAGAGGTGGCAACACCGTGTCTGTACTGGCATGACCAAGAGCCAATTCAAACACATAACAAATGTTAAATGGTATTGCACAGCATGTGAAGAGGAGTCTTCTTTATAAAAACGTAGCCACACTACAGTGGTATGCAAAAGTCTGCAACCACTTGTTAATTTAGCATTTTTTCCAACTTTTGACCTTTTACTTTTAACTCCTTCGTTGAGCCAATATATTTATTTGCAGCAGCTGTTTACAAGCTGGTTCCTGTTCCAAGATGACAATGCACCGTGCCATTGCTCCAAACAGGTGATCAACTGGAAGCGTCAGAACAACATCGATCAATTGACTGGCTTGCCCAATCTCCCGATCTGAATCCGATTGAGAACTTGTGGCACAAGGTGGCTTTGGAGATATCCAAGAGACATCCAAAATCACAACATGAGTTGACTGAGTCACTCATTGCAGCCTGGAATCATGTTATCAGCCATGATCACCTCATCAAACTGGTTCACTCAAAGCCAACATGGTGCAGGCAGGTGATGAAGAACAAAGTGTGGCCCACCAGATACTGAGCCATCACTGAGACACAAAAAGTCCTTTTTCAAGGCCACCTACACGAACATGAAGAAAGCTTGACGCATGTCTGTTCTACTATATATGAAGTATACACATTTATTTTGCACCTTTGGCCAGAGAAGTACATTACGCATATTACTCAATAAGACAACTGACATGGGAGCTTTAACAAACAAACTCAGAAAAGTAAATCCAAGCTAGAATAAACACTTGATTTTTATTACTGTGTCCCCTGTAACACTGTTTTCAAATAAATGCATTGGCTCAACGAAGGGGTTAAAAATAAAAGGTCAAAAGTTGGAATAAATGCTAAATTAACAAGCGGTTGCAGACTTTTGCATACCACTGTAGTGTGGCTGCGTTTTTATAAAGAAGACTCCTCTTCACAAGCTGTGCAATACCGTTTAACATTTGTTATGTGTTTGAATTGGCTCTTGGTCATGCCAGTACAGACACGGTGTTGCCACCTCTGGCATCCATCACAGAGTATCTACAGTGGGATTAACAACATACAGTTTAGGACAAGTAGCCATATTTTCACATCTATCAAATGACTACATTAATTTCCTCATCCAGTCACCATCTTCATTTTGAAACTGTCCACACCATTGGCAGGCCTCCTCAAGAGATACTGTAAGGAAATAAGCATGAACTTACTGGTGAGCAGGCATTCATCATTATACTTATCACCCAGTTTGCCAAGCATGTTCACACACCCTTCTGACTGACTTTGCCTGAATGACTTGCCCTTTATTGTGCTGTTGTGGTTTTTTTTTTTCCACTGTAACACAATTCAGTCTTCAAATGACTTCACACACACTGTTTTTTGCATTATCTCAAATTAGTTGTACTCTTGGCATAGCAATCTGACTTTTCCGGCTCAGATTCTGTGAAAACATAGGTAAAAGGCCCTTCTGTCAAAAGGGGCTGACAGACATTCGCTATAGTCATGTTAATATAATATAATATAATATAATATAATATAATATAAAATTCTTTAAAACCTGTCAAGTCTAAAACTGTAAGAGTAGGTGTACCTGTTTACAAGACAGAAAACAAAAGTTCTCTTACATAACTTTTGTAGTATTTGAAGGATTTTATACCCCATTTTAAGCACAACTGTACAATTGATTAACCCTGCCCATAACAGCCTTTTACCCCTAACTGTGCAGTATCTGTACAAACTGGACACATCTGGTTTGACCGCCCCAAAGAGCTTTGGTAAGTTAAAGTTTACCTTGCCTTATGTTTCTGTTACAGTTTTTCTGAATTGCTAAAAGACTAAACCTCATTCTTGGAACAAAACTTCCAATTGCCAAAACTCATTTATTGAATCAATCACTCTTCTGGTGAAACTTTAAACACAATTTGCAGATTTGAGCAAAACTCTAAACACATTCCCATTCATCAAAACACATTTAGCACTGTGGTGAACTTTGATGCAAAATAGAAAACACAGGCTGCAGAAGTTTAGCACAGCCACCATACAGTAGTCATCATTTAAACACAATGACTCAAAACTGTTCACACATGTTTCTAAACATGAGAAGAAGCCAAAGAGTGACTAGAACATACAATATGTGCTAGATGAGAGTGCAAGTGCCACTGGTGAGTTGAATTTCGACGTCAACGTACAGATGGGTCACACAGAGGATTCTTCCCGCATCACCCAGCAAGGTGTCCCTATTGCTCACTACCGACAGTTACCATACTTATGACCAGAGACCCACACAACAATTACGTTTCAAACTACATTTTCAGACAACTTCACATTATATGTGATTGTAGAGCTAAATTATTCCTTATTAGTTATGAAAGATTATTAAATTTCTTACTTACACGGTGACTATACCCTTATTAGACTGCATTTTCCACCATCGCTGATGTATTTACCCGGGACTAAGCTTCTAACTACAGCTCAAGAACTGTAGTTCAAACTACGCAACTTTACAACAGTGTTGCTCCATTATGGTCTTGGGAAATGCATCCCAGAACGGAAAGGTTAAAGAGGAGCTTTTTCCCCCAGGTCATAATGCTCCTAAATCAGGACAATACTCAATGCCTCTAGGTGCTGCTTCACACTGTCCAAATCATGGGCACATACAGTACCTCAGACCTCTTGCACATTGCACAGCAAAATACCTCTTACCTATCACTTATGTATAGATTATGTACAGCTGAACATTTCATATATTTTTTATCATATTATTTTTCTTATTTTTTTCTATATTTTGTTACTCTCTTATCATGCACAGCTGCTCAGAGTGACCAGGGTTACATTCCACTACATGTTGTGTGTGTACAACTGTGTACATGACGAATAAACCTTTTGAATCTTCAATCTTAAATTTTTGTAAAGTACAAATTCTGACCTTCCTGGCAATATATCACATGTTCTGGGGCCTCATTTCTACATGCCACTTCTGTGGACTTTTAGATTATGTAGGGCAGTTTCCCTATTGTTACAGTGTATAGGACAAAATGGATAATTACAAATCCTGCCCCAAACACTTTTAAATGTTTTCGTAAAATACAAATTTAGCCTTTTCCACTACTACTGTATATGCCAACCCTGGGGGACTTATTTCTACATGCTACTTCCATGTTTAAATGTAACAGATCTGCTTTGCAATTTTCTTTTTCTTTCTTGTAATAATTCTGATATAATGACTTATACAGTGCCAACCAATGTGACGTTTCTATAATAGTGTAGATATTTCACATGAGTGTTTGCAAGGTGTACAGTAGCCTTACTTATATGAGAAAATGAAACCAGACAACACGAAGATATAGTTCGATAGTGTTTCGATATGAGATCTACAAAAATACTTAAGAATACACTTTATTGGTGAAAGAAAAATTTTTATTTATTGATTTATTACGATTTATTTTACTCATCCAGAACAGGCACCCACAAACTGTGACGTTCATGGTAGCTGGACGTCCAAATGCAAATTATACACGACTAGAGAACGCTCAACAAATTATATATTTTCAATTTTATTTTTCAAAAAAACCAACAATGAAATAATTGTTAAACATTAACAACAATAAGGACAATCGTATTGTACTCTGTAATATGGATGACAAAATTGCACTGGCTGAACGCGCAGCTGCTGCGCCTTCCTGAGCTCCTCGAATACCCCTTTGTTTACATCCAGCGTATACTCCACCCCTGCTGCCGACGGCAGATCACGCTCCACGTAACGTCAGCTGCAGACACACCTCGAACGCACCCCGTGATTAGGTAACGTCGTATGGGTTTCTTTCTATGCCACGTGATCTGTCTACGCGGCGTGCGTCTTTTGCGACACGTCTGTATATAAACACGGAATCCGCTGTTTGTAAACAGTCCGCATTTTACCCTGACCCCTGACTGGATGCCCATTAACTTTATAACTTCTGGTGTGTGTGTGTGAGTGTGTGCGTGTATTTTGCACAGAAAGACAGCCAGGTTCATAATGGATATAAGGAAGTTTTTTCAAAAAAAGGACGGGCATTCAGGTAAAAGTAGAAGATCATGATCTGTCAATCAAGAATAATGTTGGATCAGTGTTTAAATAGTCATATATTTTATTAAATGTACACGTGGTTTGGTTATTTGCCTTTTGATTGAAAGTACACTGAGAGAAGAGTTTTTTATTAGTGATGTTAATAGTATTTTTTTATATTAATTAGTGGTGGGCATGATTAATTTTTTTAATCTAGATTAATCTCACTGTAACCTGGCTGTGATGTCAGTTGAGAAAGAGATGCTTGAGAGAGTTGACCACCAAAAAGTGATAGACAGATTTGCCAGCCACAAGGTGAGGCGACATAGGTTAAAATAAAAAAACAAATCTGCAGAGTCATAGTAGTATCTGCAGTAAAGATCTGTTCATACATTGCATACATTGTACCATAGGCAAAGTTGCTTCCATCTTTATAATTTTTTTTATTAATATTTTGTACATTTGTGTATTTCACAGACTGTTCTATTTTTTGAGGGTGTTTTTTATGTATCTGTATTATATTATACATACACATTAAAAGTGAATTCCTGTCCAAAAAATGCACTCCGTTTACTTTTTACTCACTATTAGCATCATTCATTACTCTCCTCCAGTAATTAAGGTTAGGATATGTATTTTTTTATTCCAATCCATTCTTCTTTTGCAGTAGTGGTCTTTTGCAGCATTTTAAAAAAACCTTTATCAAATTTGATTCCAAAAAGTGTTTTGCTTTTCTTACACAAATGTTGGAATTAAATTGTTAAAATGTACAAAACAGTCATGTCATGTTTTTTGACAAGGACCCAGGCACAGAGAAACTCTTAGGATTTAATAAAGAAATTTGCAGACTTGCACAGAGATGGTAAAATGATGACTGATGATGGAGACGAAGACAACAGACGAAAAGGACAGGGAGGAACAGGGGTTTAAATGCACAAAGGAGACAGTCAGATAGAACTCGGGACAACTGGAGACATTTAAGGATGCGGGGACTGAAAGAGGCAGGGAAAAAGTCTCATTGTGACGAGTAAAGTGTATCTTGCCTTGCTGGGCAGCTCTCTGGGTGCTCAGCACCCCCAAAGCTCTGAACCTAGAATCGCCCCTGAAAGCAGCCTACAGTACATTATCTGTTTATTTCTTCTATGTTAGGCTTGGTCTTACGGTGACGATTGAATCTCCGAATGTGCTCTCTGTTCATTTCACAAAGGTATGTATTCTCATTATTACGATTGGAAAATAGTTTGTACATCGAAAGTTCATTATGTTGGATGAAGTTACGATGTGAAAAAGGAGGAACACTTTTGGCACAGGGAAATGCAAATGCGTTTTAGTTCGTGCACCTTAATGCATGGATTAAAGTTCTCAGTCGCTATGACGGATTTCCGTCAACTGCAGGAGTGCACTAAAGGCTATAAATGGGTGCCGTGGCTGGCCGGCCCCGATTTGCGATCCTGGTCCGATCTGCGTACACATGCGCGACACCAGCTACACAGCGTGTAGGTAGAGAAGTAGTCGGTGATCTCTCGCCTAGGGACACGAGCGAACTGCGCCGAAGGTATGTTAATTTATATCTGCTTGTTTCACACGGTGCGAAATCGAGTTAGGTACTGGTATATGTGTTATTATTGAATCTGTATAGTTTTCTTGCATAGAAGTACTGGTGTTTGTGCAGCCATGTCAAATTCGATATCAATTCACCCAAAATGTAGGTTATTTTAATTTTTAATATTGTTGAAAATGTCTTTTGCCGTCTTGATGACTTTGTAGTCAACTGTGTTGACTAATGAATTGCCATGGAATTCTTTATGTTGATTATTAACTTTTATTATTATTATTTATTTTAGCCCTGCATAAGTCTCTGCATCTCAGTACAACCAAATCAGTCAATAATTCAGTGAATATATTTTTAAAGCAAGCCCACATTCTGTTTTACTATGCTTGTATATATGTTATGTGCATTAAAGTTTTTTTTTTCTATTAAAGTATCTGAGCTTAACATGAATAAAGGATGCATATCAATTTACTGTAAATACAGATGTAGGATATTCTATCACTATGGTATCCAAGTGAAAAAGGTTCCTTGAAAGCTTCTGAATCGACAGATTTTGTACAATTAATTTAATGCAGTTTCACCAAAATTCTTTTTTTATGTCAATGATGATATTTATGACAGATGATAGCAACAGGCAGAAACACTGACATGGATTTTGACGAGTAATATATTTCCTCATGTCTTTCTCATTCATGGTTTTCCCTACAGATCCGAAAGGTTCCCATATAAATGTATCTTCTACTATATTTGCTTTTAATTGTCTATTAGTTCTTTTATTGAAATACAATGACAACCTTACATGATTTTAGTACAACAGTGTTTTATATGTATTTTCGTTTGTTTTGTTTAGTCCATCATCTGTGCTCTAGCTCAGCTGACAGGTGTGTCCACACAGGAAGCACAGAACTTGTTCCTTGCTGGTCTTCAGCACAGCAGAAGATAAGAGTTGCAGGAAAAGACCTGCAAGGTTAAATGGTGCATGTAACATTGTTAACTGTGTACTTTTTTTTGTCTGTTCTAGTGAGATTGAAGACTTTCACCCGAGAATAACCTGTCAAATGAAAAAGGACAGTCTGCTTGTCACGCCCACGGGGGCGGACCCGACATGGGCGGACAGCGCCAGGTCACTTACCGCCCCTACATAAGGGCAAAGTGGAGCTCGTCCAAGTCGCGAAGTATTGAGCTCATGATTAGCCTTACCAAGCGTATTTCTGTCTTTCGTCTCCCACTACTCCCATTCCTTGCCTGTCCTCCTTGTGTGCGCCCCTTAACTCCTGCCTCTTACCTCCTCAGCCCAGCTCCCGTCCTTGATCCGTCCGTCCCGCTGAGCCCGGCTTTCCTCGTCAACCAGCCCTCCTGTCTCCCCGTCTCGCGTGAGTGTATCGGACTGACACTTCGGATTTCGACCTCAGCTTACGGACTTCGACCATTCTTTCTGCTCGCCGCCTCCGGATTGATCTGCCAACTCGCCATCTCCCGAGCTCCCCGGAGATCGGGCTTCGCCCCGTTTCCCCTTACGGAGCTTACGGCTCCATCTGAACAACCCCTGTTCAATCGAAATAAACGCTTGCTTCCCCGCATTTCTGGATCCTGGTCTCCTTCCCTCTCCCTGCGTGACAGAATACTTCGCCTGGCAATGGATCCAGCGGGGAGCTTGGAGAATCGCATTTCTGCCATGGAGCAGCTCCTCACCGCTCGAGCTGCGCAAGTGCCTTTGCCAGGTTCTCCGCCACGTCCCAGCGTCCCACCGCCCATCGCCCTTCCGGAACGGTACGATGGAGATCCCGACCAATGCAGGGGCTTTCTGATGCAGGTGGGCCTCTACGTCGAGGAACACCCGGAGATGTTCACCACGTCCGGAGCTGAAGTACGTTTCACGATATCACTGCTTACCGGAAGAGCTCGCGAGTGGGCTACTGCCCTCTGGACTGACCAAAGTCCATTGATCCGTTCTGGTGGGGAGTTCCACCGTGCCCTTATGGAGATATTCGACCACCCGGCAGTCGGGAGACGTCCAGGCTTCCGTCTACTGGACTGTCGCCAGGGGAACCGGACCGCAGCGGATTTCTCACTCGAATTCCGTACCATTGCAGCGGCTCTACGATGGCCTGATGATTGCCTACAAACCATCTTCCTCCGAGCCCTGAATCCTGACCTACAAGACGAGCTCACCTCAAGGGGTGAGGTCTCCTCGTTTGATGAACTCGTACGCCAAGCCGTAAGGCTGGATAATACAGTGAGAGATCGCCGTCGCCGGAGGAGCCAGACTGATCATATGCGAGCCCTGCCTGCTCCCGGATCCGAATCGACCGAACCCATGCAGATCGGTCGATCACCGCTCACCACTACGGAGCGGAGACGAAGAACGCAGGGAGGCTTGTGCCTGTACTGTGGGGGAGTGGGACATGCCGTTTCCGCTTGCCCCGTTCGGCCTCGGCGAGAGGAGCCACCATTGCCGGTAGGTGTGTTCTCCGTCTCTCTCTCTTCCCTTACGCAGCTCACGGTACCGGTGTCAGTGTGGTACAATGGAGCACATCGGGTTGTACGGGCACTCCTCGATAGCGGGGCAGCAGGTAACTTCATGGACGCTAACCTGGCGCGTCAGTTGCGGATTCCTTTCCACCAGCTAGCTTTCCCCATTAAGGTACAGGGGGTCACTGGGGAACACATTCGGGAAGGAACAATTGAACACCGGACACACCCCTTTATGTTGACGGTGGGGGCACTGCATACGGAGCAGATGGAGGTGTATGTTCTACCCCAAGCCAAAGACCCCCTCATACTCGGGCTCCCCTGGCTGAGAAAACATAATCCTAGTATAGACTGGCGTGCCGGAGAGATCACATCATGGTCGGAACTATGTCTTGGAGAATGCTTATCTCTCCCGTGTAAGGCAACAGGTGTGGAGAGCCCTGAACCAGAGGATTTGTCCGTCATTCCGGAGGAATATCGGGACTACGCAGACGTCTTTAGTAAAGAGAAGGCATTCAGCCTCCCTCCCCGCAGAGACTGCGATTGTGCCATTGATATACTGGCGGGAACCTCCATGCCACGCGGTAGGTTGTATCCCATCTCCTTACAGGAACAAGATGCCTTGGAAACCTACATTCGGGAGGGACTACGCCAGGGTATAATTCGGCCGTCCACCTCGCCCATGACCGCAGGATTCTTCTTCGTCAAGAAAAAGGATGGGGGACTAAGGCCGGTAATAGACTACCGAGCTCTGAATGCTGTCTCCGTGAAGAGGAGAGAACCCCTTCCCTTGATCCCATCTGCATTGGAGCAAGTACGTGAGGCGGTTATATTCACCAAGTTGGATCTTAGAAGCGCGTATAATCTGGTGAGAATCCGCAAGGGCGACGAATGGAAAACATCGTTTATCACCAGTAGGGGGCAGTACGAGTACCGAGTCATGCCGTACGGTTTAGCTAACAGCCCCTCCATATTCCAGTCTTTTATGAACGGAGTATTTCATGACATGTTGGATAAGTTTGTTATCGTGTACATCGACGATATCTTGATCTATTCACCCTCCAAGCAGGCACACGTACGACATGTGAAGCAAGTGCTGCAGAGACTCCGGGAGCACCACCTGTATGCGAAAGGGGAGAAATGTGAATTCCATCAGGGAAAGGTGAAATTCCTGGGGTATGTCATACAACCCGGAGAGGTGGCCATGGACGGACAGAAGATAACAGCGATCATGGACTGGCCACCTCCCCGCACTCTAAAAGAGTTGCAACGCTTCCTAGGCTTTGCGAACTTTTATCGGCGGTTTATTAGGAATTTCAGCCAGACGGCTGCCCCCCTCACGTCCCTCACCCGCGGCAAGCCAACCCGTTTGCCCTGGACATCGGTTGAGGAACAAGCGTTTGACCGTCTCAAGCGTGCGTTCTGTACCGCACCTATCCTAAAGCAACCACGACCAGAGCTCCCCTTCGAGGTAGAGGTGGACGCTTCCGAGTCAGGTGTGGGTGCTGTGCTGATTCAGCGAGATCCTGAGACTGGACGTCGTCACCCCTGTGCCTACTTCTCTCGTAAACTATCCTCGGCCGAACGTAATTACGATGTGGGTGATAGGGAGCTGCTCGCAATGAAGTTGGCTTTGGAGGAATGGAGACATTGGTTGGAGGGGGCTCGCCATCCCTTCCTAGTGTTAACCGATCACAGGAACTTGGAATACCTGCAGTCCGCCAAACGTCTCTCTGCTCGGCAGGCACGCTGGGCCCACTGGTTTTCCCGTTTCTCGTTTAGGGTGAGTTACCTTCCGGGGGAGAAAAATCGGAAAGCGGACGCGTTGTCCAGACAGTACGATCCCCCCGAGAACGAGGATCGCACGGTTCCCATCCTCGATCCCTCCTGTTTTGTGTCCTCAATCACATGGGGATTGGAGGAGAGAATCCGGCTGGAGAACGAGAACGGAGTCGCCCCCTCTGGATGCCCCCCCGGATTGAGGTACGTCTCGCGAGCGCACCGTTTACCATTATTGCACTGGATTCATTCCCAGCCCGGGACGGGACATCCAGGGGTGTCGGCGACTCAGCGCTTGGTGTCCCGCCGCTATTGGTGGCCCCGATGGCAACAAGAGGTTCGCGCCTTTGTGGACAGCTGCCCTGAATGTGCTCGCAATAAGTCCAGCAACCTCAGCCCGGGGGGGCTGTTGCAACCTTTACCTGTCCCCTCCAGACCTTGGTCGCACGTGGTGATGGATTTCATCACCGACCTGCCTCGCTCTGCCGGAAAAACCATTATCCTTACCATCGTAGACAGGTTTTCGAAAATGTGTCGTCTGGTGCCTTTACCGAAATTACCTTCTGCTGCCGAGCTTGCCGACGTGTTAATACAGGAACTCTTCAGGTTTACTGGCATTCCAGAAGATATTGTATCTGATCGGGGTCCTCAGTTTGCGTCCCGAGTGTTTCGTGAATTTTGCCAGAAACTGAATATTACCCTCAGCTTGACATCCTCTTATCATCCGCAATCAAACGGTTTAGCTGAGCGGACTAATCGGGAGGTGTCTAAGGCTCTCCGTCTGCTAGTTCGATCCAACCCCGCCAAGTGGACATCTCACCTCGTATGGGCAGAGTACTCCCTCAATTCCCGGGTGAGTCCAATAACCGCCCTTACCCCCTTCCAGTGCGTGCTGGGCTTCCAACCTCCCCTGTTCCCCTGGGATGCGCCTGTGGGGACCGTCCCCAAAGTAGACGCCTGGTATCAGGAGAGCCAGAGCGCCTGGCGGAGGATACAGCGTGCCCTCCGCGTACAATCTATTAGACACAAGGTTCAAGCCGACAAGCACAGGCGTCCGGGATTTCCCTTCCGTGTTGGACAACAGGTGTGGTTGTCGACCAGGAACCTCCGGATCCCGGGTTGCCGTAAGTTCACCGCCAGGTACATAGGACCCTTTCGGATACTGCAGAAGGTGGGACCGGTAACTGTCAAACTCCAGTTGCCTCGACTGTACCGTATTTCGCCGACTTTCCACGTGTCCCTTTTGAAGCCTGTGAAATACAGCTCTCTTCGTCCTCCCCCGGACTTGACAGTGGAAGACCCTGCTCCGGTGCCGAATGATCCCGAACCCGTGGTGCGGGCTGTATTGAATTCCCGACGGCGACAGGGCCGTCTACAATATCTGGTGGACTGGACCGGCACGGGCTCGGACGAACGAAGTTGGGTGCCGGCCACGGAGGTGTCGGACCCTGCCTTGACGGCGGAATTTCATCGGCTCCATCCTGACAAGCCGGCGCCCCGACCCCGTGGGCGTCCCCCCAAACGGCGTGGACCTCCTGGAGGCGGTCGTCAGGGGGGGGGTACTGTCACGCCCACGGGGGCGGACCCGACATGGGCGGACAGCGCCAGGTCACTTACCGCCCCTACATAAGGGCAAAGTGGAGCTCGTCCAAGTCGCGAAGTATTGAGCTCATGATTAGCCTTACCAAGCGTATTTCTGTCTTTCGTCTCCCACTACTCCCATTCCTTGCCTGTCCTCCTTGTGTGCGCCCCTTAACTCCTGCCTCTTACCTCCTCAGCCCAGCTCCCGTCCTTGATCCGTCCGTCCCGCTGAGCCCGGCTTTCCTCGTCAACCAGCCCTCCTGTCTCCCCGTCTCGCGTGAGTGTATCGGACTGACACTTCGGATTTCGACCTCAGCTTACGGACTTCGACCATTCTTTCTGCTCGCCGCCTCCGGATTGATCTGCCAACTCGCCATCTCCCGAGCTCCCCGGAGATCGGGCTTCGCCCCGTTTCCCCTTACGGAGCTTACGGCTCCATCTGAACAACCCCTGTTCAATCGAAATAAACGCTTGCTTCCCCGCATTTCTGGATCCTGGTCTCCTTCCCTCTCCCTGCGTGACACTGCTGTAGGACTGTACATTTTTGTTATTGCTCTTCACTTTTCTAAGTGTTTTTTTTTCTTTTCTCAAAACAGAATTTTTACTTTACACTGTTTGCAATAAATAATTTGTATATAAAGCAAGTACTGACTACCCTCATAGTGTTTTTGCTCTTCACTTATTCTTCACTTTCCACAATAAATGAGTTGCTGACAACCTGAAGATAAATTGATCTTGAACTTACCACTGCTAATGCTATCTGCACAGTGACCTAATATTTTATTATGTTCTTGTATTGCTTAGATTTGCATTTCCAGTATTTCTTCTCTTATTGTTTCATTCCTTATATACATCTGAGCTATATATAGCGCACCATTTCAGGTTGACACAGTGATAGTTTTGTTTTGCTTACACTATGAAGATCTTGATAACGTCTCAAAACATAATAAGCACATTTAGGGAGGGCCACTGTTCCCTGCAGCTTAAATACAGCAAATAAAATGTGAGAGGAAGCAAGAGTGAGTCTTTTAAGCATGGACCCTGGGTGTAAGACAAAATATATGGGAAATGTATTGTTAGTTAAAATATACACAGCATAAAAAACACCATGGACAGTATTTAAACACTGAAGACACAAAAGGATCAACATCCACTTTTCAGTCTGTTTATTGGGAATGTTGCAGTTGAACTTGTTTTAGGTGAATATTTATCTGATTCATTTATGTATATTCCAGCAACTGTAACTATTATTAGTGGCATTCAATGTACACTCACCTAAAGGATTATTAGGAACACCTGTTCAATTTCTCATTAATGCAATTATCTAATCAACCAATCACATGGCAGTTGCTTCAATGCATTTAGGGGTGTGGTCCTGGTCAAGACAATCTCCTAAACTCCAAACTGAATGTCAGAATGGGAAAGAAAGGTTATTTAAGCAATTTTGAGTATGGCATGGTTGTTGGTGCCAGACGGGCCGGTCTGAGTATTTCACAATCTGTTCAGTTACTGGGATTTTCACGCACAACCATTTCTAGGGTTTACAAAGAATGGTGTGCAAAGGGAAAAACATCCAGTATGCGGCAGTCCTGTGGGCGAAAATGCCTTGTTGATGCTAGAGGTCAGAGGAGAATGGGCCGACTGATTTAAGCTGATAGAAGAGCAACTTCGACTGAAATAACCACTCGTTACAACCGAGGTATGCAGCAAAGCATTTGTGAAGCCACAACACGCACAACCTTGAGGCGGATGGGCTACAACAGCAGAAGACCCCACCGGGTACCACTCATCTCCACTACAAATAGGAAAAAGAGGCTACAATTTGCACGAGCTCACCAAAATTGGACAGTTGAAGACTGGAAAAATGTTGCCTGGTCTGATGAGTCTCGATTTCTGTTGAGACATTCAAATGGTAGAGTCAGAATTTGGCGTAAACAGAATGAGAACATGGATCCATCATGCCTTGTTACCACTGTGCAGGCTGGTGGTGGTGGTGTAATGGTGTGGAGGATGTTTTCTTGGCACACTTTAGGCCCCTTAGTGCCAATTGGCATCGTTTAAATGCCACGGCCTACCTGAGCATTGTTTCTGACCATGTCTATCCAATTATGACCACCATGTACCCATCCTCTGATGGCTACTTCCAGCAGGATAATGCACCATGTCACAAAGCTCGAATCATTTCAAATTGGTTTCTTGAACATGACAATGAGTTCACTGTACTACAATGGCCCCCACAGTCACCAGATCTCAACCCAATAAAGCATCTTTGGGATGTGGTGGAACGGGAGCTTCGTGCCCTGGATGTGCATCCCACAAATCTCCATCAACTGCAAGATGCTATCCTATCAATATGGGCCAACATTTCTAAAGAATGCTTTCAGCACCTTGTTGAATCAATGCCACGTAGAATTAAGGCAGTTCTGAAGGCGAAAGGGGGTCAAACACCGTATTAGTATGGTGTTCCTAAAAAACCTCTAGGTGAGTGTATATATATATAAATATATATACTTGTGTTCCCTATTTCCGTTCCCTGATTGTCTTGTCCTCCCCTTACCCTTTCCCATTCCTTTCTGTGGGGCTTCAACCTTAGACCGGAGCTCGTAACATCAGTTATCACCATTTTACTCAATTACAAGTGATAGTTAAACATCTTCCAAGTCAGCATTTTATTGCATTTCCAAAGGCACTGTAAGTTATTTCAGTGCTAACATTAAAATTAAATAAACTTGCTTATAATTTAATGTTGATATAGATGACAAATTATTCACAAATGATACAGAGGTGCCACTTATTTCAACATAACTCATAATTTGGTGCTACTGTGCTTTTTAATGAAAAGCTGATAAAACTTCAAATGTGGTTCGATCATGTGTGTGGTCTGTGTGTAGACAAGGAAACAAAGGCACAGTAGCTGTTATTTTTTTAATTCAAAAGTCATCCAATTTGCTAATTTCCTTACATACCCACCCAACCATCCACCCATTCACTCCCTCACCCATCCATCCACCTACCTATTCACTCACTCACACTCCCATCCATCCACCCACTTATTCATACTCCCAAGTCTTCCGCAAGGTGTTGGCAGAACTCCCTGCAGAACCCAGGCTGCATGTCCTCATTAAAGAATCCCTGAAGTGATATCGATAAAATATCATCAGAACATTCATACTGTATCATCATCAACTTGAGTATCCTGGGCATTATAATATAGCCTAAACATCTGCATAATTAAAAATCATAAAATACTATTTTTACATAACTTCCATTGAGGTATGAGTCTGTTGTTGGTGTAATTTAATAGTATTGGTCACATTCTCCATAACTATTAGTAAAACAATTCGGGCATCATAATCAGAAAAACTCAAAACCACCTGTCAGTCTGTTTTCTACATATGCATTTGTGATAAATATTTTGCTATATCATTGATATCATTTTTAGGACATATGGCCCAGACCTGCGGTCCCTGAAACAAAAGAGAAACAACCTAGCATCAAAACGTACAGTCTGCGTTTTCTAGTGTTACGCTCTAAAACAAAAAAAAATATTTTATATGATTTATTCAAATGTTCTCAATCTAAGGGTAATTCTAAGGGCATTTTAAGCAAAAATAGAGCATTAATATAGGGATGTGACTAAAATTTTTAAAAGGAATAAAATGACATTTTCTTTATGTCATTGGAAAGACCTTGAAGAGACATTTCCAATGATGTAAAGACCATTATTCTGTGACATAAAATAAGAAAGTTATCGAATTTAAAAAACAGTAATATTGCTCGCAATTTGTCAAGAATCACCATTAAAACAATAGAAAATCTGTGACCCGAAAACAAATGCACTCTTAACTGCTTGTAACTTTCTTATTTCTTGTCCTATCTTAATAAATTTGGTATCAATGGAAAGCTTGTAAAAAGATGAAGAAGGCAAGAGCATTTTTCATATTAATTAAATAAAATTTATTTAATTAATCAAAATAATTAATATTCAATCACATAAAACGAGAAATAAGATGGCGGCCAGGCCTCCAGTCATTACCCATTATGATTATCTTGCAAACCCAAAATCAGGACTGCTAATCCATAAAATTGGATGAAACTTGCCAGACATTGAAATAAGATCATAAAAAATCGACTCATTAAAGAATTATGCTTCTCATAACTTATCTTAAGAAATTGCAGACGTGTTTCCGTGACTGAAATTTTCACTTTAAAAACTGATCGCTTTGCTGCTGCATCTTCGGGAAAATTTTCAGTTCGTCTTGAAGGGGAAGGTGTAAACTACATCACAATTATTTGTGTTTCCAGAAAAAACAACACATAAAACAATGACGAGCAACACAAGACACGCAGTGCACTGCAGCCCCATGCTCGGGTAGTATCACGGCTTTGGAAAAAATCCAGGTAGCGCGATATCGGGGATACGCGCATACCTAATTAATAGTAATGAAATAATGACTTGAATTACATCATGATAATTATCAATATCGTTTGATATGATCATGCTAAAAATATTTTGCTATATGGCACAGCCCTAATGGATGCTACCACAGTGGCGTTGCTAACTTGCTAATAACTAGACACCCATAGGAAGCATGCTGAACAGTCGTTTGAGCAGACAGTAATATCTGAGTCTTTAATTGTTAAGTCTTGTTAACTACACGGAAACTATATTATCAGTAAGAAGGTCGTTACCTCGTTACTGTAGTTTTGATAGTGAGTCGTCTAGATAGTCAGCTAACTGACGGAAACGTTTAACCAGCAGCAAAACAACCACAAACAACTATGTGGGTCCCACAGTAAAATCTTTGTGCAATAATTGACAGTCAATAGTGTGTCCAGCAGAAACATTGACAAACAAAATAATAGATAGGACTGGAATTACACTGGGACACAAATTAAAGATTTTTAGCTTACTAACATAACAGGCACTACAACGCTTCCTTTCTACGAGTTCGCTTTGGTTTCCGCTTTAATGTTGGACGTGGGCGTGGCCATCCAACCCCGCCCTCCCGCAGCTGCAGCCAGAGGCTTCTCCATAACGCATCGGAACTCCCTGGGATATCGTGCGTGTGACTACATTTTTTAGCCAATAAGGAAAATCCGTGTCGTCACGAAGGCGGCTCCAGTTTGTGCAGCCGGCGATCCTCGCCCGATCTGCGGACGCATGCGCACACTGGTTTTCCGTGTACGTCACTATTTGATCTGTATACCCATCTATGTGTATACCTGCCTGGCCGATAGGCGGGCGCATGCGCAATGCACAGATTTCCGTAAATGCCTGCCCTGCCTGATTATGTTTTGACGTTACATATTTGACAGATCATCATAATTGGTAATCATTGCTTTACTCTCAACTAAGATAAGCACAGACAATAATGCATTTGTAGAAAAACAGAATGGAATGTCTTATTCTAAGCAAGTGTATGCTACAATTTGTGCTCAGAAAATGTTCAAATGGCCACATACATTGAATGCCAATAATAATAGTTACAGTTGCTGGAATATACATAAATGAATCAGATAAATATTCACCTAAAACAAGTTCAACTGCAACATTCCCAGTAAACAGACTGAAAAGTGGGTGTTGATCCTTTTGTGTCTTCAGTGTTTAAATACTGTCCATGGTGTTTTTTATGCTGTGTATATTTAACTAACAATACATTTCCCATATATTTTGTCTTACACCCAGGGTCCATGCTTAAAAGACTCACTCTGTTAGGACTCCTTCTTAGAATCTTGCTTCCTCTCACATTTTATTTGCTGTATTTAAGCTGCGGGGAACAGTGGCCCTCCCTAAATGTGCTTATTATGTTTTGAGACGTTATCAAGATCTTCATAGTGTAAGCAAAACAAAACTATCACTGTGTCAACCTGAAATGGTGCGTTATATATAGCTCAGATGTATATAAGGAATGAAACAATAAGAGAAGAAATACTGGAAATGCAAATCTAAGCAATACAAGAACATAATAAAATATAACATATACGGTGTATATACCATTCATGCCAAGTAATATGTTGCTTTTGTTGACATAGTGTGTAATAAATAAACTGTTAATTTAATGTGCTAATTAGAACTTGTTTATTTTGCTTTTTTAAGCTATGGAAAAAAAGTGGGAAGAAATTTTCAACTTTTTGTCTGCGGGATCATACCCTGATGGGTATGGTAAGTCTCAGAGACAAGGCCTCGGGAGATATTCCTCCAAATTCACTCTGAAGGGTTAGTATAATAAACACTATATATCTGATGTTCTATCAATTTAATTCTGGCATTAAATAAGTATTACTTTCAATATAGAAGGGGAACTCTTCTTTGGAAGTAGGAGGGTCATCAAGACCAAAAAGGAGGCAAGGGAGCTGTTCAAGTAGTTCCACTCCTCTCCTATTGGCGGGCACACAGGTGTATTGAAAACCCGCACTGCCATGTGCTCCAGATTTTACTGGCTTGGCATGTCTGTAGATGTTGACAACTGGGTATGTTTTTTCCATATTATTGTTTTTTTAAATAAAAATAATATTTATTTTAAATATCTAAAATATTGTGTATGGTTTTTACTTTGATTATTTTCATGTTAAAGGTTTTGGAGTGTGACAAATGCCAAAAGGTTGGGAAACCTTTGACTATTGCTCAGCCACTCCAGTGTATTAAGGTAAATGTGTAATAGTAGACAAAAAAATCTCACAATTTACTTTGGGACCTTCATTGACTCTTTTGTGCAGCAACATAAGCAATCAATTTGCTATTGAGCAATGTTTGTTAGTTTGGATGATTTGTTTATTTATATTTTGAAAAATTGCTTGTCTAAAAGGTGTCTGCTGTCTGGGACCTTATTGGAATTGACCTGACGGGCCCATTGCCAAAAACATCAGAAGGCCACCAATACATTTTGACTGCCACTGATTACTTTTCAAAGTGGGTCGAAGCATATCCATTAAAAACAAAATCTGCTGGAGAGGTTGGACGGTATCTGTGCTCCATAATATATAGGCATGGATGCCCCAAACGAATCCTGTCTGACCAAGGCAGGGAATTTGTTAATGAAGTAAGCTTTTATTTTATATTCACAGTAATAATTATTAATACTCTCTATGTACTGTATCTGTCTATGTATCTGAATAAAATAATTACTGTTACTTTTCTTGCTGTTGTTAAGCTAAACCAGAAGCTGTGTCAGGTGCTAGGGGTTGAGAGGAGAGTGACTGCAGCCTATCATCCCCAGACAAACGGTCTGGATGAGAAAACTAATGACAACATTAAACGGTAAGTATTATTTGAAGGTTCCCTAGGGTACATTTATTTACAATATTTAATTTTTTTAGTAATCATGCTTGCGTTTTAGAGCCCTAAGGAAATTAGTCAACGACCAGCAGAACAACTGGGACTTGTTTCTGGACGCCACACTTTTTTCATTGAGGTCCAAAATTCACACTACAACAAAGCACTCCCCATTTCTACTTATGTATGGGAGAGAAGCATTGTTCCCCTCAGAGGTTCCAGTTGACTTGCCGGTGAGTGTTTACTTACAGCTCTGTGTGTAAATTTATATTATTATATATTATGAATAATGAAGATTTGATGACATCATATAAATTAGAAGTAGATGATAAATGATGAAATAATTCACTTATTTGGAGTTATTTATTGTGCTAGTTCATAGAGGCATTGCTTAGCATGCCTATGACATTTCCATGATTAGTGGTTACATCCTGGTATTTCAGTTTTCTCCCATAGCCTAAAGACTTGGATGTTAGGTGAACTGAAGATGTGAAATTGTTCATGTATGTCTTGTGTGTTACTCAGACTCTGTCGGTGACCTTGACTTCAGGAGGCAGTGATTAGCAGTAGTGTGTGTGGTTTAACAATAACTGTTGCGTAGTTGTTCTGTTGTATTTGCCATGCTTTTGGCCCTGTTATTTGTAGATTACTGTTTCTTCAACAGATGTACTAGTTTTATATTTATTTCTTTTTATTAAAAAATAACTTTCTTATGGTTAATGTCTAAGTTACCATATTGTTACATTTGCACTTTTAATTGTAGCTCACCACCATTATTCTTCCTGAGGAGGATAGTTACGTAGAATTTTTAAATCAGAAAAATCAAAAAATGGAGTCTGTTAGAAAAACAGCCGATGAGAACATAGAAAAGTCTCAGCAAAAACAAAGGGATGCATATGACAGGAAAGCCCAGAAGAAGTACAGAAATGTGGTGTACAGTCCTGATGATGAGGTTCTGCTTCTCAACATGAGGAAACGTGGGAGAAAAGGAGGAAGAATGGAGCCAGATTTCTCAGGGCCGTACATTATTGTGTCCATTAGTGGTAAAGTAGTTACCCTAAAAAATTTTGAGGGAATGACTTTGAAAAACAAGTACAATACCAGCCACCTCAAGCCCTACAGAAGAGGCCAGTGCACATATTCAGTTGTTTCTATCCTGGAATCTGAAGTGAGGAAGACAAAAGCTGATCAGCAGGATGCTTCTTCAGAAATTTCTTCAGAAAAAAAACAAGTTCCTTCACGGCCTTCAGTCATCTGTTTTGCATCAGCCAAAAAAGAGGAAACATTGCATGCCTCCAAAGAGGTTAAATCATGTGCTGAGGCAATACTGAAGATCCAGACAGATGCCACAAACACACAAGACGAAGGTCCTAACATGAACGTTCTTGTTGCCAGTTTGGCGCCAGTTCTTTCTTTGCATGATGTTGACCTTTTGGCTGTTCTGTCCAATTGGTCATTTGTTGCCAGTTTGGCCCCGGTTCTTATTGTACATGATGTTGGCCTGTTGGCTGAATGTGAAGTACAGGGGATGTACAAACTACCCTAAATAACTGAAACACATTCGGCATAATTCATGAGGCGACAAATTATTATAAAGAAAAATGAAATTTTAAGACTGCAAATTTTTTAAATTGACTTGTATAAGGAGGAAATTTTTGAAGGGATGTTATCTTTATGAATTTGGTTAGAATGAACTAAAATAATCCCATACATAAATATATCTAAATAGTGTTCCAAGACTCATAAACGCTTTTAGCCCCAATCATTTCTGATTAGGGTTACTCAGCCTGTTTCATACAAGCAGGATAAAAGGTCAATCAATCCTTACATGTCCATCCCCTGTACAATATTGCCTTTTCAAGACTATAAGAGCCCGTTGGCCATCTTCAACTGTTCACAGATTACGTTAAAACCACACATACAAATATATATTTCTTTCTTTCCAGTCATGAAGCTGTGGGCTGCAAGAGATCATGGGCAGGTGGAAGCAGCTGTGGGACCATACAAGCTTTATGACACTTCCTTCAGGACACTGCAAGGAACTAATTGGCTTGCTGATGAGGTTGGAGTGAAACACTGTTATTACTGTTAATCAAATTTGTTTTATGCTTTTAATTAATTCAATTTAATTTTTATTCAATACAGGTCATTGATGCATTGATCCAGAGGGAAAGGAAGGCCACTATGATCGAAAGATTCAACGTACAGTAGCTGGAGGTAACAAAACTTACGAAGAGAGTCTGGCTCACAATTGTTGCCAGTTTTCCTTTTTAGCAGACTGTATTCTGTATCTGTGTTGAACAACAGGAACTGTCTAAGACTTAAAGGATATGATGATGGGGGTGAATGGCAGTTCCAGACATTGGAGCACAACAAGCAGAAAGACTCCCACAGTTGTGGAGTTCTGCTATTGAAGGTAATTATAAGCCTTTCTTTATGATTTGAGGTTTTTAACTAAAGCTGGTCAAACAGACACATTTCAAAAATGTTGAAGGGTTGATTCATGTCATAATGTGTAATCACTATATTACAAAATCGTAATGGTAACAGTTTTAAGGTCTTGTTCTTAAATTAAATCAGTAACTTGTTTGTATTACGTGTGAGCAGTTAAACTAGTCATGAGTCTACAGATATTCAGGACATTATGTTTAGGAAAGATAATTCAAGGGTTCTTTTACAGTTTGCGGAGAACTACCTCACAAAAGGAGGGCTAATGGATGTGTTGACCAGTGAGTCTGCCATGAGAACTGCAAGGATGAACATATCCTGTGCTCTCCTTGAATACAGAGGTAATACAACGATATGATTCACATACAGTAATATATTTTATCATACAGCTCATAAGGATTGTTCTGCAAAAGTTCTGTTAATGTGAAAGGAGCATCCCAATGTTCTAAGGTCCAATACTTGTTTGAAATGATATCTGATTAACATCTTTGATATTGCATTTTGGAAAACCTAACATGATGCAACACACTTTCAAATTTTAAGTTAGGTTTGCTTGAAGAATTATTTTGTCAGAAGCCGCAAATATTAACATACTAGCAATAAAATAATTGAAAGGAAATTAAATATTGAGTGAAGATTATTTTCTTATGTTGAATAACAGCAGTATGTTACACCTAACACTACTATTGCTTTTTCAAAATACTGAAAATTAATCAAATGACTCATGTTAAAGCTTGTATATTAATGAGAACAACTGTGATTATAGGCAATGCAGAGGATTATTGCTTGGTTTGTTCCATGCTGGAAGATGATCCCAACAAAAGCACAATTGAAATGGTAACAATATTTCAACATGTACCATCCACAATAATATAATATCCTACTATGCTCATTTTCACTCATCATAATTTTGTTCTTGGGGTCTAGTAATATAACGTAACAAGTAACATATTAACTGCTTCTACACCTGCTTGGCCGCATTGGACCAAATAGTTAATTGAATCAGTCACTATTATTACTGTTTCCATATTCAGACTAATCGTTATGTTTTATTTTTCAGGTGCAGTGTGATATGTGCAGTCGCTGGGCACATTTTCAATGTGCAAAATACAATGAAACAATTGAAATAGCATATGTTTGTAAAAAATGTATAGATAAATAAGTATTGTTCTTTGGTCTTTGTTGGAGTGTTTTATTGTTCATTAATGTATGTAAATTAAAGCCTTTTTATTCTTCCTATGATGTGCTATTGTTTTATTTGAAATGCCCTCAAATAAGGTGCTTTATGGACCTTAAAAGCTTCACCTAATATGTTCAATAGAAAATATTACACATACTTTATAATGTTGTATGTAATATATATTTTGTTATACTATACTGTATATAATGTGTCAGCTTTGCAGTATATTTCAGTCCTTGGAAATGTGTTACTGATGTACCCATATGCATTATGAAGGTAGGATGTTTAGTTAGTGTTATTTACCCCATCGAGATGATCTACCCATGTGTATAATAAAGGTAGGATGTTTAGTTAGTGTTATTTACCCCATCGAGACGATCTACCCATGTGTATAATAAAGGTAGGATGTTTAGTTAGTGTTATTTACCCCATCGAGACGATCTACCCATGTGTATAATAAAGGTAGGATGTTTAGATAGTGTTATTTACCCCATCGAGATGATCTACCCATATGCATTATGAAGGTAGGATGTTTAGATAGTGTTATTTACCCCATCGAGATGATCTACCCATATGCATTATGAAGGTAGGATGTTTAGATAGTGTTATGTACCCCATCGAGATGATCTACCCATATGCATTATGAAGGTAGGATGTTTAGTTAGTGTTATTTACCCCATCGAGATGATCTACCCATATGCATTATGAAGGTAGGATGTTTAGTTAGTGTTATTTACCCCATCGAGATGATCTACCCATATGCATTATGAAGGTAGGATGTTTAGATAGTGTTATTTACCACATCGAGATGATCTACCCATATGCATTATGAAGGTAGGATGTTTAGATAGTGTTATTTACCCCATCGAGATGATCTACCCATGTGTATAATAAAGGTAGGATGTTTAGATAGTGTTATTTACCCCATCGAGATGATCTACCCATGTGTATAATAAAGGTAGGATGTTTCGATAAGGTAGCACCAATCGATAGATATATCTGTCGAAATAAACTACGGTAGGATACTTCGACAAAGTAGGACAAATCGTCAGAACACCGGCCAGCCACGGCACCCATTCATAGCCTTTAGTGCACTCATGCAGTTGACGGAAATCCGTCATAGCGACTGAGAACTTTAATCCATGCATTAAGGTGCACGAACTAAAACGCATTTGCATTTCCCTGTGCCGAAAGTTTTCCTCCTTTTTCACATCGTAACTTCATCCAACATAATGAACTTTCGATGTACAAACTATTTTCCAATCGTAATAATGAGAATACATACATTTGTGAAATTAACAGAGAGCACATTCGGAGATTCAATCGTCACCGTAAGACCAAGCCTAACATAGAAGAAATAAACTGAGATAATGTAGGCTGCTTTACATGAAGATAAAATGTTGAACGCTAACATACAGAGCTGCAAAAAAATGTGGCTAGTTGGTTAGCTATCTAGTGCTCTCAAAGTTCACTTTAGAAATAAAATAAGTTACACAGAACAACCCTCTTCTCAAGCCCTCATATCACCCATGTAATAATCAATGTATACAACTTAAATTACATTTAGAAATGAAAATCTGGTTTTCTTTTTTTACAAATCAACTGCCTGAGACACGTACCTCTCCCAGCCAGGTATAACGCAGACTGGCGGGAGTTCGTGAATAACGTGGTGCAAACCCTGTTGAGCCTCAGGGGGCGCTATTATGACAACCGTAAAACTCCCAATACCACAACCATTGCTACATAATCAATATAATAAAGCATATAAAATCACGTCTTAGCATTCCAATTAATTCCAAAATATTTACAGTAAAAGACCGTTAAAGTGGACTCGCTTATAACGGAATATCTATAACGGACGAGGTCCGCTGGTCCCTTCCGTGCGCCTTTAAGAATATGTAGGAAAAGAATCGGATATGGCGGACTCACATATTATGGAATTTAGCTTATAACAGACAAACAATTTGGTCATCAGGGCCGCTTTTAGCTGTAGCTTTGTTCGGCTATATACAACGGACATGCAGCTACGCCAACAAGGCGCCTGGCGTGCCGGTGATATCCAGCGTAGATACGTAGTCGGGATTATTAATAGTCATTCATCTGCTCAGGTAAAGTTGGATTACTACATGTACAATATAATAATCTGTACCACAAGTGTGTCTGCTGGGGTGGGGCATGAGTAAATGGTGTCCTGTAGTTGTGTTCTGGGCATACAGCAACTCTGGAAATAACAAACTGTTTTGCCAGGTCCCTTGAAGCCCGTTATAACGGTATTTTACTGTAAAATAAAAACGTACGTATATTACAAAGGTCAAACATGAAATGCAATGACTGAAATTGGAAAAAAAAAATCCGTTAAAATAATATGAACAGGAAGATATATTTTTTATATTTTGTTTAGTCACTGTGTACTTTCAAAGTTTATTACTAAAATAGCAAAGACAAGATACGGTTATTTGTGCTGAACATTTCACACGGAAAGATACCAGTATCTAACTCGATTTCGCACCGTGTGAAATATTTCTACAGCTTTTGTAATTTCGTATTAACTGCAGTTGAACCCTATGAGTAAAGACAGTTGAAAAGAGAAAGCAGATATGGCACATCAGTTAAATGAGTTTTTCCTTATAGATGTCCAAATTTCCAGTTGCCTACTGAGCTTTTTAAATTGGTATTTTAAGTGAAAATATTAGCACCAGTTGATCCGTCAGTTTGGGTTACTCGTAATATCGGTATTGTACCAGCAGCTGATTAACTCACTGCTGGTACAATACCGATATTACGAGTATCACATTTTCTGTAAAATGTGGTTTCTCTCAGTTGCCGTACAGAATCGTGGGACATATTCGGTCCTCCGGAACACCAACCGAACGTCATGTAAACGCAATAGCATCGTTTTCCTAGCGTTCATCGGGATTTTGATGCCAAGAAAACATTGCATGCAGCGTTTATTTGACGCCACCTGAACGCGTAGCTGGCCAAACGCCGGTGCTGAACGCCCGTGTGGTCGCTTTGATTTGCTCCAATGAGCAGAAAAAACGGTCGGCGTTCATGCGGCACTCACCTGACAGAAATAACAGAAAGTATTTTAAATACATTTTTGTGTGTTGATGTTGTACTACTGGGTTACTAAATACTTGTAAGGTACAGTTGCTAAGTGTACCACATTAACCTTTGACATATAATTATGTTGAAGGGGAGCCACTGCCAGAAATATAAGTATTAATGCTCACCCCCTTCTGCTCCCTAGTTTTTAGTTACCTAGGTGATCATCTGCGGTAGGAGGTCCCTAGTTCTGGTTGATTTTCATTTGGAGGTCCGTGGTTCAAAAGAGCTGGAAAACCTCTTATTTAACTCTATCTGCAAAACCCATATTTATTAAATGTCACATCTGCATTGTTTTTCAGGACCCTGTTCACCAGTGGCTGGAATGTCAAGGGGAAGCGTGAATACGTAATCCCAGGCATTTCCTCCGAAGCACTAGGGCTAATCATTGAGTATGCCTACACGCATACTGTGCCCATCACGGTGGACAATGTGGAGAGCCTCCTGACAGCTGCTGATCAGCTGAACATCCCAGAGATCCTGCAGACTTGCAGTGACTTCCTGGAGGACCAGCTCTGCGCCGACAACTGCATTGGCATCTGCAGAATTGCTGACGTCTGCTACTGCCCCAAGCTGCACCAATCAGCCTTCCGGTTCATCTTAGAGAACTTCACAGAGGTTGCCAGCACGTCAGAGGAGTTCCTGGAGCTCTCCCTGCCCCAGCTATGTGACATCATTGAAAGGGATGAGCTCAACGTCAGACAGGAGGATGTGGTGTTTGACGCCATCCTCCGTTGGGTCATGCATGAGCCTGCCAGCCGCAAGGCCCATATTTCAATGCTGCTGCCCAAGGTGACTATAATTTTACAATGTTCTCAATGACATGTGGAAATAACAATAGAACGCAAATTAAGTGAAGTTCCTAGTTCTTATTACTGTAGATAGAAACTAAACCTTCATTTTCATGTCCACTGAGTCTACAACGTAGACTTCCAAGTATTACCATCGGCAGTACACCCTGAGAAACAAATTAACGGGCAACATAAGACACTCAAATGTCTTACATGAAACAAGTGTCTCCATCTGATTTCCTGTGTAGGTGCGAATGGCTCGTATGAACATTGAAGACTTCATGAGGACTGTAAAAAACAATGACCTTGTGAAGGCCAGTGAGGAGTGCAGGGTCATCATTAGTGAGGTTTTGAAGTCCATATATGAGCTGGAAATTAATGTTCCACCATATTCGGACTTTCAAAACCCACTGACCCGTCCACGTCTGCCCTCTGCAATCCTGCTGGCCACTGGTGGTTCCACCGACAGCCCGGTCAATGGGATTGAGGCCTACGACACCCGGGTCGACCGCTGGCTGGACGTCACGCAGGAGGGGGACATCCCCTGCGCCTACCATGGGGTTGTATATCTCAAAGGGTTTGTGTACTACATTGGGGGCTGCTACAACGGAACCTGCTTGAACACCGTCAGAAAGTTCAACCCCATCACGCGGACGTGGCACCAGGTGGCCCCGATGCTCTCGCGCCGCTGTGAAGTGAGTGTGGCCACGCTAGATGGCTATATTTATGCCATGGGCGGCTTTGATGGCCACGGAGACCTCAAAACGGCTGAGCGGTATGACCCAGAGACCAACAAATGGAGCCTTATCAAGCCCATGAATGAGCGGCGAAGTGACGCCAGTGCCACCACCATACATGGCAAGGTGGGTCAATGTAGGGGCATCTGGGTGTGTTGACTCTCATTTTCCCCAAGAATTTGATTATTATACACATTCAGCAGGTCTCCTTCTGTTCAAATGACAGATTTTAGTATATAATTGCCAACTTCACTAAATTTAAGTATTTGGATGAAACTTAAATCACTTTGCATAACTGATCTGCATTAGTGGCACATTGAGTAGCACTGTGGTTTCATAGTTTAATAGCATGAGTAAATGAGTTCCGATCAGGCTCTGTGTTTGTGAAATTCCTCCGACAATCAAAAACTTGTGAGATACATGAACTGGTCTTGCTGCACTATCCGTAGTACGTAATTTGATGTTTGTGTCACAATGATGTTTAAATCCCCCAGCTTGTACATTGTTCACCATGACCCTGTAGTAAATAAACTTTTGATGGGAGATAGATGTATGGATTCAACATGAAATAGCAAAATTTGCATTTACTCTTTCCACATCTCTTATCACCAATCATACAAAGTATAGCTTTTTTGCTGGTTTTCCTAGGTATACATCTGTGGAGGCTTCAATGGGATTGAAATCCTATCTACTGCTGAGTGCTACGACCCACTTACTGACCAATGGACCACGATTGCACCAATGAGAACTGCCCGGCATGGCCTTGGAGTCATTGCTTTTAATGACAAAATCTACGCAGTGAGTGACTACTGTCTCGTACCTTGAACCATGGGTGTCAAGTGTCATGTTTTACCAGTGACAGTCACAATTTTTTAACTTTGCTGCTATTTCATGGCCATACGATGTAAATGTCACAGACTGAGATGCATCTAAACCAGTGGTTCTCAAACTGTGGGGCATGCCTGTAGCCAGGAAAAAATGACAAATCCATTTCACGTGTGAGTAATAAACTAACCTACAAATCTGTAGAATCTTGACAACTTGACCATTTAAATTCTAAAATGGACAGATTTTTGACATGAAATGAAAAACAGGCAACACTTTTAAGACAAAGACATCGTCTTAAGGTAATCACTTAAAACCGAAGTTTAAAAGACGGTGAGGTCTGCCTAGCTGATATTGCTCTTACTGCATTAATTCAAATTCATCTTCTTGATATATTTTGCTTAAAGACAGTTTAATAGTTTAATAGAAATTGTTTGTGATGTTATATCAATAAATTAAAAATGTGAGGGTGGGGTGTCTGGCTGATCTGAAAGATGGTTGCTTAGGTGGGGGGTGGGGGCATGAGGTTTCTTCTGCTTCCAAATGGGGGCATGACAGAAAAAGTTTGAGAACCACTGGCTTAAACCAAACAAAACAATTTACTTCAGTATCAGAAATAACCTGCTGTGAATGCTTATCTCAATACACATAAAAATATATGGTGCCTTCTTTAGCCACCCTGCATTCATTTCCAATCTATAAACGAATGGGTAGTACGGTTTAGTTTTTTGATTACAGTTATATTTTGTAGTTCGAGACATTTTTGTTCAGATTGTTGCTTTTTTCACTGTTTAACTGCAAGCATTTTTGTAGTAGTAATAATAATAAAAGCAAAAGATTTAAGCATATGCAGTCATTTGTGACAGCTGAGAAATGCTGTCACCCAACTCCCTCTTGTCACTGCAGTTAGGCTGACATGTATATCAAACACAAATGAGTTATACACTTGTGTCATACATAGACAATGGGAGGTTCTAAGGAACCTGGTATCTTAAACCTAAAATTCCTTAAACGTAGTTTATGACTTTGGGAAAGGTGATGTTTGCCCATCCCTTTGGTATCTGAGGAATCTGTTACCTTTGGCATCTTGCAGGTCGGTGGTTCCAACGGTTTGGAGAGTCTGCAGCGTGTGGAGGCCTATGACCCTCTGACAGACCGCTGGCGTGCTACGGCCCCCATGTTTACCCCTCGCTGCAACTTCGGCATTGAGGTGGTGGATGACCTGCTTTTCGTGGTTGGGGGCTTCGATGGGTTCAAAAGCACGACAAAAGTGGAGTGCTATGATGCTGAGACCGGCAGTTGGTACCGTGCCCAAGACATGGGCATACCCCGCAGCGGCCTCAGCTGCTGTGTAGTGCCGGCGCTCCCCAGCATCGTAGAGTACGCTGCCCCGCGCGAGTCCCTGATGAGCACCCAATAGGCGAAAAACCCATCCGCCTGAAAGACAATGCCCAATGGGTAACCCTATACTACAACCCCATGGAATAAAGTTTTCTGTTGCTATGACTTATTTTCGTCAACTGAGTGCACTAAAAGTTAATAATGAGATTGATGCATATCCGAAGGAAAAAAAAATGGCGGGGGGAGGGGCTATACTTATGTGTATTATATATACTATATGCACTTTATCTTTCTTTATCTTTATCTTTCTGTGATGTTAGTACTTATTTCTTTTGTATGTATAGCACAGCCGGGGGTACTTTTTGCCAGAAAAAGCATTTCACTGTATTCTTCATAAAAATAAACATTATGATTTTGGCAGTTTGCTTAAACCTTGACGGCTGCGGAGAAGCCTACAGGCTGTAAGCTATTTCTCGACGCTTGTTCAAGATGCCAAACTTCATAGTAAGGAGAAAATAATTTCCCAGCATTTAGTGCTACATCCGTCTCAAAGGCTTTTAATGTCCCAAAACAAAGACGAGATCTGCAAAAGGGTGAATGGCACGGGCTTCTTGTTGCCTGGCGTATCCAATAATAATAATAATAATAATAATAATAATAATAATAATAATAATAATAATAATAGGCTAGTAGTAGTATATTTTACACTTTCAAAAATGATGGCACACTCGCTATAGCTGCAGTGTATTGTGGGTCGAATCGCCATTGTGGGTGTATACAACTCAAATGCCAGTATTTGTGTGCGGCATTATCTCTGGTAAGATGGGACACTCATGCTTCAGTTATGGGAAGCTGTGCTGTTTTTATATTGTACATATAAATACAGTAGTATTGGAGTAGTAATGGAGTCTATGCTGTGATATTCACAGTTACTCTGTCCGGCACAATTTTAATGGCTTTTTTTTATTATCTTTAAGCAGACAAAACATCTTATGTTAACATACCCAAGTCTTTGCTCTTCTACAGTAAATATATTGTCTATTCAGGGAGATTTGGGCTTAACAGCCAATTGGTAGAGAAAAACAAACAAGAATTTGCAGGATGTGATTGCTACATTCATGCAGTTGTAAAAAGCATGCCAATGTATTAAGTAATCCAAAGTATTCAGAAAACGTTACTCACATTGAGTAACTTAATGGAATACGTTACAAACTACATTTTGGGGCATGTATTCTGTAATCTGTAGTGGAATACATTTTAAAAGTAACCTTCCTAACACTGCAAACATATCTGGTACCCCCTGAAAGGCAAGGCCTAGGCTATATCTCAACCAAATTTGGTCAACTTTCACTGTAGCATTTTTAAGAAAATCCACTTTGAAATCCATGGGTTTACATTACATGCATTGGAATATATGAGCCAAGTTTGACAGGTAATTTCTCAGGATTTCCATAAAAGGTACAAACATCTCTGCTACCACATGAAAGGCAAGGCCCTACACTATACCTCCACCAAATTTGGTCAACTTTCACTGTAGCATTTTTAAGAAAATCTACTTTGAAATCCATGGGTTTACAGTACATGCGTTGGCATATTTGAGCCAAGTTTGACAACTCATTTATCAGGATTATCCCCGAAGGCATAAATATTTCTGGTACCTGCTGAAAGGCAAGGGCCTAGGCTATACCTCCATCAAATTTGGGCAACTTTCTCTATACCATTTTTAAGAAAATTCACTTTGAAATCCATGGTTTTACAGTATATGCATTGGAATATATGAGCCAAGTTTGACAGGACATATGAGCCAGGAAATAAATTATTTCGTTCATATATACTGTATATATATATATATATACACACACACACACACACACAGTGGTATCTCAGTTCTCAAACTCATTAGAACTCGAATTTCTTAAAAGTCGAACCAACCAGTTTGAAAAATAATTACCTAGAGCTCGATCTGAATCTCAGAAGTCAAACTGCCAACCTAAGATAACTTGTACGTGTGGAGAAATGAGTCACACGGCACGTCTCTCAGCGGAAACAAAGGGTAAAGCTTCAGTCTCAGCCTTGCATTCGCTGTGATAGCATCCTGCATGTTTACACTAGCTGAATACATATATTTAGACAGTAAAAATACATTTAGACAACGATAGACAGTAACAGTAATTGTTATATAATAAAATACTTTTAAAAATAAAGATTTCTTATTCATTATTTTAATATTAACAACAAACCATTAATAAATTTAATTATAATAATATTGTCGGGCCGAGCAGGGACGGAACTGAGACAAAGGTGCAGACGTCAGGGTATCGGGGAATACGGGGTTTAATTATAGGCAAGGCTGGCAAAACGCAGACGGACAATACAATGACCGGACTGGGGAAACAAACTGAAATGCAGAGGAAATACAGAGGACTAATGACGAGAACCAGAAACAGCTGATCACATGGGGATTCCACACGGGGTTAACGAGGGGGCGTGGCACACGGAAGAAGCGGACGATTGGGGCAGGACACATTGTTTTTTTTTAACATTGTTTGGACCACTGCAATCACACACACTGGCACTGCCCACCGTGCTCATTGGCCCGTTTACTCCTCATACACACGGTGGGCACACGCATACATGCACATACACTACATACAACAGTAAACATTAACCGCTATACACAGCACATTTATAATCACACAAGCGATTACTGAGAACTATTCACAAGCTGACATCAGTCCAACATTTGGCGCTGCCCGCTGGTACCTCTGCACTACAGTATTTATTTACTCATAAACTTTGCCCAAGTTCTGCCCTGGGTTTTAACCAATTAATAAAAAGAAACACAAAAACATGTAATGGTAATGAAAATTAATTCAGCTTTAGCAATTTAATGATGCATCCACCTTAATTATTAAAAAGTATCGATATCGGTATCGTATCGGCGATACTTGCCCTATATTTACTTGGTATCGGATCGATACCAAATCTTGTAGTATAGCTGAATTAATTTTCATTACCTTTAAGTGTTTTTGTGATTTTTTTTTATTAGGTAAAACCCAGGACAGAATTTGGACAAAGTTTATAAGTAAATAAATACTGTAGTGCGGAGGTACCGGCCAGCAGCGCGGCATGTCAGAATGATGCCAGCTTGTAAATAGTTCTCAGTAATCGCTTGTGTGATTATAAATGTGCTGTGTGTTATGTCATGTATAGTGGTTAATGTTTATTGTTGTATGTAGTGTGTGTATGTGTGCGTGCGCCCACCGTGTGTATGAGGAGTAAACGGGGCGACGTGCACGGTGAGCAGTGCCGGTGTGTGGGTTGTAGTAGTGCGGGTGTAATAAACGCCATCTGATGATTAAACCCCGAACTATCCGTGCTGTTTAATTATTGCGAGCACGACTCAGCGACCCATTATTATAATACTTTATTATAAATATTATAGTGTGTGTGTGTCACGCCCCGCTCCGTCCGCTCCTAGTGTGCCACACCCCCTCATTATCCACGTGTGCTTTCCTGATTGTGCCCAGCTGTTTCCTGTTTCGTTTGCCTAGTCTTGTGTATATGAGTCCGCGTCTCCCCATGTATGCCAGATCCGTCATTGTATTGTTACCGTGTTTATGCCTGTCCGTCATCCCTCCCTTAATAAACCCCTTCTGTCCGTGTATACGGCTCCATTCGCCTGCTTGCCAGTTCGTCGTTGCCCGAACGTGACAGAATGACGGATCTCCACAACAACACGACGCGGGAGACCGAGCACCACCGGCTCGGTCTCCTGCAAGATTTCGTGTATTGGCAATCCCAGGCCGAGGTCCTGGAGGATCCGGTAGCCCTGGAGCTGGCCACCCGGGGCGCGGACCTCCTCAAGGAAGAGCGCCCGCCCGGACAACAGTACCCGCTGCAGAGGGCACGTAAGTGCCTTCGCCGCCTGAGCCAGCGCTTGGTTAGCAGCCGGGAGAAGCGGAGCAGAGAGCTGGCGGAAGCAGCTCCAACGCTCTACCTAGGAGCCTGCTCTCTGCTCCCCGCCTGGGAGGACACCGCCGCAACCAGCCTGGCCAGCTTCCCGCCGGAGAAGCCGCCTCCCTTAGAAGCGTACTTCTACCGGCCGGAGCGTCTGGGACACGGAGGAATACGCGCCGTAAGAGACGCTATTCCCCGGGTGCCGAGAGCCCTTAAAGGAACAGCGCCAACACGCTCGGCATCCCTCCTGCCTGCTCCGTACCTGCATGCTCCGGACCAGCCCGCGGCTGCGCTGCCTGCTGCCGCCGCCGATCTGCCCGCGGCTGCGCTGCCTGCTGCCGCCGCCAATCTGCCCGCGGCACCGCCTGCTGCTGATGCCGCCGCTCTGCCCGCGGCACCGCCTGCTGCTGATGCCGCCGCTCTGCCCGCGGCACCGCCTGCTGCTGATGCCGCCGCTCTGCCCGCGGCACCGCCTGCTGCCTCCGCCGATCTGCCTGCAGCACCGCCTGACCCGCCTGTCCAGCCTGACCCGCCTGTCCAGCCTGCTGCAGCTGCCGCCGCTCTGCCCGCGGCACCGCCTGCTGCTGCTTCCGCCGCTTTGCCAGCGGCACCGCCTGACCCACCTGTCCTGCTGGACTCGCCTGTCCTGCTTGACCCACCTGACCCGCCTGTCCTGCCTGCTCTGCCTGCAGTCCCTGCAGCTGCCACCACTCTGGCTGCGGCACCCGCTGCGGTGCCCCCGGCTGGCCGCGAGATGGCGGCACCCGCCGCGGTTGCACCCCCTGCTGGCCGTGTGCTGGCGGCGCCCACCGAGGCGCCCCCTGCTGACCGGACGCCCGAGGTGCCTGCCCAGGCGGCCCCTGCTGGTCGCACGCCTGCAGCTACCACCGCTACGCCTACGGTGCCCGCTGCGACGCCCCCTGCTGGCCGCGTGATGGCGGCGCCCGCTGCGACGCCCCCTGCTGGCCACGTGATGGCGGCGCCCGCTGCGACGCCCCCTGCTGGCCCCGTGATGGTGGCGCCCCCTGCTGGCCCGCTGCGGCGCCCCCTGCTGGCCAAGTGACTGCGGCGCCCCCTGCTGGCCGCACACCCAAGCTGCCCTTCGAGGTGCCCCTTGCTGGCCATGTGACGGCGGCGCCTGTCCTGCCGGCACCTGAACTGCCCGTCTCGCCTGTCCTGCCGGCACCTGAACTGCCCGTTTCGCCTGTCCTGCCGGCACCTGAACTGCCCGTCTCGCCTGTCCTGCCTGCACCTGAACTGCCCGTCTCGCCTGTCCTGCACCTGAACTGCCCGTCTCGCCTGTCCTGCCGGCACCTGAACTGCCCGTCTCGCCTGTCCTGCCGGCACCTGAACTGCCCGTCTCGCCTGTCCTGCCGGCACCTGAACTGCCCGTCTCGCCTGTCCTGCCGGCACCTGAACTGCCCGTCTCGCCTGTCCTGCCGGCACCTGAACTGCCCGTTTTGCCTGTCCTGCCGGCACCTGAACTGCCTGTTTTGCCGGTCCTGCCGGCACCTGAACTGCCTGTCCTGCCCGCGGCCCTGCCTGAAGCCGCCTATCCGGCCACGCCCGCGGCCCTGGCTGCCCCGCCTGCGGCTCTGGCTGCCCCGCCCGCGGCTCCGGCTGCATCACCTACGGCCACGCCCCCTGCTCTGCCCGAGTCTACACCCTCGGGCACCTCCTTCCTGACTCCCTCGCCCTTGCCCCGACAAGGCCAACACCACCCAGGACCCCGCCTTTCAGTGTCCCGTAAGGGCAGAGGACACAGGCGTCGGGTCCGCGTCCCGCCCTCCCTGCCCCCTGGCTCGCCCGTTCGGCCCCTGGCTGTAGCTCGGTGGCTGCCTGCGGGTCCTCCGGCTCGGGGTCGGCGGTCGCCGCCGGGTCCCCCCCTGGATCCTCGGTGCCGGTCCTCGGTCCCTCCTCCGGCTCCATGTCGGTCGCCTCTGGGCCCCCCTGCTCCGGCTGGGCGTCGGACGGCGCCTTCGCCGGCTCCGGCTGCGCCTGCCGCGGCTTCCCCCTCCTGCCCGCCTGCACTGGTGTTCCCTCCTGCTCCCTCCGTGTCCCCTCCGTCACTCCCTCGTCCCGTTCCCTTGGCCCCCGGGTGGTCCCCTCCTGCTCCCTCCTCCCTCTCCCCTGCGGCCCCTCCGGCCGCTGCCCGTTGCCCGCCTGGGCTCCCTCGGGCTCCCCTTTGTCCCCCTTCCGTTCCTGTCTGGTCTCCCCTGTCTGCTCCTTCTCCCTTCGTCCCGCCTGTGTCTGTTCCTCGTCCCTTTGTTCCTCCTCTGTACACTCCTGGCCCCTTCGTGTCGCCTGTGGGTGTCCCCTCTGTGTCCCTCTTCTCTGTTTGCTTGTCTGCGTTTCCTGTCCTTTGTCGGGTCTTGTCGTTTTTCTCGTCTTTGTTCCCTGGTTTTGGTTGATGTTTTGCTTTGTCTTTCAGGTCCTGTTCCCCGGTTTCGTCCCGTCCGTCGCCTCCTCTCGGGCGCGCCCGGTGTGCGCGCCTTTGGGGGGGGGTTATGTCACGCCCCGCTCCGTCCGCTCCTAGTGTGTGCCACGCCCCCTCATTATCCACGTGTGCTTTCCTGATTGTGCCCAGCTGTTTCCTGTTTCGTTTGCCTAGTCTTGTGTATATGAGTCCGCGTCTCCCCATGTATGCCAGATCCGTCATTGTATTGTTACCGTGTTTATGCCTGTCCGTCATCCCTCCCTTAATAAACCCCTTCTGTCCGTGTATACGGCTCCATTCGCCTGCTTGCCAGTTCGCCGTTGCCCGAACGTGACAGTGTGTGTGTGTGTCTCTGTGTGTGTGTGCGCCCGCGCCTGTTTGCTAGCCTGGCGCCGCTGAGTCACGTGACAGCTTCAGTTTTGGCACTGATTTAACGCCATAACTTTCGCTCTATTAATGTACAAAATATGTGCGATTCGAACATCTCATTAATGCATGGGCGTCGCCGCCATTAAATCTGATAGGGACGTGTCCCCCTCACATTTCATGATTATTCGTTTGGATCCCCCCACATTAGTTTTATGCCAGTGTGTCCCCCCCATTCAAAATGCTTCTGATACCCCTGCATTAATGTTGTGATTAGATGGCTCAACCCATGATTTGTTCATTTTCAGAAATAATAGTGTTGGAAACAAACTTAAAAATGGGGTAGTACGTGATGGCTAGCTGCTCGATTTTTCCCATTTTATTATTTGGCCCAATACTACATGTAAGCTTTGTTTGATTTAACCATTTGACAATTCCTTAGGGGACAGTTGTTACCCACTGAAGTCATGGCTTCTCATGCTGCTAGCAAACCCATAGAATGCAGAGGAGCGGCGTTATAATGTTGCCCCCAATTTTCGGGCTCGGCGGTGGTGGAGCACACTGTAGGGCAGCTTTCAGGCTGCTGGCGCTGCCTGGACAAGACTGCTGGGGTGCTGCTATACATGCAGTCCGCAAAAAGTGTGTTGCATAATCTGGCACAATATCGTGGCTTGCCGGTATCTGAAGAGCTTAGGCAAGATGAACCTGACCCTGAGCCACCAAATTTTCCACCAAATGGAACAGCGTTACAACTTCAGTATCACACAGCGTATCATTTACATGTTTTAATTCATTGGCAACATCTTACAGCATTCACAATTTCTTTTTGTGACTGCAGCACAATGCTTTTGGGCCTTAGTGTGGGTTTCAACATGGCTGACCATTCTGGTCTATTACATAGACTTTAATTTGATGTTAGGTCGTGTGGAATGATGATGAAGTGGTTTAAATCCTATTTGACCAATCAGAATCAATATGTTCAGGTGTCCGATAAATGTACTCCATCATCAATATCACTGGTCAAATTTGGTGTGCCACAGGGATCAGTATTTGGTCCTGTATTGTTCTATCTCTACATCCTGACATTAGGTAAGGTAATCAGAAAACATAATGTTAACACATAACATACTGTAACTACGTGACATTGTGGATATGATTTTTGTACCATAACATCATGAGTACTGCCTTCAATCTGCCAACTCTCTGGCATGGAGAACAGACTCATTGATGTAATTTGACTTTGACCATGGGGTGTGTCACTGACACACTGACAACTAAGCCAAAATTCAGTGCACTGAAAGTACCCGGATGGTGCAAGTTAGTGGTTTATCTGTACTTTGTAAGAACTGGAGCCACATTGTCTCGTCTCACTGTATACATGTATATAGTTGAGATGACAATAAAGTTCACTTTGACTTTGACTAATGTACTATCGCTGGGTAGTCCACTGTAAATGACGCCCATGTTGGAAGATGTAAGAATGGAGTATTTTTAGATTATCCTGTTGGTCTCTAGGTAGAAGATCTATGTCAAAGGTCTGACTGGTACACCATCAACATCTGTTACTCCATAAACATCCTCCCGTGTCCTATTTTGGCAATAACTCAAACTTATCTGTAAATGTGTATTCTTCATTTCGCCTGTGTTTCTCTCATTTTTCCACAAGATGGTGACAAACCCTTGGTGAAATTATAATTTTATTTTATATCTCAAACTCCATTGGTCATGCAGACTTGAAACTTAGTACCTGGGGGTTTTAGACAGTGCTGATACAGGACTTCCAATCCCAAGTTGCTAGGGGTCTCCATTCTTTATGTAGCCACGAGGTGGTGTTAGATGAGTTGGGACAAAGTGTGCCACATTTCTCCACCCTCCTATAGAGTGATGGTTTGATGACATAAGAATTATGGATAACACTTCATAATAATGTTCAGTTATACCACATATATAAGCCTTTAGTTAAACATTAACTAATCATTTACAAAACCTCACTAAGACATTTAGAAGCTTGTAGTTAATGAACAAATCATTTACAAATTCTAAGACATTTCTAAGACATTCATAACATTTAATTAAGGGTTAATTAATCATTTACAAAACCGTAGTAAACATTTATAAATGAATTAAAGGAAATGATCACATACAAATCATTCTTAAATAATTACTAAGCCTATAGTTAATGATGAACAAATCATTTACAAATTCATAATCATTTGTAATAATGATTAAGTAGTAATGATTTGGGTAACACTCTACGAATGTCATGTCTATAAACATCTATGAACAAATTCATAACACATTATCACCATTTTTATTATGCATTATGAATGCCTTATGAAGCTCTCATCTATAATGCAGTATAGTTACATTCAACATGCAGTACAAAGCATCCTTAATTCTTTTATTATAATGCATTATGAAGGTATCAATAAGAGCTTCATTGGAGCTTATATTATATTATAATCAACACTGTAATGCCTTATGACTGTCAATATAAGATGCTGTAATGCTTTATTAATTCTTATACCAACCATTATACCATATTAAGAAGGTATCTATATTGCATTATAGATTAAAGGTTTGTCAATAGGTCTATATCAGACTATAGTATCTATACATATTGGTTAATCATGAACAAATGATGAAGCTCCTAGCATAAAGGTGAATGGAGGCTAATAACAATGTGTGACAGAGTGTGACAAGGAAGACTGTAGCCTGTTTTTAAATGTTTTGTACACCATTTATAGACTTGCTAAAAGATTTCTTGCATGAGCATTCAAGTCTGAAAGCATGAGTGTCACACCAGCTGTGTGAGAGGTGTGTGGCAACTCTGTGTTGCAATACCTTTATCTCCTCTAGACTGGACTACTGTAATGCACTTCTCTTTGGGATTCCTAGCAAGAGCCTGCTGAGGCTCCAATACATACAAAACTCTGCAGCTAGGATCCTGATGAGTGCGTAAACATGAGCACATCACTCCCGTCCTCCACTCACTTCACTGGCTTCCCGTCTCCACCAGGATTGAATATAATGTTTTGCTTCTTACACATCAATGCATCCATGGACATGCCTCCCCCCCCTACCTCAAAGAACTTATCAACCCACAACGCGCAACACGTTACCTCCGTTCTACGCACTCAAACCTCCTCCACACACCCAGAACCAATCTGAAGACTATGGGAGATGGGGCTCTCTGTGTTGCTGCTCCACGCCTGTGGAATGCCCTCCCTGCCTTCAAGAGGGCACCACAACCCACTGACTGTTTCAAAAAGCGTCTTAAGACATTTCTTTTTAACAAAACCTTTGGTTCCCCCACTTAGGGGTTTTAAATTTGTTTACTTTTAAATTGTTTATTTTGTCTGTTTTATTTTAACTTGTAGCCCTTTGAGATCCTATGATGTAAAGGGCATTATAAATAAAAATGTATTATTATTATTATACTGCTACGTAATTGCTAACAAGGCTCATATGTAGCTGTGGCCAGGGAAATCACACTCCACACACAAATACAAATTCGGGTCTTTATTCCCTGTATCTACATTAGATATTCAAGTAGCCAAAATGAAAGGCTTTTCCAGAAAACAAATAAATCCACACTTTTCAATGTTTGTGCAATACAAAAGCAAAATAAAATTTATAGTAAACCTCAAGCTTTACTCTCCTTAGAGTGTGTGCAATACAAAAGCAAAAATCAAACATAAAATAAAATGCTGTAGCACTGTAGAATAAAAACAACTGTCTTTAGGGTGCCACACAAGTGCAGCAGTTTAATATTTTTCAAGGACTGTGACTGGACCACGGTGAGTGACCTTGAACTTTGAACTGTCGCCTGTTAGAAAAAAAAACTGGGGGATGAATGTAGGACCTGCAACAAATTGAAATATCATATAGCATACTGGTAACATGCAGGACATTCTAATTATCTGCAGAACTACTGCATTTTTTGAGGATGTATTAGATGCAACTAAACTGTCAACCACAATGGGGATGACGAGTAGTTGATTGGGGGTTGCAGAAGTCTTGGATGAGGAGTGATGTGCCATGCATCACAGAATGAACCCCGCCATAAAAAATAAATACATTTAGGTCCATATATATTTGGACACTGACACAAGTTTTACTATTTTACCTGTTTACTGAAATATATTCCAATTGAAGTTATACAATGGGCATGGACATAAAGTGTAGACTCTCAGATTTCATTTTAGGTATCCACATTCAAATTGGATGAAGGGTTTAGGAGTTTCAGCTCATTAACATGCCACCCTCTTTATAAAGGGGCCAAAAGTAATTGGACAATTCACTTAAAAGTTATTTCATGGATATGTGTGGGCATTTCCTTTGTTCTTTCATGATCAATTAAGCAGATAAAAGGTCTGGAGTTGATTTGGGGTGTCTTGTTTGCATTTGGAAGATTGAGGTGTGAAAATATAACATGCAGTCAAATGAACGCAGTATGTAGGTCATCCTTAGGGTGCGAAAACAGAAAAAAACAATTTTAGAAAAAGCCACAACATTAGGAGTGGCAAAATCCACAGTTTGGTACATCCTGAGAAAGAAAGAAAGCTTTGGTGAATTCCACGGACGACAACAGTGGTGAATGATGGCAGAATCATTTCCATGGTGAAGAGAAACCCCCTTTGTAACAGCCAGCCAAGTGAACTACTCTCTCCAGGAGGTAGGCGTATCAATACCCAAGTCTACCATAAAGAGAAGACTGCATGAAAGCAAATACAGAGGGTTCGCTGCAAGATGCAAGCCACTCATAAGCCTTAAGAAAAGAAAGTCTAGAATAAAAAAATATCTAAAAAAGCCAGCACAGTTCTGGAACAGCATTCTTTGGACAGATGAAACCAAGATCAACCTGTATCAGTATGATGGGGAAAAAAAGTATGGAGAAGGGCTGAAACAGCTTATTATCCAAAGAACACCTCATCATCTGTAAAACATGGTGGAGGCAGTGTGATGGCTTGGGCCTGCATGGCTGCCAGTGGCACTGGGTCTTTAGTGTTTCTTGATGATGGAAGCAGCCGAATGAATGCTGAGGTGTTCAGAGACATCATGTCTGCTCAAATCCAGCCAAATTGATTGGATGGCGATTCATAATACAGATGAACGATGACCCAAAACACACAGCAAAAGCAACCCAGGACTTTATTAAAGCAAAGAAGTGGAATATTCTTGAATGGCCAAGTCAGTCCCCTGATCTCAACCCCACTGAGCATGCATTTCATTTGCTAAAGACTAAACTACAGACAGAAAGACCCTCAAACAAACAGCAACTGAAAGCTGCTGCAGTTAAGGCCTGGCAGAGCATTAAAAAGGAGGAAACCCAGCGTCTGGTCATGTCCATGAGTTCAAGACTTCAAGGGATTTCAACTAAGTATTAGAACTGAATATTTTATTTGCAGTTATATTCATTTGTCCAATTACTTATGAGCCCCTGAAAGGAGGGGATCGTGTAGAAAAATTACTTTAGTTCCCCACATTTTTATGCAATGTTTTTGTTCTACCCACTGAATTAAAGCTGAAAGTCTGCACTTCAACTGCATCTGACTTGTGTCTTTTAAAATCTATTGTGGTAATGTACGGATAATGCATAATGCATTCACTTGAGAAAAAATAATTCTGGTCTGTTTTTATGTAAAAAGAAGTGTTGTGTTTTTCTAAATTAACCTCAAAAACTCTAATTTTGCCTAGTTTAGAGCTCGATTTCACTTCCACAATGTCACACCTTAGATTAATCCAGTTTTATTTTGGTCTAGGTTTGAAACACTGGGAAATACTCACTGTTTTAAGTACCATAGATGGCATTGTTACTAGTTTGTCGACTTTGCACAGGCACCTCAAGGTTTTGCGGTTGTTCAGACGGAAATCCCATTCTGATGTGCAGGACATTGCAGTGTTTCTCCAGGATCAGTTGGACCAGTACGGCATGCTTCACGGATACAAGATGATGCATCTGAAATGCATTCAGGCTGGCCATGTGGTGAATCAAGAGACCATGTATCAGACCATGTATTTTTTAAAGAAAACAGTATCTCGTTAATTCAAAAGAAGAGCGTATTTTTTTCCTGCATGAAAACAGTATCTCATTAATTCAGAAAAACAGAGCATATGTCACGTTGCGCAAGAAGGCAAACAGGGAAGCAGGGAAACAGAGCCAGGAGGTCAGAATAACAGGGATTTAATTAGGGAAACAGGACCGGGGAAGCAAACAGACGAACGTTACATGACATCAAAATGACTAATCTGACAAGACTGACTGAGACTAGGACTAAATACAAGAGACAAGGCAAACGGAATAGGGAACAGGTGACAACAATCAGGATTCCGACAGGAGGTAATGAGGGGGCGTGACACACAGGAGGAGCGTTCGGAGCTGAACGCGCACACCGAGCGCGCCCGAGGGGAGGCGACGGACGAGACGAGGGACTGGAACTGGAAAACAAAAGCAAGACATCAACGAGGAAGAGGGAACAAAATCGAGACACAGAACAGGCACAGGGGCAAGACCCACGACAAAACCCCACACAAGACCGGAAACCCAGACAGACAGACAGAGAAGGGGGACACGGAGGAAGCACCCACAGGCGACACGAAGGGGCCAGGAGTGCACGGAGGAGGAACACAGGGACAAGGAGGAGAAATAGGCGGGACGAAGAAAGGAGGAGCAGACAGGGGAGACCAGACAGGAATGGAAGGGGGACAAAGGGGAGCCAGAGGGAGCCCAGGCGGGCGACGGGCGGCGGCCGGAGGGGCCGCAGGCGACAGGAAGGAGGGAGCAGGAGGGGACCACAAAGGGAACAAGGAGACAGGGCGAGGGACAGACCGAGGGGACACGGAGGGAACAGGACGGAACACCGACGAAGGCAGGCAGGAGGAGGAAGCCGAAGCAGGTGGGCCCGGAGGTGACCGACATGGAGTCGGAGGCGGGACCAAGACCGGGGGACGAGGCCGCGGAGGGGGACCCGCAGGCAACCGCCGACCCAGAGCCGGAGGAGCCGCAGGCGCGCCCCGAGCCCCAGCCAAAGCGAGTGAGGGCGAGCCAGGGGGCCGGGTGGGCGGATCCCAGGCCCGACGCCTGTGTCCCCGTCCCATACAGGAAACTGACAGGCGGGGTCCAGGGGGGTGTCTGCCTCGCTGAAGCAAGGGTGAGGGAGTCTCGAGGGAGGTCCATAGGGCAATCCCCGAGGGATCCGATTCAAGTCCCTCCTCCTCCCCGGAGGAAGGAGCAGCAGTCAAACAGTTTGGGACCTCCTCGGGGACAGTGATCAGGGCTGGGGGAATTAGAGGCAGGGCCTCAGGTGAGGTTGTCGGAGCCGCGGGCGTGGCCACAGGCTGGACGGGCAGTTCAGAAGAGCAGGGCTGGATGGACAGGACATGAGAGCAGGGCTGGACAGGAGAGCCGGGCTGGACGAGCAGAGCGGTGACCTCAGGCAGTGCTGCGGGCAGAGCGAATGTGCGGCCATCAGGGGGCGCTGCAGGAGGAGCGGCGGCAGCAGGCCGCAGACGCAGCTGCCTCAGGGTTTCTTCCACCCGGGCTAGCTGTTGGAGTGGGGAATCAGGGGCTGCCGTGGCAAACTCCCTGCGGAGTTGCTCCAGGAGCGGAGCTGCCTCCAGGGAGTCTCTTATGGCGGGTTTGCCAACCACCCGCCAGTACCGTTCCTGCAGGAGGTGAAACCTGCTGACATCCTCCAGACAGGGCTGTGGCTCAGGAACCCCATGGGATGTTGCAGTAGGCACCTTGGCCGTGTGGCCTCGGCGGGCGCCGCCATCACGCGGCCAGCAGGGGGCGCCTCGGGTGTTGCCGCAGGCAGAGCGGCGGCAGCTGCAGGGACCGCAGGTCAGGCAGGACAGGCGGGTCAGGCAGGACAGGCGGTGCCGCTGGTAAAGCGGCGGCACCTGCAGCAGCAGGCGGCAGGGCAGCGGCAACAGGAGCTGATTGCAGATCCGGTGTGCCTGGGACTACCCCTTTACGGGCGGTACTCGTGGCGTCTTCCCCCACGGTCGTAAGGGAGCAGGCTCTGCCTCTCCTTCTTGCCGCGTTCAGCGTTGCTTACGCCGGTTCCTTCTGGAGCTGGGGGGTTGAGCGGCCGAAGCAAACAGCCACTCTCTCTCTCAGCCGACGAAGGGGTTCTTCCACCCTTACGAGAAGCTGTTTCTCACTGAGATTTTCTCTCTTCTTCAAGAGCTTCCAACACTTCTTTACGAGCGGGCGCGCCTCTGGATCGTCGCGGAGTTCCAGCAGGTTGGTCCAGTGGATCACCTCTTCGTCGATCGAGAGGTCCTCCCCGACAGCGATGAGCTTGGTTGAGAGATTAGTCATTCTGTCACGTTGCGCAAGAAGGCAAACAGGGAAGCAGGGAAACGGAGCCAGGAGGTCAGAATAACGGGGATTTAATTAGGGAAAAAGGACCGGGGAAGCAAACAGACGAACGTTACATGACATCACAATGACTAATCTGACAAGACTGACTGAGACTAGGACTAAATACAAGAGACAAGGCAAACGGAATAGGGAACAGGTGACAACAATCAGGATTCCGACAGGAGGTAATGAGGGGGCGTGGCACACACGAGGAGTGTTCGGAGCTGAACGTGACAGCATATTTTTGTTACATGAAAAATTTATCTCAGAAATTCTGAGATAATTATGTCATTAATTCAGAAAAAAAGAGCAGAATTATTTTTTCTTAAGTGAATGCATTACGCTTCCATAGTAATGTACAGAACTTAAAAATTAAAAAACATCTCTGTCCAAATATTTATGGTCCTGACTGTAGAAATAAACTTCTTCATTTAATGCGTTGTGTGGGAGCTGTTGCCTGCATTCTCAGGCTGGCCACTGGTCAGTCCAGAAAATAAAAGTTTTCATTTGTGGGTAAGTTCATATCTGTCTAAGCCTGACAAAAAATAAAGCCATATACTTTGTTCTGCATCAGTGTCTGTGTCCTGTAGATGCCGGATGTAATACAATTTCATCTTGATTGTTGACAAGTAGCAGGCAGTTTTCTGTTAAGATAGAACTTTTCAACTTTTCATGTATCACTGAAGCTGCTTTCATTATTGCATTCAAATCCTTGCAGAGGTATGACACATCTTGGGGAATCTTCAGCTTTTCTTGCAATATGTACTGGCCAGACTCCACAGTAATACTATTTGGTTTATCTTGTGTTTCTAAACACTGACTGCAGTTATCCTCTATAGACAAATGAGATTAAGTTCTGATTGCTCCCGTCTCGTTTTGAGCTTGTTATGATCCCTTTAATTTGCGTTTTTCCCCATTCTGTCCTCCTAATAAACCCCTTTGTGCTGGAGCCACACTGTGGAACGTCACCTTTTTCTGCCTATGCTGTGCCTTGCCATAACACTGTACTCATTCTCCTTTAGATCTTGTTTGAGTTTCACCAGACAAGGTGTCCGTGTCTAGCACCACCTTTGGACTGTTTATACGTTGGGCACAACATGTCCTATGAATTGTTGGTATTGTTAAAAAAGAGCTGCTTGCAGGATAGGCATGTAGCCTTAACGGAGACACACTCACCAAATGGAAGTCTGTGGCTGTTGCCCAGATTCACACAATACAACTGAGCTGACTGCTCACTCTTAACATGGACACCTTTTTCACAAACCATGTTAATGTTCGGTTTTTAAGAAGCAACACGCCATTACTTTCGCTGGTCCTGCCGAGCAATCTTGCACTTTAAAACACTACTTTACTATTTTTACCACACAGTTAAACACCTGTTTGTAACATTTGGGACATGAAACAGTAGTTATTTAATGTACTACCCTGTTTAAAAATGAAAAGAACACAGACGGGAGACATCAGTGGTGCATGTAGTCCAGGTGTTTCTTTATCTAAACTAATGTTCCCGTTAGGCCAGAGGTCGGCAACCTTTTTAAAGCAAAGAGCCATTTTCTCCTAAATGTCTGACCCAAGATTTACAAAAAGCCACAATGGGTAAAGAAGGGGGATTGAGATACAATTTTTTAATGTGATATGTGTATATATGCATTTAACACAAAAATAAAAGTTCAAGTACTTACAAAAACTATAATAGAAAAACTATTTTGTGGGGGGGCATCTCAGGTTTAAATCAGTCGGACGCGTAACAGCGCAAAGGTGACTAACCGTACAACACTGATTAGTTCTATAGCGATAGTCTTCACCCTCATCCCATCTTTCGTTTGGCTCTGTAGTCATCTGCTCTTCACTCTGCTGACCAAGCCATGCAAAATGTACTCACCACTCTGAACTCAGCTGGCTATAATATGTAATTTGGAGAAAATATAATAATTTTTACGAAGACCTGGGAAGGCATGTTGATGATTTACTACAAAAAGTATATGAAACAATTAGGAATCCCAATAAATGTTGAAGCATACATCCAATCTCAAGTGCTTAAGAAAACTCCGGAAAACATAAAATTTAACCAAAAACGTTTAGCTTTCCTTGTTTTAGTTTCCCTTGGTATTTGTGCAGGAGGGCAGGCAGTGACTGACATGGGGAAATTTAAAGATGGCGGCTGCCCCTCACAAGTGGTTATAATCAGGTTCCAGTTGCCCCAAAGATGTGGAAAAGACTACCTTTTGCACCTCTTTTGGCCTGTTTGAATTTTGCAGGATGCCATTTGGGTTGTGCAATGCACCCAGCACTTTCCAGAGGTTGATGGACAGGATTTTTTGAGATCAACGGTTTCAGGCTCTACTGTTGTATTTAGATGATATAGTCATCTTTTCCAGCTCTTTCCAGCAACATCTGGAGCAGACAGAGATGGTGCTGGGCCTCCTTCAACAACATAACCTCAAGCTGAAATTATCGAAAAGCCATCTCTTCCAGAAGGAAGTGAAGTACTTGGGGCATGTGATCTCAGCGGCCGGAGTGTCTACAGACCCAGAGACGGTTAGTGCTGTTGCTAGCTGGAGGAAAGCTATCAGTCTCACGGATTTGCGTTCCTTTCTGGGCTTTGCCTCTTACTACTGTAGATTCGTGGAGGGATTCGCCACTATTGCAGGCTCCTTGCATAGGCTAGTAGGCCTTTGCCAGGAACCAAAGGTGAAAAGGGCAAAGAGAGAATTCTGCTTGGTTGTGCAGCTCTGGGATGAGTCGTGTGAGCAAGCCTTTCTTAAGCTGAAGGAAAATCTGGGCAGTGCTCCAGTCTTGAAGCATGTCGATTTTACGAAGCCTTTTATTCTGGAGATAGATGCCAGCCATCTGGGTCTGGGGGCTGTCCTCTCCCAGGAGGAGAATGGACAGCGTCGGCCAGTAGGTTGTGCTAATTGTGGGTTGTGACCCTCGGAACGCAATATGTCTAATTACAGTTCCATGAAATTGGAACTTCTGGCTCTGAAATGGGCCGTGACTGAGAAGTTTAGGGAGTACCTGCTAGTCACTAATTTCATAGTCTTCACAGACAATAATCCCTTAAGCTACCTGCGGACCGTCAAGTTAGACAGTTGAACAACAGTGGGTGTCCCAACTAGAATTATTTAACTACAAGATTAAATATTGACCGGGGAGAGTGAACACAAATGTGGATACCCTGTCCTGTTTGCCTTCACAAGTGCAGAGCGAGATCCTGGTGTCATTGGGCATTTCTGTCCCGGCTGTCACCCCTATAGAAGCCACAAACGGGTCCCTCATGGCCTTGATCCAGGCTGTGGGACCAGTGCTTATATGGGAGAAGGCGGACTTAGTCATGCTACAGGCCTTGGATCCTTTGATCAGTACAGTGTTATGGTTTTCGAGGAAAGGAAACCCCCCAACTCCGGCAGAGGTGAAACAGGGCCCTGAGGGGCTAAGGGAACTGGCCCGGAAGTGGCCGCATATGTGTGAGGAGCACATACCTCTCTACAGAGCCGTGAAATTACCCCCAGAGGGAGAGAGTGTTTTACAACTGTTACTCCCTAGTAGTTTACAAGAGGAGGTTTTGAGTAGTCTTCATGACAACCATGGCCATCAGGGGGTAGAGCAGACTGTTGTCCTGCTAAGGCAAAGATGTTATTAGCCTAAGATGTGGAAGGCCGTACAGCAGTGGTGTCTCAAATGTAAACAGTGTGTGGCAGCTATAGCTAGTCAGCTCAGGTTTTGGATCTACAAGAGACTCTAGACTTCACCCTGATGGATCGGGCTAGCAACGGACAGGAGAATATTCTGGTGGTGACAGATGTATTCTCCAAATTCACCCAAGCCAATGCCACTCTGGATCAGAGGGCCAGCATGGTAGCTAAGGTCTTGACGGAAAGATGGTTCTAACAGTATGTAGTACCCAGCCATATTCATAGCGATCAAGGCCGAAGTTTTGAGAATTAATTATTGAAAAAGTTGTGTGACATCTATGGCATACAAAACACCAGAACTACACCTATCATCTCGAAGGCAATGGTCAGTGTGAACAGTTTAACCGTACTCTGCATGAACCTTACCTCCGGAACAAAAACAGAAATGGCCACAGTGTCTGCCCCAGCTCCTGTTTGCCTATAATACCACTGTTCATCAGTCTACCAAGCACTCTCTCTATGAGCTTATGTTTGGACAGAAGCCCAAGTTACCAGTGGATTTCCTGTTAGGAATGACAGACGAGGCCAAGGATAGAGATGTTGCTCACTGGGTGGAACAACATAAGGAACATTTGGCTTCTGTCTATGCAAGTGCAAAGTGGCAGCTGGAGCTTAGGGGCCCAGAACAAGACCAAGACTGTGGTGAGCTTTTAACCACTCTGCCCCATGGCATGCTAGTGTGTAGAAGGAACCGTCCCACTGGAAGAAACAAGATTCAGGACGCTTGAAGAGCAGCGCATTACGAAGTGATTGGGTGTAAAGATGACCGTGGGAATGTCTATCAGATTTAGCCATCAGGTGCAGTGGGCCCAATCAAGCAAGTACATTGGACAGAACTAAATCCTATACCTTGTACTCAATATCCAGCTTCGGAGGAGGTTGGAATGGACCCTGCAGTATGCCAAGAGGCAGATTCATCTGATGACAAATCTATAGTAGGAATGGTGTCAGGGTCAGCTCCTGTTGTCTCAGTGTTTTGTGTCCTTTCCCGGTTTGACCACCAGACATCGCTGGCCATCCTTGGCTGGTTGTTTGTGGCAATCATTTCTGTAATTAAAGTGTCAATTTTTTTTTACCTGTGATCAGAATTCTGCCACTTCCGTTGAGCATCAAACATTTCTGCTGCAGTGGGCTGTATTAATTTGGCTGCAGAAGCAGCTACTGCTTTTTCTTCCTGGGCATCTTTATAAACCTGGAGGTGGTGACACTTCAGGTGACTTCACAAATTCGTGGTGTTTTTCTTTTTTCCTTCTTCAGCTCCCAAGCTCACCAGTCTGCTACAGATTTTGCACCTGGCTTTTCCTGGTGTTTACTTGGTGAAATGCTGCCATAAAGGATTTGATTTCTGTTCAGCCATCAGACAATTACTAAAACAGAAGAAAAATGTAAGGTGAGCATTTTTATTATAGTGCCTTCATCTTCAATAAATTCTACAGTTCCAGTATTCCATGCACATTAAAACAATTACACTCTAATACATTTTGAAAGAAAAAAAAAATGCTAGTAACTATATGCATAACCCCTCGACAAAGAAAGCGTTTCAAGTCCCACTCCAAAGTACCAAATTACTGAAGAAGTACTTCTGCTGGTTTGACACTTTCGGTACTGGAACCTTTAGTACTGGTACTCGATCGGAAATGCGAAAGGACCAAAAGTACTGTACTTGGTGCAGTGGAAAAGCGCACCAAGTTTTAGTGAAACTTAAACTCTCTGTGCTGTTATGTCTGGCCAGTATGAAGATATGAGAAAGCCTGATCTCAAATCAGCTATTGCAGTCCTTGCAATTTTTCAAGTTCAGGGAAGGTCATTTTAAAAAAGTAGTCCTATACAATTACTAAGTACCTGGTGAACAATGTGGTCAGTAACCTAATCCAAGTATCACTATTGTCATAATCACATCCGGGGAAGCAAGAGCAGGGAGACGAAGAGCCAGAAATTCGGGGTTAATTGGGGAGAAACAGCACATTCGGGGCAGACTGGCAGCAACGATGGACATTAGTCAAGTCAAGTCAACTTTATTTATAAAGCCCTTTACGTACAGCAACCACTGACCAAAGTGCTGAACATAGGAACATAAAGTACATAAAATCAAAAAATAAATAAAATAAAATAACATAACATAATATAACCACAACTAAACATGAATATGAACAACAACTAGGGCTGCACGATATTGGAAAAAAATTACATTGCGATATTTTTTTCCAAACGATATATATTGCGATATTGAGAGCCATCAATCCAGGCTAAAGTCAATAATTACCAATAATTACATATTAATAATTTCACTAATAAGCAAGCTTCATTACAAGTGACAAAAAGGTCACTTAATATTTTATTCCAAAATTCGAACATTTCTGTAAACACAAAAGCAGAACACATTTTTAAATAAAACAGCAGCTTTACGCCAACCCCCCTGATTGGTTTACAACAATATAACTTAAAATAAATATATTTTTTATAAAACAACTTATAAGCATTTTGGTTCACAATCTTTTTAGTCGACTTTTCTTAGCCAAAGTGCCAAAGTAAAACAGTGTTGGTCATTATAATCATGGCTAAATATATGAAATAAACAAAATGAAATAAAATTTTTATATATTTTGTATTAAATCTTCTAAACAGAAAAGCTGAACACATTTAAACAGCAGCTTTGCAACACCAATCCCCTTGATTGGTTCATAACATAACTTCAATATATTTTTTTTTATAAAACAACTTATAAGCATTTTGGTTCACAATCTTTTGTTTTTAAGTCAACTTTTCTTAGCAAAAGTGCCAAAGTAAAACAGTGTTGGTCATCATCATAATCATGGCTAAACAAAATGAAATAAAACCTCTAAACTGAGTATTCTTTAGCATGATCATGATCATGCATGCTTATGTATGCTGTATGCTTTGCTTACTCAAGGTTTTTAGCTAAGAACACAAGTCTATCAACCTTTGCAGGCTTGAGGCAGGTTCGTTGGCAAGTGACGATGTTGCCACTAGTACTGAAAAGTCTCTCTGACGGCGAGCTTGTCGCAGGAATACATAGGTATTTGCGGGCAAGTCTGGCGAGATGAGGAAAGCTTAGTTTGTGTACTTTCCACCATGCAAGTGGATCCTCCTCTTTGTCTATTGGAGGTGTTAGCAGGTAAGTGTTTAACTGCTTCCAAAGCATCCTTTAGGGTCAGAGAGGAATCACCCTTTGCTTCAGTTTGTCTCTGTTTAAAAAAGCTTCCCAATGACTTCTTTGCTTTCTTTGCCTGGGGTGCACTGGTAACGTTGGGCTCCACGTCAGTGCTGCAGCTTGATTTCTCCTGGCATTCCATCATCTGTGATACCACTCTGGCCTTAACTTGGGTCTTCTTGTCTGCACTGATGAAGTCCATCTTGAACCGGGGGTCCAAAAAAGATGCCATATCTAGCAGCTTCTGAGTATCATCATCTTCGTATTTCTCATTGAGGTAGTCCAGCATCTTCTTCTTTATGTTCTTGGTCAGGTCTGTGTCTTCCTCTCGCATTTCCAGTAGTGAAGTGTTGAAGAGCTGAAGAACTGGCTTTACAAAGGAGACACTGACGTATTCATCCCCTGAAAGTACATCAGTGAAATCCAGCATTGGGCCCAGTGACTTGCTTACAGATTCCAGCACATCTATATCTTGCCAGGTTGGAATTAGATGCCGCAGCTTCTTGTCTGCAGACAGGACCTGAGTTAAAGCCTGCTGCTGCTCTAATATCCTGCTGATCATCATCTGTCTGGAACCCCATCTTGTTTGGCATTCTGAGATGAGACAATGTGATGGTAGATTGAGTTCCTTCTGGACTTTTGCCAGGGCATCGCTGGCCTTCCAGCTGTGAGAGAAGTGGCTCACCAGCTTCTTGCAGACTCCTATAGCACGATCAATGCGGCCATCCTTTTTCACTGCATTTTCTAAGCGGAGAAAACAAACAAAACATTGCGAACTTTAATTATTGAAGCACACTGTTTTATTTCAAACAATAAATGAAGAGCTCTTTTCCAAAACGCGATAAACGCCAATAATAATTTCCTTGTTTAAAATGTACTGCAAGATGCAGTTTCTTTCCAAACCCCAATAAGCGCCGAACTTAATTTTAGCCTAGTGAACGTTCTTGCAATCCAGCGTGGCTGCGCTCTTAACAGATGTTTATTCATTAGGCTATAATTCCTCAAAATAAGTAAAAAAATCTTATTCTCTCTCTCTCTCTCTCTAAGTTTTCGGTGCTGATGCAGGACGCGTTCATGTAAACGGCACCTAAAAGCTGTCACAAAGAACCAGCAAAAGTAATGATTAGGAATATGTAAAGTATTGCAATGAGACATTTTAATTGCCCCCCCCCTGGAGCCAGGCCTGGGGGTGGGGCTCGATGGCGAGCGCCTGGTGGCCAGGCCTATACCCATGGGGCCTGGTCGGGCACAGCCCGAACAAGGCAGGTGGGTCCCCCTTCCAATGGGCTCACCACCCGTAGGAGGGGCCATAGGGGTCGGGTGCATTGTGAGCTGAGCAGTGGCCGAAGGCGGGGACCTTGGCGGTCCGATCCTCGGCTGCAGAAGCTAGCTCTTGGGACATGGAATGTCACCTCTCTGATGGGGAAGGAGCCTGAGCTGGTGCGCGAGGTTGAGAAATTCGGGCTAGACATAGTCGGGCTCACCTCGACGCACGGCTTGGGCTCTGGAATCAGTCTCCTTGAAGGTGGTTGGACCCTTTTCCACTCTGGAGTTGCCTGTGGGGAGAGGCGCCGAGCGGGGGTGGGCATACTTATTGCCCCCTGGCTGGGCGCCTGCACATTGGGGTTTACCGCGGTGGACAAGAGGGTAGCCTCCCTTCGCCTTCGGGTGGGGGGACGGGTTCTGACTATTGTTGGGGCATATGCGCCGAGCGGCAGTTCAGAGTACCCACCCTTTTTAGAGTCTCTAGAAGGGGTGTTGGAGAGCATTCCTGCTGGGGGACTTCAATGCTCACGTGGGCAATGACAGTGAGACCTGGAGTGGCGTGATTGGGAGGAACGGCCCCCCCGATCTGAACCCGAGTGGTGTTCTGTTGTTGGACTTCTGTGCTCACCACGGATTGTCCATAATGAACACCATGTTCAGGCATAAGGGTGTTCATATGTGCACTTAGCACCAGGACACCCTAGGCCGCAGTTCGATGACTGACTTTGTAGTCGTGTCGTCGGACTTGCGGCCGCATGTCTTGGACACTCGGGTGAAGAGAGGGGCGGAGCTGTCAACTGATCACTACCTGGTGGTGGGTTGGCTCCGCTGGTGGGGGAGGAAGCCGGCCAGGCCTGGCAGACCCAAGCGTATAGTGAGGGTCTGCTGGGAACGTCTGGCTGAATCCCCTGTCAGGAGGAGTTTCAACTCCTACCTCCGGCAGAACTTTTCCCATGTCCCGGGGGAGGCGGGGGACATTGAGTCCGAATGGGCCATGTTCCGCGCCTCCATTGTGGAGGCGGCTGACCGGAGCTGTGGCTGTAAGGTAGTCGGTGCCTGTCGCAGCGGCAATCCGCGAACCCGCTGGTGGACACCAGTGGTGAGGGATGCCGTCAAGCTGAAGAAGGAGTCCTATTGGGCCTATTTAGCCTGTGGGACTCCAGAGGCAGCTGACGGGTATCGGCAGGCCAAGCGGGATGCGGCTTCGGCGGTTGCTGAGGCAAAAACTCGGGTTTGGGAGGAGTTTGGCGAGGCCATGGAAAACGACTTCCGGACGGCTTCGGGTGGGAAAGCGGTGCAACATCAACACTGTTTATGGTGGGGATGGGGTGCTGCTGACCTCAACCCGGGACGTTTTGGGTCGGTGGAAGGAGTACTTCGAAGACCTCCTCAATCCCACTAACACGCCTTCCGATGTGGAAGCAGAGTATGGGGACTTGGGTGTGGACTCCCCTATCTCGGGGGCGGAGGTCGCTGAGGTGGTTAAAAAGCTCCTCGGTGGTCGAGCCCCGGGGGTGGATGAGATCCGCCCAGAGTTCCTGAAGGCTCTGGATGCTGTGGGGCTGTCTTGGTTAACACACATCTGCAGCATCGTGTGGACATCGGGGGCAGTGCCTCTGGACTGGCAGACCGGGGTGGTGGTCCCCCTCTTCAAGAAAGAGGACCAGAGGGTGTGCTCCAATTATAGGGGGATCACACTCCTCAGCCTCCCTGGTAAGGTCTATTCGGGGGTTCTGGAGAGGAGGGTCCGCCGGAGTGTCGAACCGCGGATTCAGGAGGAGCAGTGTGGTTTTCGCCCCGGCCGCGGAACAGTGGACCAGCTCTATACTCTCCGCAGGGTTCTGGAGGGTTCATGGGAGTTTGCCTAACCAGTCTACATGTGTTTTGTGGACTTGGAGAAGGCATTCGACCGTGTCCCTCGGGGAGTCCTGTGGGGGGTGCTCCGGGAGTTTGGGGTGCCGGGCTTCCTTTTAAGGGCTGTTCGGTCCCTGTATGACCGGTGCCAGAGTCTGGTCTGCATGAGCGGCAATAAGTCGGACTTGTTTCCGGTGAGGGTTGGACTCCGTCAGGGCTGTCCTTTGTCACCGATTCTGTTCATAACTTTTATGGACAGAATTTCTAGGCGCAGCCAGGGCGTTGAGGGTGTCCGGTTTGGTGACCTCAGGATTAGGTCTCTGCTTTTTGCAGATGATGTGGTCCTGTTGGCCTCATCGGACCGTGACCTTCAGCTCTCGCTGGGACAGTTCACAGCCAAGTGTGAAGCAGCTGGGATGAGAATCAGCACCTCCAAATTCGAGACCATGGTCCTCAGCCGGAAAAGGGTAGAATGCTCTCTCCGGGTCGGGGATGGGATCCTTCCCCAAGTGGAGGAGTTTAAGTATCTCGGGGTCTTGTTCACGAGTGGGGGGACGATGGAGCGGGAGGTCGACAGGCGGATCGGTGCGGCGTCCGCAGTGATGCGAGCGCTGCATCGGTCTGTCATGGTGAAGGAGCTCTCGATTTACCAGTCGATCTACGTTCCTACCCTCACCTATGGTCACTAGCTGTGGGTAGTGACCGAAAGAACGAGATCGCCAGTGCAAGCGGCCGAAATGAGTTTCCTCCGCAGGGTGGCTGGGCTCTCCCTTAGAGATAGGGTAAGGAGCTTGGTCATTTGGGAGGGATTCAGAGTAGAGCCGCTGCTCCTCCGCATTGAGAGGAGTCAGATGAGGTGGCTCGGGCATCTGATTAGGATGCCTCCTGGACGCCTCCCTGGTGAGGTATTCCGGGCATGTCCCACTGGGAGGAGGCCCCGGGGAAGACCCAGGACACGCTGGAGGGACTATGTCTCTCGGCTGGCCTGGGAACGCCTCGGGATTCCCCCAGAGGAGCTGGATGAAGTGGCTGAGGAGAGGGAAGTCTGGGTTTCCCTGCTGAGACTGCTGCCCCTGCGACCCGACCTCGGATAAAGCGGGAGAAAATGGATGGATGGATGGACATTTTAATTGTTTATTAATAACTGCGAACATGAAAAATAAAAGACAAAAGACTTTTAAAAAAAGACAACCATCAATTTTTGGGAAAAATGGAAAATGGATTTATAGCGTTTTGAAAAGAAAAAAAATTTACTTTGAATTTATCAACAACAATATAGTTGTTTGATTTAATAATCATTATTCAACATTTTCAGACTAAGCAAAAAACATTTTAACAGGATAAATTGAATATTCACAAAATGTGTGGGTCTAGGTAAAACAATTAATTTCCCTGAAAACTATTGAAATAGAGTTATTGCGTTTTGGAAAAGAGCTCCTCAAATGTGCTCATAAAACTATTTTTTGTTTAAAATTAAATGTTTAGTGTCTGTATTTTTTCTTACGTTTTAAAGCTCTACGTACACACATGCACCAAATTCATTTTACAAGTTTTGTCAGGTTCAGGACAGGTTATTAAGTAAAAGCTGAGTAAAAATTAGAGTTGAGCCGGATACTCGGCTGAAACGAGTATCCGGTACGGATAAAGCACTTTTGACGAGTACGAGTATCATACGAGTAATACAAGTCAATATCTGTGCTCGGATTGAATAAAAATTCTCATTGGGTAGCTGACTGTGTCTGCGTTCTGTGATAGACTAGTCACAGCGCCCCTCCCCTACACACATACAGATTTATTGTGTTGCTGTGTCCCGCTCTGCTCACTCACACACAGAACACTGAGAAGAGAAGAGAACAGCGCTCTCTCTCTCTCTGTCGCTCCCTCAGTCACTCAGGATCGCGGGTTTTTTTCCGTTAACGTTTAGGGTTTCTTCAGCTTCAGGTTTGTTTGTAGAATGCGACTCGCGTCTCTGCCTGTTGGAGTTTTTTTTTTCTTTTTTAAACCGTCAGCTGGCTCTAGCCAGTTTTTTTTTTTACTTCACGCACTGAGTGTCTGACACTTTCTTGCTGTATTTTATAAAAAAAAATAAAGGTAGTTGTGGTATAATTAATATTACAAATTAAGCTACACACACACACACTCCCCCCCTCTCTCTTTCTCTCTCTCTCTGTCTCTCTCTTACTCACTCACTCACTCACTCACACATACCTGGTGTGGAAATAAAAAAAATAAAAAAGAACCAAAAAAAAGAAATCACACTGATCATAAAAAAATTAAAAGTTAAAAAAAGAAAGTTATGTTGAGATGAAAACTCTTGTTCATTACATTTTACTTCATAATTTACTTCATTTTACTTCATAATTTACTTCATAATTAATCAACCCATATCAATTGCATGCTTAAAATAACATACCGGTTAAAGCCCCACCCATTTAAAGACAACCCGACCCACTTCCAGGTCAAACCCCGCCCACTTCCGGGTTAGGCCCCGCCCATTCCGAGTACAGCTACAGATACAGATAATTCATATGGTTAACAGATACGGATACAGATACAGATAATGCTGTACTCGCTCATCCCTAGTAAAAATTTATTTTTATTTTGGATAAAGATCATGGTCATTACTCACCAACTGCAAGATGCAGTCTGTGGTGGTGAGCAGCGGCACAGTGAACCAATCACTGTGCAGGCACGCGGAACGTGCATGTCACCCCAGCAACAAGTCATACAACAAACTCGTGTTTACTGTGTGCTACCGTTCTCTTAATACACCATGGGCTTCTACCCTTCACATCGTATGTTCCGGCGATGTGACTACCGCTCGATGTCAAAACAGAATATCATTCAGCCCTAACAACAACTCACACTGGATCAAAAGCCAAGGAGAATAGATGGGTCTTGAGAGCAGATTTAAAAATGGGCAGTGAAGGGGCCTGTCTGATGTGAAGTGGCAACGAATTCCAGAGTTTAGGAGCTGCAACGGAAAAAGCCCTATCCCCCCTGAGCTTCCGCTGTGTCCTCGGCACCTCCAGAAGCAAGTGACCAGCCGATCTGAGCAGCCGGGAAGGAGAGTGCAAATGTAGCAGCTCAACGAGGTAGGGTGGGGCAAGTCCATTTAAAGACTTAAAAACAAATATAAGAATCTTAAAATGAACTCTAAAATGAACAGGCAGCCAATGCAGTGAGGATAACACAGGAGTAATGTGCTCTTTCTTCCGTGTGCCAGTTAAGAGGTGTGCGGCAGCATTTTGCACCAGCTGTACACGAGACAATGTGGACTAACACCAACATACAAAGAATTACAATAGTCCAACCGAGTTGTAATGAAAGCATGGATTAAAGTTGTAAAGAGATCTTTTGATAGAATGTTTATCTTCGCTAAACGTCTCAGCTGAAAGAGACTGGATTTCACCACTGCACTGATCTGGCTGTCCAATCTAAGATCATTATCTTTTGTGACAACATGCTTTCCATATTGTGCCAGAGGGCCCATGTCCACAGGAGAAGAAGACCCACTGGTGTCACCAGGCCCAAAAACTATCACCTCCGTCTTATTCTCATTAAAATTTTAAAAGTTAACCACCATCCAAGCTTTCATTTCTTCTAAACATACAACCAAAGTTTGTATGGAGTAGGCATCCTTGCGTTTTAGGGGTACATAAACCTGAGTATCGTCTGCATAACAATGGAAAGCAATTTTGTGCTTTCTAAGAATGGAACCAAGAGGCAGGAGATACAGTGAAAATAGCAGAGGCCCAAGTATGGAGCCCTGCGGAACCCCACATAACAGTGAAGCAGTGGAGGATCTAAAATCATTTAGCCTAACACAAAAAGTTCTCTGAGCCAAATACGATTTGAACCACTCCAAGGCAATACCACGAATGCCTACACAGTGCTCCAGACGAGATATTAAAATATTATGATCTACTGTGTCGAAGGCAGCTGTCAAGTGTAGAAGAACTAGAATCACATAGTCCCCTGAATCTGTAGCCAGAAGGATGTCATTAAAAATTAATGATAGGACTGGGGAAATATACTCCAACGCGGACTGAAATACACAGGATTTTATGTAAATAATAAGAAACAGCTGGTATCAATCGGGATTTCACTTGAGGTTAATGAGGGGGCATGGCACACAGGAGAATCCGATGAGCAGGGCATGACAGAACCTCCAAAAGGCACGCATTCTGGGCATCAGAACCCCCCCCCAAAAGGCACGCACTCCGAGCGAGCCCAAGGGGAGTGATGAGATGGGATGGGGGAGATGAGACCTGGAAAACAAAAGCAAAACCATCAACGGGCCACCGGGAACAGGACGGACGCACAGAACAGGCATCGCCGCAGCCGGCAAAGGCGCAGGTGATCAAAGAGTCAGACGAAGCATCGCAGGAGGGATTATAGGTGACCGACAAGGCGTCGTAGATGGACCCGCAGGCGACCGTCGACCCGGAGGCTTGGGAACTGAAGGCGACTGCCGAACCGGGGCCGGATGACCCACCGGCGGCTGCTGAACAAGAGCCATAGGGACCGAAGGCTAGCCAGGGGGCAGGGCGGGCAAGACATGACCCCTGCGCAAATGGCCCTTGTCATTCTGTTGTAATCACATCTGGGGAAGCAAGACCAGGGATACGGAGAGCCAGGAATTCGGGTTTATTGGGGAGAAACAGTACATTCGGGGCAGACTGGCAGCAACGACGAAAGACGTTAATGACAGGACTGGGGAAACATACTCGAACGCGGACTGAAATACACAGGATGTAATGTAAATAATACAAAACGGCTGGTAATAATCGGGATTTCACACAAGGATTATGAGGGGGCGTGGCATACAGGAGGATCGGATGAGCAGGGCGTAATAACTATATTAATGTATCGTAACGTAATTATTTTCCATTACTTTTTGTTTATCTCAAAGCCAAATATGCAAATAAAGCCAAAGACATAAGAAATATCAATATGATGACTATTATGTAAGTTTATTCTCTAAGACTACACAACACTGTAATACTGGAAATTAAAATGGGGAAACAAAAAAATTTGCATCAAAAATGTGTCCTCTGTGTCTTGTTTTGTATTTATGTGCTAAAATAAAGCACGTAAGAGGACTATGAAAAATAACTGGAACGGTTTATTTACTGATCGTGCAGACCGGGCTACACATACATCGGCATACAGCAACTAACTTCAGGACCCCTCCACAACAGTCTTACTGTATATACTTATATGGTGTCCATAGATATGCCTGGATTAATTAACTTTAACACATCCAAATATTACATCATTCTCCTTTCCAAAAGTCTGCTCCACATTATGCTGATTAACTAATAAACACTTCAGCTTAAACACTCTACAACCTGAACATATGAATTTGTATGCTAATTATTACAAATGAAGCATTGGAAGATAAAAAGGGCAATGTTATTGCTTTACGTAAACATTCCTGTTTAATAATTCCACTTTGCATTTCGACAATACAATAACAGATGCAATGCAATCATGCAAACTCAATGCTTCACCAAATGTACTCAACAAACAACTGGCTTGTAACTTTTTTTTTATTAGGGCGGCGATCCGCCCATGCCCTTTACAAATTATAGGTCTAGGACAGGGGTGTCCAACCTTCTTTAACTCAAGATCTACTTTTCAAGTGGCCAGTGTGCCGAGATCTACCAGTTCAAATAGGGAACCATAGCATACTCTTTTACTCTATTACTCTATCTATTGTCTTTCTACATAGTTCTACATCCAGACAAATCCAGGTGATTCTCCAAATTGAAAAAGCATAAATAAATGTATTTCTCTATCTTAGTGGGACCGCTGGCACTGGGAAGATACAGCTAGGTAACAATTGACTGCTGTACTGCTAACTGACTTTTCAGTTCTCATACTTTTTGGCTGCATATGGCTGTTTTAGCAGGGAACTTGATCTCGTAGCTTTTGTGCATCATTTTGAAATGCTGCTCCCACTCTGAATGAAAATGATTCGTTTTTGATCTTTTGGGTTTTGACATGTTTGTGTGCTAAATGTTTACAGTACACGATTAGTTGCACATTGAAAAATGGGGGGGGCGCGCACAAGTGCTCGGACCGCCAACTGACACTGTACCCGACCCCTATGGCCCCTCCTACAGGTGGTGAGCCCATTGGAGGGGGGACCCATGTGTCTTCTTCGGGCTGTGCCCGACCAGGCCCCATGGGTGCAGGCCTGGCCACCAGGCGCTCACCATCGAGCCCCACCCCCAGGCGCTCACCATCGAGCCCCACCCCCAGGCCTGGCTCCATTTTGTTCATCATTAGGGGTCTTGTGAGCCGCACTTCATCTGGTTCCTCACCCAGGACCTGTTTGCCTCGGGTGACCCTACCAGGGGCATAAAGCCCCGGGCAACTTAGCTCCTGGGATCACTGGAACACGCAAACCCCTCCACCACGATAAGGTGTCGGATCCAGGAGAGGCATTGGTAAAATAAGAAAAAAAAATACTGATCTTCCAAGATCTTAGAGGTCTGATGTGGTAGTATGTGGCTGCATTTTCAGCCGTATCAGTGTTTACCCTGCATTTATGCCAACAAATTGTTCTTTAAAGACAGCATTTTTGGGGACAGGTTCCCGCTCTCGAGTTCCAGTAGAGGTTTTTGGAAAAATTCAAATGTGTATCTCAGTGGCTTGGGATTGCTCAGATTAATCACATACATCAGGCCAAGAAGGATGACACATGCATTTGGGACACTTTGTAATCATGCAATCACCTGTTTCCCCTCCAAAACAATCCCTGCCTCTAACGGACTGCCATCTGCAGAGCCCCCTTTGGTTACAATCTTCAAAGTGTGGTGTTTCAGGTCATCAGGGTTCAGGTCGCCATGAGTATCCTGAAATAAACAAACATAATGGACGGCTTTATTATATGATACAGCTTGCAAACCTTCTTCCGAAATAGTGTTTATTAATTTTAACAACCACACCACTAACTAAATGTTTTTTAAACATTGTTTGTGAACCCTACAGGATTTGAAGTGAAAGTCATATTACAAAAAACTGAGCAGAAATATATTGTTATAGCAATAACTACAGGGTTATTCCATATCAAATCAACCAATTTTCCATAAATCCTACACACTTCAGTCTCAAAAATTCAGAATAAATACCATGTGCACCCATGCAGCCAAGTCTGTGATGGGAGACGGGTGTCAGGGTGACAGCCAAAGTTTTTGATGAACTTCTCAAAATCATTTATCAATAAGTAAACCACCTAGCAGGCTCCAATTTTGCATATTGATACCTTTACAGTCATTCTATACAACAAAATCAAAGTGTTTGATAGAGTTGACCACTTGGTAACAGCTGACCTTAAAATGGAAAAAACAATTGCATCTTTGGTTTTGCCAGCTTGAAAACAATGTGCCTTGTGATTTATTCGTTTCCATCAAAAATTACCGACTGAAAGGTCAAATATCTGTTTCTGAGACCTAAACATTGCTAAGCCAAAAATCTAATAAAATTTAGGCAATTTTAAGGATATACACTGCTCAAAAAAATTAAAGGAACACTTTTTAATCAGAGTATAGCATCAAGTCAATTAAACTTCTGGGATATTGACATGGTCAGTTAAGTAGCAGAGGGGGTTGTTAATCGGTTTCAGCTGCTTTGGTGTTAATGAAATTAACAACAGGTGCACTAGAGGGGCAACAATGAGACGACCCCCAAAACAGGAATGGTCTGGTTTAACAGGTGGAGGCCACTGACATTTTTCCCTCCTCATCTTTTCTGACTGTTTTTTCACTAGTTTTGCATTTGGCTACAGTCAGTGTCACTACTGGTAGCATGAGGTGATACCTGCACCCTACAGAGGTTGCACAGCACAGTCCAACTCCTCCAGAATGGCGCATCAATACATGCCAATTGCCAGAAGGTTTGCTGTGTCTCCCAGAACAGTCTCAAGGGCATGGAGGTGATTACAGGAGACAGGCAGTTACTCTAGGAGAGCTGGACAGGGCCATAGAAGGTCCTTAACCCATCAGCAGGACCAGTATCTTCTCCTTTGTGCAAGGAGGAACAGGAGGAGCACTGCCAGAGCCCTACAAAATGACCTCCAGCAGGCCACTGGTGCGAATGTCTCTGAGCAAACAATCAGAAACAGACTTCATGAGGGTGGCTTGACGGCCCGACGTCCTCTAGTGAACCCTGTGCTCACTGCCCGGCACTGTGGACCTCGATTGGCATTTGCTGTAGAATACCAGAATTGGCAGATCCGCCACTGGCACCCTGTGCTTTTCACAGATGAGAGCAGGTTCACACTGAGAACATGTGAAAGGGTATGAAAAGTCGTGGAGAACGTTATGCTGCATGTAATATTGTTCAGCATGACCGGGTTTGGTGGTGGGTCAGTGATGGTCAGGGGAGGCTTATCCATGGAGGGACGCACAGACCTCTACAGGCTAGACAACAGTGCTTTGACTCCCATTGGGTATCAGGATGAAATCCATGGACCCATTGTCAGACCCTATGCTGGTGCAGTGGGTCCTGGGTTCCTCCTGGTGCATGACAATGCCCGGCCTCATGTGACGAGAGTATGCAGTCAGTTCCTGTAGGATAAAGGAACTAATGCAGGTAGTTCCTGTAGAATAAAGGAACTAATAGCATTGACTGGCCCCCACGCTCGCCTGACCTAAATCCAACAGAACAAAAGTGCTGATGTTCTTACTGGCACTTGGATGAAATGTCCTTGAAATGATTCAGCTCATTCACCGAGAGCAGGTGAAGGAGAAACGAAATCCCCAAGAGAAGGTCGAACATCGGAGTCAGACATGACCTAGACAGGGAGGAGCCTAGACAGCAATAAATGGATCAATGCAGCGAACCGAATAGTTGTAACTTACTCTTTATATAAAACCTGGATCGATGTGATTGGACATGCTTGCATTCATTAGGTCTCCTTGTTTCAACTTTCAAATTCACTTTCATTTGTTCACTCAACTTTCCAATGCTTAATAAAAATAAAAAAACCTGTAGTTTAAAGTGATAAAAACCTGTGGTGGGCAAAAACATTGGACTGGTAGTGTATATTCAGAGCTCCATCTTGTGACACATGGAACAGAAACCCACATGTTCGCAATATCTGACCGGTGTGCCTTGTTCGATATAGAAGCACACGTCCCCATTGCCCTTTGATATACTTTCTGGGATGGCCCTATTCTTGCTGCTTTATTGACCTCATTGGTGGCAATCAAGCTGAGCATGTGTCTTACACTTCTTTGATGAGGGGGAAGGAAAAAAATGAAGCTCCTCATCTCCCTCCATCTCCAGAACTGCATCCAAATCCAAGAGCCTCATTCCATCATCTAACACATCTGCTTGTGCCTCCTCAGTTGTTTCAAGTTCACAACAAACCTTAACAAACTTACTCCATTGTCTATAACTGTGGCCCTTACTTTGTGCTGTAGTTTGTATTGTGCATGTACAGATTTTTGCAGATATCAAAAGTATGCCATCCCTTTACTCAAGCATGGGCTAATGCTGCAGACTTCCTCTCCATAGTGTCCTCCTCCATTCAATGGCATGTCATACCAAAGGAACTTCTGTTATGTGCAGTCCACAAGTCTGTGCACACATTTGTCAATTTCTGAAATGTTACAGTCAAGGTTTCTTTCCCTCTCAGTACACGGTACTACGACCTTATTGCATGTGATTGTTTTGCCACTTTGTTGAGTACCCTTCATTCAAAAAGCTTGTAGTAGGATTCCTACTACAAGCTTTAGGAATGAAGGGTGCTCAACAAAGGAGAAAATCTGAAAATCATCAATCACAAATTCAAATATTAGTCTACTGACTGTACTTGGTTGCTTCCACATCCAAGTTCAAGTTTTACTTGCTTGAAGGGAGGATACATGGCCTCTTGTCCTCCTTGTCCATGTTCAGATTTACCTGGTGATTCACTCATCTCAGGCTGAATGTTTTCTTTGGTCAGTAGTATGTGACTTGCATGCTTCCTCTGAGAAAGACAAAGCACAAATTTAAAATCATGCAAAGTTCCATTAATTGCTACAAAACAGTGTTTCCGTTTGTTAAATAAAGAAATCACAAGCAAAGTGTATTCTTGAAAATGTAAGTTGTTTTCCTTTCTTTGTTAATTCTATATTTGTCCAGGTAAAACTGTTTAGCCTAATATAATGTTTTATGTTTGTTGTTAGGTTTAATAATTTTTTGGCCTGCTATACCCTTGATTATTATGTGCAGGTTAATAGTTGAAATCATTTACATTTAAATATAATTTGTTGGGGATTTACCCCTGAATGCTGGAGTGTATTTGACCACTGGAGGGCTCTGATGAGAGTGTGGGTGTCGTTTCTGGAGCTTCTAAATTGCGTAAGTCTGCTGAGCTAAGTTCAGACCTTAGGCAGTGAAGGCTCCCTGGATCTTGTAGCGTTGGCGCGGATTAGTTTAGAACATAAGAACATAAGAACATAACAGTTTAAGGGGAGATCTCAAAATTTACTGAACAGTACAGAGAGTGAGGGTCTCACCCTCGCCATGTAGCTGGAGCTGATGCACAGCCATGGGCAGGATCATGGATCGCTGGGCTCCATCATCTAAGACAGCAAGGTCTCAGTTGACTTGGATTTGCTATGTAGCAGAACTGGAACTATCTTCAGGAACACTTTGCCTGAAGGGGTCAGGTACATCCTACTCTCTGCGGCTCCCAATGGGGAGGACGTTGACCGGCCATGAGCTACGCCATGCATAACCTGGAGATGTAGGCCTCCGCAGTCACTTCAGGGTTTCTTGAGGTTGCATGACTTGTAAGTGTTAGAACGAGTGCATTTCCAGCATCACCGTCCCTCTGTAATCCACTTCGCCAGCTCTGCCGCAGACCTCCCTTTAATGTTGCTGCATTGGGTGATGAAATGTTCATTGCTGTCGCAGAACAGACGGTGGACTTTGGGGGGTCTCTCGATTTTAGGTGACTTGACGTACACCATATATTTGGTTTGCTCTGTTTCATGGTAAGCCGCCATGCTCTGACTCCTGCCTCTAGCTGAGATTCACTGCTTTCCATGATCTGGAGGTCTCTCGAGTTCATAGCGACATACCAGTCTGCTGGACAGGCGTTGTTATTGAGCTTTAACTCGGAGCCAACTTGAGAGGTCATGTAGGTTGTAGGGACTGAGGCTCGTTGTGTTAAGTTTCCCTTGTAGCTGCAGAAATTCTTTGAATTCACCTCTGTACTACTTGCGTACCTTGCTGAGTAGGTGGTCGACATGTGAGCAGCAGTTGAACACCACAAATTGAGGGCCCTCCAAGGAGAAGAGCATGCAGATCTCAGGTATGCCACGCCGCTTGCTGACATTTGTTCCTGTAAATGGGCACCTCTATCAACCTCTCTCTGGCAAGCCCACCACCGCTAGCTGTGTCCCAAACCTAGGTTAGTAACTCTACCCCACATTAACCAATACCAGGCAACCCCAGCACCTATATAGGTAATATCAGCGGACGTAGGGCTGTGCGATAACACGATATTTGATCGTGGACGATCAAAATTACTGCACAATCCACTTTTTCAGAAAAATCGTTGTATCACCATATACAGTATAGTGCACAACACATTATATCCTTAGCAGTTCGATAGACGGCGCCAGGTTAACAATCTCGTATATGTTGCTCGTAAATTCAGTGAGATTAATTGAGTCAGTGACAATGGAGGAAAACACGGAGGAGTTGGTTCCTAAAAAAAATGCAACTTCTGTAATATGGAAATGATTCGGATTTTTGCTAACAGACACAGCGCAAACAACAGTTATTTGCAAATGTTGCAATGATAAGATTCGCACGACGGATAGCAACACAACGAACCTTTTCAACCACCTCAAGAGAAAGCACCCGAAAGAATATGCAGAGTCAAATTTTAAAAGGACCCCATGCGAGTACATCACCAGGTACAACCAAGCAGCCAGAAACGACAAGGCTTAAACAAACAACTCTAAGGAAAGAAACACATCACAAAGGAACTCCGTATGAGAGAACGAGCAAGCGCTGGAAAGACGTAACTGATGCCGTGACATTTTACCTGACCAAAGACATGATTCCTATAAAGACTGTGGAAAATGAGGGCTTTAAAAGACTGTTCATAGTCGTAGATCCACGTTACGAAATACCCAGTCGCAAATATTTTTCCTCCACTGCCATTCCACAGCTTTATTCAGAGTGCCGCAGCAAGATTCAAAATAAAATTCAAAACGTAAAGTTTTTTGCTACAACGGCTGATTTACTGTATGGTCTAGCCGTACGTCAGAGCCGTATTTAAGTCTGACGATTCACTTTATTCATGAGTGGAAGTTGTGCAGTGCGTGACTAGAAACAACACATTTTCCACAAGAACACAGAGGCGAGCTCATAGCGCAAGATCTTAGGGACGCGCTTGAATGTTGGGGACTGAAAGAAGCAAACATGACCTGTATGACGACAGATAGTGGGGCCAATATGGTGAAGGCATTGGAGCTCAACAGCTGGACTCGTCTGCAGTGTTTTGGGCACAGACTCCACCTAGCCATCGGTAAGTGCAACTAAAAATAATAATGGTCTCCGATATTCAAGTGATTATATTCAGCTATTATAATAAATCATTGCAAATTACATTAGGAACTTTGAACATAGTAAAATCATGAGATTAGTTTGCTATAAAAATTGCACTGGTATGAGTAAATGTTTTGTAAATGAAATGTTATATATACATTTAAACATTTTATATACATTTTTACATTGTGTTGTGCATTAGGTTAAATCTAATTGATACATTGTTCTTTTTTTTAGAAAAAAGTGCCAAAGACCCTCTTGTTGAACGTGCAACATCTGTCTGCAAGAAAGTTGTCAGCACATTCTCCTTCAGCTGGAAGAAAAAGAGGGAACTAAGTAATGCTCAAGCTGAGCTAAAGCTACCTCAACAGAAGCTCATCACTGAGTCCCCAACACGATGGGGTTCGAGGCTTAGCATGATTGAGCGAGTGCTTGACCAGGAAAAGGCGATTTCTCAGGTCCTGAAGACAGACAAGAAGGCAAGGCATTTGGTCCCATCATGGCAAGATGTTGACGTGATGGAGTCTGTGAAAAAGGCACTGAGTCCACTGAGAGACTTTACTTTTTTTTTTTTTTTTTTTTAATTCCCTCCTCCACCCCCCCTCTGCGGGGGACTGTATCTATTTTTTATTATTTTTTTTTTTTTTAATTATTATTTATTTATTTATTTTTTATTTTATTTTATATTTTTATTTACTTCCTCAAAAGAAGGAGGGGGGGGGACAAAGGAGAAGGAGGGAAGAGAGAGAGAGGGAGAGAGAGGAATGGAAAGAAAACAGAAAAAAAAAAAAAAAACAAAAAAAAACAAAAAAACCAAGAAAAAAACAAAACAGATAATCTGCTTCCATGTCTGTTGAAAAGAGAAAGACAACATACAACATCTGTACTAATCACAACGACCATCAAACGTAAAATCTTTATTTTATTTTTTTGGTTCTGAAACATGTTGCACAAAAATCTATGGTACTTAACAGAGTACAAAAGGTAGTTTACAGTTTGTATGTTTATTTTTCTTTTCTAAGCCAATGTTTATTTTGGGAGTTATGCTAAAGTCTGTGCACTTGCATTGACAATTAATATTTTTATTTAAACTTTATTTAACTTTGTAAAAAAAAAAAATAAGCCATTTACATTTTTGAAGGTGTTGCTGAGGATCTACAGTATGTCTAATAAGCTATCTGATTTGTTAGACTTGTTAAACTAAGATTTGTTAAACAAATGTTCATTTTGATGGTACAGTAATTGTAATTCTTTCTTTGCAGAATAGCACTTGCATTAAATCTTCACTTGATTAAAATATTCTTAAACATACATGGTAAGAGTATATTTTTATATGGGGACATTAGTTTGGTTGTATTGTACCTTTGTAATTTGCAAAATAGTCTTAAAAAACCAACTTGAAAAAGAATCGTGATAAAAATCATGAATCGTGATTTCCCCAGAAAAAAATTGTCACGTCCGGGTAGCGAGCTGGCGGTCAAGCAGGCAAGCGGAGCCGTGGATCGGGATTGACGGGGTTTATTCAACGAACAGGCAGGGAAATCGAGGCTGGACGTCGAACAGGACATTACATCACAATGACAAATCTAGGGTACACTGACTGAGACTAGGACTAAATACATGAGACTAGGCAAACGTAACAGGCAACAGGTGAGATACATCAGGTTTCGACAGGAGGTAATGAGGGGGCGTGGCACACACGAGGAGCGTTCGGAGCTGAACGTGACAGAACCCCCCCCCAAAGGCGCGCACACCGGGCGCGCCCGAGGGGAGGCGACGGACGAGACGAGGGGCAGGAACTGAAAAACAAAAAGCAAGACATCAACGAGGAAGAGGGAACAAGACAGAAGCACAAAACAGGCATAGGGGCAAAACCCACGACAAAACCCCACACAAGACCGGAAACGCGGACAGACAGACAGAGAAGGGAGACACGGAGGAAGCACCCACAGGCGACACGAAGGGGCCAGGAGTGCACGGAGGAGGAACACAGGGACGAGCAGGAGAAACAGGCGGGACGAAGAAAGGAGGAGCAGACAGGGGAGACCAGACAGGCACGGAAGGGGGACAAAGGGGAGCCCGAGGGAGCCCAGGCGGGCGACGGGTGGTGGCCGGAGGGGCCGCAGGCGACAGGAAGGAGGGAGCAGGAGGGGACCACGAAGGGAACAAGGAGACAGGGTGAGGGACAGACGGAGGAGACAAGGAGGGAGTCGGAGGGGCCAACAGCAAAGGGAAGGAGGAGGGGGAAGCAGCAGCCAGCGAAGGCACCGCCACAGCGGGCGAAGGCGCCGTCCGCCGACGCGCCGGCGCAGGGGGACCCGCAGGCGACCGGAGTCGGAGGCGGGACCGAGGCCGGGGGACGAGGCCACAGAGGCGACCGCCGGGCTGGAGCAGGAGGAACCACAGGCGGGCCCCGAGCCCCAGCCAAAGCGAGCGAGGGCGAGTCAGGGGGCAGGGCGGGCGGGACCTCGGCCCGACGTCTATGTCCCCTCCCCTTGCGGGACACAGATAGGCGGGGTCCTGGGGAATGTTGGCCTTGCCGGGGCAAGGGCGAGGGAGTCTCAAGGGAGGTCCATAGGGCAATCCCAGAGGGATCCCATTCAAGGCCTTCCTCCTCCCCGGAGGAAGGAGTGGCAGCCAAACAGTTTGGGACCTCCTCGGGGACAGTGAGCAGGGCTGGGGGAATTCGAGGCAGGGCCTCAGGTGAGGTTGCAGGCGTGGCTGCAGGCGGTGCAGCTGGAGCCGCGGGCGTGGCCGCAGGCTGGACAGGAGAACCGGGCTGGACGGAAGAGCCGGGCTGGATGAGCAGAGCGGCGACCTCAGACGGTGCCGCGGGCAGAGCGAATGTGCGGCCATCAGGGGGCGCTGCAGGAGGAGCGGCGGCAGCAGGCCGCAGACGGAGCAGATGCCTCAGGGTTTCTTCCACCCGGGCTAGCTGTTGGAGTGGGGAATCAGGGGCTGCCCTGGCAAACTCCCTGCGGAGTTGCTCCAGGAGCGGAGCTGCCTCCAGGGAGTCTTTTATGGCGGGTTCGTCAACCACCCGCCAGTACTGTTCCTGCAGGAGGTGAAACCTGCTGCCATCCTCCAGACAGGGCTGTGGCTCAGGAACCCTGTGGGATGCAGCAGCAGGCACCTTGGCCGTGTGGCCAGCAGGGGGCGCCTCTGGCGTGCGGCCAGCAGGGGGCGCCTCGGCGGGCGCCGCCAACACGTGGCCAGCAGGGGGCGCCTCGGCGGGCGCCGCCAACACGTGGCCAGCAGGGGGCGCCTCGGGCGTGCGGCCAGCAGGGGGCGCCGCCTTCACGCGGCCAGCCGGGGGCACCTCGGCGGGCACCTCAGACACATGGCCAGCAGGGGGCGCCTCGGCGGGCGCCACCGTCACACGGCCAGCAGGGGGCGCCGCCTTCACACGGCCAGCAGGGGGCGCCGCCTTCACGCGGCCAGCCGGGGGCACCTCGGCAGGCACCTCAGACACACGGCCAGCAGGGGGCGCCACCGCGGCCACCACAGGCAGTTCAGGAGCCGGCAGGACAGGCGAGACAGGCAGGTCAAGAGCCGGCAGGACAGGCGAGACAGGCAGTTCAGGTGCCGGCAGGACGGGCGCCGCCACCACGCGGCCAGCAGGGGGCACCGCGGCGGGTGCCGCCATCACGCGGCCAGCAGGGGGCACCGCGACGGGTGCCGCCATCACGTGGTCAGCAGGGGGCACCGCGGCGGGTGCCGCAGCCAGAGTGGTGGCAGCTGCAGGGACTGCAGGCAGAGCAGGCAGGACAGGCGGGTCAGGTGGGACAGGCGGGTCAGGCGGGACAGGCGGGTCCGCCGGCAAAGCGGCGGAAGCTGCAGCAGGCGGTGCCGCGGGCAGAGCGGCGGCAGCTGCAGCAGGCAGGACAAGCGGGTCAGGCAGAGCTGCTGGCAGGATGGCAGCAGCAGCAGCAGGCGGTGCCGCGGGCAGAGCGGCGGCATCAGCAGCAGGTGGTGCCGCGGGCAGAGCGGCGGCATCAGTAGCAGGCGGTGCCGCGGGCAGATCCGGATCAGCCAGGTCCGGAGCAGGCAGGAGGGGTGCCGAGCGCGTTGGCGCTGTCCCTTTAAGGGCTTTGGGCACCCGGGGAATTGCGTCTCTCACGGCGCTGATCCCTCTTCCGGGTAGGCGTTCTGGCCGGTAAGCACAAGCCTCCCAGGCGGGGAGCAGAGAGCAAGCTCCCAGGAAGAGCATTGGGGCTTCTTCCGCGGGTTCTCTGCTCCGCTTCTCCCGGCTGCTTGTCAGGCGCTGGCTCAAGCGGCGAAGGCATTTGCGTGCCCTTCGGAGGGGATAGTCCTGTCCGGGCGGGCGCTCCTCCTCAAGGAGATCCGCGCCCCGGTTAGCCAGAGCCAGGGCTATGGAATCCTCCCGGACCTCGGGCTGGGACCGCCAGTGCACAAACTCTTGCAGCAGACCGAGCCGTTGGTGCTCGGTCTGCTGCTTTGTGCTTTCTTGGAGATTTGTCATTCTGTCACGTCCGGGTAGCGAGCTGGCGGTCAAGCAGGCAAGCGGAGCCGTGGATCGGGATTGACGGGGTTTATTCAACGAACAGGCAGGGAAATCGAGGCTGGACGTCGAACAGGACATTACATCACAATGACAAATCTAGGGTACACTGACTGAGACTAGGACTAAATACATGAGACTAGGCAAACGTAACAGGCAACAGGTGAGATACATCAGGTTTCGACAGGAGGTAATGAGGGGGCGTGGCACACACGAGGAGCGTTCGGAGCTGAACGTGACAAAAATCGTGATATGATATTTTTTCCATATCGCCCACATATAGTTAAAAATTATTTTAGGATATGGCAATTGTTCTGGCCTACTGAATTTCATACTCAGGGATCTCAGGCTCCATAGTACTGACTTGGCTCTCAGCGGAGGCGGACGCACTTCTCTCCCTCTCCCTCCCCTTATCTTCCCTGCTTTGCTTCTCTCGTCTCGTCTACTGTCTTACTGTCATACTCGAGAGACCCTCTCAGCCCTGCTCTTCATAACTAAGGAAATTATGGATTTGATCAACTGGTCTCTCAATGCAATTGACACCATCTTCTCAAAGAGGAGCGCAGGTTCGGGGGAACCTGACTGTCCTGCAGGAACGTACGCAGCTGGCTACACGATGGACGGATGGGAGAGGTGGAGGGTCGTGTGTCTGGCAGCTCTTTCTGTGGAGGACGTCGAAGATATCTACCTATTCGGAACCTTGATAACGGGTCTTATGCTGATTGGATTAGGCATCGCCCTGGTTTATCGGAAATTGAAGAAAACGGTGACAGCCGCTCAAAGCCCCACTAGGCTAGCCGGGATGATTGACGGAGTTGGCAGAGCTGTCGGCACTCAGACTTTGGCTCTAGATCGCAAATTGGATACCATCATTGTGACTATGGACCGCAAACTTGATAACATCACGGAGAAGCTTTCGGCTCTGCATAGGAGGGATTGCGGAGACCAGTGTGGACATTAGAGAAGCTACAAAATTTCAGCTTTTCGCCCGAAAACCCAAACAACCTAATTATCTGCTTCTGGCTCCCCCTTAATCAGCACGGGCCTTGGCCAAGGCCGTTGCTGAATTCAACAACTCCCCCAGAAGGACAAGGCAGCGAGTCTCTCTTGCATCCCTCTCCCCCGACCCCAAGGACTCCCTCCCCATATCCAACGCCTTCGCTGCTTGACACCCCCAACGTGAACAGGCGGGTCGATGACCAGGGCATCTGGCTGCAGGGCCGGATGGTTGTTTGTTCATGCTGGACTACCTCCACTTCCCCATTCCCTTCCCTGTGGCTTGTCTCGATTTTTTTATATTGTGTAGTGGTTATGTGCTTATGTTGCCGAGGTGTTTTTTTTCTGTTCCTACATTATACTCCCTAATGGAGTACAGTCTAGGGCCTGTATTTTTTTTTACTCGCCTCTCTCACCTCATGTAATCGTTTTCTCTGTTCTTCCTATGCCCGGGTCGCTGCTCGTGCGGTCGACCGGCTGGCTTGTAGAGCTGCTGTCTCCTGACCTGTCTTCCCCTTGTTTGTATGTATAGTCAGGTAGATCTTAACACTGCTCTATGTGCCCTTGAATTGCCCCTCGGGGACAAATAAAGTGTTTGAAATGAAATGAAATGAAATAGTGTCCTGGTCTGAACTGGGCTGTTTCAACTCCATGAGTGTGCAGGCTATATTGTCCCTATAAATAGCATTATGAATGGGGCAGGGCTAGTTCTCATATCTCCTGTTGATGGACTTGATCTTCTCCATTTCTGTGTCTGCACTGAAAGATCCACTATCAGAAAAGGCAGCCCCATCTTCCAGGTGGTTCAGCTATATTTCAGAACACATGAGCATTCGTCATTCATGTCACATGGGTAGGAGCATGAGAAACACAAAAAACACATTTTAGCTGTAACCTCAGGCTCTGGGACTTATAGTGTCTTGCCTCTTCAGCTTCAGCTGCTTTATGGCCAGGGATTCAGGATACTCCAGATGCTCCTTAAGCTTCTGGTAAGGCCTCATCTGCTCATCCCTTCAAGCTCCAGACACCTACATAGGTGGTGAATGTGGAAAGCCTTCATAGGATCATGTCCGAAAGCCTTGGTGGTCTGGGCATGAAGGACAACTGAGGTACTGACATGGTGGTCTTGTCCACAAATTTCATGCTTCAGTGGAGTTTGAGTTCTCTGCCTAGCTTTACAGTTCTGTGTGATGGGATCCAACGAATTCTGAAGGATAACCAGAGATAACAAGAGTCTCTCCAGGGCATTGAAGTTGGCCGAGGGGAGCATGTACTGCACAACTGTTCTGGAAGACATATCTCGCACATCCCTTCATTATTGGGTACTTGATTGAAAAACTGAGCCCCCCGTGGCCATCCAGAAGCAGTCAGGTCTTACCCTTGGTGCACAGAAAGGCACAGTAATGTGTCAACTTAATGAGGGGTTCAGGCAGCTCCTGCAGCCTCTGTTTGATTCAGCCAGTGATGGTGTGGATGGGGTAGACACACCGCCTCAGAGTCTGGACAGTGCACGCAACTGGCATTGTTACGGAAGCAGAAAATGGTGGCCCAGGTCTAATTGGTGTGCCCAGAAGTACGACCTCACCCTTTTCCTGCTGCTTGTGCAGCCCCCTCATGCATTTGGCAGCACTGGGCTCATGGTAGATTCCCTCTGTGTAGTGTGCTGTTCAGCACAATGTGCTCCAGGTGCATTTACATGATGATGGACATTATTTGACTCTCATTGCTCAGGCAGTGCAGATCCATGCCAAAGATCTGGGAGCCACATGCTTCAATTCTCTGCAACACCAAAGTTTTACGAGACGTGATGTAGGTGGAGCAGTCCTTGGTGATTTTTATGGGCATTTCTTGTGACACGCCTATTTGCAGGCTAAAAAAATTATCAAAGCAAAGAGTCAGAAAGGTAGGTGGTCAGGGATACAGGTGCAAGTCTCTGGGTACAAAAGGCTGAGATTTTTTTGGGAATCCCACGGGATGGGAGTCAATTTCATTACTAATCATGGGACTGGGATGGGTCAGGAAAAAAAGTCAACAGGAGCAGGAAACATATTCATAGGTAAATTGTGGCGGGTAGAACATTAATCTAACATCAACCATCACAATCAACAAACCACTAAGGAAAAGAGCTCAGGCAGGGACTTAAATACTAAAACTGAACTAGGCAGTGAGACAGCAGGAGTGAGACAGACACTTATCCAATCGGGGAAGGTGCAAGACAACAAGCAATCAGGAAAACACACAAGGGCAGGAACAAGAACAGGCAACAGGTGGAACTAATTAAATCAAGGAACTAAAACTAAAAACTAACCAAGAAATAGGGAAAACAGGATCTAACACTGGGGAAATAACAGATGCAATGACGGATCGACCGGACATTCAGAACCTCACTGAAGCCCTGGGAAAGCAGGGTATCTTGCTTGGGCGACATGAGTCTGCGCTCGCGGCGATCAGCGATTCTCTGGAGTCTTTTAACACCAGCCTGATGGACCTAGCGACTCAGGTACAACACATTTTGTCGGTTTGTCCTTCCGCTGTCACCCCGATCAGCGAACCCCGATTGCCCTCGCCTCCACAGTATAATGGTGACCCAGGAACCTGTCGCTCCTTTTTGTCACAGTGTTCTCTTATTTTCGGGTTGCAGCCTTCTGCATTTCCTACAGATCACACCCGGGTCGCCTATATAATCACCTTGTTGACCGGACCCGCTCGCGAATGGGCGACTGCAGCGTGGGATGCCGGAGCACCATTTTGTATTACCCTGCAGGGCCTTACTGCCGAGATGAAGCGGGTTTTTGATCGCTCGACACACGGCAGAGAGGTGGCACGCGAATTACTACAACTCCGTCAAGGCGACCGCTTGGTTTCTGATTTTGCCATTGCTTTTCAAACTCTTGCGCTGTCCATGGGCTGGGATACGCAGGCTCAGTTCGATGCCTTTTATAACGGACTGTCTGAAAGCATAAAGGATGAATTGGCATTCAGAGAGATGCCGGCTATGTTTGACGATTTAGTGAGCCTCGCGATTCGCGTGGACAACCCCTTTTCGTCAGCGCCGCAGGGAACATCACAGACTGTTGGACATGCCGGCTATCCGAGAAACAGCTGGTGTGAGCTCTCCTGAGTCCCACGCTGAAGCCATGCAGGTGGACCTTGTATTGACTACCGCGGGCTGAACCAGATCACCGTCAAGAATCGTTATCCCTTACCCCAGTTATCCTCAGTCCTTGATGTGCTTCAGGGGGCTAGCTGGTTCATCGAAGTTGACCTACCATCTAGTTAGGATCCGTGAGGGGGATGAGTGGAAGACCGCCTTTAACACGCCCTCTGGGCATTACGAGTATCTTGTTATGCCTTTTGGATTGACTAACTGTATTAAAATGGACGAGAGAGGGATATAGGGCTCTCGAAGGAACAAACAGGCACGCTTAGGTTCACTCAAATACACTTTAATAAGTAATACAAAATGATCTCGCATTAACACCAATACCAAGCGATCATATTGAAGGCAATGCAAAATAACTCTTACTACAATGGGTATCAAATAATATATATCTTATAGCTAATAGTATTAGGTGCAAAGGTACGAATATATATAGAAAAGAAGCAATAATACATAAAAGAAGCAAGGAAACATAAAAAGTTATGAAATATTATCACAAGCGGCGATAATTTACTCGCAACAATCAATGGAAAGCATAAGCAGTTGCAAAGCTATTTACACTCGGACGTGCTATCATCACCCACCTTCACACATGGACTGGGGAGCCCTTTCAGTCCTGGCAGGAGACCAACACGTGAGTTCCGAGAAAGTGCCGGGCGATGCACGCTCTATCCCACGGCTGAACTCCGGTCAGTACTGGGATCTCCCCCTTCCTTTATACTAAATTTAGAGTTGCGTGTGGGCAGGGGGTAAGCTGGCCAGGTTCACCCCTTTCCCCCAGGCAATATCCAATTGCCCCTTTTGTCCGAGTGATGCTGCTTGCGATAACATACTACAATAGGCGTCCTTGCACAATGCCTCCCTGTTCCCCCCTGAAGGCAATATAGGGTGCTGTATACCGACTCCGCCCCTATCTCCCGAAACCAAGATAAGCATCCTGCATGCCGATCTAATGGCCCAGATGAGCATCCTGGCTTCTCTTTATGAGCCCAAGTTATTTATGGCAAAATTAGGTTTTACAGGGGATCGGTAAATAACATGTTCGTGCAGTTTAGTAACATTTGGGGTGAATCATGGACGATTGATCTGAATTTCAGGATGATCAGTCCACACGCAATCAGAATTAATCCATAATTATAACTTAATATTATAGTAAAAGGATCAATTCCATGTCACGTGGGTGACGTAATCGTCAGCGAATTCATCCTAATACACTAACGCACCGGCCGTGTTCCAGGGGTTGATTAACGTCGTTCTGCGAGACATGTTGTTTTTGTCTACCTGGACGACATTTTGGTATTTTCCCGGTCCAAACAGGATCACTTTATACATGTGCATGAGGTCCTCCAATGCTTATTAGTTAATAAGCTGTTTGTCAAGGCTGAGAAGTGCGAGTTTCACCGGCAGTCGATCTCCTTCCTGGGGTTTATACTCGGGGAGGGTTCGATTCGGATAGATCCGGAGAAGATCAGAGCCGTCGCAGAATGACCCCGTTCCCTCAACCGGAAGGAGGTACAACGTTTTTTGGGGTTCGCTAATTTTTACAGGTGTTTCATTAGAGGATACAGCACCGTTGTGGCCCCTCTTACAACACTCACCTCCACCAAGGTCCACTTCCAGTGGTCCCCAGCAGCTGAGCAGGCGTTCCTGGCGCTTCGCAGAAGTTTCACCTCTGCTCCTGTTCTCCAGATCCCAGATCCCTCTCGACAGTTTGTGGTGGAGGTGGACGCATCCAGCACTGGTGTAGGGACCATTCTTTCCCAGCGACTCGCGACAGACAAGAAGGTGCATCCTTGTGCTTTCTTTTCCCACAAGCTTACCCCCGCTGAAAAGAACTACGGCATCGGTAATCGGGAGCTGCTGGCAGTCCGTCTGGCCTTGGAGGAGTGGCGGCAATGGCTCGAGGGCACCAAGGACCCATTCCTGATCCTCACGGACCACAAGAACCTCGAATATCTTCAGTCGGCTAAGCGACTTAATGCCTGCCAGGCTAGGTGTTCACTGTTTTTCAACCGCTTTAATTTCCTTATCTCCTTTAGACCAGGCTCCAAGAACCGCAAGCCTGACGCCCCGTCACAGAAGTTTGGTGAAGAGGGCTCCCAGGAGTGCCCGGGGCCTATTCTGCCGGAGAGCCGCTTCATCGGAGCAGTGACCTGGGGGGTTGAGGAGGCCGTCCAGGCTGTTCAACAGTTCATCCAGTCCCCAGGGGGTTGTCCGCCAAACTGGGTTTTTGTCCCTGACTTCCTGGGTCCTCCAGTGGGGACATGACTCCCTCTTGGCCTGCCATCCTGGCGTACATCGCACCCGGGCACTTCTTGGACAGTGCTTCTGGTGGCCTACCATGCTGCAGGACATCCATGGTTACATCGCGGCCTGCCCGGTGTGCGCTCGTAATAAGACTCCCTCCCGTGCTCCAGCAGGTCTATTGCAGCCTCTTGCTGTTCCCTGACGCCCCTGGTCTCATATCTCCTTAGATTTTGTAACAGGCCTTCCCCCGTCCAGAGGTTTCACTGGAGTTCTCACGATTGTGGACCGCTTCTCTAAGGCCGTGCATTTTGTTCCTGTTCCCAAGCTGCCTTCAGCTCAAGAGACGGCTCAGTTATTAGTGGACCACGTCTTCAGGTTGCATGGCCTACCTTCTGACATTGTTTCTGATAGGGGTCCACAATTTGTTTCCAGATTTTGGAGGGAGTTCTGTAGGCTGCTTGGTGCCACCGCTAGTCTGTCCTTCGGATTCCACCCACAGTCCAATGGACAGACAGAGAGGGCCAACCAGGACCTGGAGCGGATGCTACGTTGTACGGCCTCGCACTCACCAGAATCATGGAGTGGTTTCCTTTCTTGGGTGGAATACGCCCATAATTCATTGCCCGTCTCCTCCACAGGTATGTCTCCGTTCCAGTGTTGTGTTGGTTATCAACCTCCCTTATTCCCAGCCATGGAGGAGGTCCTGGTCCCATCTGTCCACCGTTTTCTTCGTCGTTAACGGACCTGGAACAGGGCCAGGTCCATCCTGCTATGTGCCCGTAAACGCATGGAGGATTATGCCAACCGGCGCAGGTTTTGGGCTCCAGCTTTCCATGTGGGACAGAGGGTATGGTTGGACGCTAGGAATCTTCTGCTATGGGTTCCGTCTCAGAAGTTGGCACCCCGGTTTGTTGGTCCCTTTCCCATCGCCAAGGTTGTTGGTCCCTCGGCGTTTCGTCTTCGTCTTTCGGTGACCATGCAGCAAGTCCATCCGACCTTCCATGTCTCCCTGCTGAAGCCCCATGCGGTCAGTCCCCTGGCTTCTCCTGCTTTGCTTCCTCCTCCCCCCAGGTTGGTTGACGGCGGGGAGGTGTACACTGTCCGTCACTTGCTGGACGTCCGGCGAAGGGGTTGTGGCCTTCAGTATCTGGTCGACTGGCAGGGGTATGGTCCCGAAGAACGGATCCGTCTCTGATCTCCAACTTCGAATGCCGCCGTGCCGGGGGGCCTGTTCGCCCGCCAGGTGGCGGTCGTTGAGGGCAGGGTACTGTCATGGATCACTCAGGGGAAGCCCCTGTGACATCACGCAGGGTTCCCCCACCACGCCCTCAGGGTTTTCCTAGACGAGAGTCGAGCAGCGGCCAGAGCGCTTCTTCCACACCGGTCCCGAGAACCGGCAGGACCGGTTACCGTATGCCCTCGTCACCCAGCTGATACCGATTGGAGTGATTAAGAGACTTTTTATTCGCTTCTGGCTCATCAGCCAGATGCGAGATCTTCAGCCTTCGTTGTGAATTTCAAGTGTTTATTCCCTGCCTGTCTGTACCTCTGCCTGCCTGTTTCCCTGACCTCTGTTCTGTTTTTTCCCGACCACCGATTCTTTGCCTAGCCCTCTTACAGCCGATGCCGATCGCCCGAGCCACCTCATTTGACTCCTCTCAATGCGGAGGAGCAGCGGCTCTACTCTGAATCCCTCCCAAATGACCAAGCTCCTTACCCTATCTCTAAGGGAGAGCCCAGCCACCCTGCGGAGGAAACTCATTTCGGCCGCTTGCACTGGCGATCTCGTTCTTTCGGTCACTACCCACAGCTAGTGACCATAGGTGAGGGTAGGAAAATAGATCAACTGGTAAATCGAGAGCTTTGCATTTTGGCTCAGCTCTTTCTTCACCATGACAGACCGATACAGCGCTCACATCACTGCGGACACCGCACTGATCCGCCTGTCGATTTCTTGTTCCATCTAATTCTGAGGTCACTAAACCGGACACCATTAACGCCCTGGCTGCGCCTAGAAATTCTGTCCATAAAAACTATGAACAGAATCGTTGACAAAGGGCAGCCCTGACGGAGTCCAACCCTCACTGGAAACAAGTCTGACTTATTGCCGCCCATGCGGACCAGGCTCTGGCACCGGTCATACTGGGACCGAACAGCCCTTAAAAGGAAGCCCGGCACCCCATACTCCCGGAGCACCCCCCACAGGACTCCCCCACAAGTCCACAAAACACATGTACAGTAGACTGGTTGGGCAAACTCCCATGAGCCCTCCAAAACCCTGCACAGAGTATAGAGCTGGTCCACTGTTCCAAGGCCAGGGCGAAAACCACACTGCTCCTCCTGAATCCGAGGTTCGACAATCCGGTGGACCCTCCTCTCTAGAACCCCCGAATAGACCTTACCAGGAAGGCTGAGGAGTGTGATCCCCATATAGTTGAAGCACACCCTCTGGTCCCCCTTCTTAAAGAGGGGGACCACCACCCCGGTCTGCCAGTCCAGAGGCACTGCCCCTGATGTCCACGTGATGCTGCAGATGCATGTCAAGCAGGACAGCCCCACAGCATCCAGAGCCTTAAGGAACTCTGGGCGGATCTCATCCACCCTCGGGGCCTGGCCACTGAGGAGCTTTTTAACCACCTCAGCGACCTCCGCCCCAGAGATAGGGGAGTCCACCCCCAAGTCCCCATATTCTGCTTCCACATCGGAAGGCGTATCGGTGGGATCGAGGTCTTCAAAGTACTCCCTCCACCGACCCAAAACGTTCTGAGTTAAGGTCAGCAGCACCCCATCCCCACCATAAACAGTGTTGATGTTGCACCGCTTTCCTGCCCGGAGCCGCCGGATGGTGGACCAGAATCGCCTCGAAGTCGTCCGGAAGTCGTTTTCCATGGCCTCACCAAACTCCTCCCAAACCTGAGTTTTTGCTTCAGCGACCACCGAAGCCGCATCCTGCTTGGCCTGCCGGTACCTGTCAGCTGCCTCTGGAGTCCCACAGTCTAAAATGGCCCGATAAGACTCCTTCTTCAGCTTGACGGCAACCCTCACCACTGGTGTCCACCAGTGGGTTTGGGGATTGCCGCCGCGACAGGCACCGACCACCTTACGGCCACAGCTCTGGTCAGCCGCCTCCACAATGGAGGCGCGGAACATGGCCCATTCAGACTCAATGTCCCCCGGGACATGGGAGAAACTCTGCCGGAGGTAGGAGTTGAAGCTCCTCCTGACAGGGGATTCCGCCCGACTTTCCCAGCAGACCCTCACTATACGCTTGGGCCTGCCAGGTCTGGCCGGCTTCCTCCCCCACCAGCGGAGCCAACCCACCACCAGGTAGTGATCAGTTGACAGCTCCGCCCCTCTCTTCACCTGAGTGTCCAAGACATGCAGCTGCAAGTCCGATGATACGACTACAAAGTAGAACATCGAATTGCGGCCTAGGGTGTCCTGGTGCCAAGTGCACATATGGACACCCTTATGCCTGAACATGGTGTTCATTATGGACAATCCGTGACGAGCACAGAAGTCCAACAACAAAACACCACTTGGGTTCAGATCGGGGGGGGCGTTCCTCCCAATCACGCCACTCCAGGTCTCACTGTCATTGCCCACGTGAGCATTGAAGTCCCCCAGCAGAACAAGAGAGTCCCCAGGAGGAGTGCTCTCCAACACCCCTTCCAAGGACTCCAAAAAGGGTGGGTATTCTGAACTGCCACCTGGCGCATAAGCGCAAACAACAGTTAGAACCCATCCCCCCACCCAAAGGCGAAGGGAGGCTACCCTCTCGTCCACCGCGGTAAACCCCAATGTACAGGCGCCCAGCCAGGGTGCAATAAGTATGCCCACCCCAGCTCGGCGCTTCTCCCCGCGGGCAACTCCAGAGTGGAAGAGGGTCCAACCCCCCTCAAGGAGACTGGTTCCAGGGGGGGGGCCCGGTGACCCGCGTCCAGGCAAGGGAAACCGTGGCTCCACTATTTTATTCATCATGAGGGGTAGTAGAATATAGAAAGCTATTCTGATATTAAAACTGTGTGACCCACATCATGAGAGGTCTGACATTATAACTGATGATGCAAAATTTCTGCCACTTACCTACTCACAGCTTGACAGGTGAATCTTTGCAGCATGTACAGCCTCGTGCTGAGATATGGTGGGCAGCAATTGGCTCTGTCAACTGTCAGCCTACGTTTAATTTTGGAGAGAATGTCTGCACAGTAAGTTATAGTGGAGTCCTTATCCATTTGTACTTTGGCGCTGGGGTGTTCTGTAAAGCTCCAGAGAGAGGCAAATCAATTTTCTTCTAATAGCCTGCCAGCTGGGTGCTGTCGGGGGATTGTCTCTGCCTCGCCCTATTCTGCAGGTATAACTATAGATCTCCCAAGGTTCCCCTACCATAGTATGTTGGTAGGTAAGTAAATATCTAACCAGCACAGCAGCACAAAGTATAAAATCATGCAGGTACAGCTTTAGTTAATGTTCACATCAAACACCAGAATGGGGAAGAATGATGACTTTGAACGTGGCAAGGTTGATGGTACCAGATGGGCTGGTATGAGTATTTCAGAAACTGCTTATTTACTGGGATTCTCACGCACAACCATCTCTGGGGTTTACAGAGAATGGGCTGAAAAAGGAAAAGAAAAAACATCTAGTGAGCAGCAGTTCCCTGCGTGAAAGTGCCTTGTTGATAGAACAGGTCAGAGAAGAATGGCCAGACTGGTTCAAGCTTATAAAAAGGTAACAGTAACTCATCACTCATTTCAACCAAGAATGCAGAAGAGGATCTCTGAACACACAACATGTCGCACCTTGAAGCAGATGGGCTACAGCAACAGAAGACCACACCCGGTGCTACTCTGTCAGCTAAGAACAGGAAACTGACACCACAATGGGCACAAGCTCACCAAAACAGAATATTGTAGTGCTGGAGGTACTGTGGGGCAGTGAGGCAGATTGGACTGGTGCCAACCATGTAAATAGTTATTTGCAATTGCTATGCACTGTAATGACTTGTGCTGTATTGTGATGTCATGTGTAGTGTTTAATGTTAATTATTGTATGTAGTGTGTGTGCATGTGTGTGCCCACCATGCATAACAGACAGATAACAATGAACTGGGAACTCAGCATTGGGGAGCACTTAAACACTAGACTAATGAAGGGGCAAACAAGAGGCAGCTGTGAATAGTTAACATGAGGGCAGGAACAAGAGGTAAGACAAACAAACACTAGAAGTGGCTTGTTTAAAGCCATACCAGGGGGGTATTCCATGAATGTAGCTAAAGAAAGGCAGACTTTCCTGAAAAAGTCAGACTCAACCTACCTCCATCTCTAAACTTAGCCTTACGTCGTCCACGAACGCAGTTCAGTGTTAATTAATCAAGGTTCATTCAAGACAGACTTGCATAGTCTCACTTTGTGGGCACACCCGCGATATTTAAGAAGCCCAAATAAATGGATGAATGATAGATCGACCAAATGAGTTGGAAAGCCTGTAAAACCTGAGCGGTGTTTCTTTCCGCCACAGAATAAACGCTGCTGATGGAACTGTATGAAAAATACAAAGATGTATTCATTAAAAAAAGGCAATACTGTGGCCATAAACACAACCAGGGAGTTAGTCCGAATGGGCCCAATGAATTGCAGACAGACTAAATGCATAAGTTACGTGAATGTTAAAAGTGCTTGGCATGGTGGTACAGTGGTTTATGCTGTTGTCTTATAATGTGAAAGTTGCTGGTTCGATCCCCATAGCCAACGGGGAACCTTCTGGGTTGATTTCACCTGTCATTATTACTGTATAATATTATTTGATCTCCGTAAAATACTTTAAATCACATCCATGTGAAATGTTCTGCACAAATAACCGTATGTTGTCTTTGCTATTTTAGTAGTAAACTTTCAAAGTAGACAGTGACTAAAAATATAAAAATATCTTTCTGTTCATATTATTTTAACTGATTTTTTTTCTGCAATTACAGTACAGTCATTGCATTTCATGTTTCACCGCACACCTTGTAGGCGGAATTGCATGTCCGTTATAGCCGAACAGAACTACAGCTAAAAGCGGCCCTGGAGACCAAATTGTTTGTCCATTATAAGCGAAATTCCGTTATATGCGAGTCCGCTATATCCAATGCTTTTTCTGCATGTTCTTAAAGGCGCACGGCCGGGACCAGCGGACCTCATCTGTTATAGACGATATTCCGTTATAAGCGAGTCCACTATAACGGGATATTACTGTAATTATTTTGGAATTAATAGGAATGCTAAGACGTGATTTTATAGGCTTTATTATATTGGTTATGTACGTAGCAATCTCAGTTCTGTTCTCCATATTATGGAAGTATCACGCAGAGCTTTACTTCAGAAAAGATGGTTTTTATTCTCTGCTTTCTCATCTTGCTTTTACTCACAGTACTGACTACAGGGTTCCATTTTTTTTATATACGTATACCTCCATCTAACTCAAACAAAATCATGTAATTTTGGTACACCTTACAGATTAACAAAAAAATTCAATCAGATAATGTAAAATATAATGTCAGATGAGGACATATAATTCAACAGATTACATGACATGAATAGTAAGATCGCGGAATTTCATCTGACGGAACGATCTTTTGGGAATCTGCTCCCACATGTCGGACGTTCTTTGAGACAACGCTAAACTAAGCGAGACAGTTAGCCTGGTCCAGACCAGGCTTGTTCGCAGGCCTAAATTACCATGATAATTCAGCGGGGATTCATTTAAGACACGTTGATGGAACGGAACTCTCACTTAAGTAAGACTGACTTGTCAAAATAAGTCAGACTTTCCCTTAAGCCTGCTTCATGGAATACCCCCCAGTTACTCCTCCCTAAGTCCAAATCTATGTTATTTAGACTGTGTCTGAATTCTGATAGGCTAGGATCCCACCCAGGGTACCCTGGGATAGGCTCCCGGCTCACCATGACTGTATAAACAGCATCTGGACATATACAGTATTGTGCAAAAGTCTTAGGCAGTCCAAATAAATGTTTAAAGCTGTTTATCTGGGTAACAAGTGTACTTTGGCTTAGAACAAAAAACACAATTTAACATTAGAACATATGCAAATTAAGAGTAACATAAATAAAAACTAGTAATAATTTCTTCTGTTTTCTAAAAAGTCACTGATATCTAGTTGGATGGCTAGATGAACACTGTTTCAGTTCCCAAGCCTCTCCTCAGGGGCACCTCAGCTGTTCCATGATTTTGTTAAATTTCACCAACAGCTCAATTAAATAATTAAATAAATTGGTTTAAAAAGTCAGTGACAGATTGCCTAGCTGTATGAGGTGTGCTAGTGGCCAAGTCAAAAAATACATGGCTGCACTGGACGGTCGCTGCAAATACTGGGGTGATTTTAGCAGAGGTTCTGAAATGGCTACGCTGACACACTTTGACAGGAATAATATCATAGTTTTACACCAACACGAGGATAATTTAAACATCATTTTCTTTGCTTGCCTAAGATTTTTGCATAGTACTGTACATGCACAGAAACACTGCACTGAAAATGAATGTAGCTATTTATCATTCTTCTGATCTTCTCATTCTATGTGACAGCATGAGATTTCAAACTGAGCAATTATTTCTGTTATGAATGGGAATTACTGTATTCATAAAGATTCAAACACTTTGTTCTTTGAAAGCCATTAGCTGGCAGTCATCTCAAACTGTACATGTTTCAACCATATAATCTTCATTTTGCAATGCCAATATGTTGAATGAAATATAAATAGAATAATCATATGTAAATAAGGTTCACACTCATTGTCTATACATGATTGCCTTTATTTGACTTGATTTATTCCATGATTGTGCTGTACAATGAAGGAAATAATTTTAATGGTTCATTAGTCCAATATTGAAACACCTATATGAATTAAAATATATTTATGTCTTAGCAAGTCATCCATGCATACCTGTTTGAGGCTCCCAAATTCCATGAGAGGTCACCTGATCTTGTCACTTGAGATCTTGTCAGAAGAAAATGCAAACTTCTGCACTTCGTTCTTTTGCTAAGCTTCATGAAATCTTTTTTAAATAGTTTTTTTCTATGTAATTCAACTTTATTGGCATTTTATCATTATAGAATAATAAAAAGCTATATGCTAGAGTCCTGCTGGAACATGCAGTACTATGCAAATCTTTGGCAGTCAAAGAAAATGTTTGAGGCTATTTATCTAGGTAGAAAAAACAATTTAACATTAGAGAATATGCAAATTGACAGTAATTTACATTGCTTTGTCATAATTCCTATGGTGCTATAAATATAATTATGATGAAAAGTTTTGCACATGCATCTTATTTGGCACATGGCAAATAGCCTGAAGCCTTCCTGATTTATTGTTGTCTGTCGGTTGCATAGCTCACAGTGTCACATGTGTCCTTCAGGCAGGTCTTGGAGATAACAAGCCTCTTGTTGAGAGAAGCATTGGATGCTAAGCGCAAAATATCAGGAAAGCCATGTGAAACTATAACTAAGGTGATTATGATTGAGCAAAGGCTTAAATTGATCTAATTTAACAAAATTCTTTCCAAGAGTGAGGAGAGCAAAGGACATGCCGAGAAAAGAAAAACAATCCAAATGTAAACCATAACAGGAGCAATTTGTTTTTGAGTGGTAAATAGATGACTGATTTCCAGCCATCTGTGCAGCAAGTGAGAACAAGACTGTTGTTGGTGTGGAAATGGCAGCTCTAATTAGGAGCCAGTGTTGAGGAACGTCATCCCGCTGATTACATTATAAACATCTGGATTCGGGGTGAGGAGCTTAAATACTTTCATATGATGGGGGATGAGAGATGGGTCACATGCTTGGGGCTTCAGAATTGGCTGGAGACCAGGGGTGTTACTGGCAAAACTCCATAGCGGTATTGCTCCTAATACTTTTATTGTCTGGGCTATGAATAGGATTTGGACTGACTGATAACTGTTATTAAATATATGATGCAGAATGATTTGTGAAAGACCTTCTCAAAATGTAAATCAATGCTGATAAACGTAAAAGCTATGATTTTCAGTCTGGATCAAGCTTTGTATCAATACTCTTCCATTCCTAAAATGTAAAATACAAATTGTTAAGTCTAAGAGAGCATACAGTATGTCCAGGACCATACAATCTCTTAAGAAACCCAAAGCAAATAAAAACGTTTCACAAGGAGATTAAGTATAGCCTGACATTCAATGCATCATCATGTCAAAACTGTCAAGGATATCAGGGTGAACAGAAATGGGACTGGTTATTGTTCTGGTATTTGAACAAAATAACAGATGTATGGAGAGACTTCAATCATTCCTTTATAAACCCTAATGTGGGACTCTAATCACTTTCTCCATCCTTCACAAGGTCAATAGACCTACAGTAGTGTATACTGAGCCCCGGAAGACAAGGGAGTTTGGAAATGATCTTCTGGGAGATTAATTACTGGGAGTTCCTTGACGTGACAAATTTTCTGAAACAGCCTTCTGAGAGCTCTAACTTAAGAATGAGGAACAATCTGTCAAGAATAAAGTTTTCTGAAGATCTGAACCTTCTAGTACAGGGGTGCTTTGAAACAAACCTTCACGGATGACATGGATAAGGACAGTAACCAGTTTTACTTTTTATAATTCTAACCAGGAATTGATAATTATCATAATTCTAATCATATAAACACAATTAGTAAGAATGGTTTAGGATTCTTCTAAACACTAGAAGACTTTCAATATATGATGCAACATTTCAAAAGATTTAGTAATAGTAATTGTATTTTTCCGGTGTGTCCATCATAGCAATTTCTTCTTCCTGAAACTTTGGTTGCAATTAAATTACTTGTAAATATGTTAAGTGTTTTTACAACCTAAAGCCGTGAAAGAATGAAAAATGTTTTTCGGGAGGGAGGAATTCTGTCTAGAGAACAATGAAAGAAGTGAGTGTGTGTGTGTGTGTATGTGTTTGTTTGTGTGTGAGCATTAACTCCAAACCACAACCAATAGCCAGTGCAGGGAGACAAACTACTTGCCTTGTATGTCCTTTTTCTTTTTATTATATATAACATTTATTAATGCAAGTATGGAAGAAATAAGATTCAAAATGGTATTGGTGACATAAACGCAGAAAGATTCATGCAAATAATATCTAAAATGCATCTATCTTCGAACTGATTATCCTGTTCTATATCGAATGGATAAATAAAATATGCATTGCTTTAGTAAATATTCACATAAATGCCTAATAAGTTTTGATCACTGCTGTGCCAAGACAATTAAAACAAACTTGCTTAACATGAGATGTAAGTAATATAATGACACTTTTAAAAATAGATATTTTATTAAAGGGACTTTGGATCCACTGACAGCAAGTTCACCAAAGCCCAAATGTTTCAACCTTGAATAATGCCTGTGTTGAAAGCGCAGAGGATCAGTGAAGAAATGCCAGCTAGCACACAGTGGATAATTCACTGTCACTGAGGGCTTCAAACAGAATTTTCACTCCCACCCCTTGACTTGCATAGACCTGGGCCTCTCCATGCCTGTATACTGTTTCACAGGTTTCCACTGAGTTTAGGACCCCTTAATATGATTATTACAATAAGAGGATAATCCACCCAATTTAACCTAAAATTTCACATACCAAGAATACAAGGGAACAATGTTACCAGTTCATGATAGTTGCCACAAAATAAATACATCAATTCATTCATCCATCCATCCATCCATCCTTTTTGCATACCGCTTATTCAGTACAGAGTCAGAGTCATGTGGGAGTCACATTTGATGGGATCCTCATACACTGCAATTCTGAGCTACCACTTCAGCCTGTAACTGGGGGGAAAAAACTGGGCAGGCTGATGATCTTGTTTGTCAGCCAGCAGTGATTTATGTCTCGCTGTGTTCCTTTAAGGACACATGTGGGATTGCACCTAGGAGGCTCATCAGCAGCTCCATCCGCTGTGGGCTCTCCTAAGGACAGCGGTAAAACACTTGGAATGGAACTGCACTGCTAAAGCAAAATTTTCCATTCATTTACCTATAATTTACTTGTGGCTCTACTTCAGAGAGACAATTGCCTTTTAAATAATAAATTGAATTGTACATTGAAATTGGTAATAAAATGGCATTTAAAAGTTGTGAAAGCTAAATCCATTTCAACATTCCAATATTCTGCAGAGGACATCTAGATATATAAGTAATACATTTTCTTATGGCATTATACACCCATTCAGAAACACACATGATGTTTCTTATTTATACCATTTGCCGCAATATTATTTACTACTTGATCTCCTCGATTATCTTGCCATTGATACTGTCCTGTCTTGGGCTATAAAACAAAATCAAAAATATGTACTAGATTTTGAAAGTAATCCCATTAGCTGCGACTCATCGCAGTTTCAAACATTTACTTGCACGTTCACCAAATAGACCTCTGAAAATTATTTAATCCATATAGCGATTTGAAATATGGAAATGGACTCTGACCTACACTTGTGATTAAATTTATGTTGTTATCGCTCTATCGTTAAATTATTTTCACATATGCTAAATATTACACTGTAAACTAAGGTCATCCAGAAACACAGCAGATTATTTCCAGTTGGCAGACAAACACAGTACTCTTGTGCAGAGTAATATTGTTTAATTTATTCACAGGCACTGATATTTATTGGAGCAAACAAGGATAATATGCTTGGGGGCAGTCCATTGTATCCGATGACAATGTTCCTCCTTATTAATAGTATGTTCTTTGGTAGTTGTGGAGTCCAGTCTTTGAACCACAAATTTAATTGCATCCTGAACAGATAAATTCTGGATTAGTGATGGCAGCCATGGCTGTATGTCTGTCTCCTCTGTCTTTTATGTTGTTTCATGTTCCTCTCCAGTTCCAGCTGCTCTATACTGTACCTGCATGACAAAGTTTCCTCCAAGTAGAACAATTAACAGTAGTCCAATTGTGAGGGGTCAGTTTGGCATTTTCTTAGTGATCTTCAGCTGGTCTTTATGCCACTTTTTTGTCTCTGCGGACCGTCGGCCCAGATGGAGCTGTCCATGTAGGACTTGCTGTGGCAGGAGCTCCTGTGGCATCCTTATAACAAGCAGTTGATACTCCGTTACTGTGGCCTGCATGCTTCTAGAAGTTTGTCCTACTGAGCAATTCTGAGTATGCAGTCACTCATCAAGATTCACTGAAGGCACGTTATATGGAAACACTCTGGCAATCTTTGGTGGCAGCTATATGTGACCCAGGCTTTATGGCTATATAGGAGAATGGTAATACAGATGGCTTTATAGGTGGCAACTGTAGTATACAGATGAAGGTGCTTATTTTGAAAGACCTTGCATCGGAGATTGCCGAAAGCTGTGGAGGCTTGTTTTATCTGATTGTGGACGAAACTTGTGAGAGGTTGATGTTCTGTATTATAGACAGGAGTAATAGGTAGAGGGGTGGACCTCCATTGGCAGAGCGCCTCAATCTTAGTGATGCTGACTGTCAAGCCCAATCTGCTGTAAACAGCAGCAGCAAGGATGGTTTGCAGATTTTGTGGGGTGTGAGCCACAAGCACACAGTCATCAGCACACTGCAGCTCAATGACTCACACTGCAGAGACTTGGAGCCTTCGGATGTTAAAAAGATTTTCATTCAGCCTGAAGTCAAGAGTTATCCCACTACTGGTTTCCAGCTTATAATAAAGAAGCTTGGTGACACATAATAGGAAGTTAAGTAGTACCAGTGCCAATACGCACTCTTGTTTTACCATGCTGTGCACATTGAAGGGTATCGACTCCTGTTTCCCTATAGCCACACGTACCACCAACCCATCGTGAAACTGCGATGTTCATGCATTTTCCTGGACAGCTGAATTGTATTAGGATATCCCAAATACTGTAGCTCTCGATTCACAGTGTCGAAGGCTATGGAGAGATTTTGTTCACTGTAGCTGTCGTACTGTAAAAGTTATATCCACTGTTCTCCGATTCTTCCTGAAGCCGCACTGTGACTCTGGCAACAGATGCTCTATTAAGTGCTCCACCAGTCTTCACCAGACCTTTGCTAAGCACTTGCCTGCAACAGCAAGCAGCAATATCCCATGACGCAGATGGTAAACACATACACAAACAGAACTTGTTTGAGGTGCTCTGCTGGGATACCGTCAATGCCAGGGGACTTGTTGATGGCTACTAGCACCTCTTGAAGGGATAGTGGGTGGACAAGGACTTGACTGAGTGGCTGATTAGGCAGTTGCTCCAATAGAGTGATGAGTTAGTGAATTTGATTGAAGAGGGCTTCCAAATTTTCAGCTTAGTGAAGAAATGCCAGCTAGCACACAGTGGATAATTCCACTTCATTTGCATTTAGTTTTTTTTCAAGATTGTGAATCTGTCTGCTGTTCTTAAAGGTGTGACAGAATAGATTACAGGGCCATGTATAGTTTTTATGGAATTCTAGAAATTGTGCATGTCATTTCTATCAGCATATGACTTGATTTCTTGAGTTGTGATTTGTAAAGTGTGTAAGGTTTTTTTGTACTTCTATGTGTGCTGTTTGCCACTGCTGCTGGAAGTTTACGGTTGTGGGGCAGTTGAGAGTTATATGTCCTATATGCTCGGTGTATAGTTTACAACATAGACCCAATGATGGGTTCTCATCAAACCAGCCCTGGGGGATGTTCCACAAAGCAGGATTTCTTGTTTAGCAGGATAACTTGTCGGATTTCAGGTAGTCTGGGTTGAATGTAAGTGAACAAAGATAAAGTCAATTTAGCCAAGACTACATTAAATCCAAGAAGTTATCTGGTGAAGCAAGGAATCCTGCTTCATGGAACACCCCTGATGTTTTCAGGCTTTGTAGCCAACAGAATCAAGTGTGAGTTTGTGTAGCTTTGAGCATGCGTGTGTGGGCTCGGCTCACAGGGCATTATTATACGACTAGTGCAGTAGCTTTAGGGAAGTTGCATGTTTCCTTCCTGCTTTCTTGCTTGCTAATGTCTTGTTTACAAGTCTGCTGCCACTAGCTAGTCCTTGTGATGAACAGAGAGGCAGCCTTGTGCATGTCTCCCCCTGCCAACTTATAGCCTTTCTTTTGTCAAGACTCCTGCCAGGCCTCCTCCTGGCCACACATGATACCTGGGTGTCCCATGGCACTAGGGTAACTGTGCTGGGGGATTTTGGTGTTGCAGTGGTTTCCAGAGGCTGGTCTCGGCAGCCACTCCCCTGGTGCCTAATGTGTGTCTATATAGACAATGGCAATGGGAGCACACCCTTACAGAAAAGCAATGTGAGGGTGGCATGCACACCCACAGACACACACACACATATACACACTCCACTGTTAACTTGTGACTGGTGGGAGAATTAACCAGTTGTGCACCTTCTAGAACAGTGAAGACCATCAAATGTAGTGCAAAATTAAACATTATTAAATTGGGCCAAAATTAAATATACTGTACGGTGAGAATTAAATCAATTATTGGGAACAAAAAAACAAGCATGCTTCATGCCAACAGGTAGCAGCAGCCTCGTCTGTGTATGATCTCCCGCTCCTGCCGCGTTCGCTCATTAACATAGCAGCCAGTCCCACAAGGCTCTGTTGACTCCACCACCGCTCAGGAATGACTCATGTCGTAACAGAATCTCGACACCGCAGGCAGCAGCAATACCACCCTAATGAGTAGTAATGATAGAATGATAGTCTGTATCATTTACATGGAAGAGGGAGAAAAAAACAAGCAATTACTCAAATTCCTCCAGTACCTCCTTCAAAACAAGATGACCATAGCCTTATTAAATGTTAATAAGGCTTAAACCTGTGTATATAAGGTTATTGTAAATAAGCTTTTAATGAAAAGAAGGATGGTGTTTGCTTTTAATACTAAATGGGGGTCTATTTCGGCTGGGTGAGGTTGCAGAGCCATTGGTTAGTGCCATTGCATTGAAATAAGACACACATATGTTTTACTAGTGAAGCTAGTATTTATTTTCTGTCGTTGTACAACATTTATTGTTTTATTGGCATGATCATACTGGTTTTCAGTTCCTTAAAATGAGAAATTTTGTTATTCCATAACAATTTACAGTGGTTAATTACACATTAATAAATATTTTAGCGCTTGGCAGAACCAGGCATCGCAGTGGCAAGAATGAAACATGGCGGCTTTATTCACATTGGGAATGCACTATTTAGTCATTTAGTCATAGTCCTTAAAAGGTACAAACATGGTAGGCATCACACACGGTAGGCACATGCACACCGCTATTCACAACACGTAACATTAACACTATACATTACACTACAACACAAGGCAGGTCACTAAATTCTAATTACAGCTGTTTACATTATTTACACGATTGGAACCAAATGCAGCATGCTGCTAGCACTACACTGTCTCGCTACCCCCACAAATACTCAATAATGCTACAAGCCCTCCATGGATGGCCACTGGGCCCCAAGTCTCCCCCATCAATGGTCGACTGTCCTGGCAACCACCACAACCAGTCCCTCACCTCAGCTCTAAAAGTAGTCCCGGATATCCGATGGCAGCCACCAATCTTCCCTCTCTGGCAATGGTGGGACCTGTCTGCCGGGCTGCTAGGGGACACTGGGCTGTTAGCAGTCTCTGGTGGTGTGAGTCCCCCCAGATGCCAGATCTGGCCCTTGCGCAGCTTGGTGGGGATCTGCTGCTGACTGCTAGGCTGTTTTACTGTCTGTGTTATCTGTCTTTGTGACTTTGGAATTTCACGTTTTTCACAACTTTTAAACTTTTCACATCTGTGGGGATCTGCCACCTCTAACCTCTCTTCACTCAAGTGTTCAAAATGACGTCTATGAGTAGACCCACCCGTTACCATGGGCAGCTGCAGAGTGCAATAGAGTCCAGCCCCTTTACAGGAGCCTAAAGGCTGATTAGTTTGCCAACGATCGGTCTGCTAAGGCCCCTGCCACTCGATCTACACTGTACACGGTGGACCAGATGATGGAGCCATGTTACCCTTTTGGGTTACACCTGAAAGGTAATGCAATGTGATTATATGCATTTTAAATAAGAAACAATAACAATGCATTAATAAGTTATATTAACATCTCCTATGGGTCTTATGAGTGTCACAAGAATTGCCCAGTAATTGCTTCAACTGAACATGCTGAACTCGCTAACTTGTTGATTGCCCAGAGATGGGAATAGCTATGGCCAAAATGACTCACCATGAACCATTTGGTGTATTTTCTGACCCCATGAGATGGTGCTCTTAATATACTTGGGGGAATGTTTTTGCCCTTTTTTGAATAGAAAGCATCATCTAGTGGGGTCTGAAAATACACCAAATGGTTAATAAAGTGATGTTTTGGGCATCATTAGTGAGCCACAATGCGACCGGGCATGCCCACAGCAGAAATACAACGGAAAAATAAAATGTTAAAAAATGTTAAAAAATAAAAAATGTTTGTTTATGGTCTTTCTATATCGCGGATTTTCACCCTTCGCTTTTAAAGCGTGTGGGAGGCGTATTTTAAGGCTTAAACTAAAAACAAAATGTTTATTCATATGGTCTTTCTATATCGCGGATTTTTACCTATTGCTGATGGGTCTGGAACGTAACTTCCGCGATACGCAGGGATCACTGTGTTTTAGACAATTATATTTAATCATTGTGATAAATCGTTCAGTGTATTCAACAATAAACATTTCTTTAATTTAGTTCAGTTCATTTTTATATAGCGCCTTTCACAACAGAGTCATCCCAAAGAGCTTTTCATGGGTATGCTGTGATGCATTACACCATTAAGACAGAATAATGCAAAAACAGGGGAGAGGGTGGACAAAGAAACAGAAGAAAGAAAGGAAGGCAGATGACAATGGAGGAGAGGAATCAAAAACTCCCGTGTAGGGAGAAACAAAAACCTTTGGGGATCCAAGGTTGACTAGCTGCCCATCATCCCCGACATGCTGACATTATTGAAAAAGAAAGAGTGGGCTTGCTTGCTAAAAGCAAGGTGTGGACTGTGGTCAAGGTCACAGTCAAAGTCCATTAATGAGTCCACGCCAGCCTGAAATGGGTGGCAGATTGAAGGCTGCAGAAAGTTGAGCTGCTGCATTTTTAATACGCTGCAAGGTGTTTAATATGTAATGTTTGCTCCCAGAAAACTGAACATTACAGAAATCTAACGTGATGTATATAAAGGCATGTATCAATTTCTCACTGTCATGAATAGTACGAAATCATCGCAGTTCGGTGATGTCGCATAGTTGTAGGAAGCACACCTTCAATACTGCATTCAAATGCGATTTAAATGAGAGGTTTGTATCTAAGGTGACACGTAGGTTACAGGCTGAGCTGCTGAGGGAAAAGTTCAGCCCCTTGGAGTGGAGTGCAGAGATTATAGCCTTCATATCCAAACAATAGAACCTCGGTTTTATGCCCATTTAGTGATAAAAAGTTGCCACTCATAGGCTGGCAAACCAGTCCACAGTATCGGAGTCCTGTATAGGTCTTTGCTTCATTTCGGGACATATAGGACGCTGTGTAAAATGTAAATAAAAACAGAATACAATGACTTAAAATCATTTAAACCTATATTTAATTGAAAATAGAACAAAAGACATATCAAATGCTGAAACTGAGAAATTTTGTTTTATGACAGATATATGCTGAATTTGAACTTGATGGAAGCAACACATTTTTAAAAAAAGTTGGGACGGGGCATGTTTATCACTGTGTGGCCTCACCTCTTCTTTTAACAACACTCTGTAAATGTTTGGGAACTGAGGAGACCAGTTACTGGAGTTTTAAATGTGAAATGTCCCATTCTTGCCTGACATAGGATTTCAACTGCTCAACAGTTCACGTCCTTCTTTGCTATGTTTTTCCTTTCAAGGTGCCACATTTTCAGTGGGTGACAGGTCTGGATGCCTTCGACGATCAAATTATTAATAATGACTAAGGTTGCTGCTTTCCATCTGAAGAGATATAGGAGCCCAACCCGGAAAATATGAGACAAATCGCATCATGTACTGATTCAAAATGAGACACAGCATCAAATTTGTAATTTACAAAATTGAATGATCTTATGTACAGTATACACATGGAATTAGTCACAATCATAAAGAACAGTGTTTATAAATGAGCAGAGTTCGGCAGTTTGATTTGGAAATCAAATAAATATTGCGGAATTCACTAACACCACTGAATGCCTAGATGGAACTCACATTCCCATCACTGTAATGAAGTAGTGAGTGAAGTAGATCATGTGAAGCACGCCGCCACTGGACTCTGGATCAGTGGAAACATGTTCTGTGGAGTGATGAATCACGCTTCTCTGTCTGGCAGTTTGATGGACGAGTCTGGGTTTGGCAGATGGCAGGAGCTCCAAAGAGAGGACCAACTCCATATTGATATCTGTGGATTTTGGTGGTTAGTAACTGTAGGTGTAATGTCCCAATACTTTAGTGTGTGTGTGTGTGTGTGTGTGTGTGTGTGTGTGTGGTCCGGATATACATTACATTCTGGGGACTAAATATGCCCGCAATGTAATAAAAACGTATTTTGTGCGGACTAATTTTTCAGTCCCCACAAGGGGAAATTAAATTTCGTAAAAATCTCTGACTGCCAGCAAAAAACTAAAAAAAGACTTGTATTTTGTTTGATTAGTTATGGTTAAGGGTTGGGTAGGGGTTAAGGTTGTCATTATTGGGATTAGGGTTTTGCCCATAGACATGAATGGAAGGTCCCTTTTAGATATGTATGCCAACATGTCTCTGTGTGTGTGTGTGTGTGTGCATTTTTGTAATTATTACATTGTGGGGACTAAATTTGCCCACAATGTGATAAAAATCTGTAACTTTACCTTTTATTCAGTTTATTCAGTCCCCACAAGGATAACTTCATTCATCTATTTTCCGTAACCACTCATCCTATTCAAGATCACAAGGGATCCAAAGCCTATGGGCGCAAGGCAGGGAACAACTCAGGATGGGGCATCAACCAGTCACAGGGCGCATTCACACACCATACACATCTATGGGCAATTTGGAATCTGTAATTAACCTCAGAATGTTTTTGGACTGTGGAGGGAAACCCGAGTACCCAGAGGAAACCCCACAACAACACAGGGAGAAGAGGCTAAATTCCACACATGTGGAGCCTCGGTGGTTCCAGAGGTCTGATTCAACAGTGCTAACCACTGCACAGCTGTGCCAGGCAGGACCACCTCATTTTTATTTTAAACAGTAAAAAGTCTTGTATTTTGTTTGGTTACTTAGGTTAAGATTAGGGCTGGCTAAGGGTTAAGGTTAAGTTAAGATTGTTGAGATTAGGGTTATGGCCTAAATTAATGGAGAATCCCCATAAAGATATGAATACATGGACTGTGCGTGTGAGTGTGTATGTGTCTCTATGTATACATGCTAATAATAATTAAGATTTTTATTTACATAATTATAATGGTTGAAGTATCCTAACGGATCTCTCTTTTTCTGTAAGAAAATGTGTTTTGAAATTCCTCTTGGCAAAACATGCGCTGGAGGAAGGAAGTTCCCTGCGGCAGTTTAAAATGAACATGGACACATTCAAGGCTTTGGGATGTGGCCTCACCATTGTAGATATTATTTACTTTGCGTTTGCCGAGAATGTCTGCAGGCTAGAATATTTCCAGACATTATTCTGTGGCAATAGAATGTGTTAAAACAAAGGGATGTTTTTAGGCATTATAACAGGGCTTCGATTAGCCTTTGGATCATGAACTGTCATCTGTAAATGACACGCAGAGGCAGTTTACCCACAGCTTCTGCCGCTGCCTTCATCCTTATCATCCATTTTGGATTTGATGAGTTATTTGAATACTATAATAAAGAATAAAGGTATATCTTTCTTTTAGATGTATTCCTTTAAGAAGAATCTTTCCACAATAATTACTATGAAACACTTTTCCACATTCATGTGAGCCTTACTAAATTCCATCCATCCATCCATCAATCTATCCATTCATTTTCTAAAACCAATTGTGCTATGGAAGGTCGCAGGGCCAAACTAAATTGTACACACAAAGTCTAATTCCATCATTAAATCTGGAATGCATTCTAAGCAATATCATAAGGAATCAAATGTTGAGATATGCATTATTATAGTATTTTGCTCATGCATTTTAACCTTGTTTCTTAAACACAATTACAAGCGGTGGTGAAGGCAGAAAAAAGCCTTCTGGCGATGAAACCTTTGATGAATAAACATGCTATTTTCCTTTGAATAGCTACAGGTCAAACAGGGACAATATTGCATCAGTCCCCCCTTGTTTTATACTGATCCTGAGGTTTGATCGGAACGGTCAGGCAAACGGACATCAGAGGTTCTCTTCCACTGTTAAGTCCCATGGGTTGAAAGAATTGGATTTATACCTTAAAGAATCCAGTTAACTTGAGAGTTTGATACCATATGTCTTGCTTTTTGTTGGATAGGCCTTTCTAGTCAGACCTGTGTGAATCTTTTTCATTAGCCTGTGAACCGCATACATTTATTATTTTAAAACATGAAATACTTAATATGAAAAAAATGAACGACTATGAGTAGGATCATGTGATCCTGTCTGTTAGCTGTGAAAAGTACTCTCCATTATAATTTTTGATAATGTGAGTTACTGTTTTAATGTATAAGAAGTTAATATGTAACATTGTTTTTAGATTTTTGATAAGATCATTTGTGATCCTCTGTTTGCTACTCACAGAAATATATTGTTGAACATTTCTACAGTAAAACTATAACTTTCATATCAATACCTTATAACTAATAAATGCTTTTGAATAATAGTTAGCTCATTACTACCTCAGAGGCTCCAGTGTTCAATCATCCAGTTTCTCGTAGCTGATAAATTCCATCATAGAGCTTTGTGCATAGAACATACTGTACCACTCTCAAGAGGGCTACAGAGTATTTTTCAGAGATGAAGTTGCAGATAAGAAGCACTCTGACAAAACATTCATCATCACCATGGCCTCCAGTGCCACCTACACCAACAGTAACTGTTCATGTGACAAAGCAATGGTCCAGTTGATAGATCCCACAAAGTATCATGCTACTTGGCAAATCCTGTAGAAATATTCTCAAAAAAGAATCCATAGCAAGTATGGAGACCTCATACTGGAAGTCAAAGGCTAAGAGATTTTAGAATACAGAATTATTAGGGTAGCTTGTATCAAATTTTCATGGAAATGATCTTTTAATGTAGAATAGGAATTGTACATTTATTGTAATGACTTTTTTCATTAAGTATAACACCAATAAAATCAAACACCTTCATAATGGATGCATAAAAAGGCATCTGAATTGAAGAAGTCAAAGCCCTTGTGTTTTTACTTTCCCTAAGTAGATTAAACACTCAAGAAAGATATTCAAATTAAAATACTGAGCTTTTCCTATTAAATGTGTCTTTTTATTCCAAAGTGTTATGCTGTTTTATATGTAAAGTATGACAGAATCCTTCATCTTCACAGGCAAGTCAACCCATGCAGTGCATTTCTCACCTCACATCCTACAAGTTAAGAACAAATCACGGAAATCAGTTCACTTTTATAAAGGTGTTGGAGTGTTACCCATCTAACCATCTCCAAGGCAGCATAGTGCACAAGGTTGGGGAACACCCTGCACACCATGCCAGTCTACTGCAGTGTACAGCCACACACACTCATACATTGTGGGAAATTTGGAGATGCCAATTAGCCTAACTGCATGGCTTTGGACTGCAGGGGGAGAGCTGCACACATTTGGTGAACATGCAGCCAGACTCAAAGAGCAGAGGTGGCATTCAAACAGTCCACCCTAGCAGGACTGCTCAATCCATCTTGTGAGGGAGCATTGAATTATCAAACTTCTGGTGATGAAGTTTGCCTAGGGTGCAAGCAAGGGCTTATATGGCACCCTGGAAACAACAATGCTACCTTCTATACATACAAAGAAAAAAAACACTCAATTCATGTATGACATCCATTGACAGTTTAAAGGGATCTAATGCCACAGTTAAATTCCAGGCTGAACTAATTATAGGAAAGTTCATCAATGATCAGATATAATTCACGATGTATATAGTGCTGCCAGGAAAAACCCTTGTTAACAGAACAAATGGATCATTGTTGCTTTACAATAAGTGGCTCATTTTAAATATAAATTGTACTAAAAAGACACTGGACAATATGAAGTAACTTTTCTGCGCTCAGCAGCTGAGATGTGAAAAGCATCTTGTGCAGAATCTGGATACTACAAGGTCAATAAATGAATGTACTTTATGAGCATTTCATTCTTTATGTAATCAACAGCCTTCCCTTCTTTTTCCTTTGTGGAAATAGCAAAGTGTTGTTTTTCTATAGGAAAGCATGATGGCATAGCTGAGGGGGAAGAACTTCAGCCACACATACATACATATCACAACAAATCAACGGCAACCATTCCTGAACCTTGTTAGTAGTAAAAACTGGCCCATAGATTTCCACACATTTCCACTCTTTAGCCATCAAATTATATATATATATATATATATATATATATATATATATATATATATATATATATTTATTATAGATTTGTCTTACATAATTTTTTTTTTTTTTACATTTTTAACTGAGTAACTATGTGCAGAACAAAAATAGGTGTAGTACAATGCTGCCCCCAGCTGGTAGGAACTGCATATTCACACCTCACACTCCAAAGCATGTGCTAATAGATGATAAAAGACAAGACCTCTGGGCCACTATGTGTCTGCAGTTTAAATGCATATAGATTACTTTTCTCACAAGAAAATAGTGTATCATTAAATGCTTCAAGTGCAGTTATTCATCTTCAATTATTCTGGGAATTAATTAACTGCAGCTCAGATTAATATGCATAGCAAGGAATGTGATCTTTTAAAAGTTAAGTTATATTAAATTATATCTTTGTGAGTAATGCGTATAAGCAATCATGATTGTATAGTCAGATTCCGAAACACAGGATGAGGTGTTACTATTCTTTCTGCAATGATGAGGTGTTACTGTCCTTTCTGCAAGCACATACAATAGGTTCACTGTTAAGCTTGTCGATCAATGGTGAATGTTAGACTTGGAGAAGTTTGGTGTAGGTTGAAAAATTTTGGGATGCATCATCATTAGTTCTCCTATCTACCAGCAGTTTCCAGTCGCGTGCCTCTCTCAGATGGCGTGGAGATGCTCCTGGTAACCGTAGCCCCCTCATGGACAACGATAGTTATCCATGGGGGGTTAGATATTAGTGGCGATAAGGAATTAATGATAGATCATTTTTCCTCCATTGTGGACGCAAGGCTCTTTAGGACCTGGGGCCTGTACTATGAAGCGGGGTCACTGGCTTATTGGGGTAACTTGTCGGATTTAAGGTACCAGAGTTTCAATGGACTTCATATTCGTTAATTTTGCCCAGACTACCTTAAATCCGACAAGTTACCCTGATAAGCCAGTAACCCCGCTTCGTAGTACAGGCTACTGGTTGTGGCGCCAAGTATATCGCCCTTGGGTGAGACTGGTCTTGCACTCTTGAGTATATGCTGGAGGGAGGCTGGCCTGGAGCAAAGGGCACACCCTGGATCTTCACCAACCCACTGGTGGAGATTGGTTGGTGTCGGCAGGACGTCATAAGTGACTCCGCATCCACTGCCCCTGTTTGCTAAGGGAGACTGCCTTGGCCCACCTTGCAGCCTCCTCCTGATGGCGCACTTCCTCCACCATCCTCGTCCGTGCTGGAGTGGTGGCTTTACTCCAGGCTGGGCGGCTAGTTGTTAGTCCAAGGCCTCCTCATCCGTGCTGAACATTCCCCACGATTTCAGCATATCTGAGAGCTGATATTGCCTCTTTCACTGCTGTTGCTGGTCTCCATTTTCGCCCAGTAGCCAAGGTTGGTGCGTTGCTCCTCATCACTTTGCCTTGAGGATTGTCTGCATCCGTAAAGGTCTATGATGGTGAGGCACCATGGAACTCCATAATGACTTTGTTGTCATTATTGTTTAGTTTACATTCTGTTCTTAGCATGATCAGACTAGTAAAACATATTTCTTAGTAAAGTCATCAGTAGCTCAGTAAAGTCATCATTGATGGTGGCTTTCAGCAGCAATGTAAGGAGGCCTTTGCCTGTGCTGAAACTTGTCATTCTTGGGAATTTGGATAAAACAGGTTTTAATTCTGAAAATAAAAAGTTGCTTAAATTAGAAAATCTGAAGGTATATCATTATAGACCAAGGTCTTGGCTGTTCAGCAATGAACCAGTGCAACCTCCTCATTTTGTATTTTTTTCAGAAAATAGCTGTTTTTTTCAGTTATTATTTTGTTTTTGTCAACACCATCAGACAAAATAAAAGGCAAATTATTTTTTATTTATTTGGTCTAATACGGAGGAATGTTGTGAATGTTGGATGACGTAAGCCAAATGAACATGGCATAATAGTGAATTGAGAGAGAGAGGGAAGGCACACCTCATCCCCTAGGGTTGGACGATATGGGAAAAATATAGGGGGGATACATAAATAAAAAATACAAAAGAGGTTAATGAAACATTGCAGGTCATATTGGTATTTATTGTAATCAACAATTATATTATTTAATTATACTATTTAGCCTCTGCTGAGGACCATTTGGAGGTTTTTGTCACCACCGTCAGACAGAAAACCATTTTGTTTCCACTCTGTTGCTATCTACTTCAGACCTCTTCGTAAAAAGTACACATTTATGTCATAATCTAATCTAATATATTTTTTTTACAAAAGAGACGGTGTCGACATGTTATGGTTGTGACAGTAGCAGTGTCCAAAAATATGAACAAGTTTAAGAAAAAATAGCAAACTTACAGGAGCTTGAGTGATCTTGAAGCATACAGTAGAGCTGAAGGTTTGAAAATGGGGTCCTCAGGAATGTAGTTGACCTTGTAGTTGCCTGATTTTATTGCTTTTTATAAATATCTGACGGTGGTGACGAATATGTGGGACACATTTTGAGCAACCACAAAGTAATAGTAAATATTGTTCAAAACTCACTGTTTGTAGTTTTAATACATATTACAATGTACTCTTTCATGTGGTAAAGGTATTATTCAGTTTAATTATTACTTTTTGTTTTTTTAATCAAGTTGAAATGATTATCCCCTATCTGAGGACAACTGATTTTGTAGGCAATGGGCCAGCATATAAAAATTTAATTAATAAAATAAAAAATAAGCCTATAAAAGAACCTTACATATGTGCAACGGGCCCCCTAATTATAACCTTGATTCTTTTTATTCATGAAAATGTTATTAATTTCCATGGGACATGTTTTTGCCAAAGTTTCAAGAATCGGCGTTGTGTGTGTAAGGAAATCTAGCATCATTGGCAGTCAGGCCACAGCTTACGGACGGGGTCCCATGATCCTACTCATAGTCAATAAGCTCCGGTAATTAAAACATTCCAACATTCCAGCCCAGTTGTCTTTCCCAGTTTGGCTTCAGTTGGCTTATTGTTATAAAACATGGGGCAGTCTGCTTTCTGTTCTCCCACAGAGAATTACTCTGGTGGGTTACAAACAAGTCTTGCAATTACAGGCAAAAAAGACACATTTTGCGGATCTCAACTTAAATATATATAAAAATTAAGTCAATATAAGAACAATAAACTATTTAGCTATTGGATAAGGAAATACAAGTATTTATATAAAAGTCCCATTTGGCTGATGTAAAATTATATTCATGCACGTTCATTTTAATTTAACCTTAATTTTTAAATATATTTTTGTATAATAACAAGACATTGAGCTTATGTGTTTCTCTATGAGTGTTGTTTATTATTTTGCATCATTTTATTTCATTATGTCCTTTAAGCCTCTTAAGATTTATAGGGTATAAGTGTTTATTTTTTTTCCAACACTGCAGTTCATGTCTATCAGTGGGAAACTTGCGGGCGGAAAGTCCTGTTTTTCCCATGTAATTGGCTTCCCTGCAGTGCCCTCTTGTTCTGAGTGAAGGGGTATAATTTTTACTCACCACGGACACAGCAGGGGGGTGGCTCTCTCAATTTTATTTGGGGGATGGGGGGGCATTGAAACACTCACATTGCAAAAATCCTTCCTGATGGTCGTCATTCATACCTAGCAAAAGAATTATTATGTCACGAGAAAAAATAAATTAATAGAGAGATTTTATGTAAACTCTGTCGCAGATAAACACTGAAATATGTGCATGTCACAAACTCCACACAATTGAAAAAAGTAAATGGTGAAGGTTAAAAGTGAGGGTGAAGTGCGGTTTAATCCTTTCCAGCTCAAGTCTGGGAAAGTGATGACTTTGAACTTGAACTTGGTGACCTTCTTTGGGCCCAATATGCATTTCCATGATGTACCAACCCCAGGAGGTCCCAGGAGAAATGATGCTGTTGAATCTATTTATTATGAAGCCAGACTTTAAATAGAATAAGAACAGAGAATGCAGAGCAGACTATGTGGTAGGGATGAACATTTAATTTATAAATGTGCTGTTTTCAGATGGATTCATTACATTGAATTTGCCTGTTTTTAATATACACAGTGAATACTTGTGGTAACATCTTTACAGGTTGAAGACAATATGAAGGTATTTTTAAATTTATTTTATGAAGGAAATCATGTGTTTTATGGTGCTAATAATGACATACCCTATGCAATTAGACTTACAACTACCACTGCATATGATTACGTTAATTAAAGATACACATACAATAGATAATAGTTAATTGTTTTACAGACCAAAATAAACCCTAGATCAACTAAAATGACTTCCCTTAAAACCCTTGACTGAATACTCTTTGAGCTGACAACATGAACCTATAATTTACAACACAAGCGCTAACTCTTCACCAACAGAAAGTCCCAGTGCTGTGTTACTTTCCTTCAGGATAATTTAATATTTTGTGGATAAATCTAAAAGTTTGTGTCTCATGTGATTTGTTTTATGATCAATGTGGATTATGCCTGAAAAAAAATATTTTTTTTCTCATGAATTGGCACAAGAAGGCATTGAATTAAACAATTGCAATTTTGAGCATATCTTTCATCTACAGTTGATAAGATAAGACAATTGTCCATTCCATTAAATACTGTTTTATGTATTCCCAATTCTTTACATTCATACAAGCATCATGAAGTGCCTGTTTCTGGTAATATAGCACTGACAGAGAACAACTAATTTGGAAGTCATTTCTGTCCAAAAATAAAAACTTAAATCTTTGGTCATGGGCTCACTTGCTATCCTAGCGTTTCTGAGAAGCTCAACTACAGCTTAAAAGGATGCAGAAGTGGAAAAAGAAAATCAGATTAAGGATTAGCAAGTTGCCTGAAAAAGTCGGAAACATGAATTATACAGAAACCTAGACAACTAGCATTTTTGCTTTAAGAGTCTGAATGATGATGACAGACATTGCTACACATATACTAAGAAATTATTGAGAATTATATTTAAGTGCAAACGCACGTTTATGTATAGTATTTACACTCACCTAAAGGATTATTAGGAACACCATACTAATACGGTGTTTGACCCCCTTTCACCTTCAGAACTGCCTTAATTCTACGTGGCATTGATTCAACAAGGTGCTGAAAGCATTCTTTAGAAATGTTGGCCCATATTGATAGGATAGCATCTTGCAGTTGATGGAGATTTGTGGGATGCACATCCAGGGCACAAAACTCCCATTCCACCACATCCCAAAGATGCTCTATTGGGTTGAGATCTGGTGACTGTGGGGGCCATTGTAGTACAGTGAACTCATTGTCATGTTCAAGAAACCAATTTGAAATGATTCGAGCTTTGTGACATGGTGCATTATCCTGCTGGAAGTAGCCATCAGAGGATGGGTACATGATGGTCATAAAGGGATGGACATGGTCAGAAACAATGCTCAGGTAGGCCGTGGCATTTAAACGATGCCCAATTGGCATTAAGGGGCCTAAAGTGTGCCAAGAAAACATCCCCCACACCATTACACCACCACCACCAGCCTGCACAGTGGTAACAAGGCATGATGGATCCATGTTCTCATTCTGTTTACGCCAAATTCTGACTCTACCATTTGAATTTCTCAACAGAAATCGAGACTCATCAGACCAGGCAACATTTTTCCAGTCTTCAACTGTCCAATTTTGGTGAGCTCGTGCAAATTGTAGCCTCTTTTTCCTATTTGTAGTGGAGATGAGTGGTACCCGGTGGGGTCTTCTGCTGTTGTAGCCCATCCGCCTCAAGGTTGTGCGTGTTGTGGCTTCACAAATGCTTTGCTGCATACCTCGGTTGTAACGAGTGGTTACTGTATTTCAGTCAAAGTTGCTCTTCTATCAGCTTGAATCAGTCGGCCCATTCTCCTCTGACCTCTAGCATCAACAAGGCATTTTCGTCCCCACAGGACTGCCGCATACTGGATGTTTTTCCCTTTGCACACCATTCTTTGTAAACCCTAGAAATGGTTGTGCGTGAAAATCCCAGTAACTGAGCAGATTGTGAAATACTCAGACCGGCTCGTCTGGCACCAACAACCATGCCACGCTCAAAATTGCTTAAATCACCTTTCTTTCCCATTCTGACATTCAGTTTGGAGTTCAGGAAATTGTCTTGACCAGGACCACACCCCTAAATGCATTGAAGCAACTGCCATTGGTTGATTAGATAATTGCATTAATGAGAAATTGAACAGGTGTTCCTAATAATCCTTTAGGTGAGTGTATATTCAGTTGAATGTTACTTGGATGCAGTACAGATACTTCACAGTAGATAGCACTGTTCTTCCATCTATTCTTATTCAGTTTTAGCAACGCTTAAGCAGCACAATATGATATGTAATAATTATAATGAAGTATAATGAATAGGTGAGATTTTGATTTATACTAAACTTTTACAGTACCCTTACACTTCATCATAAAAATACTCTGCCACATTAAAATAAAAATCCATTTATATTTGCAGGCATCTAAGTGCATGGCTAGAAATTTTAGTGAATCACTTTAAGTCTGTTTTAAATGATGCAATACCTCACACAAGTACTTGATATTTCATATTAGAGATGAAAACATCTGCATGGTTACTTTCAAAAACCTGAACTGCAGTGGCTGGCACGTGCACCAATGAATTATCACAAAGGCTTAGCTAGAAATGCTCAGCCTGCTGACAAAAAGTCACCTTGCCCTACCCCCTCCCCGTTTTATGCATAATTTTAAGTATTCAAGGACCCGGTAAGGTGCTGGGCCCCCTGAATTTGCTGGGGTATTCATGCCTCTACTGCGCCCCTGATTAGCACACTCTGGAGATTAAGCACTGATCTGAATTCAGGATTGAATTCACAGGCCTGGATCATTGCCAGTCATTGGTCCAGCAGCGGTGCTCAGCGAGGGGCGGGGCGACAGGCCCGCACCGCTTCCTACACGCGTACAGGCACAGCAGAGGCCTCAGAATTCTAATCTGTACTTCATTACCGCGCTCGATCAATAGCGAGACAACGAGCTCTGCACACAAAATGAGCTAAATCATCCCTCTAGCTTAGTCCTGCTACCTAATACATTCATCCGAAGTTATCTGTCCTATCTATTTATGTGTATATCGATACAGTTTACATCAGTGCATGTGCTGGTATAACTATAATTTTTTTAATAACCTAAAATACGAGACCATATGCTTCACAGCTGTTTTTATGTTAGTTTTTATATATTTTTTTATTTCCGTGCTCTCTGCCCCAGCTCCATTAGTATGTATCACATCAACACACCTTCACCTGAGACATGATTTCGGAATCAAGTCATTTAAGTAAATATTTGAGCTCTTAATTGGAAATAGGCCTCCCTGATGCCCCGATTTCTGTTTAAATTGAAGCATTTGAAAAATGGATGAAATGAGAGCCCCTCTCACACATAGACAACTGATAAAATCTTTAGGTCTAATGCCCCAACATTTATTCTTTTGATCTATTAAACAGACATCTCTTTTTTTATATTTGATATGAAGGAAAAATTCAAGAGCATCAAGATAAGCATGCTGACCTTTATTTCTGTTGTGGACACTATTTTTTTCTGTGTCCCTGAGAGGCCTGGAGTACTATGGGCTCTGAGTTTGTTCCAAATGGCACATTGCTTTCTAGCTACTAGGGAACCTGCTCTCAAAAGGCAAGCATGTACTGTAGCAGAGGAAGACTTTTAGTGTCTGAGATACTGGGGGCTAACACTGTATTTGACTAACACACTGCAACAATTTTTTTCATTACCAAGCCTTTTTTTCTCCTTCAGAGTGTCATTAGACGGAGTTTACAAGTTCAGAGCTACACTGGAATGTGGGTTTGTAGGAGTGCTTAGAAAACCATCTTTTTCACCTCAGATAATTTTTCTGCACATTAAAGTGGAAACTCAGTTTGCTAAGAGTGCATCATTTTTGACTAAACTCTTCCCAAACTCAGTTGTGTATGGCATAAATTTCTGCAAAGAACAGCATTTATTTAGATATTCTTGACTATAGCAGCCTGTTGCATTTTGAATAGTCATGTCTTTTAATTGAGTAGAAATTGCATGTATCATTTTTACAATATATTATTCAGAGAAATAGATATGAATGTTAAATGTTAGAAATACAACATTTTCTTTTGGCTTTGTAATCACTAATGAATAATTAGTAACTAAATTTCATGAATGGCCTATATATCTATTTTAGTAAGGCTCTTTATTACAATATATTGAAAATCATTTAAATTATTCTGTTAATTTTGGACCAATTTTGTTAGCATCCTTACAACAGAGTACCTCTAAAAACACAAGGCTGTCTCTCAGACTAAGAATGTGCTGGAAATTCTTGAAATCGATTCTTATCATATTTTGTACTTTCCAAACCCAAATATCATAATAGTCTGAGATGCTTTTATTTCACTGCCACTGGGGGCTTATCGACCAGAACTGATTAGACATTTGGGGTGGATTTAAGAAACCCGTTTCACAACAGACTGTGTCTGCAACATTGTTTCATCAACACGTTACAGAGATTTCCATCTTCTCACATCTCTGTCACTTCAGGTCCTTAAAAAAAACTTGCCACTATTCTCTTCTTTCACTTGTCCTCCACAAAAGCAGACACAACTCTCTCTCTATATATATATGTGTGTGTGTGTGTGTGAGTGGACATGTATATATTAAATTCTTGGGACCAAATATCCCCAAAATGTGATAAAAAAATCATTTTGATGGTGTGGGGACATTGGTTTGGTCCCCACAAAGGGAAACTCAATTTTCTATTAATCTGTGACTGTAATGAAAAAAAAAACTAAAAATGCCAAAAGGCTTGTATTTTGTTTGGTTACTTATGGTTAAGGTCAGGGCGGGGTAGGGGTTAAGGTTGTCATAGCTGGGATTAGGGTTATACCCATATAAATTAATGGAGAGTCCCCACAAAGATAGAGATAACTGATCTGTGTGTGTGTGCATGTGTGTGTTCATGTATATGTGTGAGAGCAAATCTGGCATATTAACATGAGGGAGCAAATATTATTTGGATAACACATGGTTCTCTAGCTTTCATTATGATCTGTATATGAAAGTAAGTCACTGCATCATGACAATATAGCACAACAGCTGACCTGCGACCGTTTTAGTGCTGTGTCCTTACAGTGGTTTACACTTCTTTGTAATTTCACATTACATGTGAAAAATTGCATGTTAAATTACATTTGAATTACCCACATTTTACTGAAGATGAAACAGTGACAGAGGCAATCAATCTTTTAAAATTATATTTACTGTAGCATATTACTACCATGCATATAATTATAAGATTAAATAAAATAGAAGAATGAATTGCATTTTTCTTGGTAACTGTTGTTCCTTGTCCCAGCTGGCTTTATTCAATTTTATATGTTTTCAAAAGACTGAGTTATGAAGCTTGATTCCAGACAAGCAATGCTTGTAAGCTGTCATACTGATTTGTGTTCTGTAAAACATTGATAAATATAGATATGCACCTACAATCTTGCACAACAACCAACAAAAAGAACAAACAAACAACAGAGGCAAACCAAAGATGTCACTATTTCCTTATATATGGGCAGTGGTCTTAAAAAGGGACAGAGATGTAATTAGGTAATTCAGCAAGGTGCGTGTGATCTTGCCCTGAGCCAGAGGTAGTTGGCTCTGAATCTTATTTAGACCAAGCGATGAGCATTGCTCAGTACGCAGTCATTGTCACTCAGCTCTGAATAGAAGGCTGGGTTTGGCCTCCCCTCTGGTTTCTGGATACAGGTGGTCTAGGTTTAGTTCTCATCACGGACGGCTTGCTGGCATTTTGTCACCAGCTTTGTGTGCCACCATCTTCTTTTTCTGCATTGTTTTCTGTAAATCAGCCATGTCCTGCTTCTTTTTCCTAGCATTTCAGTGCTTTGTACTTGAATCTGCATTTCATACACCTGGCCCTAGTCAGTCACCCCAAGTCCTGACGGTTACCTTTCCCTGTTTCTTGCTGTCCAATGGTCTCGGGAACCATCAGGTAGGAAACCCAGAATCGTCGATCTATGGGTCAGTTCAACGACTCTGTTGGCTGATGAAATCAATTAATGTGTGTTAACCGAGTCCTGGTCATGGCACATGCCACCCTTTCATATTGCTGTCCTTTTTCAGCAGGCCCTTCTTTTTATATGTGCTCCTAATGGACTTTCTGACCTTCTTGAAGTGTAATTAGAATGAGAACAGGTAGCTGTCATGGGACAAGGCAAAGTACATTTTTATTAATAAAGGTTAACTAGTGCATTGTACATCTGACCTTGTTCATTTTTTTTTTTTGACCATGTCTTTAAAATTGTCCTTATGCTGAATTCCTCACTGTGATTATTTAATTCCTGCCACATTTAATTAAGCGTAAAAGCCACTTGCCAGGTGTCAAGCATGCCATTTACTTTGTGAAAGGAGATTAGAATTCGAACATGTGAGTTCAAATGCATTATATTATTTGTTCAGAGAAATCCTGTGGTTTTATCTGGGTTTATCTGAGCAAACTGAGTGGGAGTTCCTCTCTCGCTACTCCTATCTGATCTCCAGATAACTGCCGTCTTCATTCACAAACAGTAGCGCTGATAAAGACACACACAGAAAGCTTTTAATATTCCAGTGGGAAATGATAAAAAGTTGTGAGATACATTATTACTTTTTCTGTAGTTCAGGATTTCTGCACTTCCAAATTCACTATTATGTTTCCATGAGAAGGATTATATTAGAGAGTATATTTCACATCAGGGTCCTCATTTCCAGACAGGCACAGGGTGCATTAGAAGCTGCAACAGATGTTCATTCTGTCCAGTTGTCTTGTGCTGATATGTTGTGTATTGTAGCCCATGACCCTGACCAGTTGCCCTTGGCAACTCCCAACTCGCCCCCACATACATTCATCTGGATGGCTGAGCACTCTTAGGGTACAAGGAGCCATTATTGTCCCAGAGATAAGGCAACAGCTGACACACATCTGGCCAAACAAGGTCAGTGTACACACGCCCCACGTTAAGAGTAAGGAGGTATTCAGAGCCTGGGAGAGGATATACATCAGTCTCCAGCCTCTGGTTGTTGTTTTTCCTTGTTAAGATCACTGCCCATAATTATGGAATTTATGGTTATATGTATAATATTTTATTTATAATTTATATTAATAATATACCTGATTTTACTAATACATTTTGGTCTTCAGCTTTTTCATCCACAGCATTTATCCACACTAAGTCCCTGTCCAAATTTAGAACCAGAAGTTTCTTATCAATTGTGTGTTTTGTCCTTCCTGTATGTAGTATTGTGGGTATATATAAGAACAATCCTGACCACATGTATGCACAAACCTCTAGCAGCAGAGAAGGATGCAAACCAATCAGAACATACAGGGTCAAACAGAAATCTCGCCAAAGCGTTTGAAAAATCTCTGCGAATTTTTGTCATAGACAAAGCATTATCAACCTTCATACATCGACAAATAGACTGATCTAGTTACGCACAAAGTCTACACAGGCAGGTCATGCTCATGACAAGGACAAAGTCATATAAAGTCATATAAGGCCCATGGCCAAAGAAATAATATGTCACTGTCACTAAATACAATCTTGTGTTGAGATACGTCTGATCGAGTCACATCCGATTCCATCTGCATCCGAGGTCCATAGTAAATAATATGCACTGATTGAGAGACGCCTGAAAGCAGGTGTAGAAAGACATTAGCAACTGTATTGCTTAGTGTAAAAGGTGCAGGAGAATGGGCAGTACTGCCAGCCATAAAATAACCCACTGAGCACACCTAACCTGTAATACAGTATACATAATGTAAAGTATATGTGATGGACAGCTACAATAAGCAGATACAGATACAGTACCATGCTGTTTCTTTATCTAAAAAGAAACTTTCTTTACTGTCGTCGCGGTAACCTATTTCTGATAGCCCGGCCTCATCCATGGGTGATGGAGCTGCACTGTCAGTGTCACCATCTGGAATGAATCCTGTTAGAGATGGTTTGCCTGTAAATGGCAGCTATTTTACCATCCAGAGGTGACACTGACGTGGTGCTTGGGCCACCCCCTGTGGCACGGACCTGGGATCTGTGGGCAGCGATCTTTTCTTTTACTGGTCATTTTCAGATCCAAGCACTTTATCCTCATCTCCACCACCTTGCTCATTACAGGTGGCACGACTTTAACTACATGTGTCACCAGTCCCCATGCTAAGTCCTTCTCCGTCTTAAACCAGTCACTGGTAAAATTGCAAAATAATTAGTTTTTTCCCCTATTATGTCCAGCAAAACTATCACCTCATTCTCAGTGAAGTTCCGTTTTCGCCCCTGCACGTTTGTTTTTTTAAACTTTATTTCTTAATAGCAAAATACAGTTACAAAATAACAATAGTGCAAAATATTTAACAACTATTTTACAACTAATGGTATATGTCTCTTCATTTCTGCAACATTTTCTCCTATTTTGAGGAAGTTATATTGGATATATATGGCATCTTGGGGGCATTTCTTTATAAAAATTAGCATTTAGAATGAGTGAGGTTTGTGCCACATTCACTTTGTACAGCTGTTCGCATGCACAAGTGATAAATACTAATTTATTTGTGCGTACTGGTACTGTATGCATATTTTTAGAAACTGTTCTACCCACACTTTGATAAATGAGACCCCTGGTGTCTATATATGAGCAGGCTAACAAAGTTAACAATACAGAATGTTCTTTAATCAAATAAAAATGCTGCCAATGTGAATATATCTTAAATATATATTGAAAACATTACAAACTTCAACAGCCTCGAAAGCATGTGTCTTTGTGATGTGTGATATGGCAATCATTCCTCATTTGCATTTTAATTGTTCTACATGATTGCTATGCTACGGCTGGCAGTGACAACCTCATTGATAAGTACATTAACGAGCTGGGTGTGAGCTGGGGAGCGATGGAGGGAAAGCCTAATGATGAAGCCAGGTTAAGAGTCCCAGAGCCGGACTCCTCGACTACAAAAGGGTGTCTGTAGGCTCTTTGTGACAGCAGGTCCCAGTAGGAGTTCTGCTTCAGTAATTAATGCTGTTTTCCATTTGAAATGGATAGTTGAAATTTCAGAGTTCCTAGTGAGAAATTTCAAATGGAACACCCCTGAAGTCGGAATTCTGACTCGGAAAGTCGGGTGAAGCTCTACAACTCTGACCTCAGAATTCAACATGGCTGCTCCATGTATCAAAAGTAAAATCCTGTAAAAATTAACTGTTCATACTGCACTTCTGTTTTATTTATGTCTCATGAAATCGGTTATACACACACAGTACTGTATTGTCCAACCTGTACCTGTGGACATGTTGCTACGGTGTTTGCATTCACAGAATTATCAGCTGGTGTTGCTAACAATGGCTAACAATGAACCTGGAATTGCTAATGGCTAACCTGGCTAGTTGTACTGGAACGCAGCTAACTTGGGTGTGATGTTGTTCCAACTTCAGACGTAAATGACATGAGGCATAACACTCAAAAAGTCATCATGCACAGAATGGGACCCTTGTGCAATGAAGAGTATACAGCTTAAATGAAAGTTTACATTATTATTTTGCATACAAAAAGTTTTATCCAACAAGGAGTGCAGTTTTACACTTTTACACACAATGTTTTTTAATAGAAGGAAATACAGATTACGTATGTTGTCCTGAGGTAGATCATTAGAAATCTGAACCACTTTATAAAGTCTTTAAATGCTACATCACCTGCTTCTGTAGTTTTGTAAAGTTACAAATATATGTAAAATTTATGTAAAGCATCTATATCAATTTTAATGCCAGAATTAAATTTTTGTTTGAATATAATTTATAAAGACCCATTAGCACAGTAGTATATCAGGGCTGGAAGTACTCGAGAGTTGGGAGTTAGGGGTGATGTGAGAAAGCTGTTTGTCATTAACGGTTTTTTGATCTTTTTCGGCTAATCAATGCCCATGAGGCGGAAGCCTGGCAGACAGGATCTGCCGATGGAATGAGCATGTGTGAAATGATATGCCAGAGCCTGCATTCTGTTTGCCAACATGGGGCTGACTTATTTCAGCATCTGACATATTCTGTCTGTCTTTGTTTTCATGTTTTTGGTACATTATTTAAATACAAACACATCAATATGCAGGTTAATCAGCCATCAATTCCCATTCTTCAACACCCACACTTTTGGAAGTGCTTTACATAGTATAATTGATTTTTTTTCTGCTGGTAATTTCATAAGTATACAGGTTAATGATGTTTTCTATAAACACAAATTATAGGAAACAAACCTTTGTAATACTGCATAACATAAATGTGTCAGTATTTGCAATGGGGCGATCCATATTTTTTCAGTTCCGATCTGATTCAGATACACAACTTCTGATACTGATTCCAATACAAGAGTGTCACGCCCACGGAGGCGGGTCAACCAGGTGTCGGGGATTAGGGACTAATTACCTCCCTTATTTAAGGAAGGAACAGTACACAAGTCAACTGCGAAGTATTGCGCTTATGACAAGCCTTACCGAGCATTCTTCTGTGTCCAGTTCTCCTTTACTCCCGTTCCTTGCCTGTTTGCCTTTTGTGAAACCCTTACCTCTTATCCCTTACCTCCTCAGTCCCGTTCCCGTCCTTGAGTCTCCAGTCCTGCTGAGCCCGGCTTTCATCGTCGTCCAACCCTCCTGTCACCCCGTATTGTGTGTGTACTCGTCGGACGGACTCCACGGCTTTCGACCCACGCTCTCGTCCCTCGACGACGATTACCGCTCGCCCCGTTTGGACCTGAATGCCCGGCTTTTCGCCTGTATTAAGAGAACTCTGGTCTGTAACTGCTTGATCCACATTTTTTTTAATTAGGCTACTAGAAATATAGATAACGTACTGTACTGTACCACCTCGTTTGTACATCTTGTTTTAATCGTTTTTGAGGCATTTTTCTGTTCAATTTGAAAGTCATCCAAGAGACTATATGCAAGTAGCAAATTATAATGGGCCACATTTTTTCTCCCATTGGCAACAGTGATAGCAGCCCATCGTGTATCACAAGCTGTAGTGAGCGCGCAAAACAGCTCAAGGTAGCGACTCCCAAATCATCCATTGCTTTTTTCATATTAGTCACATTGTTTCACACAACTGCGTACGGTTTGTTTAGTGGGATTTTCCAGGAAACGCTACTCCAACCTCTCCAAACCTTGTTTTTACAAAAGCTGCAAATTGACGTACTGATGATTGTGTGCTCCTCGTACTGCAAAAGGTACTGCAAAAGGTATGCACATGACGTCACAGCAGCATAATATAATTAATTATTATAAGAAAATTTCAGTAGCTAAGTGACTAGTACTATTGGCCAGGCACATGCTGGTGGGGGAGGGCAAGGGCATGGACTGGGTGTTGCCTGAGCACCTGCCCCTTCTGCAAGAACTATTTAAAGTGCCCCCCTATAAAGGTACTGGGTGCCCCTGTAATGTATGTGTCAAAGACTTTAAGCACCTGCTCCCCCCCCCCCCCAAAAAAAAATGCAATTGTCTCACACCTTCAGGCATGATGGTTTGCTTTCTGCCCCCAGACTGATGTGCGTCTATGTGTCTTCCCCATATTTGCATGGGTTTTCTTTGGGATGGGGTATGCCTGTGCGTGACTGTGTTCCCTGTTCCCTGTCACTGATTGGCAGAAGGCAGGGGACATTACCTGGTGCCCTGTTTGCTGAGAAAGGCTGCAGGCTCATCAAAGTGAACCAGATAAGCGATTATGTAAAAAGGATGGGTTATATGTTGATGCAACCTTATACACTATACAAGTGCAATCGTATGAGCCACTTCATGCTATTTTGACTACAGCAAAATACACAATAGCACATCAATTTCAAAGCTATATTAAGCCTTTCAGAAAGGACGAAAAGAAATACTTAAGAAATGTTTGGAACGTGAACATATGTCGTTTAAATCTTGGCCTAATTGCATTTACATTTGCATTCATTCAACAGATACTTTTGTCCAAAGTGACATGCAGGTGTGACAAATAGTACATTACAAACGTACAGTACAGCTCTGAAAGCTGGGCTTCCAGTGAATGCCCAGTGCAAATTAGCATCACAGCAAGAGCTATACAACACATTTCAGACATAGCAAGAACCTAACGGGACTATTCAATCAAAAGACAAAGTGCAGCACTAAGAGCATTCAGGGAACATAACAGACCAGCTAGGGAACGTGCTTGCAGAGTGGTGAAGGCTAGTAGAGGTGTTCCCAGAACGGATGGGTTTTGAGGCCTTTCTTGAAGGTTGACAGGAAATTTTATGACTGGATGTAGCAGCTCATTCCACCATTAGGGAAACATTACAGAAGAATAATTCACCAATATAATGACATACTAGGAACAATTCCTGCAACAAAACGGTAGTAAAATGATCAAATCCTCTACCTATTGGTTGGCCTTGTTTTCATTACCAGTAGAACTGGGAACCCAAAGGGGCAAAGACATTGTTTTGAAAAAACCTTTGGCAAAGCTCTATGGGAAATGCCCACCTTGGCAAGCAGAAGTGTGGAAAATATAATTTCCAGTTTCTCCATCCTGAATTTATACAATTAATTAGTAAGGATGTTTATCTTTTGAGGAAACACAATTTGTGTTGCCACTAAAGGAATCACATACTACTATGCAGATGGTAGCAATTTACAAAAGAATTCTGCTAACTTAATTCTCCCCACCTGTAAGCAATGACAATTTATGTATTTCTTCCAACACATTAAGTGAAAAACTAAATTTAATTGATTTATTGTAGTTAAATAAAAAAATATAAAACTTAATTGTGCTAGATATTATTTTTGTTACATTGAAATCAATACCACATGGAAAGTGAGGATTATACAAATATAATATAAAAATATAATATATATTGTTTTATTCTGTTTATGTTGCCCCCGTGTTCATGTAGCTCTGTGTATGTTCTCACCCATGAATACATGTTCTCTCCAATGCTAATGTAGTTATGAGGGGGGGGGGGGTGTTCTTCATATGTGAATTAAAACATCAAGATTAGAGGACTCATCCCGAATCATTTAATGGTGGACATGGTTATCCAGCTATTTTGGTTCGTCGTTGGAGAATTGGATTAGCCAAGCTGGATTAAATGATCCGAGATAATTGCACACTTGTCTGGACACTGACTATATAGGCACTTGAAACAATAATCCACAAGTCTGTGATTGGCTGTCTAAAATGGTAAAAGCAAGGGAAATTTAGCATTTTTTGGGACTTTGGGGCTCCATCAGAATCGTGCTCTCTTTCACCATTTTGCACACAAGATATTAATTAATTAATTAATTAATATATTTATATACTATATTAGCATACTGTATATATGCATGTTCTCCCTCATGTTTATGTAGCTCTGTTCATATTCTCATCCATTTTTGCATAGGTTCCCTCTGGGTATTTCATTCTTTCTTTTCTTTTTTGCACACATTACATTTTATTTGCTGCCGCTGACTTGCTCACAGGACAAGCATCCTGCCAAAAACAACAGCAACTAGGCAGGGAAAAAGAAGTTTGCACTCCAAACTAAAAAAAGCAGAGAATAAAGAAAGTAAAATAAGGGACGCTATAAAGTTAAGAACTTGGCAAAAATTAATAATAAGCATTTTCATTGTACTTTTTTTTGTGCTGGTCAGATGGTCATACTTGAATATAATGACGGCCATCCTAACCCAGTTACATAACTGAGATGCACACATCGACTTAGTCAAAACCAGGGGGCTGTACTATAAAGCTGGTTTACTGGTTTAGGGAGGTTTCTTGAGGATTGCTTCCTAATTTCAGTTACTACAAAATAAACACATATTTGACAGAGCATATTGCAGCTGTGGTAATTTACTCAGCACCCTAAAGTGCAGGCATTCAGATTGAAATGCATGTAAGTCATGCCCTTTTACCAAAAATGTAAATGCAAACCCCCCTTTCACCAATAAACGCAGCCTGTGCAAGATCTGTCTGTCATGATGGGAAATGAAGGACACTCCAAACGCAGCCATCTAGGACTAAAAAGGTTTATTTGTTTAAATCAAAAATAGACACTAATGACCAGGGGTCAAACAGAAGGCAGGGAGGAACAACTAAACAGGATCAAGATGAACTGACACACCCGAAACAGCAAGGCAGAAACCAAGACGCTAACCAGACTAACGTCCATAGACTGAACTAAAGAAAGGGGCAAAGGCAGGCACCTATATGCACAGATAACAAATAATCAACAAGAGACAGTTGTGAGTGATTAAAACCTTAGGGCTGGAGACAATTAAACATAGTGGGAAAATATGGGATGACTGGTGAAATTTGATGAGGCTGACAGGGACAGATTCGGACACTGCCCTTTAACTAATAGTGGGGATGGGTAATACAACTGATTTTCTCTTCGATCTGCTGCCAAGTAATACCAAGGTTTTTATACTGATACTGAAAGGCGGATTAAACTTGCTGGGGAGGGGGTGCTGACAATAAAGTTTGCAGATTAAGGGGTGGGGTTGGGTTAACTTTGCAATCAATCTTAGTCAACCCGGCTCTGTGAAGTTGGGTCTGCTTCGTAGAAACACCTCATAGGATTTGCAATTACTGCTCATTTTATAGGCCCCTTATTAAATAATTTAGCTTTCACAGTGAAGGAGGACACCTAGAAACCCTAATCAAGCTCATAACATTCTATAAGAGTCAAGCTTGTAACATGCTTGCAACAATATCCTGTGCTAAAATACACAATGTTGATCTTGATCTGTTTTGAGGCCCTGAAGGCATTTCATCCTTCAAAATATCCGACTAGCCAAGGCTTTCTGGGGCATTTGCTGTGTTAAGATAGATAGGTTATGGTAGTAAGGTTGGGGCTCTGGTTCACTATGTACCATATCATCCTAAACTCTGTTATAGTAAAGATTCCACTTTCTCAATTCACAGCTATTATGCAACCATAGACACTAAACTAGACCTCTGAACATACACAACCTTAAGAGAGAATTTGAAAAAAATCAAATTTTCTGGAGCTAGCATGGAGTAAATGTGGAAATGGATTTACAGCCGTTTGCACTTTGTTCAAAAAATATATTTAGGTCCTGATACAGTTGTTAAAAGACGACTTATATATTAAATACAGAAGTTTGAGTTATATATTGTTAGAGGTACCTTTCCAGGCTATTTTATGATTCCTTCAGCAGGCTAAAAGGATTAGCTATCCTCCACAGCCCGCAAGGAGATCCAAACTTTTATTAGCAGTCGATTCAAGGCTTTCATTCTGTTTCATCAGTGCAGAGATTGAAGTGGCTTTTCAGCATATCAAGTGGACAGGCCTAGCAAATGTATGAGGAACCTATACACTGATTCCCCTTCATAGTGGATGTGTGTATGTCATAGAATGCTTTACTTATTCAGCTGATGCATTAAGCCAAAGCGGCATATGTTTCTGAGAAAGCAGTCCCAGGGCCAAGTGGGGTTAAGGACCTTGCTCAGGAGCCTAATGATGAAAGCATCCTGCTATACCTGGGATCTGAAGTGACAATCTTCTGATTACAGAAGCCACATCCAAACTCATTGAGCCACAGACCGCACATCGTTCAGGAATTCTACTCAGTAGGTATATTCTCACCACACTGCTGTTGTGGTTTCTGGTGTTTAATGGACACAGAAGGCTATGGCTCTGAGAAATGAACATGAATTCCTGCAAGGAATATGCTTGATCTAAGATTTATCAGAGATGTTTATTGTAACCACGCAAGGAGAACCTCTGCCTACACTGGCAGCAGACAGCTTAAGCTTTGGCCTTCCTCCTCCTGCTCCTCCTCTGCCTCCTTCTTATACCTGCAAGTGATGTTCTGCATTCTTATAAGAAATGCAGAAGACCAGGTCTCTCGCTTAGTCTGAATTACAAATCAAAGTCATAATATTTTCCAAAAAAAAATAAAAATCTTTATTGTCGGCCAGGTCTGCCATACAGTTTTTTTTTTAACCTGCCTATTCTAATATCTGTCTGCCAGTCCTGGCTTTTGCCTGTACAATTTCATCCACGATCCTTTAATCTGTTTCACAATTTTTAAGACCTGGGTTCTTAAGTTTTCATCATAAAAGGTGGGACATGTAATTCATCTTAACTAGTCTGTGAAGAAGATAAATAATTACCCATGCCATTATCAATTCCATGTGAGTATTGGGCATTGTAGAGATTGGGCAATGAAATTACAGCATCAGAATTCTAATTGCAACTTTGATGTTTCTTTAATCAAAATCCATACAATCTGCATTGTAAAAACTAACAACTGCTTTATTGTTCTTTTAAAGACTATTTCACAAATATCTGGGCAACAACATCTACTTAAGGTCCTGAACCCAACACAGCAGCACAGTAAAATGCAGTTATTACCCCCACACCCAGCGAGACAATCCTAACACATAAAATGTCATGTGATGCTAAGCAATACACCTTAACTTTTAAAACCAATACTTCAAAGATTCTGGAGTCCCTCAACTCAGTTAATAATACAACTCAGTGCATGCAGTTCACTCTGAATTCCCTTAAACTATAACAGGTGTGTGTGTGTGTGTGTGTTATGTCTCAAACACATCAAGGGTAAAACAGCTAATTTCCACATAGAAGTCTTTTTCACACTTATCAGTAGTAAATACTGTATAATATATACTTCGAACATTACCACTTATATTTTGGCAGCAGCTGCGTAAAAACTTCTGTAAAATTATTACGTAAAGTTTGTCCGCAAGCAGCATTTATTCCACTGAGTCTTCCTGGAAACAGCAAGGAAATTAATGAGCACAATATTTAGTATCATTTATAATTCTTGATGGTTATAGTTACTCAACACTACCGATGAGTACCACATGACTGGTAATGATTTGCCACATCAGTAAAAGTGGTATAAGGACAGATGGACGGATAGCTAGTGATGGTTTGTGTATGTCTCCTGATGAGAACCAATAAGCACAAGGTCCTTCAATATCAAAGAAACGTTTTAACTAAAGACTAAGAACAAACAGTAAATTGGAGTAAAAGCTTCTAAACGGCTCTCTAAAACACATTCCCTCAATCGACCCCAAGAACTGCTTACAAATCACCCTCAAAGCATGCCAGAGAGAAAATAATTTTATACCTGCTTCTTGAACACAGGTCAAAATCTTAGATTTGATCATTGTACCAGCATGGATTTTTATTCTCCATTTCTCTACTATCTCTGCTGACCTTTCATGAAAACCACATCAATTGTACTACTCATAAATGACTGCTCCTTATTTTCATCTAATCCCATAACGGTGAAGTGTTAGACCCACACTGTCACCCACAATGCTGGAAGAAAAGTAAGGACTGCTTTGTATTTGGAGCAGAATATCTGCTTTGCCTTACAAGGATACACCATATTCCCCGGTCCAAACGTCAAAACTTTGGATTACAAGGCTGTCCTTCCACATTAAATGCTTATACTCAATTGATGAGAAAACCTATATACATTATGTGTGCATGTGTATATATGTAATATACATTTCATGGGGAAATTCTTTTTACGCCTCCCTCAGCTTGCTCTTTGTGGAGCACGCTGTCCATGAAGGGCGGCCACCTGTAGCAGCACCCAGGGAGCTGGGGGTTAAGAGCCTTGCTCAAGGACCTGCAGACATGCTGAGGCTGGGTTTTGAACCGGCAACCTTGTGATTACAGGTACACAGGTTTGGCCCACTGAGCCACATGCTCATATACTGTATATATACATACAGTATATATATATATACACACACAGTATATATATATAAAAGACTGAAAAGAGAGTAGGAAGTGTGGTTAAGGAATGATCTGTGACTCATCATGAATTAGCATCAACCTAATACCTGTCTTACAATCTGCCTTTTCTGATTGCTACAGTATCTCAGGGAGGACAATATTAATGCCTTGTTCAACTCTCAATACTCTCTGACAACAAATTTTTGATTGAAAGTAGCATAGCTACAAACCCTCCCAAGATGAATGAGGGCCCCTGGTAGTTTAATCGTTGTGCCCTGACTGGCTTCCAGCATAATTTCTCAACACTGCCAGCACTCCAGACAAGGTCGCGGTGAGTGGCTGTAGCCCCATCCATCGTCTACTATCCACTGCCATTCGGTGTAAAGCCTCCAGCAAGTTTGGGCATAAAAGAAAAATGCAATTGGTATAACTTTTAAGAAAGTTATGGTTAGATTATTATTAAGCCATATCATTGAGTATATAAGAAAACAATAATTTGATCTGTTATTGATTTTTGCTTTTTAATTTTTATAAGCACATTAACTAATGCTTTTAAACACATTATTGCTAAATATTGAGATCAAGTCTCGTTTCTGGAAACCATTTTGTAATTACTGAAACAGAGTATCGGGCTTCTGCTGCTAGAATTTTAAGCAGCACATTTGTTAAAATTTTTAACTTTAATTGATTGCAAAGCTTAGTATTTTGTGTGAATACTGAAAAGTTAAGTGTAGTGCTTTAATGGTTGTATTAAATCATACCACCAGTCTCGGGCAAAGAAAAGAGGGATTTTCATTGTGTTCTATTGTGTTATTGTAGTATATTTTCATTTCGGGGCTCTCCCAAATGGGCATACGGAGATAGGCCAATTTGTGATATCTGGATTATATATACAGCAGAATAATTAGGAACTGCAGACCCAAGCAATTTCTTTTCAAATGCAGTTTTGGAAAAAGCCAGCAGATTTGGGCTGTGCTGGTTTTCAAAAGTTTCCTCTTGTAGAAAAAGTTAATCACTCCTACAGCGAGGGACTGTAAAGAGAAGTAATTAAAGTCTGGAATGCTCGCAGCACAGAGATAAAGTGTTATTTTTGCAGGTTTTTTACCCTGTGAATGAAACCGCTACAGCAAAGACAGAGCAAGGTCACCCAGATAAAATAGATCGGTTAGGGGATCAAATAGTTCCAACAGATGAGGTGAAATAAAATTCTCAGACCGGGAATGAAAAGTAATTTGAAAAGAAAGAAAGACTGAGTGGGAGAGTGTGAGAGAGCAGCAGGATGACTTTCATATTAAATTCCCTGAATGTGGGTGAGGAGAAGTGGAGGAAGAAGAAGCGGAGAAAGAAGAATAATTTTAATATGGCAGCAAAAGGGCAATGTGTGTCAAGTCTGCAGATTGCTCTCCGTGCCATGTTTGTTTTCCTTACTGGGTTCCAACAGTAGGCAAAAGATATGCAGATGAAGTAACTGGTATCTGTAAATTTCGTGTAGTATATATATATATGTGTGTGTGTGTGTGTGTGTGTGTGTGTGTGTGTGTGTGTGCCCTTCAATGGACCAGAATTTCAGCGAGGACCAACATTGATTCCAAGACCCTGAAGAAGTTAGATGGATGGATGGATGGATGGATGGATTTATGGACAGACAGGTGGACAGGAATCCATATATACAAATATAAAAATCACTCACTTGTTGCTTGACATATATGATTATATTAACATATAGAATTATATGCAGTTATAATTTTGGTTGAAGCCATGGGAATCATTTTGAACTTTAATAAAGAATAACTTTCTCATGAATAAATATATTAATAGACAAGATGTTGAACATCAAAAACAAATATTTCAATGCAAAATTACTTACTTGTTGTGGACAATGCCATAGCATTTAGTTTGAACTTGCATGCTGAAATTTCTGCAATAAAGGAGGACAATGAAACTAAGCCAGACATTTTAAAACCTCCATTTTTTTACCTTTCAGTATGTTTGTCTAGCCACTGGCTGTATTTTTAGCCCTAAAACAGAGCATAGGAAATGTTTAATTGTGTCCTGGGAGAGTCCCAGAAATTAGCATGCAAGTCATCTAATAATAAACCAAACATGATGTAAGTTCATGATTATTTCAGGAAATAATTCATATATAATTAATCAAATAGGCCATGCATTGTCTTTTATGCGCAAAAAAAAAAAAAGGCAACAGGCATATTTAGGTTCATTTAGTAGCTGCTAATTATATTTAATCTTAGTCCATGCTGCAGATCAATTAACAAATAATATTTGTTATTTTTTATTATGTAATATTATTTATGTATATCAATGAAGAGTGAAGTTTATGGATTCACATACTTCTATGCTGAGAGAAAATAGACTTTTTTCTTTTTAAATATTATTATGTCTGGCTTATGACTGAAGACAACTATAATATAATAATTTAAACTGCAGTTTACTGCAAATGTTTGCACATCAGATGGATTTAAATTTTCATGTACAAACACTTGTGTCTGTATTAATGGTACTCTTAAAAAGAACAACAAATTTGGTTTGAAGTTTAGCATCTTGGTTCTTTCAATATTTATTTTCTTCCAATACTTTCTTGTATATTGAAAAAACAATAAATCATGCATCTTCTAACAGCTTATCCAATACATAAATAAAATAAAATAAAACAAATAAAAAAACATAAATAAAACTGCGTGACAGTTTCTACACTATGTGCCGTTTAGTGTCTCATGTTGAAATAACATCCAGAGTCATAAATGCGTGTGGTAGCATAGCTCAGGAATTACTTTTTTTTGTGGAATATAAACAGTTTTCAATAACTCACCTGTCACCGGACTTTCTTTTCCTCAAGGTTAGGAGTCCCTCATGCCTCACAGATGGAAGCAAGGAAGCAAGATTTATGACTGCAGGCAAGAAACCTCCCAGCAAACAAAGGATAATGCAGAGAAGAAGTTTGGGGGCACATTTCCACAGCATTTAGGGAAAATTCAATAATCCCCATTAAGAACTTGCGACTTGCTCAATATGTAAATGTTACAGATTGCAAATTAATTAGTACACAGAGTGTTAAAATCGTTTAAGCATAGCTATACAAAACTCGTATTATATATTTATTTGTGCTTTTTAGATGAGCATTTTAACACCCTAAACTAAACACTGAAAATGAACAAATAACTAAAACTGATTTTACCATTAAATTTGGTCTTTGTCTCAGTACTTATCCAGTTGTTATTTTGTGGCTTTTTATCAGGCACAAATGCTTAAGGGCATGGACACTTCCCAGGAGAAGCCCTGCTGTAATGCCCTTCAGCAGGGCATTTAACATGACTCGCTCCAGGAAAACATCTAGCTGCGTGAATGGATAACATTGCAATTAGCTTTGAATACGAGCAACAGCTAAACTACCAAGTATATAAACTTAGTCTAAACATAGTTTAAAATCTTGGGGAAATATGGGCATTTTTATAATGACTGTGCAAAAAAAAGAATAATAAGTCATTGTTGGCCCAAGATTATTATTGGACCATACTGAAACCAGCAAATGCCGCATAATACCACAATAACATTTCAAAATTCCATTGAATGTACAATTATATACTCCATAAACAGCAGAAGAGGCTTTAAAAGAACTATTGTACAAACGAACAGCTTAATAGCATGGGGAGAAATGAGGTCAGGTGCTTTAATTATCTTAGAAATACTAATGGGATTTAACTTTAGATTTGAAAGTTTATCACCTACTCTTCTACTTGACTTTATTTTAAAGTGCTTTATTGCATCACCCTCTCAAGTTTTATAGATTTTTTTTGTCTTAAACAGCAGAGGTCTTGTCCAGAGTTTGTCTTAGTTACTTTTACCTTCATCAAGCTCTATCTAAACTGTATATACTAAACAAGCTTTGTTCAGAAATGGTGCAATTATTGGAGGTTTGACATATGCGAGTTATAAAGAGCATGCTCATTCTTCCATCCATCCAATTTCGGAAACCGCTTGTCCTATTCAGGGTGGCGAGGAGATCAAAGCTTATCCCAGAGCACGCTCAATCTTAATAATCCCAAATTGTTAGAGCTGTCTGTTTCAGTAAGTTCCAATTGTCTCTGCTCCTTCAGATAACATCATTATATTCTTAACCTTTATACTGTAATTCTACTACTGCACCACATGTGATTTATGTAAAGTTTATTAATGATTAATTAATGAAAATATAAACTATTCAGTTAACTAGGTATTGACTCGTTTCTCCATTGTAGTCTTTCTTGCCCCATACATGATTGTTATTTAATGGCTTTGTGGTTCAATGGTAGTGCGTCTAACTCCCAATCCAAAAGATCTGTGTTTGAATCACAATGGAGTCAGTCAGCTTTTTCCACAGAATTTCCCCCTGGGATCAATATGGTTCATCTTTACATTCCATTCCTCATATACTATAAATTAAACTGTCTTAACTTGTTTTATGCCAAATTACATGCACACATTCTATTTTACAACCACTTAACATTAAGTAAGAATAATAACAATAATACTTCCTTGCTATCACTGTTTTCAGACGGTGTTTCACAGATGTCATCAGTGTAATTTTCGCCGATGAATATGTTGACTGAAAGGACAAACCTTCCTGCACGTTTAGCTCCAAGCAGCTCTTACTGATGAAGATCTCTGTAGTTGGATTCCAACATCATAAATGGGACGACAGGAGCCCTCTTACCATGGTTTCAATTAGTTGTTTCAATTGGAGGTGAGATTTAATAGACAGACAAGTGAGGCCATTATCTCTTTCTCATTTACATGGTTGTATGTGTGGATGCCCTGCAGAGGAGGAAAGATAATGATAAAATCTCTTTTACCTTTAAGCTTTAAATCAGAGTAAATTTGTTTATTTCTCATTTTTCTCCCAACCCCCCCCCCCCTCAAGTGGGTTGAAATAAGATGTGACTAAATTTGGTTGTTTTGTAGAAGTGAAATCCAAAGCACATTATGCAGACTCAGAATACAGCATAAAGTCTGGCTTTATACTAAAGATACATTTACAAATTGCACCTCCTAACCCTCCCACTACCCATTATTTGAGCCTGTAAAATGTTTCAGTAGAAAGTAATAACTGATGTGCTTTATTTTGTTTCTGCAGCACAAGAGACACCTCTTCCTGTGATGGAGTACAAATGAGGTCGCTATATCCCATCATACCATTAGAGGGCACTTCAGTTCCATGGCCTTGTGTCAATTTTCCACATTTTAGAAATGAAATGCAGTCCATGCTATAAATAACATTTGATGATAGGTATATTTTACTTCACTTAAACAGTGTAGCGTATTCACACATGAGATTGTTCATAGTTTTTGTCCACAGTTTTCAAAGGCTCAGAATATTTGTATCTGACCACTGCTGTGTGTGTGGAGTTTGCACATCGCCTTCCTTTAATTGACATTGCTAAATTGCCAGTAGTGTTTGACTGTGTCTAAGTGTGTGGATGTGTATGTGCCCAGTGATGGACTGGCACCCCCCCATGGGTACACCCCAGTCTTTTGCCTGGTGCGGCCTGCTCCAGCCCCCAAACATATAGTTCTGGCCAAGGTAAGCAATTCATAATCGATGCAAAGGTTTTCCACTGATCATTATTTTGTGGTTAGACATAGAGTCCTCAGTAAATAGCCATCTTTTACTTTCTGAATTATTTGTTATTTTCCAATAAAAAATTTGCCTAACTGGAAATGCTTAGCAGGCTGTAATCCATATGAAGTTTCCATGAATATTTCAACTGAAGGCTGGCTCTGCAATTGAGATCTCAGAATGCATGTTCATGAGCATAGAGTGCAGTGAAAAAGAAGCTGGCTGGTGTCTGTGTGCCAAAAAATTGCTCTCTATTAAGCCAAGAACCATGACATATTCATTTATTTTTCCCAGAACATGGCTACAACACTAATTTTGCATTTCATGAATTTTCCCCTCAGTGAACTAATAGTACACAGCCTACACTTATACAGTCACATTTGAACTATAAAGATGTTGAAGGATTACTTAAGACTGACAAGGATGATTAAGTCTTTGATAAATAATGTAGTATTATGCTATTACTTATGTATTAATTAACAACAAACTAAGTGTAAGTTACAAACTGATGTTATGTTTGTTCATCATTTAATGAATTGTCACGCATCTTCTGTTTTAACAAGTGATATATTTCTTACAATATTTGTAAACCTACTGTGAACTACTCAAGGAACTACTAAGAAATTGCTAAGGAACAAATGAAGGACCAAGTAATGATAATACAAGTGAAATACTGATGTCATGTTTGTTTATCATCAATGATCAATCAATCGTTCATCTTAAATATAGACTAAATTTGTTCATAATTTTTTCATGATTTGTGCTTCAGTAGTAACTGAGTTACTACTAAGTATTTCTGTCCCCTCACGTAACATAATATTTAGGGTTTACTTCAAAACCTTAAATCAGAGTTTAGGACATGTTCATGGTGAAACTTGTTGAAAGCATTAATGCTCCCTTCACACACAAGTCTCAAACAGTTCATGACTGGTCATATTGCACAAGATGTACAATCCATTGTCCCAGTCAATTTCCCAAAATTAGCATGTACTTGTATACAAATTAATTATCTATGTATTTTAAGTGAACACATTCAGAATCTAAAAGATTTCAAATTTATTGGCACAAACACATCAATTATTTTTTCAAAACACATGCATCGTACATAGAAAAAAATCTTTGTAAAGATTAAAAAAAACAAAAAACACACACTTCTTCAAAATGCATCATAACCAGTGAGGCAACTTTTGTCACGCATGACGAAAAAAAATATAGAAGCTCCTGTACTTATGAACGAAATATGTTCCAAACGGCTGTTCGTAACTTCAAATGTTCGTAAGTCGTTATTCAACATCATTTTAAGGGTATACGCAAGTACAAAGAACTAGGATGCTGGGATTACGCACGCTACGCTGCTGCGCGGCGGGAGTGGCTGCCAAAAGTCGTGGCGGAATTGGCGTACAGAAAAAAAAATAGATGTTGCGGACAGGAAACAGGAGCCCAATGAACACAATTTGGACTTACAGTCCTCTTCATTCATATATATGAAAGTTTGTCAGTTGAAAGTTCATAAGTAGAGAAGCGTCTGTACATTATTTCTATAAAGCTCAGGGTATGTGTACACATATTGTACACATAGTGTATCTATACAACAGTTTTTTTTTTTTTAAACCGCAGAGCAGTTTGTAGACATTTGAGCATTAAATGAACAGATTAATTTAATTCCTTAAAAAAAGTAGATGAATCCGAGTATATAAAAGCAGGCTTATTGATTACTTATTTATTTATTGGTGTATGTGATTTCAGATCTTAAAAAAAGACCACTGCACTTCAGACACTGTGGACCCAAAGAGTACTGAGACACATTAGCAGCTATACAAGATAAAAAAAAAAACATCTTGCAGGAAAACAGCACTTCAGCTGAAAAGATTTGCGATTAAGTGCTAACTCCAGACCAGACTTCTGTACATCAAGTCAAATAGGCAGCTTTGTTCGTTTAATGAGTACATTTTAGATTCAAATTCAATCCGCATCATGATCACAAATCAAATATACCATTATATATACATACAGTGTGTATAAATATATATCGGCCCTTTCTTCAAGAAGAAAAGACTTTGGTCTGTTGAGCGATGAAGGAGATGGAAATCTACTTTGGGCTGTGCACTGTACAACTTTCCATAAAAGTTCAAAGATGTTTAGATATGGTGATTCTGGAAGCCGTGCAAATCATTTATTGTTCCTGAAACCACTAGAATTTGTTTATCAATGTGTATGGTGGCATCTTCTAATATTAGAATTTAGTGATCATTGTCAACACACCTCATTTAACCCATATGTGACTTTCGTGACATAGCAGGGGGCAGCTAATTCAGCGCCCGGGGAGCAGTGCTTGGGGGCGGTACCTTGCTCAGGGTACCTCAGTGGTGCCTTGCTGGTCTGGGATTCGAACCAGCAATATTTCAATTACAAGTGCACTTCCCTAACCATCAAGCCACCACTGCCTGAGGGACCAGGGCTCGCACAATACATATTGACCCTATATTTCTTGACCATTATATAACCATGTTCAGCATTGGACCTAATAACTCCCATAAGCTGGCTTCTTGTATGTAACAGATCCTCCACCATATGTATCAGTTGGAAACAGACATTTTGGATTGAACACATCCTTTTGTAGTCTCCAAATGTAGACTCATCCAGGACAAAAGATGAAGTATTATTCAAAAGACACTATTACTTTTTTCCTTGCTCAGGAGAGCAGGCTTTGAAACGCAACCCTGCCGTAAACCCATGGCTTGTGAAGATCATGACATACAGTTTTTACTGAAATTGGGTCACAGATGTGCTGATTGAGTTATGGTAATTTTTATGACTGTACTTTTGCGGCGTTTAGCAGCTATCCTCTAAGTGCCCCTATATCCCTTTCAGTGAGTCTTGACTTGCAGTTCCTGTTTGTTGATGCAATTTGTCCATATTTGGGACATGCTGTGATGATTTTTAAGTCTGTTCCCCTTCACCCATTAAATTTATTTGCCATTTTGGTGATCAATTCACTTGTAGTTCAGGCACTACCTACTGTATTTACCCCTCTTTCAACTCCTTTAGGTGCTTCATGTTGCTTTGAAAAGACATCAAAATACAGACTACTTCTATACATGACTCATACTAATAATGGGCATTCAACCTAATATGATGCACTTTTGTTGCTGCATTCGTAATTGTGATTTAGTTCCTTCAAGGTTAAAATTATTTTTCATGTAGTGTTTCCATTCCTTTGTGCACACCCTGTATAATTTCAAAAATTTCATAAACCCTTAGTTTCATATAAATGTAAAAGGAAATTCTTCATCACACTTTATATACAATCAGATAAAAAGGTGGACTGTAAAAAGTTATTCAATAAATATTTATAGTGTCATAATTACTTCATATAACTGATTTTTGTTAAGAGTAGCAGTGTGTTGTCTTTGAGTATTTTCAATGCATTTTTATAATGCTTTTTCTGAGATTTTTTATTTGTTTGGTGTTACTTCCTATTATTTTATAAATAGCAATCAAAGGATCATTAAGTTTAAGGCACATGTGAGGCAGTAGTCGCTAAGCAGAATTACCAAAACACAATTTTTGGTTTGGTACATGTCAGTCCCATTTATGACAAGGATGATTACAGCTTTTGAATGAGTCATAACAGCTGATATGATTCTGATTAATCAATCCACGGGGATCTGAGGGAAATGGCCGCTTTCACTGATCACAGATCAGTTTCCTTTTTGCAGCTACTTTTACACTGCAGTAAAATCACTTTCTAGTTAACTTTCCTATCCACCTATAGCACGAATTTGAAAAGAAATGTTTGGTTGATTTGCATATAAATCTATTGCTGCTTTTTTAGTGATGCAGGAGAAATCCTTATGTGTCTCAGCTGTATAATTATCTGAAGAACTGAAGCCCATCAAAGTAATATGAAGAAAATGAAAAAATGTGGATTTTTTATAGTGGATGGTCTGCGCGGCAATTGTAAACTTCTCACAGTCCAATGATAAACATTTCTAAGAAATATGAGAGCTGAGCAAAGTCTGGAAAAGGACTAAAAACATGGTGATATTGCTGCAATTTTAAGATAAGTAATCAAATGCATTTTAGCAAAAAAACTGTGAAGACAATGGTGTTTAAAGCATTGATTGTGAAACCTATTGAACAAGAATAAAACAATCTACCAAAGTAAGATAAATTACATTTGCAAATGGAAACATAATAATGGATATACTAGAATTCCTGTCATATTATTATCATATTGTCCAATTTGCAAGTACAAACACTGCCTTTTCATAGAGGGTCATCAGACAGGATGCATTAACAAGAAGATGGTCATAGATTTACCTCACTGACAACTGTACTCTCATCTAGATACTTAATGAAAAGAGAACAATGGTTGACAGCTTAATAGCACTAATCAGAAGAACAAAATGACATGAAATATTAGTTGCAAGTGATGAGGGAAAATAAGGCTTAAAAACCCATGCCGGATTCCATTGCTGCTATTTCCCCCCTCGGTCTTCCTCTGAAAGTCATACTGCAATAACAAAAAACAATATTTAATCTTGTTTTCCTTCTTTTATTCTAATAAAAATAATAATAATGATAATAATAATAAGAAGAACAAAAACAAGAAAAGATGATGATGATGATGATGATGATGATGATGATGAAGAACTCATTGCTATTAATGACATTTTTTTATATTGACCAAGATTGTTTGGTGGCTGAATAGGTATCAAACCACTGGTATTGAGGGTTTCAGTCTCTCCCTCACTCTGTGTGTGGATTTAGCACAGTCTACCTACATTGTACAGTTTCCTTCCCCATTCCAAGACATGCGCATTTCCAAGCAGCGTGTCGTGTGTATGTGTACTGTGACGGCCTGGCATCCTGTGCAGGGTGTATGCCAGGCTTCAGCCCTGTGCTGTCTGGGATAGGCTCCAGGCCACCCTGCAGCCCTCTCCAGCCTAAATGGTTGGAAGATGAATGGATTATACTGACATTGCTAGATACATTTTCATTAGTGGCTGATGCTGTCTGCGTTTTTCTGTATTGTGAGCTTCTGTTTTTGTTTTGGAGTTTAATAGCAAATTTATTGCTGTACAAATGTAACTTGAATATTTACCATATTGTTTTACTAACAAACAAACAAAACAAACAAATAAGCTCTATCATCTTTAGTGGCAAGGCTGGAGGCCAGTATGTCAGGCCACACACGAATACCCTTCACAGGCAAAATCAGTTGGGTGCTTGTACTGCGCTCAGTGTTACGTTGAGCTTTGGTCTCAGGGACTTTACATTACCATAAGGTTTGATGTCTGTGCTATGCTCTAAGCTAAGGGAACTTTCATGCTCTCCCTACCTTGAAAGTGTCAAATGTTGCAACGCTTAAACACATGGGAAGCTTATCTCCAAGAGGTTCATCTCCCTGGCTGGCTTTGAATGATGTTGTTGTCAGCTGCCACATTAATTTTCTGTGCTCTGTTAATTTAACCTTCAATTGACCTGTAATGTTTACAGATTTCATATGTTTTATTTAACGAAAATGTACATGCATATATAAAAATAGTGTTCTGTGTATAGTTTAACCAATATCGGCCATGACTGTTTGATTGTTGCTTCATTAAGACAGTTGCTTCATTAAGAAGTTTACAATGGAGTAAAACAGTTTACTAATTGAATCATCAAACAAACAAACAAACACAGACAAAGGTGAATGTGGTGGAATGTAATGCAGGAGGACAGGCTCGGGAGATGACGGCAAAGCTTGTGAACCCCACTGAGCACTTAATCCTGGGACCGGTGCCATCAGTGGCTGAAATTCTGCTCTCCAAAACATGGCGGAAAAAATAAACACAATACAATTCTAAAGGATTTGTGTGTGCCTGATAGAGTGTTCCTGGACTTCCATGAACCCTCACTGTGGGATGAAAGTACTACCACAATCAATATTGCTCTGGCAAATGGCATTAGTCTTCACTGACAGGTGTGATGTGACTTGAAAAAGGATTCATTTTAATGTATTTCTGAATGTCGAAAGAGGTGCCTGATTGGGGGTTATCAGCTCAGAAAGACTTTGTGATTAAGGGCTCCTGATAGAAAATCTGCTTATAAAGATTCGGTGCACAGAAAATAGTGCAACTAATGGATGTAATGCATAAGTCCCCTGTGTTGTGCTGCCCCATAATCTCATTCACAGTTTCACACATTAAAAAGCTAATTTAATTAGTGTGATAAAAAAAAATGAATGCACACTTCTATTTTTAACATCTGTTGATTATATGCTAATTTCCTGCAAACATGCATTTTTCCTTATAAAACATTTATTAGTGGAATATTCTGGGATGGCTGTATTGGGTGTACTTTGTGATTTGAATGTTTTCTATTATGTCTGCTTTGCTTGACATATTCTGATCAGAAGAGACCATGGCTGAGCTAAAGATAAAATGTGCAGAGTTTATACAAAATTGTTCCCCTGGTTGTCTCATTTTTTATGTGTGTGTGTTTATTCATTCATTCACCATCTATACTGCTCATGCAGGGTCACAAGGGTCCAGAGTTTATCCCAGAAATAACAGGCGCAAGGCAGAGAATAACCCAGGATGGGGCACCAACCCATCGTTGGACACTCACACTATTGACACACACAGCGTGTGTGTTTGTTGTAAGATTAAATTTAAAATATATTTCTAGACATACAAATTCCCTCAGTCAGCTTCAGTATTTATTACTATATTTATTCAGCGAGCACAGTCCATCTGTGTGCACACTAAAATACTTTAAACAGTGAATTTAATCACAGATGCTACCATGGAGACAAAAAGCATGTTCTGAAAAGGGCAGTTCAGGAACATGGTGTTTGAAAAGAGTAGCAATCAGGCATGGACTGGCCAGCAGGAAATTTGGGAATTTTGTCGGTGACAGCTGACCTTTTTTCCCCAACTCTAAAATTGTATCACCTATATTCAGATATTCCATAGTTTATTTTAGCTGCAGTTACACAGCTGGTGCAATCCATAATAGCAGTTAGTAGTTGCCATCACAAGTGAAAGTATCAAGCACTCAGGCAGTTAGTATCTAGCACTCGTTAAAAGTATCTAGCACTCGTTACCCACACATGGATAGATAGGTTATGTCAGTTTGAATTAGGCTTATCCAATTTGGCCTACTTGCAAGCAAATTCCCAGCCTTCTTGTGACAACGCATTTTGTAATAATGCCGCGTTATGCAATAACTTGACAGAATATAACAAATTGAATAATAAGAGTAATAGTAATAATAGGGGAATATATATATATATATATATATATATATATATATATATATATATATATATATATATATTCCCCTATTATTATTTATAGACTGCATAATAATTATATTATATGTAGTCTATAAATTTGTAACATTTTGTCAAGTGTGTGACAACGCATTATGTAATAACATTGCATTATGATATGAAAATTTGTTACATTTTGTCTAGTTATTACATAATGCAGCATAATTATTATATAATGCATTGTAACACTGCTTTTTGGTGCCAGTCCTCCCCTGGTAGCAATAAGGAAACCGTTCTGAAAAAAATATCCCATTGATAATCCTTGATAAATTCTTTATGTAAAAAGGAGTGATGTGGAATAAGAGTGTGTTATAAATAACATAAGTTCATGCCGCTATTAATCTGAAATACAAAGGATTACTACTGGTGCAATACCAACACTGCCCTACTGCAAACACAACATGGACAGCACTGAGTCATGAGTGTCACATCTTTTTACATGGCAGTGAGTAGGAAGCTTGACAAAATGTAACAAAATAGAGGCATAAACGTGAGGCAAGCTAGAACAATGACAGAGCTTCAGCTTTCAGCAGGACAATGAACTGAAGCAAACTGCCAGTTACACTGCAGTGGCATAACATCGGGAAAGAGAATGACCAATAATAACTTGATTAAAGCCTGTATATGATAATCCTTTGCCTGAAGATAGCTGTCCACCAACGCTGACAGAGCATTTTCTACCAGTCATCCAGTGTGAAGTGTGTGATTAATCTAACTAAGCCATTTTAAATTCTGTTAAGTGTTGTTTTATTTTTTCACCATAAATTGAGTGTTTTTATCTTATAGTGCTCTGCTAACATTGTCTTAAGACGCATATGCCAAAAAATATTCAGTGAGACAATGAGCCACGGAGAAACCAAACAATTTAAGCAGCTGTGCATGATCCATTTGTCCAGACTGAGCTGTTAATGATCTCGCATCAGTTAAATAATAATAATTGATACTTCATTGGTCCCCATGGAGAAATTCTCTTTATGACTTCCCCATCTTGATCTCTGTGGGTGAGACCAAGCTGGCCATGAAGGGCAGTCACCCACAGCAGCTCCCAGGGAGTTGGGGATTATGGGTCTTGCTCAAGGACCCACAAATGAGCCGAGGCCAGGCTTGAACCAGCAACCTCCTAATCACAGGTACAGAGACTTAGCTCAATGAGTCACACACTTCCCGAGCCTAAGGAAACTTAACTGATTCATCCACCCATTTCCTGAAATCACTTGTCCTAATCAGGGTTGCAGGGAGTCCAGAGCCTATGGGCACAAGGCAGGAAACAACCCAGGATGGGGTCCCAACCCATCACATGCTTTTGGACTTGGGGGTGGAAACAGGACCACCCATCAGAAACCCCACAATGACAACATGCAAATTTCACACACTTAGAACCCCGACACATTCTCAAACCCACATCCCAGAGGTGTGAGGCAACAGTGCTAACCACGGGACCACCATGACACCACAGGTGACTCATTAGACTAATATCTAATTTTGACATTCTACAACTGAAAGACAACAATAACTATTACAAAAAGGAAGAGGCCATTGTATACCCGATAATAAAGTTCTGGTAAAATTTTGTTGTGTACTAAACTTGAATGAATGAAGGCTCTATGTGGATGACTATCTGAGGAGGAGAATTTCGAGCTGCACTAGCATGCTCTTTGCTCTGATCAAACATGGTTCCCTTTGAGTTCTCACTTATGCCTTTGTGTTCTTGAATGTATGTATCTGTATGTATATATGTATCTATGTGTGTGTGTGTATCACTCTAGCTCTCCTGTCATAAATACTATAGTTATGTCTTATTATTTATCTTGAATCTTCACTGCAGTAAAAGTGAATATTTTAAACAAATTGCAAGTACATAATTAACATATGTTATGAAATTAGACTAATTCTACCTACTTGACAAAATTAGAATGAGCAGAGCATGCCTGTATGAATTATGGTTTCCTGTATTATGAGCAACTGCATTGGTTTAGGAAACAATGAGGAACATCCATCTTCAGAGGAAATGCCAGGAATAGTGCTTGATTACTGATTCACTTGATGATAAAATAGAATTGAGAATCAACCTGAAGTTTTCTAATCTTGTGATCTAAAATACCAGAATACAAGACATAGCCCAGAGTCCATGTTTTGACTTAAGATTAATTTGAACTTTTAAGCCATTCTAATGCACTTGGTTTATCGAATAATTAACATGACCTTCAGAACAAAATGCTTTGTGTGTTCAATAGAATTTTGCCTCTTGGATTTTACCAGCACTGTATATTATCATTAATTGTCATCTGTATTATGAATCATCAGTCGCTTCATAATGACAGCTTCTAAGATCCATCACAGGCAAAACAGTTCAGATGTCAGCTATACAGAAAGCAAGCAAATACAATATTTGGCAAGACATGTAATTTTTATATTAGCTCAAATAATAGTGTTTTACTTCTGGTATTATCCAATTTATAGTTCATCTGGTTAGGTGTTTAACAAAGACATTTTTCTATACTTGAATATCTTGCAGCACTGTAAAATGAATCCTGTATATACACATAGGCTAAACATTCTGGTTGTGATCACACGGCAACTCAAATTTGGACTGCGACATCTGGACAGTTCTGCAGGTTGCTTGGCAGTGAGAGAGTGCACAGCAAGTTCATCACCTTTTTATGGGCCAGTAAAAGCATTGCCGATATTCACCTCATCTGAAATATAATTATCCTGATGCATGTGTCCAAATATTCTGCCTGTTACCACCTATTATGAATGCTAATATTAAAAGCATATAATGACAGGAGTGCAGATGAAATTACAGGCTGTTCGATGCATAGCAGACATACAGGTTTACGCTTTTTCAGAATACACGCCACACCCATGAATGTGGGTCCTCACAATGTAATATATACATGACCAATCACACATACACAGTTTTCTCAGTGACCTGGAGCAACACATACATCAGTTCATATAATTTTATCCCGGCCATGCCGACTGTCATTGATTTTTTTTGTTTGTTTGTTTGTTGTTTTTTGGACTTGTAGAGTTGGTGTTGCCTTGACCTCTTTCTTGTACCACTCCCACAAATCCTGAAATGAAAACCCTCACTCCTTGTCCCTCTGGAGGGCTTGTGGCTCTGTTCACCTTGGTAACCAGTGTATACTTCATATAAGCCATTTTGCAAAATGACCTACATTGTGTGTAGGATGCTTGAGGAATCAAATGCTGGCTTACACTGCACCAAAAAAAAGACTTTGTCCATTAAAGTGATGCTTTGTCATGATGTCTCATGCATTCTTTGCAGCAGCCTCAACTCTATCCCTTTCCTTGACCTTACACATTTTCTCTTTTTTGTGTTAGCCCTGGTGCTGACACTGAAACAGCTATCTTTTTGTTTTTATTTTACCATGCTGTTTTCCTTTGAATCCATCCCACTTTTATCCTTAAGGTTCCTATTCTTTACCTCCCCTTCCTGCTTCACTTGGTTCTGTTTAGCTTCCCAGCTCAGCTTTCTGGCTTTCAATTCTGTCCTCCTTATGTATCACTCATGAGATCTTCAGAGTGTCCTCACACATTTGATAATCTGATCAAATCATGAACTGCTTTTTAAACACCAGGGTAATTTGTATGAATTCACATAGTTTGTCAGACAGTCCCAAATGAGTTTGCTTGTCATGGCAATCAACAAGAATTTGTCAGCTGTTGTCTTTAGTCATTGACTCTTCTCAATAATAATATCTTTGCAATGATCGTTCAGGGAAAGTGATAGGCCAAGACTCCGAAGGCCAAGAATCATTTTTCTTTTTTAATCTGTATGTCACGTTAACCACCATTTCATTTACCACCACAGATTACCATTTGCTAGTGTAGCAATTGTGAAACTTTACTGTGAGCTATTTTATTTGGATATTATTTGGATGTTAAGACACAATGTAAAAAACAAACTTATCTCATCATAATATGCTTCAGTCTTCCATTCATTTGGCTTTTCTAATCAACACAATCGCCATTTAAGGTTCAGTTATGTCAAACAAAATAATGCTGCTCGTAAAAAAGACAGTGACTGATTCTCTCAATATGGGAAAGCAAATCCTGGAATTACAATCACGTGCTAAAGAAATCAGGTAAAATTGGTTTACTTAATCTTACTCATATATTGTTAATTGATTCATTTTTCACTGCACAACACAATACGTGACTGTGTCAAAATGAGTGAATCCAAGAGTGAATCCACCATACTCCATAAAGGTAATATCAAAATATGAACTTGTACTAGTTACACTTTTATTTTATCTTAGCTTTTACTCATCCATTTTCTGTAACCACTTGTCCTATTCATGGTCACAAGGGGTCCAGAGCCTATGGGCACAAAGCAGCAGTATGGGGCACCAACCCAAAGCAGGGCACACTCACACCCCATTCACAATTTAGTAACTTCAATCAACCTCAGCAGATTTTTCTCCTACAATATTTTATTATTGTTGCTGTTGTTTGTTGCTGTTATTACTGTTATTTTATAAAATAAGAAACTACACCCTGATAGATAATTGATTCATTTTTCTCTGCACAACAAAATACGTGACTGTGTCAAAATGAAAAGCAAGGGCTATTACAGCCGCTCCGGTCACATTCTAAAAAATATTTTTATTTCTAGTGGTAACCACACAGCAGAAAAAAAGCAATTTAGTTAAAATGACTAGGTTCCAGGAAAATTCTAACTCTTGGGATATTTTGAGGTCTGTCTGAATATGTTACTTTCGCTGGCAAAGAAAAGAAATACTTAATTGAAATCCATACATGTTAAATGAAATCGTAGAGAGGCACAGGGTGGTTTCTATTCATGGAAGAAAATAATAAGATATTGGGGACTTAAATACAAAAGAATCATGTTTATATGTGATAGATGTGCTCAATGACAAGCTTGTTCACAGCCAGCCTGCGTAAGAAGCTAAGCGGAGGCTTCGCTGTTTGACACGCACTGCTTACATGTAAGTAAGAGCCCTATATTTGACATGCATAACTGTCACATATGCAGGTAAGCACCGTATGTTTGACTTGCACCACTGACACACGTTAACCTCCATCCTGGGTTTGACTAGCATGGTTGGCACACATATGAACAAGGGCCCTGTTTGCTTTTAACTTCTTGGTAAGAAATTGGAATTGTATGGGAAAATCTCTACATGGAGACATAATTTTCAAAGTGTGGGGTTCATTGAAAATGTGGAGTGCACACAAAGCTTAAAGTACATCTAGAGTCAGTCTTTAAGGCTCCTTTCAGCACATACTCTTTTGATCATTGCTATCACAAGCCAAAAATAACGTCCCTGAATCCCCTCTTCAGCATGTCCTCTAGCTGTGTTTATTCTGAAAGCGTATGCAAGTGAGGTGCATGATCTCCTTTTACTGCTGCTATAACTATGACTTGCCAATGAAATATTCATAAGATGTTATTACTGTGAAGACTGCATGCCATGCAAATATATCACTGATAGGAATAATGAATGATAATAATGATAGATACATTTCCATTATTGTTTTTAAGCTCTTGTAGCAAATTCCGCATTAATGAATTCAATAAAAAAACAGGTGTTTCAAAAAAGCAGAAATAAATGTAGAGATTCATTACAGCAACCAGATTGTGTTTCCTGCAAAGTGCAATAAACAGCTGTAGTACGATTAAATTTTACATAGTTCTCCCAGAAAGGTCAGCCAAACAGTAAAAGAGAAAACAAAAACTTCCATTTATCGTTTAAACAAATCATTTATCAGCTCAATGTGAATAAAGGGGCACATAATATATTCTCTCAGGAATATATGTTTGTGATTATGACCTGAGATGGGAATTGAAGACTTGTAAATGGAAGGCCGTAGAACTAAAATTAATGGGACATGCATTCAAAGCACTTTATATACTTTCATTTTGATAATTGTGACAGGACAGAGAGACCATTTACCAACAAAGACAGTATTCAAGAGAATGAGTATCTAAAAACAGTGTGAGTGGAGTCCACCCCAGGCAGCAAAGGAAGTTGGACAGGATGCTTGTCCATCACAGGGCACATATTCATACTGGAGACACCAATTAACCTAGTTGTTGGTCTTTGGACTGCAGAAGGGAACACAGCACTGGGAGAACATGCAAACAGCACTATACACAGAGTAAAAGAGGGATTTGAGCTCTGGAGGTGTGAGGCACAAGTGCTACCCACTGAGTCACCATATCAAAAATATAAATGGCAAAGAATTTTATGACTTTAAGGCACTATTCCTTAACAGTGTCATCATTCATTGGCCTAACTTTCCTTTGGATTGTGAGAGCAAGCTGGGGAACATGGAGCAAACCTGCACACTCTTTAAAAATAGCCAGTTTGGGTTATTATGCTAATAACTGCATCCTTATTCAGGCAACAGCCAATTCTTGCCATTTTAATTTATTCTGTCTTTTTACTACCTGAAAATCACAGTTTTGTTAGCTCAGTATTTCAAAAATATAAAAAATACATGGTCCTCCTCATCATAGGTCCATGTGTGTGTATATATATATATATAACAATCAATCAAAATCAATCAAAAAGGTCCTAATTCACAATTATCCTACCTTTTCCTTTTAAGATATATTCCTTTGGTTTTGCAGATTATCTTTTAAATTTTCCATAAACATATAATTGTACACCTCAGATCTACATAATATAAAATTTTTGATTTTATTTAAAATAAAATTTATATTTTATTTTTATTTAATGTGCTGCAATTTTCATAATTTGTCCCATGACAAAATGGGAAGAACACACAAACTCCACACAGAGAGAGCTGGGGCCCAGACGCGACCCCCAGTCCTAGAGGTATGAAGCAACCTCCATCCTACCCCTAGAGACAGATATATTGTTCAAAAACACATTTTATTCATTTTTATTTTTAGACACAGAACCACTTATTAATTATCAATACCATGCTTAGCATAGTTTTGTGAAAATCCTTGAGCTGTGTTATATGGACAGGTTATTAATGCTATTAATACTCAATTGATCAACCATTTTACGATCTCTTTTGATGCATTTATTGTAAGACCATGAAAAAGCAATAACATCATTCCTTCACAAAACTTATTTTGGCTAAAATCCAGATTACTCTGCCCTTGCTAACTGTGGTCAAGACTTTAAATTCCGCAGATTACCATTAGCATGGTAATTCTTTTAATCATAGCATTACCTAAAAAGGAAAAACTGTTTGAGGGAATGAGGGAAACAACCTTGAAGTCAAAATTGTCCACAGAATAACAAGACTCACACGATAAAATTTTTTTCCAAAAACACACTAAAAAGATGTCTGATAAGGTGAAGTGAAAGGACTTTCGTTTGAGGTTGATGTTTTCTGAAGTACAAGAAGTTAAAAATAAAAGCTTTATGAAAGCTCAGAAATAACATTTAAGCCCTTTGATTCTTATTAGCGTGGCAAAATCAAAGCATTGACTGATGCAAGTGATTTATATGGATTAACAGGATGTGTGTTTGTTTATAAGCACTGATAGTTTGCATTTTGATCATAATGCACCTCACATTTACCTTCAGTTAAAAAAAATTCTACATCTTCTGCACACTTATCCTGGACAGGATCGCAACGGCATAGGGAGCTTAGTGGACACCGGAATAAGATGCCAGTCCATAAGAGTCTTGACTTGGGTCACTCTTCATCCTGTATAAATATTTCACCTTTTTCCTTGTGGGGGTGGTGTATGGCTCTGTGGACATTGCTATCCTGGGCCACACTGTGCCTGTGATCGGAGGGCTGTTCATTCAAATCAGCAGAGTGATTCCACTATTGGGCCATTAACCCCAATTGTTCCAGGGACTGGCTGACTCTGCTTTCTCAGTTGTATGTTACTTAGGATAAAAGTATATGCGAGATAAATGTAAGTAGCAGTGCATATACAAATACTTCAAGTTACATAGAGCCACAAATTAGCCCATATGAAGAGAACAGCACACTGCAAGAAAAAGATAAAACTGAACAAACATTTAGGCATACGGTGGATTCAAGGCCCCAATGCTGGAGGAATGAAACGGTTCCACCCGCTAGAGCACCTTGCCACCTCACGCGCAACACTTTGTGAATGAGAATAACAAATTACTGCTGTCAACTACCTTTCAGATTGTAGAATGTATGTAAAGAATGGGAACGGCAATGTCATAACGTGTCTGTGAATGTGATTGCATGACTGCATTTGTTACACATAGAGTTCTCTTGGCCTTAACCAGACCTGCACCTTGACACCTGAAGAGGCTCGGAGAAGGAGACCAAAATGATTAACATGGGTACCACATAGAGAGAGAAAAAGACACTCAGATTCATTTGTTCATTCTAGTACTCAGATTCCAATTCTAATTCACAAAATAGAAAGGCTGAAGAACTTAATTGGACTTGCGAAAGGAGCAGAGCAATTATAATGTTCCTGAAGTGTGTTTGAAGCCTGGCAGACCTTTGTCCTCTAAAGTGATTTGGTGAATTCAAATCCTTCTCTCCACTTTTGCTTGGTCAATAGTCTTGTGGACTCTGTTCTGGAATGTTATGCATACGAATGATTACTAATCCTTACTTAAAATTCATGCTTTTCATCGATATACTGTATAGGTTGATAGACAAAATGTGATATTTCAAACCGTTTCAAGCAGTTGGTTGTAAAGAACAGATACAAAAAACCCAATCACCACAATACAGGCACTGTTGTTCATGATATTACATTGTATAATATTATATTGTACAGCACAATGCAGCTAACATCTCAAAAACTGTTATCCACATATACAGAACAAGAACCCCATGAATACATGTTGGCCTTTCAATGGAACCTATGAAAACTCTTTCATTTCCACAAGGCTGTTATTAGTTTTTTTTCCAGGTGGCTCTTCTTGTTGAAGTAAAGAAGACAGAGAACAAAGATTGATTTTTTTTCTTCAATCAGAAAAGGCCTTTGCCACTATTTCTTTGTTCTCTTTGACAATAGGTAGAGATGTAATATGGAATTCAAGACTTAAGCCAGGAGAACAGGTGGTAGTTTGAGATAACTTTGTAAGACTGGGACTGTATCTTTTTTTCAACTAGCTATCTATGAATGAATTGAAAGTATGGATGTTTACGGATCATTTACTACAGAGTAGTCCAGTAAGTAATATTAATTTAAAAGAGGAAAAAACTATGAAAGAACATATTTAGGGCTGTATAATGGTATACTGTCACGACGAATTACATCACAGTCTTTATTACAGCACAATGCCTATGTACAGGGATGGACATAACTGGTACGTAAATACGCATTCACCTTTAAAAACAATACGTGGGTAACACTTTATAATACTGTTCCGTAGTTAACAGGTTTTTGCCATTATTGAAGAAGTCAGTAACGCCACATTCATTACTAATGAGTTACAATTAGTTTTATTTAGGTCATTAGTAAGACTTCATTCCTTATTTAAAATGCATACATTAATTTCTTAATGTGTAGAAAAGATCAACAATATGTGGTGGAGCACATCATGTGGCAAAACAAGAGTCTCTGATTGACCATCCCTTCAGTTGGACTTCAAAGCACAATTTGAAGAACACCGGCACATGGACTGAAGTGAGGTAAATAATTAAAATGTAGGTACTGTATACATATTTTAGGCAGTAATATTTTGTAGAATAAGTTGTATGTCATACAAACAAGTAGGAAGAAACACGCATGTTATTCCAAAAGGAAAAAAATGGCAAAAACCATTGAGAACAGTAGCCTGTAAGTTCCTGTTAGTTAAAAAAAAAGCACTGTTCATTTGATGAGTAATGAACTAGTAGTTATTAGAAATAATCCATAGTTAGTACATAATTCCCAAAGAGACCAGCAATACTCAATAGTTCCTAATGAAGTAATAGCGAACTACTATAATAATTAGTTCACTATTACCTATTGAGTAATTAAGCATAAAGTACCAATTTAGGTGTTAATGAAGCACTACTCCTTTGTTGCTGCTTACTTCTTGCATATTTACCTGTTAACTACAGAACAGTATTATAAAGTGTTACCCAATACGTGCAACAACTGATTGTGGTAACAGTGTAAACGCGTACTTGTTTTCTGTGAATTTGCGCTAATATGAAAACAAAATATAATGCATTTTAATCTTTATATGCTGACTCTACTTCATTTGCGGTATAAAGGTTAAAATGCAAGGTACTTTTTGTCATAGCACGCAAATGCACATAAAACAAGCAATTGATTGTCACATGTATCTTTTGAAAGGCAAATGCATATTGCATGCCAGTTATGTCCATCCCTGTACATAGACATTGTATGTAAGACTTACTCTGGGTGGGAGGGAGAATAAAACATGGGTGACACAAAGTCGTGACAAAAGATTAGGAACACTGAGATGGAAAGGAATCTGGTTTAGCAAAACAGTGAAAGGTCTTTTTGGTGGGAACCACAGATAAGCAAAGGAGAACCAAAATTGTGTTGGGCTGTGGAGAGGACTATAATTATGTGTGGGTTCAAGTATAAGGGTCTGGCTCTGTGAATATGAGAACCAAGGGAACAAAACAGAACCCACTATATAGTTGGAAATAAGGCACAACTGCAGGGCATGAACATCCTTGTCACCTGACCTCACCATAACCTTTGATGTCTATATTTCCTCCCCTTATATCAGTTTCAAGCAAGGAGGCATGGGTGCAAGAGACTACCGCTTGAGGCGCATGGTTTATTACTGAAAATAGAGGGGAAATGCATGAAAGGACAGGTGAGTAAAGAGGCAGAAGTCCCTTCAGGGCGGTCATCCTCCAGGATTCGCACGCAGGGAACTCACATGCATGGCTGACTTGCCCTTTGCTTTACCTCCCTAGCTTCTTCCTGGAGTGCGTTTTAAGCCTTATATGGGAAGGCTGTCCTGCCCCCTCGTTGGGGCAATTATTAGTCACCAGCTGTGTCCCGTTGGTGCTCCGTGAGGACGATGGTAAGGAAACCATGGTTACCATCGGCCTGTGTGGTGCTGATGGGCCCTTGCTGATGTGTGGCAGATTTCTAACGGGCTGTCGTGTCACAGAACAGTACCATATAGCAGATTATACCACATCACAGCACAGTGTCTATTACAGTATCTCACAGAATCTGTGCCATCACCAGACACTCCTTTCATAGTTCCTGATATGCGATTCGAGACGACGGCTTGGGAGCCAACAGGTTAATCTGCATGCCTCTGAAACCTACTAATCATCTTCAGCCCATCCACGCCATTTACACGAGCGCAGTTTGTAATCAAAAATCAGGAGATGCTGCCATTAGGGTCATAATCGCTATTATTATCTTCATCATGCAAATGAGCACACTCTTAACTTCCTTTTTTGGATCTTTCAAGTGATGACAACTATCATACTGTTAATTAGAGCCGTACTAAAGAGAAAAGGCAGTTCAAGCTGCTTAACAGTGTTAACACTTAACAGAGTTATTTTTTCATCCAACACAGTCTTACTCAGCCCCCCTGGAAGCATTAAAATAAATAATTATTGAGTCTATATTCCAAACTAAATTGGTGAATACAGGCCAACATTTCAGTTTAATTGTGAAATCTCACTGACACACACACACATACACAGGTTTGTAATTATATCTTTGTGGGGACTCTACATTCATTTCTGTGGGGAAAACTGTAATCCCAACATGAAGACATTAACTCCCACCCAGCCCTAACCTTAACCATACGTAACCAAACAAAATATGAGACTTTTGCCAGTTTTAGTTTTTTGATTGCTTTCACTGATCTTTGTGGGGACCTGAAAAATATCAAAATATCAAAATAATAGGTTTTTATCATTGTGAGGAACATTTGGTCCACATACACAGTATGGCACAATATATGTACGTTTGTGTGTATGTGTGAGAGTGTGTGTGTGTGTGTATATACATAAACGCAGCCCTGAAAATGAAGAGACCACTCTGTATTTTTAAACAAATCTGCATTTTTAATCCTAGTTTAATCCTGGTTCTGCTGGCAGAAGGCTACACTGAGCAGCAGGTTGCCTCCAGGTTCAAAATTTCTAAGTCAGCAGTACACAAGAATAAGGTGAAGCAGAAGACACTATGAACGGCCAGAAACCAGCCAGGTAAAGGGCGGAAGTGACTTTCTAATGCCAGAGATGACTGTTAACTTATCCGACAGTTTCTCATGAATCGTAGGATGACATTAAGTGACCTTCAAAAGGAATGGGAAACACTAAGCATAGGTGTGAAGTGAAGGACAGTTCATATCAGGCTCTTAGAAGCAGGACTGAAGTCCCATTAAGCAAATAAGAAGCTCTTCATTAATGAGAAACAGAGAACACAAGAAGAAGTCTGAGACACACACACACAGGGGTGTCAGAAGCATTTTGAACGTGGGGGGGACACACTGGTGGAAGGTCTGGGGACCCTCCCCCAGAAATTTTTTTATGAAGTAGATGCCATTTCCTGCAAAACCCGGAGTGGTCTTTCAGTGGTATTTGTATTCTCATATCGATCAAGTGGAATGGATTCTTTCGCAAAGCAATAGAAAGAGTGCTGGGTGAACTAATATTTTATGTTAAATGTGGGGGCGTCCAAACAAATAATTATGAAATGTGTACAGCACAATGCAGCTAACATCTCAAAAACTGTTATCCACATATACAGAACAAGAACCCCATGAATACATGTTGGCCTTTCAATGGAACCTATGAAAACTCTTTCATTTCCACAAGGCTGTTATTAGTTTTTTTCCATGTGGCTCTTCTTGTTGAAGTAAAGACACGTCCCCCTTAGATTTAATGGCAGCGACGCCCATGCACACACACACACACACACACACACACACACGTAGGGTAAACATATCCTTATGGGGACCACTCATTCATTTCAATGGGAAAGATGCTAACGCTAACTATGACAACCTTAACCCCTACCCTGCCCTAACCATAACCATAAGTAACCTAACAAAATACTGTACAAGAGTTTTTGCATTTTTAGTTTTTTCATATCAGTCACCGATTTTTATGAAATAGAGTTTTCCCTTATGGGGACCAGGAAACCGATCCCCATTAGAGAAAAAAAAACGGATATTTATCACGTTATGGGGACATTGTGTCCCCATAAAGATAGGTAAACCCGCTCACACACACACACACACACACACACACACACATGGAGCCCTAAGACTCTGCATAGGCAGGGAAGGATGGATATAGTTATGTTTATTTAATATTTATTTTCATTGTCCATGTCACAATTCAGTTATTTGCCTTGCTAGAACCATAATTAACAGCTCTGCTGGTACAGATGCATATTAATTACCTGTGGCTGTGAAACGAGCATTAGGACCTTCATTCAGGTATGCTTCACCACCTTTAATAGGTTGCAGCCAATGCACCCCAGAAAAAAGTTTATGAAATGCAATTTGGATAGAAAAGAGAAAGTGATGTAATCTACGGGAAAAGCTCTGTCGTGTACTTTTATACCCCCAGAGTGCTGTGCAGGTCATTGCATAGGCAAACAATGACATTTTTACACTCAGAATTTGGTTTATTTAGGAATTAGCTTTTCCAAGCAGCCACTTATTTTTAATACTGTTGTCTAGAACTGATTAAATTGGTTTTAATTAGACTTGCTGGTTGCTGTCAGTGCTATTGAACTGAACGTCCATCCATATATTTGACTTTGGAGGACATGTTCTTTGTCTTAGGACAGAGATCTTTATCTTTAGTTTCCAGCTATTATACATATTCTATTCATTTGCAGAATAAAATATTCAGAAGTGAGCAGTACTTTTTTGAGGTAAGTATTCAGTGCATTAAAGCAGACAGTATTTTTCATAATGACTCATTTTATTTCACTGATCAATTAGTTCCTTGCAAAAGGACTTATTCTTAACTTTAATTTGGACTCCACCGAATAAGTTCAATAAGTTAAATATATCTTCTGTTCAAAGTTCTAATTGCAATAGATTTTCTCTTGTTGGATTTAAAAGCCAAGAGGTTTCTCTGTAAATGTCCTAAAGTTATATATTTTATTGTAAAAGTAGTAGTTATATTTTAAGGTGAACTCCCAATCACCAAATAAAGCGGATTCAGATACATATCGGATTATACCTCTGGCTCCGTTTTTTTCTCTCCAGTTCTCAGCACACTATTACACATTTTACAGAATTCAGAATGTAGAGGGGAGTTTTTTTTTTTTTTTTACAAAATCTGAAATATGAATGCCTCCCTATGATAGTTTTGCCTCCCTGGGCAGTTTTTACCAGGCATTTACACCAAAGAGCTTACAAAGAGCTTGTATGAACCTTGTATGAAAATACATGAAAACATTTGAATATCTTAAACACTTTTTTCATACGTTTTTTTCCAAACACATTTATAATAAGACTCAAAAAGATACATCTCGGTACATGGTCCATATAAAGTCAAATACAAGTTCATATGAATTAGCCTTAGAAAATGGAACTTTAAAGATTTTGGATCAGTCTCGAACTTAGTTATGTCACCAATACCTCAGAATATCCACAATCAAATCGTTAGTGAGATGGGTGGGCCGCAGTGCAGAAGAGCTAGTGGAGAAAATCAAAACTTGCTTATTTGAAGAAACATGCCTTGTGATGTAGAGTCATACTAGGACCACACTGTTAATCAGTACTAAGCTGTTAGCATCTGCTTCCAGAAATTAAGTTAAAGTACGATTCAGAGAAAAGTGCAAAGCCCACTGTCAGAAGATGAAGTTTTTCTCTTCAACCCCCCATAGATAAAACAGAATGGTGATTGTCAAGGAAACCTGCAGAGAACCTATTTTTTAACAATATTTAATATGTAATGGAATTACAGACACATCTTATTAGCTCCAAGACCACCACCAAAGCAGGAGATACATTGTCAGGTAGAATTTCTAAACCAAATCCAAAGTACACGCCGTGAGCTGTGCATTGACTGGCAAAAAAAGAAACTTTGTTAAACTACTCTAACATGATGCTTAGTTTCTCATTTCACAGTCCCATATCAGTTAAGGACTCCAGAATACAAGCATTGTGAGTTTTTCTCTAAAAGGAGAAAAGGGAAAATATAATGAAATTAAAATAAATGCATACACTTTGGAAGATGCTTTAAGCTCATGGTGCTGACTGTTGGCACGACCAATAAACTTTACTGAAGTTCTTTTGCACCTGTATCAGTAGCTATGAACAAGCCATCAACAAGATAAGAAGCATGAAAACACAAGCTGGCTTTTATCTTAATTACTGGTTTTAATCCATAGCAATAGGCCCACTGCACCCCCAGCACCCCTTCTTCCAGAATAAATGCACTGTAAAGTAAGGGGATATATACTGCCTGGCCAAAAAAACCTCGCCATTTGAATTTATATCAGCAAATACCTATGAGCCAATGACTGGATCATTATTACAGCCCTGCAACGTTATGCAGCAGTAAAGTCATCTGAGCACCTGAATCTACTGAATGGCCAGGTTACACCTCCATCCATCATCAATGGATTTTTTTCTTCCCTGTTGGCATGGGCATGTTCCAGGACAAGAATGCCAAGATTCATTGGGTTCGAATTGTCAAAGAGTGGTTCAGGGAGCATGAGGAATCATTTTCACGCATGACTTGGTCACCACAGAGTTGTGACCTTAACCTCATTGAAGGTCTTTGGGATGTGCTGAAGGAGGCTTTATGGAGTGGTTCAACTCACTTGTCAGTATAGGATTTTTGTGAGAAATGAATGCAAGTCTGGATGAAAATAAAGGGTGAGATGTTGCATAAGCCTGTGGAAACAATGCCATGACAAATGTGTTGCCATAATGAAAGCTAACGGCGGTCCAACGAAAAATTCAAATGTATAGTATATTGAGTTTATTGTTATTGAACCAATGAGCTACTGCAGTTAATTATGAAATATATACAGAAGTGACAGCATCCTATGTTGCCTTTGATTAAAAGATATTAAACTAATTAATGTCTACTCACTTCAGGGCCAGTCAATCCTATAGGCAATATAGGCGGCTGTTTACGGTACCAGCTTCTAAGGGGCCAGCAGATTTCACAAGTGTGAATCGTCTTGATCTTGCCCCTAAAAGTGCTTGTGCACTCTCTAGTGCCAGCACTGAACCGCGATGCAGTGTGGTGTGCCAGCTTCTGAGGGGGCGTCGACTTGCCTGCCAGTTTCGCTTGGTCTCAGAGGGGGTGCACTGGTGGTGGTGCTCGCCTAGGGCGTTACATGGGCTAGGACTGACCCTGATCTCCTAGCTTTGTTTTGCTCCTCAACACCATCTCAAGTGCTTCAGTTCTTGCATGCCTCCACTACATACTGTATCTTGCAGTCAACTGCCCATTTCCTGTCAGAGCCTAGTACAGGTAGTCAGAAGCATGGGTGTGTGCACTCTCAGTGTGCCTTGCTGACAATTGGTGCCCTTTTCAGGACTCAGGTAATGCACTGTTGCTATTATGGAGATAATGAAGCAAGAAGAGAATATACAAATGGATTTGTGACATTCATTATACTATGACCCTTGATTTTCTCTTTGCTTTAATTTAACTTAAAAAATGCATATTTTTAAACGAACTAACCTAATTTACATCTTGATATTTCTTCGTTATGCAATCAATGAAAGACAGTTACAGTTCGAACTAATTTCAAAGGCCATCATACAGCTTGTAAATGCATAAGGGCTCCCTTTAAAAGTAACTGTTGTGTTTCATTACCCTTTTTATCGGAGGGCTGTCTGTGTTACTAATGTGTGTTTCGCCACCGATCATCACAGACTGATTTGTATTTGAAGAACCGCTCTGCTCTGTTTTCCTTGCGGCAAAGTCTATTGATCTTTGTGGTTATATTTGCATTCAGTTTAACTTTTGCTAATTTAAAATGCGAGCTCCCGTATTATCTACTATGCATGAATGATTGGGGAATAGCACTGGCGTCTAATGCACATCAGTTATTCAAAATTAAAGAAAACATTTGCAAGACTAATTATATAAATGCAAAACACCCTTCTCTTTGTCAATTTTTTTTTTTTATTAAAAATGTAATTTGAACTAGTGTAAATGGTTGAAACCTGAATACCAGACAACATAAGATCAAACTGTACATGTAATTCACAGCAGCCTTACTTAGTTGTTCCAATGAAGTGGCAAAAGTCATTACTGAACAACTGGAAGTGAGAATTTTATGAAGTTGTATGAAGAGGAACAATACGGGATGAACTTTTGGTGTTTTCAGTAAAGCAACATTTTGTGATGTTTATGAGCTGTGGGCCAAAAAGCATGAAAAACAATTTTGATTAAATATTAATTTGAATAACAAAATCTCAACTGACATTCTCCCAAGTCTATTAAAAAAGAACGAAAAATCTAATAATTAGACTTCCAATGTTTTTTTAATTATTTTTAACATTAATTGGTTGAAAAGGTTTTGGTCTTTTATTTTTCCCAATGGAATATTTGACTTTTCCATTGCGCCTAAAAGCACACATCGCAGTGGTCCAGTGCCAAGAACTGCCAGGAACAGATCTTCAATTCAGACAATTAGACTAAAATCCATACACTTGTTAAATAGACCTGGTAAGTCCCCTGAAACTCTGTTCTTCCTAATGAGACACATGTTATTTATATTGATATTTAATTCAATATTAGGGATTATAGATCAAAGGTCCACTGGTCTGTCTGAAATCTATAATTAATTCTTTCTAAGACAACTGAACAGATGTGCATGTAAACAGAAACTTAGCAGCAATATAAAAGAAAAATTAGAAATGTTTACACCCATGTTAATATTTTAAATCAGTACATATACCTTTAAAGTAGGTACTCTATATCTATATACCTGTGTTATGGATTTAGTTCTCTATATTTCTGTCACATATACAATTTCACAATTAACTATTGTTCATTCGTGGCTTCTAAAATGTTTCTTTTTAAGTTTTGGTTACTACCCATCTAAGGATATGCCTATTAGTCACATAACTAGTTCTCTGTGTAGTGCTTATGGAACTGTTGTAGCTTTGATAGCCCATTATAATCTGTTCTACCAAATATCTGGCCGTGAGGGAGGGATGGTAATCTGGTTTAAACTGGAAGATCAATGACCACCAGAATGTAGGGAAATTATTGACTTTTTATGTTATGATGCTCAGTGACAATTGCAAGGGCACAAGCGCATTAAGCCAAGGAAAAAATTAGTTTCTGCAGCCTGAACTCAGATCTTCATTTTGGTGAAATAATTCTACCACATGCCAAAAGATCCCTGGTTCTCTTACATAAAGTAGGAAACTCCATCCATACATCCTCCACCCGCTTACCCTGGTCAGGGCCATGGTGGGACAGAAGCCTCTTCCAGGCTGCACAGGGCACAAAGGTTAGGGTTCACCCAGTTTAGATAAACTACAAAACCTATAATCTATAACCTATTATTTAAACCTATAATCCGCAGCCAGTGAATGAGGAAATGGTAAACAATTGATGTCGATCTAAGCAGAGGCATTAGTGCAATGACACAATCTAATAGTAATTGTAAGCAGACCAGTCACATATGGGGAAGGTACAACAGATTAACATATAGTAAGTTAGTAACCAATAGTAACCATGCATGTATGGAACGTGGAACGACCAGCACATTAGCATCTCATTCACTTCAAGATTCAGTTTTATTACGTTTGTTTTATTTGTGTTCCTTCTACTAATATACCTTACCGACGTTTTCGGTTGAATGGGTAATTTGTAGATACTCCCAGAATTCAACTACATTTCCCTTCATGCAACGGTTTCTCTTTATTTCCGTGTTGCGATCTCTGTTGTCTCTTTGCGATACGTCTGTTTTCTTTCACAGTTTTAGATAGTGCTGTGTATACTTTTAATTAAAATATATGCATATATATTAATTATACACCCAATTCGTATGCCGGACCGTGTTTTTTTCCGTAGATGCAGTCAGAGAAGATGGAGGCGAGTTTCAAGCCAGTGACACATGCCATTTTCGACATGGACGGACTGCTATTAGGTTCGTAAATGCTTAAAGAAAGCACTTCGCTATCTTAGTACAGCTCCTTTATTAGAAGGAATCATTATGGGGTGTTTAAAAATGCTCTTAAAGTCCACTTTTGGAACAAGGAGAACATCAATAATGGCTATGGGCAGTTAGTATAATTTTGCACTTTGACCTACGCTTCGCTTGATGGGGCATGGCTTGCTGTCTTTGCACTCCTACAACGCCGCCAAGGGAAAAGTTTACATTGTTTAACAAATTATTGGCGGATGATGATGATGATGGTAACGATTTTCGTCAGCAAGATAAGATTTTGCTAAATATGGGATTCAAGTGACATTAATGTATTATTAATAATAATCAGTGGGTTCATTATTGTTGTTGTTTTGATTGCAGATACAGAGAGGCTGTATACAGTTTCTTTCCAACAGATATGTGATCGGTTTGGTAAGAAGTACACTTGGGACGTAAAATCATTAGTAATGGGCAAAAAAGCACTAGATGCAGCATGCATAATCCGGGACAGCCTTGCACTTCCAATGACACCTGAAGATCTACTAGAGGAAAGTAGGAAGATACAGCAGGAACTGTTCCCTACAGCTAAGCTGATGCCAGGTGACTGTCTAGTGAGCGTGTTGTTTTCCGTCTGTCATCTTACCTGATGGGCTGTGGGCTGGTTTATATCTCCTACACCTCAAAAACTGACACCCACTGCGTCTCTCCTGCTTTGTTCTACTGATCACATTTAGTGTCAGCATAAAAGATAGCTGTATGGGTGAGTGCCTCACAATTAGTTTAGTCAAATATGGGCACTAGCAAGACGTGTGTCAACCATTTCAGCGAATCAGCAGAATAAGGTAGCTGCTTTTGGTCATTGTTGATGTAAAACTTAGCACTGTGTGCTCCTTTGAGCTTGGGCATGCAGTGTGCATCGTGTCCCAATGAATTTCACTGCAATTCCACAGGACCTGCAGTTCCAAGTAGAGGTCGACCGATATGGGTTTTTCAATAGCCGATGCTGATATTTAGGAGTCAGGGTCAGCCGATGGCCGATACATGCTGCCGATTTTTTTTGGCCGATAATTGGAAGTTTTCCCCTCTATTTGCATGATAAAATATCACACTAATAATAATAAATGATACACAAAATTTTTCAACTTGGCATTTATTGAATATTGACTTGTGTAAATTTAAATATAAACTTAACAAAAACACAATACAACTTGTAAACAATAACTTAAACTTGGCTTGGTGAAATGCTGCCATACAGGATTAGATTTTTGTTCAGCCATCAGACAGCAATTACTAAAACAGAACAAAAAATGCAAGGTTAGCATTTTTATTATAGTGCCTTTATCTTCAATTTATTCTACATTTCCAGTATTCCATGCACATTAAAACAATTACACTCTAATACATTTTGAAAGAAAAAAAAACACTAGTAACTAAGTGCATCATGGTATGATGAGTAGTGTACAAGGCCCAAAACCTTTCACTAACATGTTTATGTTATTAGCAGACAGATAGCTTACAAGCCAAATTCACAATCAGAATCTAGCGATCGCAGAAAATAAAATAACTTTGTTGTATTACACAGCCTTGTATGCAAGGACAACGTAAGCCCCTGTGACGTTGTCGATGGATAAGCCCATATAAAGGATAGACATGTTTAATGAGGAAACTAACTGCGCAAAGTCGTGCACTTTTTATCTAGACGTCTGACAAATTGATTGAATCTCCGCTCTCAAATGCAAACAAGTTGCACAGAAAGACTATTGTCAGCATCAGCTCAAGTGAATAGTAACCACGCTTTCGAACAAACAGTTTTCTCCACCATGCATTGTTCTTAGCAGCTCTGTGTCTCCGAGAATGGTGCTGTCTGTGATCGGGGCAGAGTAACGCAACTCTAACACACGCTGCAGTGTTGGGGAGAGCTGTCTGCTCCGCTCCACACACACAGAGTGAAACTCTCTGACACAAGAAAAAAAAAACAGAACTGATAACATTGGGCTGATATGGTAATAATTAAAATTTTCTTTTAAAGCAACATTTCATAGCAAACCAGTTAAACAAATGAAAGATCAGAATTTAAGCCTTACCTTTTTCTCCCAGGACTCTTCAAAAACTTCTGGCTGGGGTCCTGCACAAGGCTGCATGGGTCACGTTTTCCCCAGCAACAATAACACTGGGCTACCCGCAGATGTGCCTGTCTGTAAATCGGCGTACTACGCAAGGATATTGGCCGATACATTAAAAAATGCCAAATATCGGCCCGATATATCGGCCGGCCAATATATCGGTCGACCTCTAATCCCAACAATAACCTCAAGCCATCCAGCAACATTTGCCACTAGCTAGTAACCTACAGTTTGATCATAATTACACTTAAGTTGCTCAGAAAGACCATTGTCAGCATCAGCTCAAGTGAATGGCTATTGATTTATCAGTGAGGTTAAATGTACTTGAAATTTAATATCCTATGTGGTTTATTTAGTAATTATAGTCATTAAAAATCTGTATTTGCTATTAAAATTAAATAGTGTTAAATAGTAATGACAGTGCTATAGAGGGACCACAGGTAATAGGTTTATTACATGCAGAGATGACATGCATTCAGAAGAATTTGACACATACTGATGTGTTTTTATTGGAAATTGTGAATTCTGGAAAAAATGTGCGCACTGCTCTTTTGTAACCCCTCACATCCCTGCCATCCTCCCATCCAGGCGTGGAGAAACTTGTCCATCACCTACACAATGAAGGCGTGCCGATGGCTGTCGCCACTAGCTCTGCGCGTCTAACGTTCGACATGAAGACCAGCCAGCACAAGGACTTCTTTGGCCTGTTTCAACATGTGGTGCTGGGCGACGACGAGGACGTGAAGAACGGCAAGCCATACCCCGACCCCTTCCTTGTCTGCGCGAGTAGATTTACCCCGGCACCTTTGCCAGAGAAGGTGAGGCAGTAAATCACCTTGCCCGTCTGAATCTGTGTGTTTCAGTAAATGATTATTCTTATTTCAGTGTTTTTTGGGACAGCATGGTGAGTCAGCGGATGGCACTGTCACTTCCTACCACCAGGGTTGGGTGTTCAAACCCTCTCTGATTGTGATGATCTCCTTCTACTCGCATCCAGACTGTACCCCTTTATGCACTATAGTTTATCGATTTATTGGTTATCGGTATTGTATTGTGATACCAAAAATTTATTTCATTAACAAATTGTGATACAGAGTTTCTCAGATACAAACGGAGAAAGTTGGTAGCACCAGTCCTGCCACTGCAAAAGTTAGTCTGGAACCCCATGTAAGGAATCCGCTGTTGCCCACTGCCTGCCTACAGTTTATAAACAGTCCGGCAGAGTGAAAAATGGCGGTATTTTCGTTTTAAACTGAATGAACAGAGTGAACCTGCAGATCTAACAGCCCCAGTATGTAAACGCTGATACAAAGAGGCAATATGTCTAACCTGGTGAAGCATCGATCTCTCACCCTAACGCTCACCCTGATTTATTTACGACGTTTAAAGATCGTCATGGTAATAGATGACACATAGTGATGTAATTTATGAGTTGTTATGTTTTGTGTTTCTGTTAAAAGTCATGTTTAGCCTACATGCAAGCTCATTCATTTCTCTTTCCCCAGTGATGAAAAAGTAGGCTAAGCTAAATGATGAACAGAACAAACAAATGTAATACTAACGTTAGTGTATTATTGATCATGCTTTGCAACAGCTTAGGCTAAATTAATATCAGAATCTGAGCATTGAATGGAATTGTGCTGATCTATGCCAATTTCATTGTTAATGTTAAAAATGATTATAGGCTGTTGCTGTTGGTTTAATTTCTAATATGCCGGGTTATTTCAAAGCAGTGTAATATTTCAGTGGGAATGTTTTATAGTATTGATTTAGTATCCATTTGTATTGATATGGTGGTACCAAAACTGCCATTGGTGTTGAAGTCAATTTTGCTATTGAGCTTCTACTATGCATAAAGGAATAGGATCCTAGTCTCCCTTGTGACACTGTACTTTGATAAGCAGTTGCAAGTAGGATGGATGATTTTTCTTTGTCAACTCAAATATTACTAAGTTTTTTACTCTCTCTGTTGTAATTGTATTGATTAATCAATAGCTAGAGTTAAGCTTTTTGTCAGTTTTGTATTATGCAATCACTGTACAGGTCAGGTCAGGTCACTGTATCCACACTGGAATGAGTCTAGAAAATAACTTGCTCAGTTTTAATGACTGGATTGATGGTGTGAATCTGCTCTTTTTCTGGCCAAAGTAAAGCTGCTTCAGTGATTTCCAAGCTTTCGCTGTTCCTGGGGTAGGGTCCAGGTTCACCAGGCTCAGACTTAATTTACCCCCTGATTAACATTTTCTTTAAACAGAAAATCCAAAATCACTGCAATATGCATCATGTGTGTTGCTCAGACATGTCTGAGTTGACGCTCTTGTTATGCAGAGCAGCCTTTCTGGGTCCACAGTTCTGTGCTCGCGCATCTCACACTCCAGCTTTGATGTCTTTCTGACTCGGTAACTCGTGAGGCAGCCTCCAGAGGACTTGCCGAAATGTGGCGTGGAATAATAAACGATGGCCGGTTCCCTTGACGTGACGTGCGTTTCCGAAAGAGGGTGGCAGCTCGCGGGTGGCACCATGCGCCGCCGTATGCCGTAATGCATTCAGAATGAGCGCAATCTTCATTAATCGCGGCGAGGACACCTGAAGGGAGAGAGACCCTTCTTCCATCATGGAATCGAGCGCCCTCTCCTCTCTCAATTTCACTCCCTCACAGCATTTGCCTTCCATTAATTGTTCACAAGTAATAATCTGACCCTAATTAATGACGATCTGCTGTTTCATTTCTTCCCCATACCCTGTAAGAATTATTGGGGCTGCCTCTAAAAAAAACAGGTAAAAATGATATCCCCTTTGAAATTGTTGTGTTTTCGTGTTATTGAAGTGATTTGATTTTTTGGGTGTGATTGATAGTATTGATACTGGACAGTGATGTTTGAGTCCTAACGTGTGGAAAGACCACCATCCATTCACCAAGGCAGATGATGGCTTTTTGCAAACATTGCTCCTGCCTAGTTATGCTGTTCCCTGTTGTGTTTATATTGATATAGGTAAGTTAATTGTTTATACATGTAATTGTTTTTGTTTATGATAGTCTATTTGTCCATCCATTATCCAATTGTGTTCAGAATCACCAGGAGCCTGTCCCAGGCAGCATAGGGTGGGATACACATGTACACACAATCAAAAACTATGGGCAGCTTGGAGATTTCAGTCACCCTAACTGCATGTCTTGAGCAATTGTACCGCTATGTTTTATATTTTTATATAAAGCCTGGCTGCAGAGTTATGGGGTTACACGTGGTATAATTTTAACACTCTGTGACTTTCCCAAATGAAGTAGATATCAGGAGACATCTTAACTCTGATTGGAGCGATCAGCTAGAACTCAAATCTTATCATTACCATTCATTTTACCCAGCTTTATGGAGTGCTTTGTCGTATGTGTTAAAAGTCAAGTTACTAGTTTTCAGGAAAGACCACTATAAATCATAGCATGCAATTTTGCAGAGATGAAATCCCTAGTAAACATTTGCAGATTTATTAGCAGAATGTGTGAGGAGTGTGGAATAGGGATTATATTAACAAACATACTGCCTTCTTAAAATGTTATACTTACATCCAGAACTGACCTGTGGTCATCTGAAAACCCCCCACTCAGTGTGTTTTCTACTTTGTATTGGCTAGAATTTGCTAGAATATTCACCCTATAAACCATCAACATTTTTTTCATTTTTAATATCACTACTTACCATGTCTGTTTCTGGCTGTCTTTTGCGTATCTGTATGTTTAGCTTCTTTAATCTTTATGCTATTAGATCTCCTGCATGAACAGAGAAACCACCCCCCGCCCACCCCCGTCCTTTTCAAGTTTGATATTTCTCAGTCTCTTTTGAACGCTTACTGAATACATAGTACTATGAAAATGTAAAATGGGGGTATCTTCCTGGTCCTGTCAATTGTTGAGGTATGATGGTATTATGGTATAGCCCGGTATTTAGAAATCCCAAAGGTATTGTTTTTAATACCATCGAGTATACAGATGCTCTGCCTCTTTCGGTTAACCTGATGTGCAAATGCCACATTGAGGGGATATATTATAGTGCACAGCATTAGTGGTGACTGGAGCTTCACTAAAAAAAACTAAATCAAAGAATAATGCACGTGCGTAAATTAATGCCACAAAATCAAGATACGCTGTGAACACACCGTAAACTGTCGGAGCACGTGCAGGATATGTGAAACCTAGTTCGCATGCAGCCACACATCAGCCAGTGACAGGTGTCAATAGACGAAGGGTGATCTTTTTAACTCCTCAGCAAGGAGCTGCCTCCTCGTTTTCCTAGTGCACAACTCTACACTGATAAGCCTGTTTAAGGCTGTGGCTGATTCTGGAATTTATAGTATGCTATATGATTTTTTTTTTTCCAATTTAAAATATATACCATATACCAGGGTGAAATGTCTGGAAGGTATGACGGTATGAAAAAATAGATATCACCCAAGCCTAGTTTATACATAGACCTAATGGTATGTGAATGTTGGTGGTGTTGGGGTGGGGGCCGAGTTGATTTGTATAAAAAATAACATTACTTTATAGAGTTGTTAAACGTAAACTTGGAGGAACATGGAATCAGCAATAAACTACATCTATTTCGGCAACATTTTATAAAACAGATACTGTGTCTAAAAATATTTAAGCTTCACGACTTCAGGACAGAGAAGCCACTCTCTTTACGTTACGGCCTTTTGGTTGAGGGTGCTATGCTGCCTCCCACTAGGCAGTTGGGAAATCATAATTACAACATGAGGCATGTTCAAGCGATTAAGATGGAGCAAAATGCAGTTGATAAGAAAGCTCATTTTTTTTGCTTTGCTTTCACTCCTCCAATGCCAAACGGCATTCGTAGCTTCAAACTTTTTGTAATCCCTTGCTCAAACAGCAGGTAGCTTCATATTAAATATTAAGACAAAAACTAAATGATTTTATTCTCATGGTACACCATTTAATAACAATCTCCTCAAAATTCAAAACAATTCGGAGTTTTGCAATGATACACTATGTAAAATTTACTACTAATTTGCCTTTCACAGTGGAGCTGTCCATTGCCTCCGCTATGATTGTTGTAATGACACGCCTCCAACTCAGGAATTCGGGGCTTAAATAAAATCCCGAGTTTCCCACTGATAAATATGACCTGCTAGTGGCGTTCATGTGCTCTCATCTTGTATTTACGATCTTTCTGACATGACTTGAAGGCAGGCTTAGATTGGCAGCTGTTATTATCACTAATGGCACATTAGTGCAAACAAAAAGGGCTGCATGCACACCTTACACATTTACCACACTCCTTGCATGAAGGCAGCGGCACATATATAGGCTGATGTAGCAAATATGTTTTATTTTTTAATTTGCTACTATACTAATTATTACGCAAAATCTGTTTATTTTGAATTTGCTGTTGTTAACTGTTTTTATTTGGCAATACAATAAGAGAAAACTTACAGAATAGAAAAACAAACAAATTTTTTATACTCACCCCTCCCACCCAAAAACAAACCCTCTGGTGAACATTTTCTCATTATACAAAAATATGTAGCATGTAGAAACATAGAGAAAACTCATAATAAAAGTTGAAAAAATAAATAAATACATTCATACAGCAAGAATCAGTGGAGGTCAATTAGTTCCTTAACTTTGTCATAAGCAAGTCTCCACCTAGCAATGGTTCTAAGGGTATCTCCATGCATATAAGCTGTTGAAAGCTCCATGGAAATGATGTCCAGCAGACTAAGAGCCCATAAGTGTCTGTACATTGAGTGAGGAGGGTACCGACTAACGACAAACCAATCATTTCTTAGCTGCTGTAAAAGCAGCAAGGAGAAGGCTCTCTTGAAAAGGAGTAAATGTCCAGTTTGAAAAGTCATTAAAAAAAACAGATTGGGAGTTAATAGTACATCCCTCCCTATTAGAAAAGATATGTCAGTAGCTAGCTGGTGCCAGAAAGAAAGGAGGGCTGGGCAATCCCAAAAAAAATGCAAAAAAGACCCTAATATCCCAAGAGTTCAGAAATTACAATTTGGAGATGAGGAAATATTCATGTAAAATCGTTTCAGTGGAGTCAAATAAATTCTATGAACAAGCTTCCAATGTATCATTTGGTGGTTAGGATTCCTAGAAGACACAGAAACTGTCTCCCAAGTGCGATGAGACAGAATATCCTCTGCCTCGCATGCCACACCGCTACGACACAATTTGTTAATTTGCCGTCAGGACACCGCGTCACCTGTTACATGTACTATATAGGGACAAATATTCAACTGAAGCTATCAGGAAAATAAGATGCTTTATTTTTTATAAATAGGCTGTTGTATAATTAGTATATAATTAGTAATTGTATAATTACTCCTGTGCTACTGATATAGTGCAAATCCATATCATAGCACACAATCACACCGGTAATGACTATGACACCGGTGTGCTGCCTCCCCTTATACTCAACCCTGGAAGGGTGAGGCAATAATGTTACCCACTCTGCTACCCTACTATAAAACTAAATTACAAAACAAAGGCAGGCAAAATTATGTATATGTTTTACACATAGACTTCCAGACCTGTTCAAACCACCCACTAACTTAAGTAAAAGGTATGTGCTTGTATACATTCTGTTACATATCAAGTAATATTAATATTTATAGTGATGAAGCTATGATGATTTGCTAACATTGTTTAAGTTACTCTGTCCTCTTTCATAAAACCATGATGCAAAATAAATTGTGATTTAAAGCAATGTGTTTTAAATATGTGTATGATGTATTACTATTACCCACCAAATTAAATTAATGCTAAATTCTATGCGTTATTGTAATAAAAATGCATGGAACAAAATCCGAGTTAAGCTATTACCTCAGGCTGAAAGCATCAGGTATCTCGCCGAGTAGAGGCCTGTACCCAAAGTGTCTCTGTCTTTCACCAGGACTCTTACCTTTGTGATTTATTTCATATCCAAATGGGTGGATATCTGTCACACATATTTTTACTTGTAATTCAATATTGCTTAATTGGCATTAAGCAAGATTTCACCTTTTACAAGAGATGTTTCTGGGGGTGTAATAATCTGTAACATATGTGAATGTCGAATGCATATGTGTGGGTGATAGAGTACTTTCCACATACTCGCAAAGATACTTGGTTTTATTAAACTTCGTTGGTGATGGCAGTCCTGAGCACCAATACATTCAGACCCCAGCTTTCCATATGATTAACTGGACCAAGCTTAACTGCTCTATCACCACCCACAGACTCTTACAGCAGTCAGAGGTGGCTTTCAATATACAGCGCCCTCCACAATTATTGGCACTCCTTCTAAACATTTGTAAAAAGGGTTAGTAAGAATCCACCTTTTGGTGAAGTAGTTTCATATCACACTGAAAAAATGAGAAAAATCCAACCTTTCCTTAAAATAAATTTATTGAAAGAAAAATAAATCCTTCATAAAGAAATTATTATTTTCAACAAAAACACGTGCCACGATTATTGGCAGCCCTGCTTTTAATACTTTGTACAACCTCCCTTTGCCAGTATAACAGCACTTCTCCTTTTCATTTTATAAGGTTGGAGAATACAGAGCAGAGCATCTGAGGCCATTCCTCTTTACAGAATTTCTCCACATCATCCAGGGTCCTAAGCCCTCTCTTGTACACTCTGCTCTTCAGCTCAGCCCACAGGTTTTCAGTGGGGTTCAGGTCAGGGGACTGAGATGGCCACGGCAGAAGCTTGGCAGAGGCAGCCAAATTTTGAATTAAAATGTCCTGGTATTTCATGGAGTCCATAGTGCCATGTAGCCTAACGAGGTTTCCAAGGCCTTTGGAGGAAAAACAGCCCCACAACATCACAGAACCTCCACCATATTTTGCATTTGGGATAAGGTTCATTTCATTATAGCCATCCTTCTTTTTCCGCCAAACCCACCTTATGTTTCATCAGACCATTGAATTTGGTTCCAGTCAAAGTTGTAGTAGTGGTTTGCAAACTTCAGGTCCTTACATTTGTGGTTAACTGATAAAAAAAAAAGCTTTTTCAGGCATACCTTCCAAATAATCTGTTGGCATGAAGGGGGCGTCTGATAGTTTTTTCAGAGACGTGGTAACCTCAAGATTTTACTTGGTCTTGTAATTCACCAACAGTCATCCTTGGGGATTTTTTTGCCTCTCTTATGATCCTCCTCACTGGACGTGGGTGAAAAATAAACCTGGGTCCTCTTCCAGGCAGGTTTGTAACAATTCTAGTTGTCCACTTTTTTACTGTTTCCCCAACAGTAGAAATGGGCATTTTAAGGCAAGTAGCTATTTTTTAATACCCATTCCCTGACTTATGAAGGTCAACACACTTCTCCCTTATTTGGTTTGTATGTTCTCTTATCTTTCCCATGTTGATGGATGACTAAGGGAATTCGGGCTCTGTGTCACTTCATGTTCGTGTCCCTGTTAATCAGGAAGTCATTGATTACAGTTTGAAGGTTCCTATTCACTCCACTCAACTCAAAGATATAAAATTTACAGGGGAAATGTACTTCAGTAACATTGTGTTCATTATAATTTCCAGGAGTGCCAATAATCGTCGCACATGTGTTTTTGATAAAGATAATTATTTCTTGATGAAGGATTTTTTTCTTGGAATAAATTTATCTTAATGAAAGGTTGGATTTTTCTCAATTTTTCAGTGTGACATGAAGCTGCTTCACAAAAAGGTGGATTTTTTCTAACCCTTTTTACAGATCATTACAAGGGGTGCCAATTGTGCTAATTGTGGAGGGTGCTGCATATCAAATATAATAAAAAATTATGCATCAAAGGAAGTTAGAATTCTTGTCTTGCCTTCTGTTCATTGAGAAATACATTAAGTATGGACGGCAGTGAGTATCGATTGATTTCTCTTTTTGTTGGAAGGAACGTGCTTTAAGTATGGGAAATGTAGATCTGAACTTTAGGCTTTCCTAAATATCATCAAAGTGTACTTTATATGGACTATATATATATATATATATATATATATATATATATATATATATATATATATATATATATATATATACATACACTTACACACACACACACATGCTACAGGCCAGAAGTTTGGGCCCACCCTCTGATTTAAAAAATAAATAAAATAGACACTGCTTTTTCAAACTCTTATTACAAGAAAATTTTAGGAATACTTAAAACAAATGTAACTGACTAGTTTTGAAGTGTAATGTGGCAATTTACAATTTGCATTGTAAGGGCAATTTAATGAATGCAAGTACCCAAGTATGAGTTTCATCAAAATAACCACCCCTTGCCTTTATCACAGCAGCACAGATTCAGAATCCTTTACAACAATTTTTAGAAATAACTTGTGTCCAAACCCTCCCAGCACCTTTTCAAGCGTGCAAACAATTCTGTCTCATTTATAGTCGCTCACTTTGAACTTGTTGGTCCAACTCGTCTCACTGATGGACTTTCATCCGTCCATAAGACCTGCTGCCCGTCCTGAATACTCCAGTGTTTATGTTATTTAGCCTATTTTCTCTTTTTCTTATTAACACCATGAAGGAAAGGTTTTCTGGCAGCAACTCGACCTTGCCGTCCAGCTGCTCTCAGTCTTTGCTTGACTGTAATAAGAGAAACAGGTTTCCCTCTGTTCACATTAATCACAACCCTCAGCCCTCTGCAGTCACCTTCTGATTTCTTTTGCACATCACAAGTAAGTGCTTTTGATGTCACGTTCCTTACTCCAGACCGCTTCTGGTCACTGTTGCTTCCTGTTGAACGTTTTCTCTGTAAACAGTAGGTCACTCCATGGTTAGAGATGTTTAACTTTCTGGCTGTTTGGTGATGAGAGAACCCTCCTTTACTCAAAATTTTTATTTGAGCCCTCTGTTCAATTCTGAGCTGTGACTTTTTAACCATTACAAGCAAAAAATAACAAATAAGATATTGCATTAAGCCTCTCACAAACTGATCTGGGACAAGGCAGACAAGTGGTTGTCATATAGTTTATTAAGACACAAAGAGAGGCCAACAGCGAATCAAATTCTGACATTAGTAAATAGAATTCCAACACAAAGTGAATGTCACTGCACTAAAGACAGGCCTGATGTCATCTTCAAAACCAATAGTTTCAGCCTTTGTGGCTAAATAATGTGTTATTACAAGTTATAAAATAGTGAAAACCAGTCATTTACATTTGTTTAAAATATTTCTAATATTTTCTTGTAATAAAAGTTTGACAAAGCAGTGTATCATTTATTTTCAGAAAAATCCGAGGGTTCAGCCATTTCCTCTGAAGACTCACATCCCCATAGATCCTTGGTTCTTGGCTCTGGCTCAGTTTCAGTTTGCAGCTTTTTCCCGTGTTTGCATGGGTTCCTCCCTACAGCACGAAGACCTGCTTTGGTCAAATGTGTCTCTAAATTGCCAGAGTTGTGTGTGAGTGAGTCTGTGTGTTGTGATAGGCCTGCATCTCTTCCAGCGTTTCTCCCTCCTCATGCCCTGTATTTCCTGGCAAAGACTCCAGACTCACACTCACTCTGCACTGGATAAGCAATTTAGAAAATAGATGACTGGATGAATGTACAGAAAGGAAGAAAGTTTCAGTTTTTAAAATTGGGTAAACCGTATACAGTACTGCACAAAAGTCTTAGGCAAAGAATATCAGGTTTAAATGATCTTCATGGTGCTGTAAAACTGTTATATTATTTTGGTTGAACTGTGTTTTCCATTTTGAAACCTCTCCTAAAATCACCCCAGTAATTGCCACTACCATCTGATGCATTCATGTATTTTTTTGACCCGATTAGCCAAACGTGGTGTTCTAGTAATCAATACCTCATTGAGTGTTTAACTAATAAAATGAATGAGCTGGTGGTGACATTTAACAAATCCATGTAATGGCCGGGGTGCCCCTGAGGAGAGCTTTGGGAACTGAAGCGGTGTACTTCTTCCACAAGACAACTGTAACTTTTTGGATAGAGAAATGTCCTTGTGTTATTTTGATATGTTCTAATGTTGTTGAGTTTTTTTCTGAGCAAAGACACACTTACTACCCAGATAAATAGCTTTAAACATTTTCTTTTACTGCCTGAAACTTTTGCAAAGTTCTGTACATCTGGATCAAAATAGTATTGGTGTGAAAACAAACACTAGAGGAAAATAATTCAGTATAAGCCAGAACAGGTAAAAAAAACTTTTTAGTTCTGTGTGAGATCTAACACATTCCATTACACTGGTCTCTTTTTTTCATCCAGACTTCCAGTTGGTTCTTTAAGCCATTTTTAGGTCTGGTAAGGGGGTGACGAAGACAGTTCCAAGTATACCTGAACTAAACTATCAAGAGCAAACCACACAGTCAAGAACATCAAAAACTAATACAGGTGTGTTGGGAGCTGGGAGGGAGAAGAAACTGGGGTCTTTGAGGATCCGGTTCAGAAACTCTGGTAAAAGCCTTGCAGATCTTCATCAGACAGAGAGCTCTCTCCCTGAGCAGTTTCAGCCAAACCCTTGACATGAAGCACGTGGCATCACTCCTCACCTTATGAGCCCTGGTAGCCTATAGAAGTACATTGTCAGACAGTGGTTTCTGACTGACAATGCATGAGAAACCTCAACGTTACAGATGATAAATGTTTTTTGTGCAAATGATTTTTTGCTCAGAGATCTTTGCTTAAAATTGCAGATAAAGGGTACGTTTCTCTTTCAACCAGTTTAGGCTTCAGTGAGCATTAAAAATATATATATATATATATTCAGCATATAATCTATCACTGTCATTGGCCCGGACGGATCTCTCCTTTGCATCTTACTCATAAACCCTATGTTCCGTTGCAGCATCAGTGCTCACGCTCCCTTTGTCTAGTCTGCTCTGTTGATACGGGGCTATGTCAGCGAAATCAGTTTGCTGTCTACGCAGTGTTGAAATTCCTTAATTGATCTGTCAGGAGTAGTGTGTGCAGTTGTGCATTTGTGGGTAACAACGCCTGTCTTAGGAAGGTCTAATGAATGAACAGTGTCACAGTGTTTCCAGTGTTCATCTAGATAGATGTCCTCTGTGCAGGAATTAGCGTGTATGTTTGGGCCGGTGTGGGAGTGACGTGCACAACCCTCTGTCAGGGCAGATCCTGCATTGATGAGCATCCCCAAGACCCCCCCTATCCTGACATGGCTCAGACTGCACCCATTGGGGGCAGTATTAGTTCTGGCAATCAAAGATTGGTGTCTGGATGTCACTGAGCTACTCGTTAGACCGCATTTCAAAAAAGCCTTGCTCGATAACGAGCTGGGGATCGAGGTGTGTACCTTCGTTCAACTTTTACCAGGGTAACCAGTTTTTGTTTAAATTAAAGTAAAATAGAATCAGCCATTTCTAAGATCTGCTTTGTGTCATGGCTGTCGAATGCCATAGATTGTTAACTCAACTGTTTTTATTTTAATTCCTTTTGTCACTCAAAAAGTGCAGTGTTTAAAAGCTTATCTCTTTCATCAAAAGTTGCATTTGTGTGTGTGTGTTTTGACTGGGGGGGGTTCTCTGCTTCTCCCTGGAAATTGTATCAGGTGTCCAAATTTAGTATTCTGTGTGTTTTTCTTTCCCTTCATGCACTAATATTTGTAGCCCCAAACCAGAAGTGCATCTACACACGCATTTCCATGCCTTTCTCCTCCACCAAAAGTGCCCAGACCCTGATGCCACACTCATCCCAGACCTGCAGCCCTGCTCATAACTCCCCATCCTACCTGTCATCTACCTGTTTTGCGATTGTTAACAGGCTTTCCTGTTCACATTTTGTGGATAACAATTTAAACCAGGGATATCAAACTCAGTCACTGAAAGGGTCACATTAACCGCCACCAATAAATTTCCAGGCCAACCAATGTATTTTATTTAGCCAATAATACTATGACCCAAACTTTAGTTATTTTGTTAGATTTCTTTAGTATATGTAAATAACATTTACAAATGTGAATTCCACAGTAAACATTATTCCTGAAAATTCTCTTTTTAAATAAAACTAACCAATGATATAGAAAAGCCTCTCTAAAGATACAGAATTATAACACATGCGAACACGGGGCTGATTAATTATTATTAATCGGGGGAGGGGAGTATTGGGGGCGGACAGGAAGAGGCAAGGTATAGTGTGGGTTCGCACAGGATGATCGCCATTTCCCCGGCAGGGCTGTAACAGGACACATTTTTGCCATGTGCCATTCAGTTTCATCATTTTCAGTTCAGAATGCATAGTGAAACAAATAAATACATTTCTTAACACAAGCAGAACCTGAATTCACACAGAAAGCATTATACTAATTGTGGCTATGAGTTACAGTCATTCAGTCATGGTCAGTTTGGGAACATTTTGATTTCCTGAAAAATCAGACCAGCACTACAGAAAAAGTAGATAAGACCAAGACTGTTTGTCAGCGGTATTATATATACTTGCTGGTAAAGAACATGTTGTTTACTTCGTGTTATTATGCAGTGTTATTTTGGAATTGTTTGTTTGCATGTTTATTTTTACAATGTGCAAATAAGCATCCCTTAGGTTTTGTTATTCAGACACGTTAACATCAGACACATTGCATCTGGTTAACAATTGTTCCTAATTGTATTTGTGTTTGCATTTTTAGTAATAAGCCTACATAATTTCAGAGTTTTTTCGGCTATACCAAAATTGCACCAAACCGTGAAACCAAAACTGAGGTTTGTACCGAACCATGAATTCTGTGTACTGCCACACCCCCATTTCCAGACTATTTCTAACAGAATATCAAAAACCATTTTGCGGGCCCTGAAGAATTGTATTGTGGGCTGTAGGTGATCCACGGGCCTTGAGATTGACAAACGTGGTTTAAACGTAGCTACATTTGTTATGTGGTTTTTAGGTAGTTACAGAACCACAGAGAGGCGAAATTTAAGGTTTGAGGGGACATGTATGTGTAGTATGGGTGTGCAATTTGCAGTTATGTAGGGAACAATTCAATTAATCAGAAATGTTTAATTGCAACCATGAATCAATTGTTTTCACAACCTAAGTTCATTTTAACTTCACTGGAAAAAAAGTCACATATGACTTAATTACACAGTAATGGAATAGAAAGGGAGTAGAATCTCAGAACATTATTTTTTATTGTTGTTATTTAACAAGAAGAACAAGTCTGTGTAATTACTGCAAACTACTGAACTGCATGGGGAGAAATGAAATAAAATAAAGGATGTATTATGTGATTGGCTGCTTTCATCTAGACTAACTGGGTGGGGTGGGGGGTAGGGTTAGGGGGTTGCTCGTGCAGATTGATGTTACATCATTTTTTATTCTGTGGAAAACCGATCTGCAGGCCAGATTTAATAACGAATTACAATCATGTCACTGGCCAGCACTGAGACCTCTTATAAATGGTGAACGAACTGACGGATTCCCTTGTCCTTCACTATGGAAATTAGCTGATCAAAGCAATCCGTACTTGTGTTTTTAACTCTGACTCTGCTAACTTTGAATATCAGTAAATATTGGTTGTAAATGTTGGCCAAGATTGACACAGCAGATATCTTAATTTTGAATAAATATCCGCCAATATTGATATGTTAATATTATGTCTTGCATCTCTAAGGCTTATGTAACTTTTTTACTTAGCTAGCTAGCTACCTCAGAATCTTGATCATTGCCACCAAAAAGCATTGTAGTGCAAAGATAAAAATCTTAACCAGACAGAGTGTTCTGCGCTACAAAACAGGGGTGTAGTGCGAAGATCATAATTGTAGATTCGTAGTAGAGACATCATCATGTAGTATTTCCTTTCAAGTGGTGTAAAACTTCCCCTGGAGTTTTACATTTCGCAAATGTTTGTGCCGCCTAAAATTTTTGTACTGTGAACGCGTGAGTGCGTACCCACAGAAGCACGCATATCATTAAGTAGGATTTTTCCCCCCAAAAATCAGTCATGACCTATTCTGACAAACTTGAATGCCAACTTAATAACATTTTATCATAATACATCTTTACACCACAAATATTTTTAATTCATAATACTGTGAGGCTGAGGGGCTGGTAGATGAAGACTAATTATGTGGCTATTAGGGTGCTGAAGTTAAGATTTCTTCTGAAGATATTTCATCCTATGTGTTTTTTTTGAAAAGGACCCTGTTTACATAAAAAAAATGTAAATTATTGTGTGTTCCATTATAGCAAATTGCAAGTTCTTTTGCTCAAGGGGAATGGGGTGCCTGGAATGCACATGCTAGTCGACATGTTGACTTTGCTGCCTTGCGATAATGCTTTAACCTTGATGGTGAAACTTGCCATTGCTTATTAGCGAAATAGCATTACATTGTGTTTTATTCTTTGGAAAACAAAACATTGTACTCCTGGCCAGATTTACTAATGACTTATAAACGTGTCGCGGATCGTATAATTGAAATATGTGTCCCATTTTGATCACGATCAATTCTGCCAGTAACTAACAGTTAGCAAAAAAAAAAGTTTATCCTCCATTGATTTGGGGTGCTGGTGTAGTTTCGTATGACATTATGGTTATTTATTCTGTCCTGTTGCATGGTGGGAAAGAAACACACAAAAGTGGCCAGGAGCCACAAAAGTTCCCAGTGGAGACAGCCCAGGCATTTGGAACCAGGAACTAGGTTCCTAAACTTGGGTGGAAAAGCGCCTTACGACAGTGAGGAGCAGGCTTACAGGCTAGATTTTACGAGAGTTTTGTTTTCCTCCCCAAGTGTTATACTGATATTTCAAACTTTCTTCTTTAGTTAGATCTATAGTCTTCTTTCAGTTAAATGGAAGTTGTAGCATATAAGTGTATATTGTATCAATTATTGCTGCTGAGCAACCTGTTGTTGTTTCCACTTCTTTCTGTTCCCTGTAAAAGATACATGTATGAGCTGTCTGTTGTCAGCATGTGCATTAAGCTTTACGAATACAGATTGTTGCTTGTTGCGGTTTTATTAATGATATCATCAGCGATTAGCTTATATCAACTCAACTTTTATGACATTATTTTCGGCTTCAAGTAATCTGAGGTTGTGCATCCCCTAGAACCTGCTTTTACACATAAAAACTCCAGATATCCATTTACAATCATGAGCATTTTTCTCCACCTGGGACCGGCCTTTGAATGATGCCAGCAAATCGTCTTTGCAGCTCGAGTCTGTTTGAACACAAGGTTTGTGTGGTTTCTCTGGCAAGCTCTCCACAGTGGCTGGATCAAGTGGTGTACTCTCCACAGCAGCTGGTACACTGCGGTTTTCCACTGTGCCTCTCCTGTGATATCTACCTTCCTTAAAGTGACGTTGAGGCATCAGTCACATTCTTTTTGGACAAATATGCAGCCACATACAGTAAGTATTTACTTAGAACGGCAGGTTTAAGTGGACTGTTTTTTAATAGGCTGAATTTTGTATAGTTGAAACCAATTTCATCAGGCTTTTTAATGAATGAGTATTAAACTGTCGAACATAGTACAGTCATGTTAGTCTGTATGTGGTTTCTTTACGTTCAGGTGGTTTTATTTGAATCTTTCCCTGTACACCTTATATGCTTAGAGAATGATGATTTGATGTTCAAAGTGGGTATCAGTAGCTCAGCTAATATGAGTGTGATGCATTTGTTTTCCATCACAATACAACTATGATAATTATAGGCCATTTGCTTGGCTTCTTGGGTAATTAACAGTTTTAATTGCTCCTAGTTCAAGGGAATTTGTTAAGCCTTTCCATTATGTGCATTACCTTCCGTAGTCATTGTCTATTCTCAGCCAAAGGCTTAGTGACATCACCAAAGTCAATTAGGTCTTTCAGAGAGGGCAAGTCAAGTACATGTCTTTGTTCTGGGAATACATAGAAAGGTTTCTGAAACGGATTGATAAATGCTTCACAAATGACAATTACGCCCATGAACTGAGCCAGAAAGAACCGGAAATCAGCTTTCTCTTTTTTTCCTCCCCTCAAGAAATATACGGAATGCTGGGCATATTGTAAGAAAATTGGAGCAGAGGCTTTTCTTTAGCTCTTTAGCAGCACTTGTTCGAAATATCTCTTATCCTCAAAGAACTGTTTGAACTTCCAGGCAAGATGTGATTTCCATAATAGAGGTCCAGGAACACAGTGATAAAGAATTCAGGATGTAGAACATGCTGAAGGATTAATGGGAGGCAGAGAGACCTTCTGAACATTCTCCTTTTTCCCCAAAGTGGACTTACATGGAGAGGCTTTGATTGAGGCTTGTTCTGATGGTTCAGCTAGAGGAACGGGAAGTTGCTTTGTCCACCTTGGAGTCCTGCCTGTGGCATGGGGTACCTGTCTTTGTTCAGCCATGTTTCTGAAGCAAGGACAGGCTGAACGTTTTTGGCTGAGGAAATGGTCGCTAAATATGTTAACTCAGTGTGCCCCATGGGGCCATGAGCTAATACTGACTGTCAATCCTTTGTCCACAGTGCTTGGTGTTTGAGGACGCACCCAATGGTGTCCTGGCAGGGTTGGCGGCTGGAATGCAGGTGGTGATGGTCCCTGATGCCAACCTGGACCAGAGGCTGACGCGGGATGCCACGCTAACGCTAACCACGCTGGAGGAATTTAGGCCGGAACTCTTCGGCCTTCCAGCCTGCAGCTGAGCCGCCATCAATACACAGAGATTCAACTATCCATGCAATTCATGCTAAATTAAACCTGTAAAACTAGTCACATTCTTCTTGATGACATTGATTTGTTTTGATTTGTTTTATCCACTATTCAGGGAAGTGTCAGTCGAGGTATGTTTTATTACTCTAAATAGTGAGCTCTTTTTTCCTTGTCCGTTTTATGAAGTTATAATGTGGTGTGATGAGCCATGCCAGAACTAGTTGTTAATCATTCAGACTTGGAGCGGTAAGGTTTGTTCACTAGTCTGGAGTTCTTAAGCAGAGATTTAACGGGAAGTTCACACCCCCGGCACGTCCTGGGTTAATGTTCTCGAATGGTACTAGAAAGACGACCCACGCACCTCTGTGTTCTGTATCCAGGGGACAGTTTGCAAGGGGCCTCTACCTACACCAAAAATTGAATTTCACACCACGTTCTTACTACTGCTTTGTCCATTCATCTCAGAATTAGGGTAATCTGACACTTTCTACTCTATTTGATTTCATCATTCATTCTTTGAGTTGTTGCTGGAAGGTTTTGAAGTACATGTAGAAGTAAGAATGTCTACATGTTCAGCAGAATAGACAGGACAAATTGAGGTAAGACTGTGGCTGTCATTCACTTCTCCATTGTTTTCAACTGGAGGCAATAGGAAATTCAGGTAGACAGGTTGGTATGTGGTCTAATAGATTTCTTGGGACAAAAGAAACAACATAAAACATGACAGCCACAGGTGACTATATTCAGGTGCACCAATGGAGATCAGAAAAGAAAATATAACCTCTGAATCAGGATTATACTTGACAATAATGAATGGCATTGTTGGCTAGCTCAACTGAAGCGACCACCCACCTTGTAATGCTCACTCCCTCAAACTCCCGACGACCGTGTTTTGTGCCGTGACTCCATAATTCCGACAGTGAGTTACGGACCAGCAGTAATCTCAAAAATCCAGTTCTGACTTCACTGCTCTTTTAGTGAATGTGGAATATGAGTCCCTTAGCATTCCTTCCCCTGCCGTATCTTTTAGTGGTGTGTAAATTTTTTTTTCCTTTTCATCTTCGAGGAGAGGAGGAATGCAGGAAGCAGATGATATAAAGGGCAGGACAGGAACATTTCATAATGCTTTAAAGACCACCTGGCCTCACGAGTAAGTGTGACTGCCGCGCTGAGCGGCTGTTCCAGATAATCCTGAATGGGGATTAGCATCTCAGAATCCCCAGAAGAAGCTCTCGTCACTGGAGGCAGTGTTTAGCTTTGGCCTTTCTGGATAGTATCACTCCATCAATCTGACCATCGTGTTTTGGTAAATTCTCTATTGCAGTAAAAAGTGTTATTTTTCAGTATGATTTTGGATCTTTATTAATGGTAAAAAACAAACATGGTGTGCTTATAAAACAAATAAAATCCAAGTTATTTCATATTAAACTTTTGTTGATTTTCCTTGTCTGTTTTTTTATGGAAATTATCTAGATATTTAATATTTATTATTAAATATTTATTATAAATATATAATTAATCTGCCATATTCTTGCTCTCCAAGGTAGGCTATACTATAACCTTGTACCTTATGGTTGCTTTGGAAAGACTCCAGGATCCCCTATGACCTGCCCCATTATAAACTGAATGGATGGATGGAAGCGATATCACTTCTCTCAAGTATTATTTTTTTTTTAATTATAACCCTCCACACAGCCTGCATTGCACATATGTGGAACTGAGATTAAAATTTTGGGCAGCAATTAAAAAGAAAATGAACCTGGAAGTAAAATAGTGTATCATGATGACAAGCAATAAATGACTCTAACCAACTGCCAACTATTTTTAAAAATGCTGTTATTGATCCTCAGTGTAATCAGCGTTACCGTATGCCACTGTCTGGGAGTCCCACATCAGCCTGATTGCTTCAACGAGTTTTCACCCCCAAATTGCCGACTGGTGCAGTTTCACTGAAGCCGCTCATTTTAGAATCATTCTTCTTCTGTCACCATAGTCAGATGACATACTTCACCTGAGAGCTGTGGTTTGAGGCTCAGGGAAAGTGCCGGATGAAGGCAGCTTCTAGAATGTTACTGTCAGAGGACATCTGCGGTTGATTTTTAAAAGCTTGCTGCTGTGTCTCCCATAAGCTGACGGAGAAATGACGTTGAGGACCTCTGCAGCGGTAAATGATACACAGAGAGGCCTTGTAAAATCAGTCATCTTGTGTTCCGTCAAATCTACCTTTATACCTGAGTTTTATTTTTCTTTTATTTTTACCGACACATTATTTCTCCCCAGCCACATTTATAGAATAGTTATAATCCAAGCGATAGTGATTTCTCCTTTTTATGAACTGAGTCAATCTTAAATTTTCTAGAGAAGTTATTTCAAGCCTCTTTGTAGTGAGTACTAAAACTGAACAGTTTCCCCATTCATGTTTTATTCAGGAATTTAAATTAAAAATGAAATACATTTAGTTCATTCTTTTTCCTTAGAAATTCAGATTTAAATGACAAAATATCGATATCATAGTGTTCAAGATGAGGTGAAACTGATTAAAAAAAAGGTCCAATTATCATCTGAAAGAGAAAAATGAGAAAAAGTCAATATTTCGTGTTGAAACAGTTAATATTTGCTAATATTGTGACTGAAGGTCATGGCTATAACATGTTATTAAAGAGATTGTTTCTATAGTAACTGTAACAGAAAACCCCAGTAAATCTTCTTTTAAACAGCTTTGAAGGAAACTGCATACAGGTTTATTAAAACTCATTTTTCACTTGCTTTTTTTAAGGGCCGAGTCTTTTTAATGAAATACCGAGAGAGTGATGCACTGCGATGCTGCTGGTCAGCAAGCGGAACGTTTTAAGGGAGGCATACTGAGTAGTGTGGAGCGAAGCCATTAACGAAGACGGAGCTCTCAGGCTAACCCTTAGCAGCGGGCTGGGGACCGTCTCATCCTTCAGTGTCACACTCCCCTAATCCGTCCCGCTCATCGGCCCATTTTTTATTCCATTCTTCATGTATCTTCAGCAGATCAAATGCTGGAAGCAGACGGGTCACACCGAGGTTAAAATGACTCATGGCTTTAAAGTTCCATTATCATTTGCTAAGAATGAAGAATGTTTATTTTCCCATCCTATCTCCAAGCAAGCTGTGGCGTGGATATCTTGGCTCAATACTTCATTGGTGTCATCAGTTCCCAGTCTTTAATGGAAATACCTGTTAAAAATATTACATTTATTCATATCTGTAGAAAAGATATGCGATTAGTCTGGTCAAATGCAAATTGTCCAATGGAGCATGGCAGAGTTTTTGATGGGGTGGAAATAAGTGGAAGAATAGAAAAACAAAGAACACCCCTGCCTCACAAAAATCCACTGAATCAATTAATTTATGCAGTTACAACAGTCAGAAATGCCAAACACTTACAATTGTGCCTCAACTGTGTGTTTGGACACTTGTCTCCCAGAGAACTATCCTCCCATGAGGCACATAACTAAAGTGCAGTAGCAGATATTGATTGATATTTGGCAGGAGTTAATGTTTAGAATGTTTGTGACTAACAAACAAAGGTCACTTCACTGTGCAGTAAGCGTGTTCAGTAATGTTAACCTGGTCAAGTTTTTTTTAAATTCTAGTGCTGAAACAAAGAGCCTGGGTTATAAATCTGCTGCAATCTCACTGGATTTGATCATCCTTTTCACAATATTAATTCAGCTGTAACAGCTGTTATGAGGTTAACACAATTCTATGGAGACAAAATTTCACTCATTTTGGCATTGATTTTCAATTCATAATGGATGATTGGAATTATTTAAATGATATCTGTTAAAAAGGCACACACTGTTTAATGACTAAACCATAGTAACCCTGGAAAGAAAAACATTTAATGTCGTCTTCCCGCAACTGCAATAATGATGTATTAAGTAAGGATCAAACTATGGTTGTTGTTTAACCCTGTAATTGCAGGGATTGACTTTGGTTTATGTTTTTGGAATACTCAAATGTGATAAAAGACCGTGAATACACAAAAAGAAGAGTGGGTTAATATTATTAGTCAAGAAAGAAGAGTAATTAACCTTAAAGAAAATTTCAGGTGGGTGGTGCAGCGGTTGGCACTGTTGCCTTACCCCTCTGGGACCAGGGTTTGAGTCTCTGCCATGGCTCCATGTGTGGGGGGTTTGCATCTTCTCTTTGTGTCATTGTAGGGTTTTCACTGGGTACTCCAGTTTCCCCCAACAGTCCCTCTATTATTGCCTCTATGTGTGAGTGAATGGTTGGGGTTTTTCCCTGCCTTGCACCCATAGCCTCTGGGATGGGCTCCAGACCCCCTGTGACCCTGAATAGGACAAGCAGTTACAGAAAATGGGTGGAAAATTTCAGGCCCTGTCATTTCCACCTCCTGAAGAAGTTGCTTGTCATTCCTGACTTTGGCAGCTTTGTGCTGGGTTGATATAAATGGGTAATAGGCAGTGAAGCTGGGTCATCTACCAGCCTTCCCTACCTACAAAATTCCTATATTGAGAGATTTTAATGTACAGTAATTTCCCAGTGGAATCAGGATGACTGTAGAAACTTCATTTATCAATTTTATTTAAAGTCATTAAGAAAATTCTTACATCTAACATCACACACTGATTAGCATTAGATTCCACTGCAATAAAATGCAGTGCAGAAGTTTTACCTCTGTGTCCATGTGTTTTTTTTATCTACTGAGCATTTTATGTTCATATGTGTACAGTCATAACTAAAATGAATAAATGCTAAAATCTCAAAATACTAAAATTGAGCAACAAAAAAAGTTTTTCTGGATCTTTTCTGAGGTGTGCAAAATTTTGATAAGATGAAAAGTCTTCATTTTTTTGTTACATCACTGGAATTGAGAGAAGTCAATTCAGCATTATGGCCAAAGTGAGTTAATGTAGCTGATGTGATTTTCAACATTCACCTTGAATACGTCAGTGACCAGGAGAAGCAGAAAGACAGAAAAAAAAAAACATTTCAGAAGAACAGTTAGGTAAGGGGACTGATAAGCGTGTTCTGCAAATCTTCTCAGGATGCACACAATAGGAGGCACCTGACTGTCACCATAAGCGAGCTTTCCTGGATTCCTGACAGTTATTATAGGCCGTGATTGATGTGCTTTATTTTCGCCTGCGAAACTTCGGGAGGACACGATCTCCTTAAATGCTTTTCTACAGCTTGACACATTACTGATACAATTATTAGAATGAGGGAATCACCACGGAGGACTTCATTCACAGATGGTTATCTCTTTCTAACAGCTAAGACGGCATCTGTTTATGCTGGATGTAAAAACATCTATAGGCTTGGAGAGGGGGGAAACCTTCTTATGTATCGTATCTTGATATGTCATGCTACATTTGTCTCGAAATCATTAGTGTTTATATATTTAGTATGTATACTAATCATTTGAAGACAAGTATTGATACAGTCAAGATCACTACTGTATCACAATCACAGTGATATAAAATCAGCCTTTACCAAATTAATTATGGTGGAATTACCAACGATATCAATGCAGTTAGGCTAATAGGTGACTCCTAATTGCCTTTAATGTTTGCATGTGTATATATTTCCTTTGAAGGCAGGCATCCCTCTGGCCTGTACTCTTACCTTTGGCAGTCTCCAGACCCCCCAGGACCCTGTCTGAGATAAATTTGGAAATGGTTTTATATCGAGAACATTTAAAATTATAATAAATGATAAGCGGCAGAGCGGCTTCCCATCCAGGATGTGTCATGCCCTGTGCTTCCTGGTATAGATGTCACATGAGGCGACTTCTGAGAAGCTCTTTCTCTCTGCCACATTTTCATTTACTGAAGCAATTCAGTTGATTATGGGTGTTGGGACCTGTAACCTTCAGGTCAAAAGGCCACTTAACTAGTTATGACACAGGTGAAGTCCTGGATAAAGGCTGCATTTCCTCAAACCTATCACGTTCAGATCCCGTCCACTGTCCTTCAGCAACTGCACAATAAACTAGTCTTTGTGTCTTGGGCCAAGTGCTTTATCAGTACCATCACAGCAATTCCGATAACCCCAGATGGAAGATCTGGGTGTAAATAACAGCAGTGACATTTGCAGTAATTCTAGAATGTTTAACCAGTTCTGCTTCACCTGATCTCCTTGGGATTCATTTATGAGTACTCTGTATGATTTCACCAGTCTGTGCTAAAGATGAATTTCACTGATCTGCAACACAGGGATTTAAACCCCCTCCCCCGGAGAGGGAAGATAGGGAGATCCAGTGGTTGCTACTGGAGCCCAGATAATTATGAACTGCTGAAAAATGCACATCACACATTTAATGGAGAATGTAGGTTTTGGCGGTAAAAGGCGCCCATCGTCAAAGGGATGCTGAGTGTGATGGATGGCGAGGCTGAGGAGGGGCCGCCCGCGGAGGCAGTCTGCCCTGGTGAGACACCCCTGTTATGGTGCTGTCTGTCACCCTAGAAAGGCATGAAGAAACAAAGTGGTGTGTTAGAGTATACGGGAGAGCTTAGGCGTCCCTGCGCGTCGCAGAGACCAGCTCATTCTTCAGGAGCAGATGAAGACACAATCCATGTCCTGATGTCCGTTTCGATTTTATTCAAGCAAAACCTCAGCCTCCACAGCACAAAAAAGCATGTTTACAAAGTAATTATTTTAATATAAAATTGTCAATGAGATGCCGGATTATTTTGTAATATTTGAATGTTTTGCATGTTTATTATAGGCTGTGTTACATTGTAGGTCACACTCACGGGGTAACTCCAATTCAGCTTAGCATGTTTTTTGGACCATGGGGGGCACCCCCACAACAACAGAGAGAGAACATGCTGACTTTCCCTATAACACCAGGGCAGAGACTCGAACCCTGGTCCCCAAAGTGTGAGGTGACGATGAGAACCATTGCACCAATATGTTGCAGCTATACACAACCATGCATTAAACAATCACAGCGTGACACTCCTGTCCTTTATTTCCATGATCAGTCCCCTCTAGATAATAAAAACTGCATTTTGGTTAATGCATGGTTAATGGGCTCCTTCCCTATGTACCAGAGATGCTGGATGTCATTTGGGAACCTTCCCAACTGCTGTAATCTCTGACTAGGGTCACATACTGGTGATTGTGTTATCAGAATTGTCTTCAATGAGCTTGACACAGCTTAAGCTGTGATTACTATATTATGTTTATAACCCTTCCTTGGCCGCTCTGTTTGGTAGGAAGTGGGCCACTACCATGCTGGTTACTCATAAAAAGGTAGGAAAACTGCTATGCTTTCAGTATTGTATGGTTGATAGTAAAATGATGTATTGGTGTTAATATTAAAGAACCAAGCATTTAATATTTGTTATAAATAAATAATAAATAAATAAATGCTTATCCATGGGCGGAGCTCTCCTTATGAGTAGGATGGCAGAGCAGCTGACAGACACAGAAGATATCAAGCATTATTTGATCACTTTTGAAAGGCTGGCTGGAATTTACCAATGGCCAAAGGAGGTGTGCGCAGTCCGGCTGATACTGCTGCTGATTGGTTAAGCTTGCAGTGCTTTCATAGCTATGAGGTCTGACCAGGCAAACGACTATGATCTGGTTAAAGAAGCAGTGCTGAAGAAGTACCAGATCAGTGTGGAGACGTATCGGCAGAGGTTTCAGACAATGGATACCCCACTGGATGAATCGCCTCAAGAACTGTATACCCGTTCTGTAAATGGGTGCAGTTTGACGGCAGTAGCAAAGAGGACATAATGGAGACTGTGGTTTTGGAGCAGTATTTGCACGTGCTGTATCCAGAAGTCAGGACTTGGGTGAAGGGGCACGACCCGACTACTGCACCAGAAGCAGCAGCACGCCAGACATCAGGAGCCTACCGCTATGCTGGGCTTACCCAGGCCATCAGAGGTAAGTCTGAGGGGCCAGGGAAAGGCGGTGCTTCAAGCTGCCATACACATTGTCAAGTTAAGACTTTTAGGCCCTTTACCCTGAAGCCTAAGCTGGCTGGTACTCACCCTAAGGAGAAGGCAGAAGTGGTGTATTTTAACTGTGGTGAGTCAGGGCATATTCAACCTCTGCGTGCCCTTAAGAAGCCAAAGAGTCTATGTTATATACCGCACTCCCAGCCAGTAAAGAGAGAGCAGGTGGAGCCAGTTATTACTGTTCTTTTAAATGGAAAACCCCTCTCTGTATTAGTAGATACAGGTTGCTCGCAAACTTCAGTGAAAGAAGTTGACCCCAAAGAAGCATTGAGTGAGCAGGTGGTTGTTACTGTCTTCTGCGCGCATGGGGATATGATAACACTTCCTACTGTAGGAATGTTTATTGAGGTTAACAATCAGGTTTTTTGATGAAGGTTGGAGTGGAAAAGGAACTACCTTATCCCATCTTGTTGGGGACAGACATGCATGTTTTACCTAAGTTGGTGCAGAGTGACGACAAGGTCTCAGGTGATTCAGAGCAGTCAGGAGGTACCCTCCCCTGAATTAGGGCCTGGTCATCTGCCTTTCGCATCAGCGGATATAGATCTGAATGAATCCAGGCCTACAGGGGAGGAAAGGTATCAGACGCAGAGAGCTAGTTGGAGAGCTTGTGTCCAGTTTGAAGCAGGTGGCATTGGAGGTGGCAGCTCCAGAGTTGCCTGACCCTGAGTTTACTTTTTCTCCTGACTTGGCCATGCTACAGGGAGATGATCCCTCTTTAGCTGAGTGTTTTAGGAAGGCAGAGAAGAGTAAGGTTTAGTTCAGGCTTTTTCATTGAGGATCAACTGTTGTACAGGAAGAGGGAAGATGGTGTAGCGTTGCTGTTGCCACAGATGTGTAGACGGGAAGTGATGTGGGTAGGGCATTCTGTTCTGCGGGCTGGACATTTAGCTTTTATGAAAACACTGGCACATATTTCAAAAAGGTTTTATTAGCCAAACATGTACAGGGATGTGAAGGAGTAATGCAAGGTGTGTGCCAAATGTCAATTGACGATAGGCTGGTCCCCAGCACCTGCACCCCTGGCACCTCTGCCCATCATAGATACATCCATTGAGCGTATTGGTGTGGATATTATATGGCCTTTAGAGAGGAACCAGGAGAGGATTAGGCCACTAGATACCCTTTAAAAGATGTCACGGCTAGACAGATAGCTACCGCCACCCTACGGTTTTTCCCTCAGGTTGTTATTCCGAAGGAGGTGTTAACAGGGTCCAAACTTCATGAGACGCGCGTTAAGTCATGTGTACAAACTCTTAAGGATAAAATGGGTAAGAATCACCCCTTACCACCCTCACACTGATGGCTTAGTGGGCACTTTAACCAGATGCTGCGAAAGTTTGTGTCTGATACAGGCAAAGATTGGGACAAGTGGCTACCGTTCCTCCTCTTTGCTTACCGAGAGGCATCCCAGGCATCCACAGAGTTCTCTCCTTTCTCATCTATGATCATCAAGTTCGGGGCCCTTGGATGTCTTGAGGGAGAGTTGGGAAGATATGGATAAGCCAAGAAGAATGAATGTGGTGTCCTACATGTGAAAGATGAGGCAACAGTTGGAGAAGACCACAGCCTTAGTGCGTGAACACCTGAGTAAGTCCCGGGTAAAGCAGAAACGGTGGTATGACAATGCACTTTTGAGCCAGGTGAGGAGGTCTTGTTATTGTTGCCTATCTCTGAGGGTCCGTTCCAAGTCAGAAGGAGGATGGGACCTGTGATGTATGAGGTCTACACGCCAGCAAGGAAGCAGTCTCTTCAGACCTTCCATGTGAATATGCTAAAAAAAATGGCATGCACCACCCAAAACCACAGCATCTCTGGAGGCCACAGTACCAGCTGCCACAGTCATCCAGTCTCTCCTCACTTGAGTGGTCCAGGAAGAGGAGGATGTGGAGGAATAGTTCTTCCCGGGCATCCAGCAAGCGAGGGAGTTGGGGCATTTTTCTGTAGAAAAGAAGCAGCATCTTCGGGAAAACTTACCAGACCAGCTTTTTGTGGATAGGCCAGGACAGACAGAGCTCATCCAACAGTGGAGCATCATACATCACACCGTCACAGCTGTGCAGTCTGCTGTGGTTCGGATGGCATAATTTTGTATTTATATTTCTGTAGAATAACTTTTGATTTAATATTTAATTTGTTTGAGGCACTTTGTTTTTTTTCCAATTATTTATGGTTCTGGGATTTTTTGCACTGCACCGGAAAATTGTGCACGTCATCCCCGCCTGCACCTCCCTCTCTCCCTTCGTTCCGTAAGGCCAACCACTAACAGAGCTATTGTAATAATCATAACCAAAAAAGAAAAATTGTAATTGTTGGAATACAGTTTGTATTCAGTGCAACAACTACATATGTTTCTGCATAATATTGTAAATTGAGTTTAAATGTATACTGAGTCGTCTGTAGATGGGATGTTAATTGAAGTGAAGGTTGTTTAAGTGCGATGAAAATATCCTCTTGGTTTAAAAAAAATACTGTTTGCTGTAAAAAGGTATGGCAGGCTGCAGTCATGTCAAAACTGAGTGCACTTTATTTCTGTACAGTTTTATGAAGATTTTTCCAATAGTGATGCTTCACATTAAATGCACCTTCAAAATGCCTTTCCAGTGCATTCATAGAACATGCATTGCAACTTCATAATGCATTAATTGAACATAAGGTATACTTAAATGCTGTTTAAGATCCTAAAGTATATTAAAGCTGATATGGTACAGTATGTTAAGGTGTTAAGGTATACTTACATGCTGCTCATGAATGTTCTATGAATGCATTATGAAGCTGCACTGAATGTTCTATGAATGAATAATTAATTGCACCTTTGTAATGTATTCATGTAAAGTGTTACTAAAAATTCTGCTACTTTTCTCCCATCAATTAGCTGGAAAACTTTAGTGATAGAGGGTATTGTTTTCAAAGGTGTGACTTTTTTTTAGCCATTTCCCAATTGTTAAAGTTTCAGAGCACAGTTGGCTGAGGGCTCAAGATAAGAATCTGTCATCCTTGGGTAAATCTACATGATGTAATGTTGTACTATACATAATGTAATTGTACATTTATAGAGAAGACTCATCTAAATGACAGCCCTTAAAAGACTATTGAGTCAGGGAAACAAACCATGCTGATATTCTGAAATATTTATAAAAGTGCACAAAAGCAAAGGCAAGCGAGATCCTCTCAGGTGTGTCATGTGGCTGAGGCTTGATTCATAAACCTTAATCACATTAATAGGAAAGGGGACGGCATGGTGGGACAGTGGTCAGCACTGTTCCCTCACATCTCTGGCACCTAGGTTCATGTCTGTGCCCATGTTCCATATGCATGGAATTCTTATACTGTGGACAACTAAATGTAAATACATACATGCATACAATTTGTTGAACTAGACCTGAAATTAATTCAAAATCTAACATATATAAAGCTGACATTTAACCAATTATTATATGAGTTACATTTCATATTGTAGGTCTTTTTTGATATCAGATCTTAATGCCAACTAATGTCTTGCTAACACTTTACTTGAGGGAGCACAAATAATGTAGTAGTACAGTCTCACTTAATGCAGCAACCGCTAACTAACTGGTCATTACGTGCTGATCCCGTGTTTGCTCATCATTAATCAGTCATAAAAGGTTCATGTATTTCACGCAGTTAATGATTTGTTTTTGACTAGCAGTTATTCGTGCCCCTTCAAGTAATGTGTTACCAATGTCTTCTGCACTTTGCGACACAATATTTGGACAGCCAAATTTTGGTGAATGAATATTGAATAAGTAAGGAAAAAGAATAGGATATTAACTCCCGCTGACTCTTATAGCATAACCAACAGCTAGATATGTAACAAGTCCCGAGCACTGCCTTTTACCTGGGATGAGGTAAACTCAGTGAAGTGGGTCAGGCATGTAATGGAAGAGGGTGAAGTTTCCATAACAGAAACTGAACCGCACTTTTATTCCCGGATCCGGAGGAAATCGACTTTTAGAGATGGTGCTACTCACTGGTATTGATCAGAAACAGTGAGGTGCTTTTCACAGACACCTCTCCAGTCAGACATTATTAACAAGGGTTTTCTCGCTGAATTAGATCAAATCCTCTGTACTGTCAAGTTAACGATACCCTGTTAGAACAATCAAGTAGTACCTGGAAAGTTTAATTAGCGTAAAATAAAAGAAAGCAGAATACAGGTCACATGTCACCCTTTTGTTTATGAAATGAATATCATATCTGGTTTCTATACACCTTCAGAGTGCAAACCATACTAGGTCAAGATCCTCGGAAGGGATAACAAGCAAAATCAGATGTGTTAACGTTACTACCAGAAAAACCCAGATCTAACTCTCAGCTATTTAAAAACACAGACCAACAGAATTAGGCGAAAAAGATAGGTGTCTCTTCTACCTAATGGGACATTCACAAAGACTAACAAAATTAGGGGGGGAAATTCTTCTGTCTCTTCTAGCTAATAGTACATATGCTAACTTGCATGCTAGCTGCTCGTGGGAACAGAACAGCACAGTGAGCATTTATGGTACATCAATGCCTGCAAGAGTAAAAAAAAAAGCCCAATTTGTTATGTAGAGGACATCTTTTCCAGGATGGTATTGAATACTGAATAGTTTTTATATACCCCGACTGATCTAGCATACATTAGTTGCAGAGGAATGCTGGCCATGTGATTAATCTCCCACATCATAGACTGGACCTGACTTAATTTGCAGTTTGTTTCAGGTCTATGTACTTGCCATTTTCTTTTTCCATTGGTGAAGGTTGATATTTAGGTACATGATAGAACCGATAAAAAGATGTTTTAGGGGTGTGAGGCTCGGCGAGTCAGGACTATGCACCAGTGATCAGTAGGTCGCTGGTCCGAATCCCAGGGCCAGCAAGCCTAAGTCATCATTGGGCCCCTGAGCAAGGCCCTTAACTGCCAATTACTACTGCTAGGGTGCTGTGTGCTGGCTGACCCTTCACCTCCAAGCTGACCCTTCACCTCCACATTTCACCTGTAAATGTGTCATGGGGAGTAAGATGGGATAGGCAACAAAAAATAATCCTATGGTGATCAATGAGTATCACTGTTCCAGCTCTTCAGGGGTAGTGTTTCTGAACAAATGTAAGTCCAGGAATGCAAATCTACACGGAGCTATCATGGGACGTCCACAGCCCCCACAACCACCCCCCACCACACACACAAAGTAAATAAAACTTGACCCTTGTGGGCCCAGTAAAAATCTGTTCTTGACTGTAGATGCAGAAGACCATACGTGTGCATCTTGAAGCTCCATCTAACAGAATAATGTGTTAGAATTTAGTAGCTGCACTGTTTATTCCCACAGGCATCGACCAAAACTGATTAAAGCACATCTGCAGGATCCTTTTCCAGGATTCTCCCGCAGCCCTTCCAGCTGCCAGTTATTGTTTGAAATCAAATCACCCTAGGCAACATCACCCTAGGCAATGAACATGGGAATACTTAACAGTTTAGTTGAGCTTTCTGCAATATAGATGAACAACAGAGGAAGACCATGGACTACAATTCTCTGTGACAGCACTATCAGCAAGAACCTGTTTCTCAGCTTTTTAGTCATTTTTCACCAAGATGCAGTAGGTACTCTGCTTAATAGAAGCATGATCCCAGGTTCTGCTTCAGCAGTCTTAACCCCTCCCCCCCCCCATTTGTACCTGCTTTTGTTAAAAATGTCCTGGTGCTTGGCTCATAAGAACTGAGGCTGACTTTGTCCCTGGCATGATGCAGTAGGGGCAGCGGCAAAATGGCATATGTTGGATCGCGCTCATGAATTCAAGGGAAGGGAGCAGCAAACAAGATCTGCTCTTACTGGGCAATAAAAAAGGGAAGTTGAGAGCACTGCTACACCATCGCTACTCTGTCAGTTTGGCTCAGCAACCTGCCTCAGGCGACCCTTTTTTAGCTGCTGCTAACAGGTTCCGAACAGAGTTTTGCCTTTACAGCAGAAACTTTTGCAAAATCTTTAAATAGAAAGGTGTCCCTAACCACCTTCTTTATTCCTACACTTTTATGACCTTTTTTCAAGCATTGCAGTCTTAACAAGCAGAATGCTCCCAGGATTGCATAGTCCCACAACCTAAATCTCACTTGAGGTGTTCTGTATGGTGTAAAATGACAGCAAACTCTATAAATATTATGCCTATGTTGGCTATTGGTCGAGGAGGAACTGTAAACTGGGTTTTATTATTTTATTTCAATATTCAGCTGTGCTAAATGTCCTTTCACCCAGGTGGACCTAAAATAATTGTACAGGACTTTTAAAAAGAGGCATCACCGCACTTTTTGTTTGTAAAAAAATAAATGTATAAGATGTGGATTGATGTAAAGTCAGACCTTTGTTCACTCTTCATCAATTTAATGAAAAACAGACTGTAAGTTATTATTAAATGCTAATACTGTATGAGTTTAAGCTGGTAAAATGTGGTATTTATGGTGATGTCTGGCACTGCAGGTTAAGATGCAAACAAGGCCCAAAACCCACGATTGCTCCAGGGACATGAACTGACCACCGGGTCCACACTGCTTTTAACAAAAGAGTCTGCTTAACAAGTAAATGTACAATGGTTCCTTTAGATGAGAATTTCAAGGAATTTTCTGATTACTAGTGTGGACCTACATCTACAGCAAATTACTACATAGATGGGATATATCAATTTTAATATTTAATTTCTTATAGCTGACATTAAATGTAATATCTTTTTAAAAAGAATCAAAATAAACTAGAAAACTAGATTTGCTGTGGAATTTGCAGTGAAACCACTAACGAATATGCAAAATGCTACTGATTTCCTAATGTCCAACCAGCTGATCAGCTAACTGATATAAATGAAAGGCCTAAATTTTATACGAATTGCCTCCCATGGTCCTAACCAAGGCAGTCTTAGTGGTATAACGATAAACATCACCATTAAGCCATTTAATCTTTTAGTCCCTCAGTAAAACTGGTCAAACGTACCTGGTTCATAATCAGATTAGAGCTAAAAATGACTCTTATGGTTGCCATCAGAGGAATGTAAGGAGTCTTGCAGCCAGCTCTGGTGTGGTGGGAGACAGCTGGCTGACACAAGGAATCCGACAGACTTATCTGTACTAATGCCATGGTCACGTTTGCGCATTGGGAAGACCTTTCTGGGGGAAACTTGTGATATATGACACATATTTTTAGCTTCTTTGCTTGATCCTCAGGTTTGCATTCCTGCAGGACTAAATGCCCTTCATTTTTGGGTCTCTACAGCCCCCCCCCCCAGAGTCTGTCTGACACCCAGACCCCTTGCTCTACTTCCTGTGCCTCCACAGAGGATCTCTCTCCCAATGGACCTGGGCAGACGATCCTCGAATAGCATCTTTTTCTGAGATATTTTTTATAGGTTTCCCTACACAAAAAAACTTATGTTACAAAAATTTATGAGGCTAAACATATCACTCATGGGATGGTGAGTGAAACTGATTCTATTAGATGAGCATAGTTGAAGCTAGCAGATTTTGCCATTTTATGCAATTGAATAGAAGCCAAAATAGTTTATAATTATGACTCATACAGTACTGGCCTAAAGTTTGGACATGCCAAGCCGCTTACAAAGGAGAGTGATAGTGTCGCACCTCATTAGCTGGGCCCATGACCCAAACACAGAAGAAATGGTTTGAGAGGAGTTCGATTAGTGAGAGAAAGAAAAGTGACCAATGTGTGTTCTGCATATACGGGAACTCCCTCAGGACAGCTGGAAAAGCATCCCAGGAGGCCACCGCATGAAACTGGCATAGAGGAGAAAGTAGGTTCAGCCAATGCCTGGAGCAATTGGGGCTAAGGGCCTTGCTCAAGGGCCCAATGCTAGGATCACTCTGGCGACCCAGGGATTATAACCTGAAACCTTTTGAGTCCCAACTCACAGAGCTGCCCCTCCCGACAAATTGTAATATTATTTTTTTGTTTAATATTTTTTGGTCAGTGCAAAATTTCATAAATGCTGTATTGTACTTTTGATGTTTTTAATCATTATTATAAAATGTTGAAAATAATTCAAATAAACCTTTCTGTGGGTAGGTGTGACCAAACTTTTGAATGTAACTGTATGTCTTGTATGGTGTACTGCACTAAAATAATTCAAATGATTACACGTGATCTGTACTGGTAATGCTTCATTTACTAATTTTCTTTTTACTACAAACAACACAATTTCAACATCTAGAGATTGGCAAAGAATGGGGAAACCCCTGGATTACACTACTATGCCTATTATAAAGAATGTTCCGGAATATGAAGCCTTCACAGAGACAGCAATGTGGATAATGGTTATATTATTACTATAGTCATTCTGCTGTAGACCTAATTATCAGAGTAAGATATAAATGGGCATTAATTCCTCATGCCTTATCTTTATACCTGCCTCCCCACTTCCAAGTGTACCTCTCATGTCCTTTATGACACATCAATCTGTTTTAGCTGAAAAATTTAAAGGCAGATAAAAATATAGAGTGGAAAACATATTGTAATTATTTCTGATTCAAGGATTAGTGAGCTGGCAGTCATAACTGTCAGATAAATCTGGTTTCGGGCTGAACAGCTCTGAAAAATAGTCGACTGCCTTTTCAAGATTATTCAGGCTTTTTTTTTGTAGGATTTTGTAAGTATGCAGAAAACTCCAGGATGTATATTATCCAGTTTTTATGCTGTCCTGCAGCAAACAAAAGCACAGTGTATTAATACACCAGCAAGTATAGGAATCTTGTGGGTTTAACCCTTTGCTGGCATACTTGGAGGAAGCAGGATTTTGCTGTCTCATTGCACAGCAAAGAGAAAGATATGAATAGAATCATATAATATGGGAAAGGAGGTTTAACAAAGTAGTGGAAAGGAAAAGCTTTGTGCACTTATTTAATTTAATACAATACCAGCACCACTTATTTTATAATTTAGTCCAGGCAAAAGGTGCTCTGCAGTGATATATAAACTTGATGATTGGTGTATGAGGAGGCTAATTTCCATCATAATTTCATGTTTCTGATTATAATTTTTTGTTGATACTGTAAGTGATCGCAGCATGACAAGAAAGGAAGAAAATCAGAACAGCATAATTCTGAAATCACATAAGTGTGAGGTTCTTTTGTACTTGGGATCAAAGTTGTTTAACACAAAAAAGAATTACATGGAACATTGTTACATTTTCTCTTTCATGTGATATTATATTATATTACATTATACACTCACCTAAAGGATTATTAGGAACACCATACTAATACGGTGTTTGACCCCCTTTCACCTTCAGAACTGCCTTAATTCTACAAGGTGCTGAAGGCATTCTTTAGAAATGTTGGCCCATATTGATAGGATAGCATCTTGCAGTTGATGGAGATTTGTGGGATGCACATCCAGGGCACGAAGCTCCCGTTCCAGCACATCCCAGAGATGCTCTATTGGGTTGAGATCTGGTGACTGTGGGGGCCATTTTAGTACAGTGAACTCATTGTCATGCTCAAGAAACCAATTTGAAATGATTTGAGCTTTGTGACATGGTGCATTATCCTGCTGGAAGTAGCCATCAGAGGATGGGTACATGGTGGTCATAAAGGGATGGACATGGTCAGAAACAATGCTCAGGTAGGCTGTGGCATTTAAACGATGCCCAATTGGCACTAAGGGGCCTAAAGTGTGCCAAGAATACATCCCCCACACCATTACACCACCACCAGCAGCCTGCACAGTGATAACAAGGCATGATGGATCCATGTTCTCATTCTGTTTATGCCAAATTCTGACTCTACCATTTGAATGTCTCAACAGAAATTGAGACTCATCAGACCAGGCAACATTTTTCCAGTCTTCAACTGTCCAATTTTGGTGAGCTCATGCAAATTGTAGCCTTTTTTTCCTATTTGTAGTGGAGATGAGTGGTACCCGGTGGGGTCTTCTGCTGTTGTAGCCCATCCGCCATAAGGTTGTGCGTGTTGTGGCTTCACAAATGCTTTGCTGCATACCTCGGTTGTAACGAGTGGTTATTTCAGTCAAAGTTGCTCTTCTATCAGCTTGAATCAGTCGACCCATTCTCCTCTGACCTCTAGCATCAACAAGGCATTTTCGCCCACAGGACTGCCGCATACTGGATGTTTTTCCCTTTGCACACCATTCTTTGTAAACCCTAGAAATGGTTGTGCGTGAAAATCCCAGTAACTGAGCAGATTGTGAAATACTCAGACCAGCCCGTCTGGCACCAACAACCATGCCATGCTCAAAATTGCTTAAATCACCTTTCTTTCCCATTCTGACATTCAGTTTGGAGTTCAGGAGATTGTCTTGACCAGGACCACACCCCTAAATGCATTGAAGCAACTGCCATGTGATTGGTTGATTAGATAATTGCATTAATGAGAAATTGAACAGGTGTTCCTAATAATCCTTTAGGTGAGTGTATGTATAATATATAAAATATTATAGATATTTAGATCATAGGGTAATGCATCATACATATGAGTATGTGGACACCTCTTTTAAGTAGTGCAATTACTGTAATCCACATTTATGTAGCCTCACGCATTGCTGGCACAAGTCCATAATTAAGTAGCGGAACACTTGTTGGTACAGACGTATAGAATAGAACAGAACAGAATGGAATAGAATAAATACCTTTGTTGTCATTACATGCAACAGGTTGAATAAAATGCAGAAGAGGCTAGTGACATTCAGCTTGGTGCTATCTTTCCAACAAGTCAGTTGGCCAAAATTTCTGCCCTGTTAGATCTGCATTGGACGGCTGCAAGCAAAATGATTCTGAAATGGAAATGTTTCTAAGCAAGCAGAAGCTCATAGAAAGGGACCTGGTTACCCATCATCAATGCCAAACCTGAATGGCAGCAAATCCCACCAGCACCGTTCCAGAATCTAATGGACAACCTCTCCAGAAGAGGACAGGCTATTACAGCAATAATAGGCAGAACAACTTCATGTATAACTCCTTGGTTTTGGAATGAGATGCTGGACAAGCTGCTGTCCACATACGTTTAGCCATATACTGTATACAGTATATTGCTGTTTATAAAGTTAAGCTTCCAAATTCATAAAGTAAAATCCAACGTTTATACTCCAGTGCTCTCAATATGAACATATTTTCATCCTTGCAATCTGTGGAACTGTGCTGCAGAGATTTGTATTGGAATTTAATGTAATTCATTTGCACCTGTAGAAAATCTTACACTGTTGGAATGTAAATCAGTAATTTTAAGTAATTTCATGGCTTTTTAAAAGCACTGTTTCGAAATGATTTGTGAATTTTTTACTCATAATTTATAGCAGGAGTCAACCTGGGCTCAGCAGCCCCCAGGGGTCCATAGAAATGTATTACAAAAGTAATAATTAAAAAAAACCAAAATATTAAAATCCCCCCATCCTTAGTTACATATGTGATCTGCATTAGAAATGGGGGTCTCTAATGCTAGTCTGCTTTCATTTGGGGGTCTCCAGTGCTGGTCTGCTTTCATTTGGGGGTCTCCAGTGCTGGTCTTTTTTCATTTGGGGGTCTCCAGTGCTGGTCTGTTTTCATTTGGGGGGTCCCTGGTTTTGAAAGGTCATTCAAATTTAAAACTTTCTGACTCATCTGAAGAGCACTTTTCATTTATTAAATGTATGCAATGCCAAACAAGTGTGATATCATTATTTATTCAACTGTATGATTTATTCATGCTGTCCAGTCCCTCTTAAATGGATGATAGGGGCCTGAAGGTGGTTCGATAAGTAATTTAACCTTTAACCAAATGTCTAAAATGTCTGATATATAAATTGCACTGTTTAAGTTAAACATTTACAAATGTTTAAATTAAGTGAAGAATGTTTTTCAAGAATCTGACTTTCTATGAAGTACAGAGATATTTATATATCATGTCTTAATAACATGGTACTGTTTTAAATAGGGAATTAATAGTACTATTACTACTACTGCTCATATTTCTAGTGACAACAACATTATTGTTATAATTATTATGACAATCATTATAACTATTACAACAGCAACAACAAGCACAGGGCACTAGACGGGCACAAACTGATTAAGATGTGTATCTGTCTGAAACACTAAGATAGTGAATACAGGATCCATGTCCACATCCCCACAGGTATGAGCCTTCATTGCTAACCAGTGAATCATCATGGCTTTTTAAATCATCATCATCATCATCATCATCATCATGCTTGCATAAACATCTGCTCAGTAATACTACATTAGTACTGCATTAGAGAGCGTTTGAGATCATGCCTTCCTGTCAGATCCATATTAGGAACATTTATAAAATATCTGCAAACAGTACAGCTCATATTCTTCATGTAACTAGATAATAGATCTGACCTTCCACATTCCATTAATAGCTGATAAAAATAAAATGTCACTGGGCATTGAATCCAGTGCTAATGTAGGAAAATAACCAGCTTTTCACAAGAAAGCTACACATGAGAACTGGCAGGATTTGTGTATATAATATTCAGTTATATAAAATTGCAGTCCTTGATCAAAAATGATGTATTCTCATTTCTTAATTGAAAACACGTTCAGATAGCTCCATTGTGTTAGTTCCATCTGACTTGTATCTGTGAGAAATATGTAGTATAGGGAAAGCTACTTTTAAACAGTAGCTTTGCAAGCTGGAAGCTACTTATGATTAAAAGTAACTAAATTATGGTCAAGCTACTATTTTAATTTAGTAGTTAGCTACGCTACAAGCTACAAAGAAAAAGTAGCTACATCAAAGCTATTTCATCTGGTAATACTTAATATTTGTGCTGCAGGATACTCTTAAAGCAAATAAGTTTAAAAATATATATAGTGAAACGATGTTAAAACTTGAAATGAAAATCTATATTTTTTAGCAGCATACTGTCAAATGGCAATAAGGATTCAAAAAAGTTTCTGTAATTAGTGTATACCAAAGTATACTCCACAAGCGCTGTCTGAAAATTAGAAGGGTTATAACAAAAAACAGAGAGATTTTGATAAGCTGTCTAAGAACCAAAATGCTACTATGCATTTTAAATATCTAAAATAACTCTTTAACATCGATGCCCAGAGTATTCAAGTAAAAATCACCAATCAGAAGCACCTGTCAGTTTACCCATCTTCGTAAAGAGAGAAAAAGAGTACAGGCTGTCGTAGTCTTACAACCGTGATTGTTTCTGACTGACCTGTTGTAAGTCGGCTTTTTATTTTATATGCAAATATTTATAAATATATAAGTATATCATTTTGGTATTTCTAACCTTTTTATCACCATTTTCTTTGTTCATTATTGTTGTAACCATTTTTATTACCATTTAAGCTGCACACAAACAGATACAAACAAATACTGTACTGTGACCACTGCAAACAGCAGCCTGAGCACGAGATGAATGACTGAGTACTGCCGGGAGTTGGTGCGACAACTGTCATATACTCACGCTGAGCAGCACTCACGCTGCCAGACGTGGTGCAGTCGTGGCTGCATATTTGCAGTCTTGGAATGGTCGTCAATTGATAAGTTATAAGTCGTATAGGTTTTGCCATTTTACCATGCTACTTCATTATTTGTAAAAAAAAATTAAATTGTTATTGGAAAAGCTACAGTGTTTTCAAAGTAGCTACGCTATTGGTAAGCTACTGAAAAAATCACGTAAGTTAGCAGCACCACTCATTTTAGTTACTGTAGCTACTCCTCAACACTGGAAATACGTAGAGATTCAACTGTAACTTCAGGGTGCAAAAGAAGAGTCTTGGACTGGGTACCAACAGAAGAGTAGAGGACAAAATCCCTCACATCATCCATAGGGATAGCTATCAAAACCTTCCAGTCAATAACTCTGGAGGTACAGTAGGAAAGTGTTCACTCATTGTAGAAGCTGAGGTCAAATAGTAGCTGCAAAACAGGTCTTTTTTGTTGTGATTTTTGACAGGCTTGGGTCAGTGTTCAGGGCTTCATAAAGGGCATCCATAATCTCCCAACTAGCAGGTGCCCCTACTCAGAGATGGTTTCAGGAACCTCCGGACTATGAGGGGGTTCAAATTGGCAAGAATGTGCATCAGTCTGGATGTTTTTCCTCCCGGGGAGAACTGTAGAATAGATCGTAGTGAAGAAGAGGGCCCACTAAGTCTGCTGAGGTTTCAGTCTTTTAGGCTCTCAGATATCGTATGATCTGTCAGAACAAGAAAAGGATGATTTGCTTCAAGCTAATGTCTTAACTTGAAATACCATTTGAAGTTTTCTGTTCTACCTGTATATATCATAGTTTCTCTTGAGGGGAGGGTTGTTAGGTGTAGAAATCACAGGGAAAAGGTTTCAACGGTGTTCTGTAATGCTACAACAATCCAGCCCCCACACCCACCACTGAGGTACTCACCTCCATGAAAAAGGCAAGGGTAGAGTGTGGCTGATAGAAATGGGCATGGAAATGAATAGCTGCTTGAATTTCTGAAGTAAGCAAAGTAATCAAACATAATATTTTTCATTAAATAAAGTCAATATGTCATGGACCAGCCTGGAGAAGCTTCATGTACATCGAGAGAGGATTACACTTCATGAGATCCATGCCCCCTGAGATTCCTGTCCACAAAGGCCGCCTAGTCAGGATAGCCTTGCTCCGCATCTTAGAAGCACTGGTGGCACTCATTAGTTGCCATGCTTCTTCCCACCTGTTGCCGGTTCTCTTCAGTTATCTTCTCTATTTTAGTTTATCTGATACGCCTGACAGATGCGAGTTTTCAGACAGTTCTTAACTAAAACTTCATGAAGCCTTGCAAGAGTTGCGGGTCTGACTGCACTGAGTTCAGGCCAGTGGTGAATAGCAGATAATTTACTGTTGTCTTTATAAACTCCCTTTGTTTTAAAGACATAGCGTAGAAATCAATTAGCTTCCAGTGGAACTCATAAATTCTCTGCCTTGGCAAACAGCTTTTTTTCCTCAAAGTCTCTGCTGGACTTGGCTTACATAATGCTGGTGTGTGGCTAGATTAAGGGAGTAAATATGCAGATCATCAGTATGAAAAAAATAGACTGTGTCATGAAAAATCACATGTACTATGTCAGAAAAACACTTGAAAGACTGCAATAGAGTGAGGCATAGCAAGCAGAGATGATATAATCAGACCATAGTCATACTCACGGGTGCACATAAACATAGTTTTCCAGTTATCTCCTTGATTAATTTTGATAAGATTGTGTTCATTTCTAAATGGTGAAGATGGCAGCAGTCTAAACCTGTTCCAAAACCGCAGGAACCAAGGGAAAGTGGATCATGGAGCTTAACAGTGATCCCATTGAGAAGTAGGTTCAAAGTTCTCCACGAAACTTGAAGCAGCATGAGATGCTAATAGCAGGATAATTCCCCCAGATCAGGGAATATACCGGATTATGGCCTTTAGTTCTTGTAAGAATAACAAGTAGGTCTTACCATATGGAGGGGAAGTCCTGGTATGCAGGTCAATGGCACAATTCCATGGGTAATGAGGTAAGAGAGCAGATGCCTTAGTTTTCCTGAAGGCGTCTTTGAAATTCTGGTACTCAGGTCTGTTTGGACAGCACTGGGACTTTTAATAGAAGATACATATCAATAACCACCCAGATCTCCATGCCAATACTTCTTTGTGCTTCCAGAAAATCACCAGATTGTGCATACAGTCAGGGTGCCCTAGAACTAGGGATCCATTGGGAAGGAGAGAACTCCCCATGGGGAAGGACCGCCACCTGCAACAGAATAGGGTCAGTATAATGATTCATGCATCCCATTCCCAGGAGGGCTCTGTTCAATGCATGAAGATCAATGTACATCAAACACTGCATGAGAAAATGTTTGTCCTTATTAGAAGTATACCTTGCTGGGACCGTGATGAACACACCACAAGGTAGTAGGCTGGTACAATCCATGGCATTAGGTCCAGGCAAAGTGGAAAGAGTTGGGAAAAATAAAACTGAGAAAAAAAAAGTACCATCCTAAAGTGGAACGCCTTGATAAGATGATAAATGAGCTTCTGGTCATCTATGAAACTTAATTAGAAGGTTTTTGTGACTCACTCAAAGCAGGATCATGAGGCCATCAATATCTTTGAGGACAATAGCTGCTCTTGGTTAAAGTAGAAGGCAAATTCTGACATGCTCTGCCTTCATGCAACAAAAGAAAGGAACCTCTATAGAGATCCCAATCAAAGAGCAAATTTCCAAAATTCACTCAGTCCTTGAGACAAGCTTTTATAAAAATTTCTGTGGGCTTCGTAAGTATTGGAATTGTAACAAAAGTTGTAGGATTACATGAGGAGTGATTGAGTTATGCTTTCCAATATTGTAACACATGTAACACAAGGTCATTGGTCATCTCATCTAAAAAACAACATAGGAATGGACTTAAGTTTTGGAAATTTGATCTTCAATTAGGCCAAACCCTTAAAAAGTGGAGATGGCATGACAAGAAATGGCACATACCTTAGGATGCAGGAGCAGAACATAAATAAGGAGCTGATGCTGAGGCCAACATTGGGGGCATCAATGCTAAGAGTGCTATTGTGACTTTAGGAGAATGGAGAGGTAGTCAGTAGAGACGCTGAGAGCGTGTTTCATCAGGGTCTTCTAGGGCGAACACAGGCAAATGTCATTTTCCCTTCTTTCCCTTTTCGCTGAACAATCTGAAATAGCATTTACTCACCTCCTCCAAAGTGTTTATGCTTAGGTTACTTCAAAAGGAGTTACTACATGTTTCCTATTGTACTTCCACTCTTTGCAAACTCTAGAATAATTCTTTTTGTACTCTTCCTAAACCTACCGGCACATGCTGTATCATTTTTTGGCACTTTTTTGCCCTACCCACCATCCACTGACTGCTGGGGATGAAATATGCACAATCGCCCCTCAAATGGAGGTACAAATGCGAGAAAGATTCTCAAAGATGAACATACAACAACTTCTTCCCTAAGGCACTGGGAAGGTGAAGCCACTTGGGAGTAACTGGTTTTAGCTCACACTCACTAATTAGTGGGTGTGGCTTAGTCCAGGGTGCTTGATAGTTATGTGATGAAGCTTTAACAGGTGGGTGCTATCCATGGTTCTGAAGGAGTCACGTATAAGTCTGCCGAGGCATTTACATCAGGGTTTCTCAATCCGGTCCTCGGGGTCTACCAGACGGTCCATGTTTTTGCTCTCTCCCAATTCCCTGCCAATTGGGAGAGAGCAAAAACGTGGACCGTCTGGTGGTCCCCGAGGACTGGGTTGAGAAACCTTGATTTACATTAATTTAGACAATGCAAGATGCATCAAGGCTGATAATCCATTACAGGCATACAGCTGTCAAAGAACCAACTAGGTATAACTCTGACTAGTCTGGGCTTCCCATGAATGTCCAGTTATGTGGAAGTAGCACTGGGGCAAAAGCTATACCCAGAGGCACAGATATGGGACAGAAATGGCAAGGCAGGCAATTGCCTGGGCCCCCCAAGCTGGGCGGATTACATAGTATATTGCAATGACAAATCTGCTTTCACGCTAAAATAATGAAAGAAAGAAAAAATTACCATGTGGGGTGGGGTGCATTAGAGGGCCCCATGGAGTTTTTTGCCTAGGACCCCCCAGTGTCCCTAGAATAACCTCGGGCTATAAAGTACTGTATGTACAAACAAAGAAGCTAATGAGAAGGCCATTGAAATTCAAAGGCAGAGTGTATCACAAGAGACCAGCTGAGGAATCATAGAGAAAGACAGTGGTGTAGATATAAGAAAGGTGATCCCAAAACAGATGGGTTTTGAACGTGTGTCCCACTGGTGGTATTGTGATACCAAGAAATGCTAGTTAGCTAGTAGCGCTGAAACTAGTCAGTTAAGAGTTTCCGGTTTAGCTTAATAATGAATTCATATTAATTATATCCTATGGGAGAATATGATCGTATTGTTAATCCTCAATTGGGATAACTAACTCTGCTCATTCTTTTGCATCATTACAGCTTTATGCATTGTGTCCGATTATGTCCAAAGAGGGGAGGAAGAGAAAAGGAGACAGAGTGAAAGAGGGAGCAGGGGAAAGAGGCAGATATGTTTATGGTCTGAAGAAAAACAAACAGAGAGAAAGAGACAGAAAGTGATTCAGAATCAAAACAGGAGCCAAATGATGCAGTAACATAAATTCTAAGAAGAAATGGGCAAAAAAAATTATATACTAAGATGGCAAGAAGCAGGTAAATGCCACACCTCTATTTGAACAATGAAAGTACTTTATGAAAGCATTTTATGAAAGAAAATGCTGACTATTCTATTTTTGTTACCAGCAAATGCATGCTGACTTCCATCAGCAAAAAGCCAGACCTGTTGCATCCCCTTACCTGCCTACCAGCCTTTTATTCTCCATGACAGACTGTTTGGGCCACTGAACGTGAAAGTGATGTGCTTTATTGAGAAGAGGGGCATGTATTGAGAAAAGACGGTGGGAAATATTCAATTATCTCGACACAAGGTTTGTGTATTGCAATTTCTTGATTACCATGAATGCCAATTCCTTCCTGGCGACTCCTAGAGGAGCACCTGCAGAGCTCTTCTCCAATCAGTGGATGAATTTCTGAGGAAATGACAGAGAGCTTTATGAAGCTTGGCAAAGCAGGAAATCCTCTTTCCTGGCTGCATTACACTTTGGAATAATATATGACTAGAAAATTAGTTCCATTTTGGCCCCTCTGTACACAACAGGTGCTCAGTCTGTGTCATAAGAGGTCTTTCGAGCTCTGCTTAACTTAGTGGCGGCTGCTGATGACAATTTTTTGTGGAAAAAAATCTACACTGATTCCCCCATATATCTTCAGATCTGAACCTATATTAGTAATTATTATGACTATTCATTACACTGTAGTCCCAAACATTTTACACTGGTTGTTAATTTCAATGAAATGTGTCCTTCAGTTGTGTAACTATTAACCTGATGAACTGATGTATAGAAAGTGATGCTGACAAAAAATATATAATAATTTTCAACAAGTGCACTCTTTATTGAAATACAAGTAAAATTAATGGTGAGATTTGGTTAAAATATGAGGAGTCTACACAGGTTTAAATATGGCTTTGTTCTGTATTTCCTGTGCGACACAAATACACCAGAAAAAGCTAGAATATTGTCCTAGTGGGAAGCACATCTGTGATCTGTCTTTGTTGTCTAAGTTTTCACCCTTATTGTGTTCCTAAATGCTGGCTCCTGTCGACCCAAAAATGAAGTCACATCAATCAACAGTTTTTGTCATCGGGTTTGGCTAACTGTAGACGCTCGCCTTTGTCAAGCAAACTATCAATCCTTACTAGGGTTGCCAATTTCAATCTGCAGAAATCAGCGAGCCCCCACCTCAGTGAGTTCACATCAATAAAATTTGTGGGCACGGTGGGGATCGATCCCAGAGTCTGAAAATACGGGATAAATCGCATCCCAGATTAGTTCAATACTAGATGCAACATTTTATTTTTTCAATACAGGACAATACACAGAATGAGTGCCAGTCCTCGTATTTCCCTATAGACTGCACTATCATGTTCCATTAGAACAATAAAAAAAATGTAAACAAAAAATATGGATATTCTTCTTTATAGTATATGAACATGAATAGTTATACTTAACCTTCTTATGGTGTTAGGGTCGGCACCGACCCGTTTGTAAGTTTAAAAGGCATAAAAGCACCACATAAATTTGTGTACTGCATCAGGAACCTCTATTTAAACAAAATAAATAAAAAAATGTCACTAGGTGTTACGATCGCGGGCAAGCGAGCAGGAAAGCAGGCGATCGGAGCCAGGAAGTCAGGTACAAACGGGGATTTATTAGGGCAACAGGACCGGGGGAGCACGACAGGCAACATCAATGGTGAGTCTGGTGAAGCCAGACTCAGACGAAGACTAAATACACAAGACATGCCACGGAGAACGAGCCACAAGTGAGAACAATCAGGGCGAAAACAGGAGGTAGTGAGGTGGGCGTGGCACACATCGGGAGTGGACGGAGCGGGGCGTGACATAACCCCCCCCCAAAGGCGCGCACACCGGGCGACGGACGGGACGAGGGAACAGGACCTGAAAGACAAGAACAAAACCCTCAAGAAGACCAGGGAAACACAACCGAGAGACAAAACAGAAAGAGGGACGAGAAGAAGGACAGGACCTGACAGAGGACGGGGAAAACAGACAGACAAAGAGAAAAAGGAGACCCAGCGGGGACACCCACAGGCGACACGAAGGGGCCAGGGGTGCACGGAGGAGGAACAAAGGGACAAGGAGCAGAAACAGGCGGGACCAAAGGAAAGGGAGGAGGAAGCAGGGGAGCCCAAGGGAGCCCAAGCAGGCGACGGGCAGCAGCCGGAGGGGCCGCAGGCGAGAGGAAGGGGGGAGCAGAAGGGGACCACCTAGGGGCCAAGGGAACGGGACGAGGGAGTGACGGAGGGGACCTGGAGGGAGCAGGAGGGAACACCGGTGCAGGCAGGCCAAAGGGGGAAGCCGCTGCAGGCGGAGGCGCAGCCGGAGTCGGCGAAGGCGCCGTCCGACGCGCAGCCGGAGCAGGGGGGCCCGGAGGCGGCCGACAAGGACCCGGAGGCGGGACCGAGGACCGGCACCGAGGATCCAGGGGGGGACCCGGAGGAGACCGCCGACCCCGAGCCGGAGGACCCGCAGGCAGCCACCGAGCCACAGCCAGGGGCCGAACGGGCGAGCCAGGGGGCAGGGAGGGCGGGACCCGGGCCCGACGCCTATGTCCCCGTCCCTTGTGGGACACTGAAAGGCGGGGTCCTGGGGGGCGTCGGCTTTGCCGGGGTAAGGGCGAGGGAGTCAGGGCCGCGGGCGTGGCCGCAGGCGGGGCAGCCAGAGCCGCGGGCGTGGCCGCAGGCAGGGCCGCAGGCAGGACGGGAGAGGCGGCCTCAGGCAGGGCCACGGGCGTGTGTCCAGCAGGGGGTGCCTTGGCAGGCACCTCGGGCGTGCGACCAGCAGGGGGCGCCTCGGCGGGCGCCGCCGTCATGTGGTCAGCAGGGGCCGCCTCGGCGGGCACCTCAGGCAGATCAGGAGCCGGCAAGACAGGCGAGACGGGCAGAACAGGCAAGACGGGCTTGGGTGTGCGGCCCGCAGGAGGTGCCGCAGGCAGAGCAGGCACCTCGGCGAGCGTGGGTGCAGGCGGAGGCGGCACGTGGCCAACAGGGGGCGCCGCAGCAGGCACCACCAGCACGTGGCCAACAGGGGGCACCGCAGCAGGCACCACCAGCACGTGGCCAGCAGGGGGCGCCGCAGCAGGCACCACCAGCACGTGGCCAGCAGGGGGCGGAGCAGCAGGCACCACCAGCACGTGGCCAGCAGGGGGCGCAACCGCAGCCGCCTCAGGCAGTTCAGGCGCCGGCGAGACAGGCAAGACAGGCAGTTCAAGTGCCGGCAGGACAGGCAAGACAGGCAGTTCAGGTGCCGGCAGGACAGGCAGTTCAGGTGCCGGCAGGACAGGCAGTTCAGGTGCCGGCAAGACAGGTAGTTCAGGTGCCAGCAGGATGGGCGCCGCAGTCACGTGGCTAGCAAGGGGTGCCTCAGCGGGCACCTCCGTCGTGCGGCCGACAGGGGGCGCCTCGGCGGGCGCCGCCATCACGCGGCCAGCAGGGGGCGCCTCGGCGGGCGCTGCCATCACGCGGCCAGCAGGGGGCGCCGTCGTGGGCGCCGCCATCACGCGGCCAGTAGGGGGCGCAACCGCGGTCACCTCGGGCAGTTCAGGCGCCAGCAGGGCAGGCGAAACAGGCAGGACAGGCGGGTCAAGCAGGACAGGCGGTGCCGCGGGCAGATCGGCGGCGGCAGCAGGCAGCGCAGCCGCGGGCGGATCGGCGGCGGCAGCAAGCAGCGCAGCCGCGGGCGGATCGGCGGCGGCAGCAAGCAGCGCAGCCGCGGGCGGATCGGCGGCGGCAGCAAGCAGCGCAGCCGCGGGCGGATCGGCGGCGGCAGCGGGCAGCGCGGCAGCGGGCAGCGCAGCCGCGGGCAGATCGGCGGCGGCAGCAAGCAGCGCAGCCGCGGGCAGATCGGCGGCGGCAGCAGCCGGTGCTGCTGACAGGTCCGAAGTAGCCGGATCTGGAGCCAGCAGGTCCGGCATGGATACGCCTGGGTCTATCCCTTCAAGGACGGCATCCGCGACGTCCTCCAAGGTGGGGAGAAGGGAGCACGCTCCCAAGAAGAGCGTCGCCGGGTGGGCTTTCTTCCCTTTTCCACGGCGTCTCTTTTTGGTGTGGGGGAGTGCGGAGCCCTCTGGGACCCAGGGCAGCTCCCCACAGCGGGGAAGCGGAGCGGCCATAGCCGCGTGACGCTCAGGATTGCGCGTTTTATTCCCAGCCCTTTTGGAGATCGGGAAGGTGGCCGGTAGCGAGTGGGGGGGCGGTTCCCGGGCGGCACACCCCAGGTCCACCTGCTCGTGCAGCTGCTCCTCGCCGATGTGGAACCTCCTATTCAGGAGCTTCCAGCAGCTGTCCACCAACCGGCGGGCTACGGGATCCGGGTAGAGCTCCAGCTGGTTCGTCCAGGAGATCACCTCTTCCTCCATGGGGAGAACCTCCCCGGTAGCGCTGAGCGTGTTGTGGAGACTCACCATTCTGTTACGATCGCGGGCAAGCGAGCAGGAAAGCAGGCGATCGGAGCCAGGAAGTCAGGTACAAACGGGGATTTATTAGGGCAACAGGACCGGGGGAGCACGACAGGCAACATCAATGGTGAGTTGACTCAGACGAAGACTAAATACACAAGACATGCCACGGAGAACGAGCCACAGGTGAGAACAATCAGGGCGAAAACAGGAGGTAGTGAGGTGGGCGTGGCACACATCGGGAGTGGACGGAGCGGGGCGTGACACTAGGCAAGGCATGCCCAGACATGTAAGGGAAGATAAGACCAATTCATTTTATTTATGTAATTACTTTTTATTGAAAATGAGAGGTATGCTGTCAAAAGGAAGGTCCAGAAAGCCACACCAAAAATATTAAAACCAACCTTTTCATGGATAATGAAGCTTAACAAGGTAACCAAGAGGTAAGAAAAAAAATTAGATGATAAATTATTGTTTTGAGGGTATTTTATGGCTGATTTAACGGCACCGACCCGTCTAACATAAGAGTTTGGAAAAGAGAACTAACACAGGACAAAGGTATAACAAGACCAGTATTTCTTTCCCTCAATGTATCCAGAAATGAAAAAAGTCTATTGGTGAACAAGTGAGTTTATCTTGCTTGATGACTAAGCTCATGTTCTGTATAATTAAATGCGTGTCGATCTTTGGGTTGAGAACTCACAAGAACGCACAGGAAAGACTAGGTGTGACATGCTTCACCTGGTGGATTTAAAGACGTGTCATGTTCCATAACTATTCAATCAGCTATTAAATAGAAGGTGAGGAGAAATACATTGAAGTCTATTGGCTTACGCTTCACTGGAATTCCTTTTTATCAAGCTAAGGGTGGTGCTGTTTTGCACAATACTTTGTCAGACATTTTTAAACACTGCACTTTTTCAGTTCCACATGGAAGTGGTTGTTGTGATTATATATTATGTGATACGAATGTTGTGTTTTTTTCTTTTCTTTTTTTTTGTGAAGCACTGTTTCACCTATTTTCTTAAAGAAACCTCCGCTGGCTTAAGAAAAGTGGAATGATCTTTAACTCCAACCCACTGTAATATTCTGCCCGTAGACTTATGCATAAATATCCGTAATCTGCTTTGTGAGCCACCATCTATCTTTATTGCTGCTCGTGCAGTTCCAACATACCATATCATTCACTTCCGCCATCCCACAATTCCCCTTGCCACTACGGCAACCCACAAAGGACAATAAGCACAGAGTGCAGACATCATAACAATACATCTCCCTTTTTTTTTAAATGTCTGCCAGTAACATAGTTGATATGCATTTCAACATAGAACATCCTGGACATGCATATACGGAACAGTTTACCAACACTGTCATGTGCAAAACCAACGCGGCATTCAACTCATCAACAATATAACAGGGTATGCACTCATCAGTACATCAACATTTGACATGCTTACTTTCTTTAGGGCAGCGATCCGCCTACACCCTTTACAATCACAGGTCAAGGATGACCCTTGGTTTCACTATTCGCCCTGATCTGGTGGTCAGTGCAAGGCTAGTGTCCATGCCTGGTGTTTTGGTGTCTCCAGATGACAACAGGGGCTCTGTCTCTTGTTGAGCTGCACGATCTAGCTGGATTACCGGATCGGATGTTGGTGTTGAGGGTGTCGGTGACGCCTTGTCGCCTCTCAGGTGCCGTCGGTTACGCCGTATAATCTGTCCCTCGCCAGTGCGGATCACGAAAGAGCGGGGAGTCTCTGCAGGTCGGATGATAACAGCCGGTTTCCAGCTTCCGGACTCATGCTGAAAGCGAATGTGGTCCCCCTGCTGCAGCCTCGGTAGTGATGCGGCGCTGCGATTATAGTACCGCCTCTGATGCTCTTGTCTTTCCATCCGTGTTTTTTGCACGACCGTCTGGCTTATGATGCGAGGTACCAGCTGGTGCCCGGTGATGGGAATCACTGAGCGCAGCCGTCGACTCATGAGGAGCTGCGCGGGTGACCTGAAGCCGTCGACTGGCGTGTTTCTTTGCTCCAATAGAGACAGGTAGGGATCTGCTCCCTGAGCATGAGCTTTTTCCAGAACTGATTTGGCCGTTTTGACTGTTCTTTCGGCAAGGCCGTTGCTTTGTGGGTACAAAGGACTTGAGGTCATGTGGACGAAGTCCCATGTGACTGCAAAATCCTTGAAATCTCGAGAGCTATACTGTGGGCCGTTATCTGAGATAAGCTTCTCTGGTATACCGTGTCTGGCAAATATAGCCTTTAGTTTTTTGATGACAGACCCTGCAGTGGTAGAGAATAGCCTTTCAACCTCAAAGTAGCGGCTGTAGTAGTCCACAACTACTAAGTAGTCTCGTCCACGCCATGTGAAGAGATCTGAAGCCACGGCCTGCCATGGTCTCTCGGGAATCTGGTGTGGAATGAGAGGTTCTTTGGGATTTGCTGCACGCCTCTCCTGACATATGGAACAGTTTTCCACCGTAGCAGCTATGTCCTTGCCCATGCCTGGCCAGAAGAGGGCGTCCCTTGCTCTCTGCTTACTCCTCTCAATCCCCATGTGCCCAGTGTGGATTCTCTCTAGCATATTGCTTCTTAAGGCTGTTGGCACTATGATTTTGTCACCTTTGAAGATGATGCCGTGGAAGTGTGAAATTTCATCCCTAAAATTCCAGAAGTCCAAGAGGGTTCTGGGGCATTTCTTTCTATCCTCAGGCCAGCCATCATGTACGGTTCTCTCCAACAGGGTGAGCTGCGGGTCGCATCCTGTTGCAGCCTGTATCTCTGAGAGCTTTTTGTCACTTACTGGGAGGCTGTTCATCACTGAGTGGACCTGGTCCTCCATGCCTTCACTCAGCGTGCTGTCTTGGTCAAGCAATGGTTTCCTGGACAGTGTGTCAGCCACAGGTATATCTTTCCCGGGTCGGTGCACGATCTCTATGTCGTATCTCTGCAGCTGTAGCAGCATGCGCTGGAGGCGAGCGGGGGCTACAGAGATTGGCTTCTTCAGTATGTGCTCCAACGGCTTGTGGTCCGACTCGACGATGACCTTTCGGCCGTATATGTAGGTGTGGAAACGTTTGCATCCAAACAACGCTGCAAAGAGCTCTTTCTCGATCTGTGCATAGTTAACCTCTGTTGGGGTCAGTGTCTTTGAAGCATATGCTATTGGGTGTCCGTCCTGCATCAACACAGCTCCCAAACCGTACTTCGATGCATCCACCTGTAGCCGTAGCTCCTTGGTCGTGTCGTAGTATGCTAGTATGGGGCCTGGTTCCCTGGTTATGAGATCTTTCATTTGCTGGAAGACTCTGTCGTGATTCTGGTCCCAGATGAACTCCGAGTCTTGCTTGAGCAGCTGACGCAGCGGTGCGTTCACTTCTGACAGTCGTGGTGCGAATCTGGACAGATAGTTCGCCATTCCAAGAATTGTCTCGAGCTCATTCTTATTCTCCGGAGGTGGCATGTCCTTTATGGCCTGTATTTTCTTTGGGTCTGGCTGGATGCCCTCCTGGGTGAGTTTGTGTCCGAAATAACTCACTTCTGTGGCGCCTATGACACATTTCTCTAGGTTGAGACGCACTCCTCGCTCCCTTGTGCGCTCAAGCATGGCTCGGAGGTTCTCGTCGTGTTCCTCCTTTGTCCTGCCAAACACGAGGATGTCGTCCACAATGGCTGCTACTCCGTTAAGTCCTTCGTACGTCTCGTCGATTTTCCTTTGGAAAACGTCTTGTGCTGATATTATCCCAAAGGGAAGACGCAGAAAGCGGTACCTGCCAAAGGTTGTGTTGAATGTGGTGAGGAGTGATGATTTGGTGGTTAATTGGATGGCCCAATAGCCAGAGCGAGCATCCATGACACTGAAGTACCGTGCTCCTGTCAGCTTTGGTGTGATGTCATCCAATGTTGGCAGAGGGTAATGGGGTCTTTTGATGGCTTTGTTTAAATCGCGAGGATCAAGGCACACTCTGAGTTTCCCATTACGTTTCTCTGCGACCACCAGTCCGTTTACCCATTCTGTGGGTTCTTTTACTTTGACGATTATGCGGCTCTTCTCCATGTCATCCAACTCCCGTTTCAGTCGTTCCCGCAGTGCGAAAGGGATTCTCCGTGGGGGGCATACGACGGGCGTGGCGTCTGGGTCAATGTGTAAGTCGTATTCTCCAGGGAATTTCCCTATGCCTTGAAACACGTCTGCGAACTCCTCCATGATGCTTGTGCACTGTACTGACATGACCAGCTTGACTAGGTTTAGATCCAGGCATGCTCTCAACCCTAAGATGGGGGGCGCTGCAGTTTCTACTATGTCAAAGGTCAGCATCTTGTAAATGTCTTTCCACTTGCACTTCAACTGGCAGGTGCCTTTGATGTTGAGTTTTTCTCCACCATAGCCAGATAGTGTGCGTTTGGGTGGTGCCAAGCTGACTTGCGTGAAACACTTCCCGAATAATCGGGCAGGGATGACGTTAGCAGTGGCTCCTGTGTCAAGCTTAAAACTCACAGTGTGACGCAGTGGGCCTACTTCCACGTCAGCGTAAGCCTGTTCATCGGCTTCCCCTTCATTGCACTTTGTTATGGAGTCTATGAATAGCTCCGCTTCATCGCTTGGAGTGTCAGGGTTAATAGAATACACTGGGTTGGGTTGATATGGTGCTTCTGAGCGGCATGCTTTGGCAAAGTGATTCATTTTATTGCACTTTTTACACCTCTTCCCTTTTGCAGGGCACTGCTCCTTCGGGCTGTGTGCTCGTGCACATCTTCCGCACAACTTTCCTATTTTGTTATGATGAGGTGTCCACCTTTGTGTTCGCTGCACGCTCTGGCGCTTTGCGGATATCGCATGCGCAGGCGCAGCTCCCTGCAGGCACGTGTGCGGGTCGACCATGGCTTTCAATTGGTTCTGTGCGATCTCATAGGAGCGTGCAATGTCTATGGCTTTTTCTAGAGTCAAATCTGACCCTTGGTTCAGCAGCTTTTCTCTGACCTGTGGGAAACTGGTTGCGAAGATAATCCTGTCTCGGACCATTTCATCACTGTTAACATAGCCGCACTGCTTGACGAGTAACTTTAACTCTGTCACAAAGTGTTCAAATGTCTCCCCTTCGCCTTGGAGTCTTTCATTAAACTTGTATCTAGCAAAAATGGTGTTCGTTTTCGGCATGAGGTACTGTTCAAACCTATCGAGATAGGTGGTCAGCTTTTTAGCTTCTTCATCAGATAGCTGCCATGTGTTATAAATGTCTCTGCCTCTTTCTTCCACCCACAGAAGAAGATAGCTGCACTGGGTCTCCTCGGGCTTGCCGCTTAGCGGGCCGCTAAACATTAGCTTCACGTGTTGTACGAACCTCCGCCAGGCATCGGGAAGATTGGCTGAATCCCAGTCCATCCGTGGTGCAGGAACTCCCAACGAATCCATTTCGCGCTGCCAGTGTGCGTGTAGTCCGATCTACTCTGACACCATGTAATATTCTGCCCGTAGACTTATGCATAAATATCCGTAATCTGCTTTGTGAGCCACCATCTATCTTTATTGCTGCTCGTGCAGTTCCAACATACCATATCATTCACTTCCGCCATCCCACAATTCCCCTTGCCACTACGGCAACCCACAAAGGACAATAAGCACAGAGTGCAGACATCATAACAATACACCCACTAGGCTATCATTACCCAGTGTTAGTGACCATGATCCAGTGTCTCCCATGACTACCAAGGTTCTTTTGATGGGCTACTTTGATAGATCTCTACTTCAAGTAGTCTTCTTTGGGAGGAGGTGCTTCTAAGTTTCAGGCAATAGACACACTCCCAGGTGTTGGCCACCCACTTCTGGTCATGCTTCCTGGTTTTTAGAACTAGAAGTGGAATCCATGCCAGCTCACATGACCAAGGGCTCTGTGGTAATGATAGTAGTTACACAGATGCCAAGGGCTCTTTGGCCCATCAGGCAGGTGGTCAAAGCTTAGCCCCATCCCAGTGGATGCACTCAGACTGTCGATATGAGTGTTTAGCAGTTGCTAAATTGGTAGTCCTTCCAGTCCTTCCATCTGATTATGTGTACAGCCGTACACCAAAAGCCCTCAACTACAAGACTTGCCTTTTTATGCCTTTTTTTTGAGAGTGAATGTCTTACATACATATGCTGGAAGCTAGCTATACAAAAGGCTCTAAGATGTGACTCATCTATTTTATTAATTTACTTTATATTCTTGTGTTAGAATTGACCAGGTTTACATTTCACTACATGTTGTACTTGTACAACTATCTACATTACAAATAAAGAATCTTGGATCTTGAATAATGATGGAAGAACTATCATATTAAAGGTGAGTTTATCACTGCCAGTTCATTTCTTTAGCATACTCTGTGAAGGTAGTGTCCATCCCAAGACTTAAATAATGCTCTAGATCAGGGGTCCCCAACCACCGGGCCGCGGACCGGTGCCGGACCGTGGAGCATTTTGGGCCGTGGAGACAGAGGTTGTTTTATTTTGGAAAACACTTCCATTTGTGGCTCATAGGTGGCGAACTTCGAAAGAATGGATACGCGACCCATTTGTGAACAAACCACGTGAAATCTATCCTGTCCATGCAAGAAGACCAACTGCTGAAGGTTGCAAATGACGGTTTCAAACAACAACTCTGCCGGTGTTCTTGATTAAGATCAAGGCAGAATATCCAGAGATCGGCAAAAAGGCACTGAATGCCTTGCTTCCATTTCCAACAACTTATCTTTGTGAAGCGGGATTTTCTGCAGTGTCTCCCGTTACCCCCAGATGGGACCGGCTCGTAAGAGGCAAACAAGCTCAGGGCTCCTGCTAATTCAGCGGGATGGTCAGTTGTATTTTTACGCACTTTGTTTTTAGTTTAGTTTCTATAATATATGTAAAATATTGTTTTACATGAAATTAGTTCATGGCGCAAAAAATGTTGGGGACCGTTACACATCTCCGCACATCTCTAAACACGCCCTCCCCTGCCCCGGTCCGCGGAAATGTTAACGGAATAAAACCGGTCCGGGGTGGCAAAAAGGTTGGGGACCACTGCTCTAGATGATAAATGGAGGTGCATACAGTCTACTCTGAAATAATCATATGGGGTGAGTAATCTCAACAGTAGCCATCGTTTTGAATGTCTCCATCAGAATTATACAGAACTGGTAACTTCAAGACTAACATTCCTCATATAGAGGAATGGTTTTAAATACAGAGAAGTGCAGTCAAAACAAAAAATAAGAATGCTTACATTAAATTTATCATAGGCATGATTTTTCACGATCTGTTATTTAAATTCCAGCATTTAAAACCATTGCAGCATTTTGTTTTTTCCATGTGTTTCAGACCATGGTAACAATGGCATATAAAGTGGACAATGGCAACATAATTTGTAATGGTTTAGGTCAAAGTATTTTTTCAAACTTTGCTGACATATTGAATGGGAAATGATGAAATCTTTATTCAAATGGCCTCAAAATTGAAGTAATGTTGTTTACTGGCTGCAAAGCTAGGGGTGACTGCAGATGACATGTGACCTTGTGAATGTTACAAGTCAAAAAGTAATCGATATATCAGTAATACTTTACTTAAGGCCATGTTTTTAGTAATTTATAAACACATTCACAACAAATAATAATGCATTCATGAAGCATTATAAATATGGCTATAAATATTTACATAAAGGCATAACACATTATAACCATGTGTATCACGGATGCGGGCGGCTCGGACACGAGAACGTGGCATAGTGCACACAGAAAGGGTGGACGACCCACTGGCAGCTCCAACAACAAAAGGGGTTTATTAAATAAAACAGACAATGAAACCAAAAGGACCACGAGGGTCAAAAACTAAAAGGGGATTAACAAAGACTAAATAACAAAACCTAAATACACATCTAATACTGGGAATCTCTGACATAACAACCATCGAACAACAACAATGAACCACTGGGGAACTGAACAGAAGCAGGAACTAAAATACTAAGGGGTAACGAGACTAACACAGGACAGGTGAGACTAATTAACAAAGACCAGGGAAACAGGGCACAGGTGAAACTAATAAACTAATAAAAGGAACTAAAAACAAGGACACAGGGAAACAGAAACCAACACTAGGGAATTAAACAGGTAAAGACACAAGCAGGGGCACAAGGAACAAAACCAAAACCAACTACAAAATCAGACACAAGAACTAAAGAAACTCAAATGAAACACTAGGGAGCAAAATACAAAAACAGAGGAGGCGGGATTCAAACACAGGACAGAAGGGTACACAGACAACCACATGCTCAACACATAGAGCCACATGACCAGACAGGTAACAGAGGAGAACAAAGACTAACATAAAGAACAGGATGACCAGCAAACGCCTGCTGGCCAAACGGGGAAGGGACACGGTAGGACCACAGGGGCTGACCCTGACACATGTGTATTATGCATTAAAATACTCTATGAAGTTTTCATCTATAATGCATTATAGATGAGAGCTGCATAAGGTACTCATAATACATTATAAACAGGGTGTTATGCCTTTTTATACATATTTAAAGCTATGCTTATTATGCTTTTTGAATGCATTATAATGCATTATGAATGTGTTTATAAACTACTGAAAACATGACATTAAGTAAAGTGTTACCAATGGATCTTATACTACTTTATAAAAACAATGTATGGATGAAGATCTACACATGACTTCATTTAGAGACAAAGCAGTGCCATGTGCCTTAAAGGAGGGAAAGGGAAACTGTAGGAGACATTTTGTGTTGTGAACAGAGTACCTCTAAAAGTAATTGTTGGATCTCTTCCAGACATATTGTATGGGTAAAGATCTGGAAGTGATCAAATTTTGACAAAAATTGCACCAAAATTCAAGCAGCGCCACACAGTGATAGCAAAGTGAAGAACACCCTCGAGCATTCTATTTATATCTATTTATTCTATAACTCAAAAGGATTTCATAGATCTTTTCCAATAAAAAAAAAAGACTAAATTTATCATTGGGGAACTTGATGGTGTCAGTGACTTAGTGAGTTATGTTTACATACTTTGGAGGAAAGTCGTGATGTAATGTCTATGATCAGTAGATGTTTTACATTTTTGATCAACTTTTAGATCTTCAGACAGCATTGTAAAGACGTATTGGTGCTGTCAGGGTGGTGTGGTGGCATATGAAAGAAAAGGCCCAGACAGTGCAATCTGATTACACTGAGACATGCCACACAAAGTAGGGCTTTTAATAAAGAGTTTGTTTAAAAGTAATTTTTGTTGGTGTACTCTGGTATTTTTGATCAGTGAAATATATTGTGGGCTAATGCCCCCCCCCCCCACATTTGGTGAAATTGACCGGCAATGACAGAGGAGGCAGACCCCGTAATGCGGTAGCGAACTGGTTTAATAAGTAATCTGGGAGTGAACACAGCCAAAGGGGAAATCCAACATCGTAGTCGGGAGGCAGGCAAGAGGTCGGTGTCCGGGAAAGTCAGTCCTACGCGGAGAGACAGAACATGACGACAATGGCAAGGGAGGAACGAAGTGGATGGGGTAGCAGGGCAGGACGAAGCAGGCAGGCAGGGTAGGCAAGAGAAGGCAGGTCGATGGAGCAGGCGTGACAGGCAGGGCAGGTAGAACAGCATGGCAGGACACAGCAGGTAGGGCAATCAGGGAGAACAAAAGACAGTGAATTGCTTAGTAAGGCACATTAGAATAATGGCAACAATACTTCACACCGAGCCTCTGGTCTTGCCAGCTTTAAGAAGTGGAGCAATTAGCCGACAATTGTCTGCAGGTGCTTGGTCCCACCCGTTTGGGCATGACAGCACCCACCCCCCCCCCCTGCCATGCCAGGGTAATTTTAACGACATACATTAATTAAGTTGTCTTTTAGCCGTGATCGAACTTTAAAACTGAAAAAGAGGTTAAAACACTGATTGTTACAGACACTAAGCAAATGCATTTATTTATTCTATAAAATACTTTCGGGAAACTGAAATCGCAATTGCCGAATCAAGAGAAATGGGGATTCAATTGTATTTCAAATTACGATATATTAGCGCAGTAGCCCAGCAGGTTGTTGGTGTGAGGCCTTGAGTTGAGCACGTTCTGGGCAGGAGGCCACATACCTTTCCCCCTCCGTCCGCCATCCAGGCCACCAGTACCTTCGGGCCACCAAGCGGAGGGTAGCAGCAACCCCTGGGTGTCCTGAACTGCAAGAGGTATGCACCCACCTGACCACAGCTGACCGATGTGAGGCTGACACATACAGCCATCCTGGGGGGCAGCTAGTGGGTGGTGTCGAGCATTCATTTGCAGCGCAAATGGTTTCCTCCAGAGACCATGAGATTGTGGCCGCGAAACAAGATGGAGCCAGGATGGGGGTGGTTCGGTCTACTGTTGCCGGGGGGTTGTATTGTCGGGATAATGCATCTGCCTTCATGTTTTTTGACCCCGGGAGGTAAGTAACTGTAAAGGTGAAGCAAGCAAAAAACATGGCCCAACAACCTTGCCGTGGGTTCAGTCTTTTCGCATTCTGCACATATTCTAGGTTACAGTGGTTGGTGAAGACTTGGAAGGGGTGTTTAGCCTCCTCCAACCAGTGTCTCTACTTCTCCAATGCTAATTTGATAGCCAGAAGTTTCTAAGTCAAATTTCTAATGAACCGGCAGCAAAAATGAGCAAATCCCAGAAATTGCTGCAGTTCTTTAATGGTACGGGGTCATAGCCACTCTTGGATAGCTACCACCTTCCATTCATCCATGGCCACCACCCTCGGTTTGATAACATAGCCCAGAAACTGTACCTGAGCTTGATGAAATTCACACTTCTCCCCTTTCACAAAAAGATGGTATTCCCGCAGCCTCTGGAGAACATGGTTTATATGCTGTGAGAGGGAAGGAGAGTAGATTAATATGTTGTCTATGTAGATGACAACAAACCGGTTAACCATGTCCTGAATAACGGAATACATAAATGCTTGGAATATAGACGGGCTGTTGGCTAGACCATAAGGCATAACTCCATATTCATATTGACCAGTATGGGTTATAAAGGAGGCTTTCCATTCATCTCCTTTTCTGATGTGTATAAGGTTGTATGCACTGCGGAGATCTAGTTTCATGAAGATCTTAGCCTCATGGAGTTGTTCCAGCGCAGAAGGAATCAAGGGTAGAGGTTCGTGTCACTTAACTGTAATAGTACTGAGGGCTCTATAATCAATGCACGGCCGTAATCCTCCGTCCTTCTTCATGAAAAAGAAGCCTGCTGTAGTTGGGGATGTTGATGGATGGATAAAACCTTTCTGTAAGCCTTCTTGAACATAGTCCTCCATTGCTGCCTCTTCGGTTATTGATAAGGGGTAGAGCCGACCCTTGGGAAGTGGCACCCCCTCCAGGAGATCGATGGTGCAGTCACAATCCCAGTGAGGGGGAAGTTGAAAGGCGAGTGACTTACTGAAGACGTCTTGGAAGTCATTATATTCGGTGGGGATGATGGAGAGATCCTCCGGTTCTGGGCTTTCCACCATAGAGGCACAACAGGGTAAAGTAATACATTGAAAGAAACATCGGGGTGACCAGGCAGACAGCTCACCAGAGGACCAGTGAATTTGTGGGTCATGCTCCTGTAGCTAAGGAAGACCTAGTATAATGGGGTCTTGGCTCTGGATTGAACCAAGAAGGCTAAAGTCTCCACATGACAAACACCCACACGTAGCATTACTGGGACCGTCCGATGGGTGATCTGACACCCCCGTAGCGGTGCACCACTAACCCCCAGCACGGCAATGGAAGTAGAAAGAGCTTGCAGAGGGATTTGCAGTCTCTGGGCTAGAGCCTAATTGATAAAGTTCCCAGCTGCCCCTGAGTCAATGAGAGCTTGTGTAAAGATCTGTTCCCCAGCAAATGTTACCTCAACCAGTATGGTGAACTGAGCTTGGGAAACACCCAGAAAAGCGGAGATGCCTACCTTAATGGAGGGTTCTGGACGAGGGGGGTGAATGGAACAGGAACGGAGAGTGTGTCCGGACTCTCCACAGTAAAGGCAGAGCCCCTGCATGGTGCATTGGCATCTTTCTGTGGTGGTGAGAGGAGAGCATCTGAGCTGCATAGGTCCTGGGTGTTCCTCGGCGACTGCAGGGGGCGTTGTATGCTGGCGAGTCCGCCAATGATGACGATCTCTAAGGCTGTTATCCAGAGTGACAGATAAGCCAATGAAATCCTCGAAAGACAGAGACGCACCCCTGGGCATGAGTTCGTCCTGTATGTCCGAATTAAGGGCATGCCAATAGAGAATTCATAAACAATCCTCTGGCCAGCGCAGTCCTGCAGCGATGGTACAAAATTCTACTGAAAACTCAGCCATGGTTCTGGAGCCTTGTCTGAGATCCACTAGTCGCTTCCCTAGACTGCGTCCCACAGCGGGGTGATCGAAGATCTCTTTTGAATGCCACCTGGAAGTCCCGGGCTGAATCTAAAAGCGGACTGTCATCAGCCCAGAGAGCCGTTGCCCAATCGCGTGCACGTCCAGTAAGCAGCGAAATAATAAAGCGGACGTGGGACGTCTCCTCGATAAAGCGATCTGGGTGTTCTTCAATGTATAAACCACACTGCATCATACTTATCGGCCATGGCTACCGGAACCGGAACGGATGCTCGCAGTGAAGAATCAAGTAGTTGGGCATGGGCAGCCTGTGCCTCCAAGAGCTGGGTGACGAGTAAGGTCTACCTGCTGCAGAAGGTGGTGAGACTCCACGGGGTCCATTCTTCTAGGGCTAAGTATTCTGATATGACCAACAATGACAGAGGAGGCAGACCCCATAATGCGGTAGCGAACTGGTTTAATAAGTAATCTGGCAGTGAACACAGCCAAAGGGGGAATCCAAAATCGTAGTCGGGAGGCAGGCAAGAGGTCGGTGTCCGGGAAAGACGGGACAAGACGACAATGGCAAGGGAGGAACGAAGCGGATGGGGTAGCAGGGCAGGACGGAGCAGGCAGGCAGGGTAGGCAAGAGAAGGCAGGTAGATGGAGCAGGCGTGACAGGCAGGGCAGGTAGAACAGCAGGGCAGGACACAGCAGGTAGGGCAATCGGGGAGAACAAAAGACAGTGAATTGCTCAGTAAGGCACATTAGAATAATGGCAACAACACTTCACACCGAGCCTCTGGTCTTGCCAGCTTTAAGAAGTGGAGCAATTAGCCGACAATTGTCTGCAGGTGCTTGGTGCATGACAGAAATGTATTATAGGGGACCCCCCCATGGCAAATTATTGGAATTCTCTATAACACAGCATGAGGTATGGATGGTATAACGGTATGAAGATTTTGACACTGTCCATGTCTAATACAGCAGACTAAAGGTTGTGGGTAGGTGCCCCACCCTATTGCTGACATAGACAAGTGTGCTTAAATATTTACCTGTGTCAGCAAAGCGAGTAGTCTAATTATGCAATTCCTCTAATTACAAGGGTGTCCACAGACTTCTGGCCATATAGTGTATAACTCATCTTGAATGCCCTGCAAGCTCCTGGTCACCCTGTAGAGGCCCTACGCCTTTATGAAAAAAGTTGGTCATGTAATCTGCCAGGCCCAGTGACCTGGCTGCCTCTCCCCCAAGCAGATCTATAACGTCAATGTGCAGAATCAATCAATTGATGCATGACCTCTCCTGTTGGCTATCTGAGAGGGAACTCTGAAGGGTGTTCACACGGATGAGGAAATCACCTCTGCCCATGTTTGCGGGAAGATATTCTCTGCCTTCTCAGGCTGCATATATCTCCTCCAGAATGACACTAAAACATCCCCTGGGGAGACTACTATTTCCTGGAGATATGTTGACTAGCCTACCCCAAAACTCTAACCATGCTAAGTGCCATCAGGGACTCACTAAGTCTGTAACCTTAGGGGCCTACTCTGACAAGAAGAACCATGTATGGGTGGATGAGGCATTATTGCTGTTTTTTCCCTAAGTTCTTTGTCCAAGGCACACCTCTCTCAGACCTCAAGAATAAGGACCAGTATGTGTCAGGTAGACCCTCTGAGACCACACTTTAGCAACTGAAGCAGGCTCTCACCTCCAAGCTAATTTGTGGTGCACCTGATTTTGAGAGACCCTTCTTCCTCTACCCCGATATCTTGGACGTCAGCCTGGAGGGTGTCCTGTCCCAGGACTCAGAGGTTGAGGAACATCTGATACTTTATTTATTGTGGAAACTTACATGTGTTGAACAGTAGTACACTACCATTAATTCAATGCAATTCAATTAAATTCAATTGAATTCTTTTATTGTCATGTGTACAAGTACGAGTACCGTGTACAATGAAATGCTTGCTTGCATGCTCTCCTGCAGATAGTGAACATAGACAAGACGGATAGACAACAGGATGACAAGTGAATGTAATGATAAAGTGAATTATAAATACGTAAATAAATAAGACCAGAGTCCCAGGAATAAATAGAGACGGGGACAGAAATATATGTGTGGGTAGCAGTGGAGGTGACACAGGTTACTGATTGTTCATGAGTCTGATTGCAGTTGGGTAGAAACTGTTAATAAACCTGGAGGTTCGCGTCCGAATGGACTGTAGTCACTTCCCAGATGGGAGGAGGGTGGAAAGTGACAGTGCAGGGTGGCTGGGGTTCCGCCTGATACGGTTCACTTTCCTGAGACAGCGTGTAGTGTGGATGTCATGGATCGCAGCCCACTGAATAGGCCAACACCTTCATTACCTTCAGTGTTATGCTCTGTGGATCTGGGCCCCAGTGTGAGGCTTGGAGTGCTGATGTAGTGCTGTGGGCACAGAGGAATTCACTGAAACTGTATAATAAACATTAAACATTATGCTGCAGAACAACCACAGTATCCCCCATAGATGGCTATGAGGCTAGCTGTGAGAAACGCAAATAGGATGGGGCTGGTGGTCATTCATCAACTCATCACCAGAACAGGGGGATAAGATTTTCTTCACTGGCATGGCTTAAGACCCATGTTGTGGTTAGGAAAGGAAAAGAGCAAATGAGAACACAAGAGCAAAAAGAAGAATATTGAAGACAATTGGAAATTATATTTTAGACTTTTTTTTGTGTAAGGCCTTTTTAATGCATTTTCATACTTTTTATAACCTACAGAGACCCAGTTACAGGAGAGAACAGAATCCCAAAGGTAACATGTTTGGGGGAAATTATAAAAGCCACTATGCATTGAAGAAGCCAATGATCTCTCTCTATCACTTTATCACAGAAATTCTGACATGAGTCATAACTGATGGAAAAATTGAAAATACTGTTTATAAGCATAATTAAATGCCCTCATATGGTGTGGTTAACTTCTATGTGTGAGTTTTAGATTATCCTTGCCTATTACGACATGTTTGCTTTGGTCACAGGCTGGGTCATTCTCAAAGTAATCCCAAACATTTACAGCAGTAACTTCTTTAGTATAACTTGTTTGAAGGCTAAGCTGCAATTATTACTTATGATATCACCATCTTCTGGGGATTTATAATGCAGCAATGTATTCTCTTTTCAACAAATGTAAGTTTCCACAATAAAAATGAAAAAATAACAGCAAAAAAAAATCTATTTAGTTTTCATTTGTGTTTTACTTGACATCATATTTTAGTTATTTGGTATTAGTTATACCAACATTTTTACTTTTCCTGAACGCATTTTGTTCAGAGGTAATTGTTTTCTGTACTGAAGATTTTAGTTGTCTTTTATTGTTTTTATTGTCACGGGACGTGAGATGGAGGACTTAAAAGCAGGCGTTTGGTGAACAAAAGGGGTTTGCTGAACTAAACAGGAGCAAGGGAAACATACAAGACCATGTGGGGTCAAACCCAGTAGGTGAATGCTGGGAACGTTGCAGGCAAACAGGAGGAGTGACATCAATGATCAGATTGGGGCTGACGAGATAAACAGGTACTTAAATACCAAGACTAATGAGAGGTAACACACAACAGGCATGGCTCCTCAGGGCCACCAGGGAGGAGACAAGGAGGGTCCTGATGGACATGACGGGTAGGATGTAACAGTACCCCCCCCCCCCCCCCACAGAGGATGAATAGGACAGAGGACTGTGGGGACAAAGGGGACCGAATGCAAGGGAGGACACACGGGCTGGGGACAGACGGTACCCCAGAAATGTGAGTTGGAGCAACCAGTACAGGTAGTGTGGCCCCGTCTCCTCCTCCAGGTGATGGTGACTTAGCCAGCCCCTCTTCAGGGTCCTAGCTGACACCGCTGATTGCACTAGGACTTAGCACCAGGTCGGTGTGGACTTTGGCCTGAGGTGAGGACCCACGGAGTAAGACTTAAGGCAAGGCCCAGAGGGTACCTTTCTAAGTCCTATGACATGGCATCTTCCTGGTTGACCCAACCTGGCCTGCTGGGAACTTGTAGGGCACGAGGAGGCTGCAATGGTGACAACAAGAGACTGCAAGGGTGGTTTCAAAATGGCAGCAGGAGATGAGGAGGTGGGTGCCATGACAACAACAGGAGATAATGAGGCAGGCGTTACCGGGACACCAGGAGATGACGAGGAAGACAATGAGGTATGAGGCAATAGGATGGCAGGAGGAGAGCAGGGTACAGCAGGGACACATGGAGGCAAGCAGGGACATCGGAAGGTGAGCAGGCCAAAGCCAGGACACCTGGTGTGACCACTGGGGTTCTCTGAGGGATGGCACAGCTGCTGTAAGACCAGGCAGGTGACGTGCCCTTCTCTGGAAGATCTCTTTGGATAGACGGCGGATTGAGCAGCTTCACATAGTGGAAAGATGGTACACTGAGCAGTTTCATGCTGAGGAGAGGCAGTGGACTGAGCAGTCCACTCACGCTCAACTATTATCTGCAAGTAATAGTAAGTGCTGAACCTTTTCCGACTCCTCGAAATGTATATCTCTGGTGAGTTTTGCTAGGACCTTCCCTACTTTCCATACTGCAGGACTCTCCAGACCTCAGGATGCTCCAGATTTCTAGATCACTCCTCCACTCCTGGTGGGTATCCTGGAGGGAGAAAAGGTCCTGTTAAACACTTGTACTCACTGTTAATGTCACTAATGTAACAGACTAGCTCTAAGACAAAAACTGTTGGGTAAGTAAGAGTGCAATATCTCACTAAACAAGCAAAGAACTTACAAACTTACAACTTTTTTTCCTTAGGAACAATTACCTACAGTGTACCATTCCTCTGGCAAATATGACTGGAACCACTGAGGGGCAGTTGGTGAAAGGCAACAGGATGGAAAATGCTTTATAACATTTTTATAAAGTTTCTAAAGTAGCACTAAGTCTGGGAAAATGGAAATACAGTGGTACCTCAGTTCTCAAACTCATTAGAACTCGAATTTCTTAAAAGTCGAACCAACCAGTTCGAAAAAAAATTACCTAATCTGAATCTCAGAAGTCAAACCGTGAACGCCGACCTAAGATAACTTGTATGCGCGGGGAAATGAGTCACGCGGCACGTCTCTCAGCGGAAACAAAGGGTAACGCTTCAGTCTCAGCCTCGCATTCGCTGTGAGCATGTTTACACAAGCTGAATACAAATATTTAGACAGTAAAAATACATTTAGACAATGATAGACAGTAACAGTAATTATTATATAATAAAATACATTTAAAAATAAAGATTTCTTATTCATTATTTTAATATTAATAATAAACCATTAATACATTTAATTATAATAATATTGTTGTGCCGAGTGGAGACGGAACGGAGACAAAGGCGCAGACGTCAGGGTATCGGGGAATAAGGGGTTTAATTATAGGTTAGGCAGGCAAAACGCAGACGGACAATACAATGACTGACTGGGGAAACAAACTGAAACGCGGACGAAATATGGAGGGCTAATGAAAACAAGCAGAAACAGCTGATCACACAGGGATTCCACACGGGGTTAACGAGGGGGCGTGGCACACGGAAGGAGCGGACGATCGGGGCAGGACACATTGTTTTTATTTTAACTTTACACATTGTTTGGATACATTTATTTTCTTACTTTACAAATTACTGTTTTGATAAATGTACTTAGATGTGTTTAGTACAGTATATGCTCTTCCTGTTTCATCCGGTTCATTTTGTGTTTAAATGCTAAAAAAAAACATAATTGGTTTTCCATTATTTCTTATGGGGAAAATTTGATCAGAACTCTAACTTTTTAGGATTCGATCCGGAGTTCTGAACGGATTAAATTCGAGTTCTGAGGTACCACTGTATTTGCGCCAGCATCAGTAGCGTTAAGTATATAATTCATAACCTTGATTATGTCAGTTTTAATGCTCTTCTGGGTGTGATAACCAAAATTAAGCAGTTTAAGTGGTCACTGTGACTTTGTGCTCCAGTCTTTGTGTTCCAAGTTTGAAAATTGGAAAGTAGCCCACTTTTCACCATTGTATGAATAATGGGCAGCTATCTGTAAAATACATGCCAGATAAGCATCATTTATACTTACAGAACGAAGCTGTTAGTCTAGGCAGTGGTGACAGAGGACGTCGTTGGGGCCTGGGTTTTAATCAGAACTGGTAGTTTTGCATCAGTGAAAAAGCTGCATGGATCGCCAACACACTGGAAATAACTGGCCCTTCTATAGTCAATATAGCTGCAAACATGTATTTCAAAACACTGACTATCAACCTCAAAAATCAGCAGTTTTACTGAAGATCAGTTATGTAATATGCAGCTCAGTATTTAACTGAGCACAGCAGAATATGTATTATAATCATCCATCCACTATTCAGTACAGGGTCACAGTGAGCTTGGAGCCTTTCCCAGGGAGCGGAGAACCCAGAGGGAACCACAGGGAAACACAGAGTATACACTGCACCCCCAGCCCTGCAGCTGTGAGGCCACACTGCTACCCATTATTGTTATTATTATTATTATTAGGAGTAGTAGTAGTACTAATAGTAGTACTAGTAGTAGAGAGTAAGGAAGAGAAATAAGATAAAAATATATAATCTTAAATTCAAAACTCTTGCATAAATATGAACTCTTTTATGAACTCTTTGTAAATGCCTGAATAACATCAAGGTGAATTTTTTAATTATTGATGTTTTTTGCCAGAAAATCAGAAGACATAAATTCCCTTTTAGGAGTCATTGTGCTGGATCAGGAGTATGGTTAACACAGATTCATCAGGGTATATAGGAAAACCATTTCAGCATGAGTAAAGGTCGGGGGAGGGGGGAGCGTTGGCTATTGAATCCAAAAAATCACACATGCATTGAAGTCCGGGCAGGTTTACTAAGGCCCAGAGGAAAAGGGTATTTTAAATGAGCACATTGCTTCCGGTTACGTGACCCAATAACCTCTTAATACAATTTCTTTGGAGATAGACCAGCCACATTAAGAAATATTCTTTAGGTCATGTTTTATTGCTAGAGCCTATTAAAACCTGTGTTCTAAAACTATATCTGACAAGATAATTCTGCTGCAATAAATTATCAGGTGTTTAATATATGTCCTGTAATACCATATTCATATAGATCATATATAAATAGTATAAACATTTTATACCTACCTTTGTAATTATGACAAAAACAGAAAAAAACATGAGATGCGCTTCAACTTTGAAATCAAAAAGTAGACACTGTTTGCATTAAGAGCCAAGAACTCCTCAAATTAGATATTGCACCTCTTGAGTACTAGAGTGGCCTGTGGGAACAGTGAGATGACTACAATTAGTCATCAGTATTAGGCAACAGTATTACTCATATTAAAGTTATTTTAATTGAAAGGATTATTAAGGTTCCCTTTATTTGGGTATACTACCGATGGATCAGGTGGTGGATATTTCATTAATGAATGATTTCAAGAGTGCTTCCTTTTATATTACTTAAATGACCTGAAAAGCTACAGAATGCATAATTTGGCAAAAGAAAATAAAAATTTCCTAGCTGATTTTACAATTTTTGCAATGTATTTGTTTATTTTGTTTTTATTTGTCTGTTTCTTTATTTCCCATAGTGTGTGTCCTGTCATGCACTGGCATCCTGCCTAGGCTGGTTCCCACCTTGTGATCTGTGCTGCCTGGGATGGGCTTTCGGCTCACTGTGACCCTACACTGGATTACTGGTTCTGGGAGAATAGCTTGACAGATATTTATTCATTTTCCCAGTCAAAGTGATGCAATAAAGAAGAAAGGTTGCATCAGAGACACGCTCATCACACATTCCTTAGAGGGATGGCGATAAATGTTGTAAGAAAGTAGGTTGACTGGCTAGTGATGAGAAGCCTTGATAGTCGCTTAACCCAATTTGACTCTTCTGGAGAGTGCTATCGCTGTCATTTGTTCGCTTTCCAGAGAGTGCAAAGTAGTGCTGGACTCATGGCTCAACCATCTGGCCAACCTGCTTCTGGTTACTTTTTGGAAAACAGTGAGATCAGGGAACTGGCCATTTATGCTGGTTTGTCAACTTAATGTGCCAGATGGTTTTTCTTCAGCAGTATTAAACATGTAGATCCTCAAGTGTTTTTTCTTTAATGTTATGTCCTTGATGGGACTATGCACATTTCAGAAAATGAATATAAATTTATTATGAGGAAAAAAAGAAAAACCTTCATCAAGAAATGGTTATTGGCACCCACTCTCTCTCTCTCTCTCTCTCTCTCTCTCACACACACACACACACACACACACACACACACACAGTGGGGGAAATAAGTATTGAATGCATGAACATTTTTCTCAGTAAATATACTGACAACCAATGCCATCAGTATGTTTTGCATCAATCGGGTTACGAAGGTCTTGAGTGAGCTCTTTACTTTTACCCATCATGAGATGCTTCTTGTGTGACACCTTGGTAACGAAAAACCTTTTTATAGGCCATCAATTAGGACTAAACCAGTTGATATTAATTTGCAGTGATAGAAGCTGGATTGCTTTCTAAATACTGACAGATTTCAGCTGGTTTCTTGGCTTTCCGTGCCTTTTTGCACCTCCTTATTCCCTGTGTCATTTCACTTTATTACACAATACTTAATTAATGAACTTATTTGTTTTGATTTCTTTTTATGTGTGGGTTACTTGGGTTGGTACCGATATCTGGTGTAAATTCCATATCAATAGCCCCATTACAATTATATTTACTGAGAAAAATGCTGACGTGTTCAGTACTTATTTTCCCCGCTGTATAGTTTTTTAAGTTGATTAGAGTGTACGAACAGTCAGGCAGTAATCCAGTAATCCATGACTTCTTGTTTCACTGGGGAATAAATATAAGGTGACACACACAGGCCAAGTCCCATTAGGGTGCATCTAAAATCACATCCTTGTTGTTATCTAGTAGGTGAAATACAGTGTGACACGTAAGCATTATGTGTGCATCCTCAGTATGGATGAGACAGTAGGCTTACCTGGATGATATATATACAGTACAGTACTACATTCTGTGAAACTGAAACGCTACACTCTCCCACATAGCCACTGGAGCAGCTCTGATTTCTTTTTTACGTTTCTGGAGGAAGTGCCATCTTTGTACAAATTTAAGTAGGTGCCCAATTACATAAGTTAACTTTCACGAGGGTCAAGCAACATCACTGACAAAAACAAGTGGGTCAGGTAATGTGCAACATGGCGACTGCAGTGCGTCGGAATGCATGCATACTGTTCTCATGCTTGAGAGTACAGTACATACTGCATTAATGCAGTGGAAGGCTTCTGACAAAATTCAGTACCTATTGTGTAAGTATTTCATTCATAAAGCATGATATGAAGGTGGTGAATGTCAACAGACTTGTGGAGGAACTGGCACTTCTAACACCGTGCTAGAGAGGAGCATGTTGCCTAGACTTCAACTGATTATGGACAATTTTGCAGTGTTTTCAGTCGGACTGAAAAGCACATTCAGCTACAGAATTGCTCAACATAAAATGCTCACCTCAGGAAATCATTCCTTCCGACAGCCATCAGACCGTACAACCAATGAATCCCTCCGGGTGCATGTACAATATTACCATTTTTTTTAAATTAATATCTATTTATTTATCTCTTAATATTGCAGTCTTTCAATTTCAACTGCACTTATTATATTTACTGATTTATTTATTACCATATCTGTATGTTATACTTGTATTTTTATATAGAAATTTTTGTAGGTGGTATTGTGAATTGTCTGCTTTTGTCTTTTTGTGTAGTTGTATCCTGTGCAGTCTATTATCAAAAGCAGTTTTCTCTGGGGTAATAAAAGTATTCTGATTCAATGTGGAAAAAATAATAGAACACAAACAAATCAAACGATGCAGAAGTATGTTGATCTTCAAAAGTCTGAGAATGGGTTATAAAAAAATAGCTACTCACCTGAAAATGCCAATTTCTACCATTAGGGCAATAACACAGGTCTACAATTTTTTTTCAGGTTCCAAGGTTTTTTGAATGGATGTAGGGTATTTTGAGGGCGTTGAATTAAAAAATCCCATTACTTTTGCTGAACTGGTTCATGGTCAATGGACATCCATGAAAATAATGCATTCCTCCAATGCGCATTGTGTGTGATAACAAATGCAATGGCTTTTGTTCTGTCTTTTGACTCTTTAACAGTGTCTTAGGTAATGAAATATCCCATATAATTATTTTGTATTTCAATTTGTAGGCCTACAATGGTATAAAAGCGACTTTTTGAAGCCAGATTTCAACTGTGAATTTGCAGAGGAAAGAACTCAGCTACAGTATGTTTGTCAACCCAGTCTTGGTTTATACCCGAAAAGTTCTGTCTTAATAAGTATATAAATACATGTAAACATTATGACTTGATGGTCCTCAGATTCATAAACTCATGAACAACTCCAATTTTAACAAATGCATGAATGACACTGAGGCTTCGGCCTGGAAGAGTTTTGTCTCTGTTGTGAATAACTACTTGGGTAATCACAGAGCAGACAATTATGAAGAACTGGTGCAAGATATGCTTGCTAACTTCAAAAATTTGGGAGTTAATATGAGCATAAAAATCTCCACAGCCATTTAAACAGATCTCCAGATGACCTTGGAGACTTCAGCGAGGAACAAGGCGAGAGGTTCCACCAGGATATGAAGGTGATGGAGGAGAGATATCAAGGCAGATGGGACATACACATGATGGCAGACTACTGCTGGAGTCTCCAACGTGATTGTCCTGATGACACACATAAAAGGAAATCTCATAAACAGCGTTTTTTGAAGCATTGACATTAATAACAATTAATAACGAATTAATATTGTATTAATTAATCAAATCATACATAACTATTTCCTGTCACTTAGATATTTTTTAATTTCTTTTTTGTATGATGTTAGACTGTTTACTTACTAGGTGTAACTAAAATTGTATTGTAATAAAGTGTAAAAATATTTTTGCAATTCTGAATGCTTTTCAAACATGTTGTGTTAATTAATTAACTACTAAATATCTCAGAAACTAGAGCCAATCTGACCAAACCGAAGTTATATTCTTAATCAGCACTATAAACTTAATATAAAATCGTTCAGACATCGTTGCCACCAAAATCACTGTATTCCAGTGTTATTTAAAAGTTCAAATCAACAGAAACGGTTATAAATCTGCCTGGAAGAGGACCCAGGTTTATTTTGCCCCCATGTACAGTGAGCAGGATTGTAAGGGGCCAAAAAAAATCCCCAAGGATGACTGTTGGTGAATTACAGGGGTAAGTAGCATCTTGGGGTCAGCAAGTCTCTAAAACCACCATCAGACGCCACCTCCGAGGCAACAAAATTATTTGGAAGGCATGCCAGAAAAAATCCAGAGTTTGCAAAATGCTACTGAAAATTTAACTGGAACTGTGTTCTATGGTGAGATGAAACAAAAATTGAGCTTTTTGGCAACAAACACTCAAGGGGGGTTTGGCACAAAAAAGCAGGATAACGACACTGAAAAGAACCTGATCCCCACTGTAAGAGAATGTCGTGGGGCAGCTTGCCCTCCAAAGGCCCTGGGAACCTTGTTAGCGTACATGGCTAACAAGAAAGTAAAACTGGGTCGTTGTTGCATCTTCCAGCAGTACAGTGATTCAAAACATATGCTTAATCAATAAAAAATTGGTAACTCAACACTAAATCAAGCTTCTGCCATGGCCATCTCAATTCCCTCACCTGAACCCCACTGAAAAACTGAGTGGTGAGCTGAAGAGGGGAGCATACAACAGAGGACCTGGGACCCTGGATGATCTGGAGAGATTCTGTAAGGAGGACTGGTCCCAGATTTCTTGTCTAATATTGTCCAACATGATAAGATGTTTAAGAGAAGATTGCAATGCTGATTCATTGGCAAATGCAAGTATTAGTCGTAAGGGTGACAATAATTGTGTTTTGTTAATTTTTTCTTGATGAGGGATTTTTTTCATAATTTGTTTTTTTTAATTAAAGGTAGAATTTTTTTTTCACATTTTTTCAGTGTGACATTTTTCAGTGACATTCTTCAGATGGTGAATTTCTTTTAATGCTTTTTACTCATCTTTACCAGGGGTACAATAATTGTGCAGGGTAAGATCAGAGTGTGACATAAGCACATCGAACTATCAGTAGGCTAATGTTAGCAAATGCCTTACAGGACCACTTCAGTAAGGAGATGGAAGTGAGTATTTAAAAATATTGTCTTTTGCTGTTTTTGTGAATGTGACATTTTTGTGATTTAGTGACCTGTAAATATACGCATATTTACATGAAAAACGATTTTACACAGTGACAGTTTCCTTTTTCATTTACAACTCTTGGACAGGTTTGCAAGCTTTCACTGTCAATCTGTAAATTCACTACTGAATGATAGGACATAAAATTACTGCAATCAAAGTTAGAATTCCAATTGCGTTAATAAGAATGGTTGCAGCACTGTAAAAATAAATGCAAACCTTGGTACCTTCTGTTACATTAGCCTGTATGGGGGCATTGAAGCCAAAGGAGAATGTAATATTAAATGCAAGCTCCCAAAGACCTTCATACTAACAAAGATTATCACAGAAATTGCCTATATTATATGCACCCTTCATCTACTTTGATTTCTCCTTGGTGTTAATGACTGAATGACACAATGGTCTTAAATAGATTATTTTCTCTTGGTTCAGTGCCCTTTGCTGCCTGGACAGCCTTGATGTTGACATAGCGCTAGTATGTTGTCATCAGCTTGGTAGGAATACGGCAGCACTGGGAATTTGCATGCATGGATGCTTTAGTGATGTTTGTGACTGGGTCAGCTTGAGTACATCTGAATTCAAATAAAGAATGAGCAAATTGTCTTGAAAACTTTACCGTTTTAACATATAGTATTAGCAAGGAAATTGATATGAGAAAGCTATACCTAGCGCTACCAATCATTAAAGCAAATTAGCTTTTTTAGTTTGATCTGGGGTTTTCAATCTAAGGACCCCTGAGGATCCATCAAACAGTTTCAGGGGGTCTGCAAAAATAAATTGAATGTTGGTTAAATCATATAGATAGGCCACCCTCCAGAAACAGAAATATTAAATCTGCCCATTCATTAGTTCTTAGTTACTTATTTAATCACGCATCAATATCAAGGGGTCCTTTGATGAACATTGTCTTCTAAAGGTTTAAAACTCCTTCATTACATGATCATACAAAATTCATTCCAGCTATGTAGGTGTGTAAGTAGTTGAAAATTAAAAAATATATAGTGCCTTCAAAACATTTTTTAAATTAATGTAGAATAATTGAAATATATTTCCCTTTAGCAACACAATAAATTTAAGTCATTTATGTTTTTTTTATTATTATTCAGCCACATTTTTTGAAAAATAATTATAAATGTAATCACCCTAGCCCCATTCTTTGCAGATAGGCCTTTGGCAGCAAGTACTGGGAGTCTTTGTGCGTAAGTCTGTATGCATATTTATATTTTGTCACATTTGCCCATTTTTCTATGAATATTCAATAGTGTAAGTGGACTGGGGTCATACCACATATTTAACGGGATTTAAGTTCATCCTGGAATGAATGACGCAAAGAACAGTACACTGATTTCATGATGCTATTCCTTTGCAGTGTAGTTGCCATGTGTTCGGGGTTTTTTGGACGTTAAAATCAGGAGTGGATCAAAGGGGTAGCCGGAGTGGTCATAGCCACACCTATAGCAAAAACAAGGCCACCTCTGTTACCACCCAACATCAAAATAATATAAACAAAATATGCACAATTTTCCAAGTGGAACCATAGAAGAGACAAGGTGCAGCATGGCCACCCATAAAAATAATAATTAAAAAAAGGTCCCTTATGACCACCCCAATCAAAATTTTCTACAGGCGTCACTGGTTGAAATATGAAACTTTTTTCATAAAAGCACTGGACAATGCAAGGCTCATGGACAGGATCTACTTGTCTTTATAGCAGTGTTTCTCCTGAGGTGAGCAGTTGGGAGGAAGCAAAAATGTGGACAGTGAAGGGAGCATAGAACAGGGCTAATATGATTACATTTTTTTAGTGTTTGTAAGAACTCTGGCTGCTGCATTTTGTACTAGCTGAAGTTTATGTAAAGATCTGGATGGATCAACATGTTCAGCGAGCAATTCAGAATAAATAAGCAGGTTGTGGAACCTGTGGAAGACTGTGGAATGTTTGTGAGCCTGAAAGCCATAACCTGATATTCATATATTCGTCTTGATGAATGTGGTCTTTCACTTATCACCTTCCCATGTGTCTATTGTATTACTTGCATTTTGCAGGTCTAACTTGGTGAGATACTGATTGGACTAAATCTGCTACAACATCGTACAGATTAGTTGAATGGAAAAGCTGACATTTTTAGTCATTCTGTTGAGGGTGCAGTAGTTGATGCAGCGATACAGTCCCCTGGCCTGATTCTCGACGAAGAAGAACAAGGAAGCAGCCAGTGAGGTGGACAGCCGAACGAATCCCAATTGTAGGGCTTCCTCAAAGTATCATTCCATCTCCTTGGACTATGGCAAAGTGAGTGGGTTAGGGCAAACCTGGAACCAAGTGAATCTCGCAGTCCCAGGGATAATGTGGTGGCAGTTTTGTTGCTTTAACTTTGCTAAATAGGTCCTGGAAATCGCTGCAAACTAAGGGTATGTGTATCTTTCTTGTGGTACTATCAACTGTGGTGGTAAAGACAGGTAGCTGAAAGCAGATACAGAGGCAGCATGAGTTCTAAGCAATGATCTTCTCATGCGTCATCATGGTTGCACAGCCATGGAAGCCCACGGGTGAATCTGCTGTTAGTGAAAAAGCGGAGCTGAAGAATAATGGGCCTGGGACAGTGTGTAATGAAGCCAGCAGCCATCGGTGAACTATCCAGTTCATGAATGTTAGTAGAGCCTCCAGCCCTGGTAGGGGCAGGGTCAGGTGGCAAGCCAGTGTGGAATCAATTAAGATTCTGGCAGCCTCAGAGTCAATCTGGGCTATGACTACACGGATACTGAAGTCTTAGTAGAGGATGAGCAGGATTCTGATGTTGAAAGTGATGGAGGACCTAACCTGAGCTGTTTCTGTGTGCTTGCGTGAATGAGGTGGATGCGATGGTCACTGAGAAAACACATGAGCGCCTTCCCAGCAGTACAGGCACAGTAGGTTGGATATTCACCGCTGATGCTCAGTCTGCTTGATAGGGTCCATTCTGAACGACATGGGTTCTGTACCCATGGAGGGAAAGAGGTGGGAGTCGGGAGCAGAGTCGCTGGGGAGGAAGGTGGCCAGTCCCAGAGCAAGTTATCCAAGCAAATCGATAATTGGATATATTTTGCAAGGCCTGGGTTTCTGCCCCATCATTTCTGGATAGAGGCTCCTGAGGTGCAGAGTGAGGAAAGCTGGTTCCCTTTACCACTGGTGGCAGCAAGTGACCAGATCTTAACAACAAACAAAGTTCCCACAGTTGGTTGCCCACATCTCTGCCCTATGAGATATGACTGAAAACCTTAGTATTGGAGGAAGGCAGTGAAAGAGGAGAGGACTACACTGTGCTGATGGTACATGGTGATAGCCCACTCCTGGGCTCTCCTTGTAAGGAGAGATATTACAAAGCAGGACAGCTGGGCAGTGTTATGGTGCATGAAGAGGTCACACTGCACTAAGACACTTGGGCAATGTTCTGATGAACCATTGTACCCCAGGACCATAACTATTTGTAGTGTGTTTCAGAACACATCCATGTTAGACAGTAAGAACATTTTTATCTGCATAAAAAACAAAAATTTAACACTCATTCATTATTCACATGCATTGTCAATGCATTAATAACCTTTTTACCTGTAGTTGGCAGTTTCATAAAACTTGGCAGTTTTTCTTCTGAAGAGAATCTTGACAAACTGAAAATTTGTATATTGGAAAAGAACAGGATTGATTGTCTGTACTAGAGTAAACGACGCAGTTCTGGAACATGTCCACTGCATCGACTGTGAGAATCAGGAACACATATTGACAATGGGATCACAGAAACACTGATGGTTTGCAATGTACCCAGACAAAAAAGGTTTTATTTTCAATAGTCTTCCAGTGCATCAACATTCTGCTGCAAAACAAAGTGCTAGTTTTCAAGGCAAACACTCCAAAAATCAGGCAGAAATAATGTAATGTGGGAAAAAAGGGAAAAGATTAATACAATTTTGTTATAAGATTAACAAATGCAGTCAGACTTTGATTATTTAGAATATACATAATCAGCAAAATACCCACCAAGTACATAATATCTGCATTAAATAAAATCAATTTAAATATAAACATTTTAATATAAACAATATAAGTACAACATAATACAGTAAATTAATGAGGAGTCTATATATATATATATATATAATTTTTTTTTTTCTGATGACAAATGTGAAAATCAGAAGTCAGATAAATTCATTATAGAGATGGATATTTAGAACCTTTAGAAAACTGAAAAATACCATTAAAACTTTAAATTTTGGGTGCAAGTGGAAAGCTGTCTGCCTGTAACAAATCAAACTTAGTGAACTGACACGACCTATTTTACTGGTTCCATGCTAACTGGGGGGGAGGGGGACTAAACAAGTACCTACTGTAGCTTTTTTGCTATCAACACAGTGCTGAAAAAACATTGATCAACTCTTTCCCACTGTTTGATGTATTAGCAGCTATCCATTGGCTACAGCGGTGTTACACTGAAGTAACTGGATTTAGTATGAAGAAAATGGCTATTTATAGATGCATATATACATAGAATTAAAACAATACAACAAGTTCACTGTTATGCTATATTGGATAAACCATTATGGAAAATGGATGGATGGATGGATGGATGTAGATATTGATAATCCAATTTACAGTCAAAAGTGGGATGGAATGGACTTACAACTATGGCATACAAATGGTCACTACTACAATACACATGATGGCCAATTTATTACATACACCAATTTAGTACCAGGCAGAAAACATATTTTATCCTCTAGAACGGCTTCAAAAGCAGATGAGTTGTGCGTTCTAAGAAACTATTCTCTACACAACTGTGGTACCGAACTGCTCTTTCTGCACTTGTTGTCTGTCTGTTAGCTTTAATGAGTCTGGGAATTTTCCTCTGACCTCTCATTAACAAGGTGTTATTTGCCAGAGAAATGCCAGCAGAATGTTTTCTTTTTTTTATTCATCACTCCTTTCTCTGTAAGGTCCAGAATTTGTAGTGCATGAAAATACCAAGAGAATGGCTGCGTCTGAGGTACTAGAACCACCACAACTGGTCGAGCATGTTCAAAATTGCTTAATATTAAGCATCTTAGCACTTCTAACGCTTAGTCAAACAATAAGTGAAGCTCTTGGCTGAGCCCGCATGCTGTATATTCAGTGACATAATTCGGTTTGGAGGAATGCATTGTTTGCATTAACAAACAAGTGTACTTAATAATGTAACCACTGAGTGTAACTGCTGAGTCAACAACAAGTCAAGGACTAAGAATAAACATTGACGATTAGACAATTAGTACAAATTTCGGTAGACTTTACGCTGGTAGAATTTTAAGTTGGTCTCAAGCAGGATAGTTGAAACATTCAATCTGGGGTGTGCATTGGCTGAAATAATCCTTGTCCAGGACCAGGTAACCTACTGGTGAATAGCTGGTAAGTACTGAAAATTATGCATTTATCTGAAATTTTTATTATTGGATTATTCATACACTGTGGCCTTTGTAAAACAGTTGTACTCTTTGGAATCCAGTTTATCTGGGACTTTATTAAAGTTATCTAGTTCAAAATTCATCCTCATTAAATACAATGAACTATATTTTCATATAGCTTTGACACTGGCACACAAATTAGACTATTATTAAGGCAAGCTGGCACAAATGCTTGAAATGGCCCAAGCACTATCGATGGATATTTCTGCTTGCATTTTGTTGAAAAAACATTTTAGAGGTTTTTCTGACAGGAAAGTTTCTTTGAATAGCTAGATCTTATCAAGAGTGTCTAAAAATTCGATATGCCTAGATTTAATTCACATTCTTCACGAGTCCCTTCCACCTGCCCTGAGAATTCTACTGTGCTACATAAATAAAATATTGTACTTTTCCATTTCACTACATCAGCACTTATTTCATACAGCATAGTAAATATCAACTAAACTGAAATCCAGCTCTCACCTACTGTCATTGTCTTCTTCTTCTTCTTCCCATCTCACTGTAGTCTTTGAAATATGCCATTGTGGGAAAACAGATACAAGAAAATGCGATGACATGAAAGCCATAGGTATGCCAAAAACCTAAACAATTATAGTGACTGGAAGATGAAAGAGTCATGTATCTCACACTTCAGAGCTCTGGATTTGTGTTTGTCTGGATTGGAGTTTGTATGGGGACCTTCACAGAGTGCAAAAAGATGCATTCTGTGAGAGACTAAAACAATGTCCCAGGTATCCCCTGCCTTGTGACCTGTATTGCCCAGGACAGCCCCCAGGATCACCGTGACCCTGTACTGGATAAGCAGTTCAGATTAAGATGGGCTTTACTGATCCCAGGGGGAAATTCTGGAAGAGAAAAGGATAAATCATAAATGGTGCTGAAAAGTCAGTGGTGAACTGATTTTAATATGAGAGTGTGTGACAATGAACCTCAGATTGTTAGCATAATTTAAAATTGACAAATTCATGACTTTGCTAGAGAAATGTTAATGTAATTAGTAGTAATAGTACTGGTAATATTTCAGAAAAAAAAAGTAGTAAAGACAAGTAAACCTTTGATTAATTTTCAACCACATCAACAATAACAATATACATACCTCGATGATTAGTGCTGTTGCCTCACATCTCTGGGACCAGCGTTAAATTCTCCGCCCTGATTCCATGTGTGTTGAGTTTGCATGTTCTCCCCATGTCATTGTAGGGATTCTCCCAGGTATTCCCTTCAGTCTAAAAACATTATTAGGTGAATTGGACTTACCAAATTCAGAATGGCGAGTCTGCCCGGTGATGGGTTGGTGCCCCATCCTGGGTTATTCCCTGCCTGTAGCTTCTGGGACAGACTGTGGACCCCCTGACCAGGACAGGCAGCTACAGGAAATGGATGAATAAAAAAGGCGATGAAACACTCACTGTTTCAACAATTACGATATTTTTTCTTTCTTTACTTAGAGTGCAAAGACATAATTCTGTAAGCCTGTTGGTCCTACCCAGTACCTACAGAATACAATTTTTAAAGAGGATTTACTTTAGGCAAGCCTCTAAAATGCGTCCCTATCTAAACTGTGTTAAATGAAATAAATATACACCACCTGCATGTATGCCTCTTGATGGAGACTGAGCTACGGGAAGTGTCAAAAAATGCACCTTCAAAGAAATATGTCCAGGGCAGAGAAGGACATGACCGGCAGAAGGAGATAACTCACACGAGGAAGCCACTGCGTCACGGACGGCAGCTCTTCACGCTTGCCTATGGGAAAGATATCTCAGGAGCTGGAGCCGGTGTATCAGCTGCTGGTTAACCGTGATGGACAGCATGCAGCGATCTATTGGCTGTAGGCTTTGTAAATTTCATTCACCGTAACCCAATGGCAAAGGGAGAAAGAGAAGGAGAGAGAGGGGTAGATCGGCTGTGAAGAGCCTCGGTGTTTCCTCCCTATTCCCCAGTTGCGTCTCTCTCTCTCTCTCTCTCTCGCTCGCTCGCTCGCTCGCTTTCTCTCTCTCACACACATACACATTCACTCTATCTCTCTCTATCTCTTTCCCTCACATATGAAGGCAAAAGATTCCCTACAATTTGCAGGTCCTCTGCAGCAAATTTTGCGAACTCCTCAAATGCATGCAGCGGAAAAGCTACAGAAAAGCTGCTTTTTTATTTCTGAAATAACACCTTGGCTGTATCCGTGTTCATTTGGACTGTGAGATTACGTTTTTTGCAGGACAGGACACGGAGTTTAGGTTTTTTCCCCTGTATATCCATTTACCCTTTTCCCTGAAGTCCGAAATAGGAAAACGACTCATGGTACATAGATCTGGTAAGTGGCGTTATCTAATTGTAATTTGGAATATGTTTTAAGATTAATGATGCATACATTACTATGCGAGCAATTATTCACCAAGGGGATTGAGTCCGCATTGTGCAGAAAGTGCGTGCAATTGGGTTGCCAGTGATGTGCGTTACCACGAACAAGCGTAATGAAGTAAGCAATCCTAAATTACGGCTTCACAATCATACACCTATGCTAGACGTTTTATGAAATAGCAGTGATGGAAAATCAAAGGATTTGTTGAATGAACAATTCAACTGTCCGAATACCATAATACATAGATTGACCTAATTCATTCATATACAAAATGTGCACTTTAAATACGTGTGTGTGAGTGTATATATATATATATGCATATATATATGTGTGTGTGTGTGTGTGTGTGTGTGTGTGTGAGAGAGAGAGAGAGAGAGAGAGAGAGAGAGAGAGAGATTTCTAAGATATTTGTCAGGCAAGACAGTTTAAGATTTGATATTTTTATGATTTTAATTTTCTAATTTTGATCCATCAAACCCTGCACTAATGAAAACAGTAAGATGGACGATAAAGCCTATGCCTGCGTAGCGGCTGGAGTAGAAGTCGTGGTAAAGTAGCTTACTTTGGTCTTTCTGCCCCAGATGAAACGACATGAAGGACAGAGCTTGGTCATTAGATTGCATCCAGTGTTTTAATAATTTTATATTATTTTTAAAAACAGAAATGCACATTTATGAATGGATTAAAAAAAATGTAAAAGAAAAGAAAAAAAGATCAACGGTATAATTACACAAGCATCATTCACAAGCTCAAACGCCCGCAGACACAGCACAGCTGCCTTTTCTGGAGTGTTATATAATGGGGTCAGACTGAAGCGCAAATTATTCTGAATCCTGCTTTTAAGCATCCTACGCGTTTACTTAGTCTGTTTGTCCTTTTAATTTTTATTGCAGTTATTTTGCCGCCAATGTGTAATTAACGCTATGAAGCAATTTACGATGAACTCGACTTACAAAATCAACATCACGCCACAAGGTGGCAGTGTGGACAGTTATTCTTTTCAAGGTCCTTGTAAAAGATTAACGTGTTATACACGATCTCTAGAAATTTCACCCCTGCAATGTGCATGTCGGTAAACGGTGCGTTTCATTTGATGTTTTTCACTTAATTTGATGTTTTTCACTTCAACCAATTTAATCAAACAATACTGTCAAGACTGAAAAGAAAATATGTATATTTCTAATACAACAGCAGTAGTGTGCATTGGGTACACTTTTAATTTGTGGCATTAAAAAAGAGGAAATGTTTTTTGGGACAATTTTGGAATATGTATCTTTTACTTAGTAGTTTAAAAATTCACCTTGACGTTATTCAGGCATTTACAAAGAGTTGCAGAGCATTTTAAATTTGAAAAGATTTAACTTCATTAAAAGTTAAATATATTTTAGGCTTATGCAATAATTAAAATGAAAAGAGAAATACGTGCTACTCTGGTAATAATATTTAATATCACATTATTTATGACATCACACATCCCTAAATAAGATGGATTTTACTGTATATCAAATACATTTATCAATTCATCAGCAAAGTACAGCTGGAAATCATATTTTTCTTCTTACTCTCTACTACTACTACTACTACTACTACTATTACTACTAATAATAATAATGATAATAATAATAGTTAATATTATAAACATCATAATTTTGGATGATGATTATGTAGATGACTGGCGGTCATCATTATAATGCTCGCTACAGTCATATATTGGATAAGTGACTGGAGCACGAATGGATGGATCTATTATTATCATTGCTGTTGTTAATGACAACATTATTAACAAATAATACATTCCAAATAGATTTATCAATATACTCTTTAATCTTATTTTCATCTATATAGTATGCTTTTACTTTGACACTACTAAGGCACCCTTCAATTCACAGGTTTGAAAGCAAAGACATGTTTAATATATTATATTGTGGGTCCTTAATATAAAAATTTCTTAATATAGATATATACACCGATAAGCCTTGAATGCAGAAAAAAGGGTCTTATAGTTTCAGTCCCCTTTACCTCCTATGAGCTCCATAAACAAACCAATGAATAAGTAATTGCCTATTGGGCACAGTGATCAATATTTTTCTCTTTAGTCTGGTTAAAAAAGTGTGGGGCACAGCTCAGCTAATGCGTACTCAAATGCTGTTTGTCGAACGCTTATGATTCCAGCCTTGCGGTCCCCATGTCTGCCAGAGGACTTGTTTACTCAGCCCTGTCACCTTTTAATAGATCTGTCCACTGTTAATTCTCAAGTTCCAGTGTCCCCACCGAGCAGGCCATGTTTTGAATAGGAAATATTATCATAATGGGAGTGCGTCCTTTATTCTCTTGCTTTTGTTGTCTGTTATGAAATTTTTAAATTGTTTTCCACACACACGGTTGGGCACAGGATTGAAGAAAATTTCCCTTTCAAGTTAGTTTGCTTTCACCAACCCCTCTCTTTTATTTTGGTCAACTGCAGAGTTCTGTGTGCAGTGATGATAATGATTAAAAGCCAGTTTTAATAACCCTATGTTAATTAAAACACACGTGAATGATTTCTGCTATCACACATAGCAGATTACTGTTTCTGGGGTTGCTGCGATTCATCCTTCCCCATCTGCTGTGAAAGGATGTATTTTCATTAACATATGAGGTCTTCAGCATTCAGGTCTTACATACATCTCTCTGGCAGCTCTAGAACAGAGCAATGGTACTCTGCCCTTGATAATCACCAGGCATAAATCTTATAAATTGTATATGGGATGTATGCAGACAAGCGCTGAACATCTTGTGTTTTGGTGCTATATCAGAGTTGTCCCTACAGGAATGGTGAAACTAAATTGCATCATCACTGGAATAGATAGATAGATAGATAGATAGATAGATAGATTCTTTTGGAATTGTAGCTCACATGAAATTACATATTCCATAAATGAATAATATGATACTGCAAAGGCATCTGTTTTTAAGCCAGCTAATGAAGATGTCACCTCCTTGACCAGTGTAGCACATGGTAATACAGCACAGTTCAAGTGACGGTGATGGACTCTTGACTCACCGAGCATTTGCTTATGCGATAAAGCTGTCAATTCCCACTATTTAAAAAATATGAAAACTAATTAATCAGCTTTTTAGAATTATTCAACTGTGCCTGAATTCCCGCTGACCACTCTGCATTCATCAGGGGTGCTGGGGAAAATGAGCATTTCCCTTGAAAATTAAATTGCATGCAGAAAGCTTTATGCCAGTTGGTTTATTACTGCGTGTAGAAATGTTTCCAACGTGCAAATTGACTATTCATTAAATTAATTTGCTAAAATAATTTTTAATGCGTACTTTACCTTTTAATGTAAATATGTTATTTTGGTTACGCCTCTTCTGTATAAATATAAATACTATAAAATATAGTATAAAATACTATACTATAAAATAAAGTTCAACCTTCAAATCTTAATGGGTCACCATGCCAGCACAAGATATAAACTTTACCCTTAAGCAAACTTAATCTTGAGTAAAGCCATTTAGGATGGACAGGCAGTATACAAAGTCAACCTTGTTTTCTAGAATAGTATGTACACAGAAGGAGCTAGTTATTTTTTCCTTAACACTTCCAATATTTCTTTGAAATGTTGTAATTGACATTATTAAATTGGTGCCGCGAACGCAGCCATTTTTTGCTTTAATAATTCTTAGGCTTGCTTTCTAAATATTTATTCAAATTTGATAGCATTGTATTTCAGCAAGGGTATCATAGTGGGTAGTACTGTGGCCTTACAATGTGGGTTGAATTGCTCTGTGGGTGAATAGGTGTCTCCAGGTTGCCTTTAGAGTGAGAGTAAATGCCCTGTGATTGGCTGGCATCCTGCACAGGGTACCCCATCTTGTGCCAAGCACTTCTGAGGACATGGGGCCATTGTGATGAAATAAGCAGTATGGAAGATGGATGGATGGATGGTTTAAATTAATGTTTAATAGATGAGTTGTCATTTTCATAAAGACATCAAGGAGACCAAAGGTAAAAAAATGTCCTGAAAGTAATTAGCAGTATGTGTTAGCACATTTGTGAGTAATGTTGTTCATTGGAAAATGAAAATCAGACTTTTCTGTATGGCATGTGTCACTTTGGGAAACCAGCCTTGGAATGACCTGGGAGCTCTTCAGCTTGCGTTACCACTGTTCCCGAGCCATACTTTATGGTCACCTATGGCCAGCAAGTGCAGCAGTTAAGCAGTTAAGGACCTAAAACTGAAAGTTTGCTAGTTCATAGGATGGGCCTTCCAGACAAATTGCCTAAATCTCATTCCACTGGATAAACAGTTGCCCAGGTTACTAAATATGGTTAGGTAGTGTGCATAACAGTGTTTGCCAAATAACCAAATGTCATGCTATAGCAAGAATTAGGTAATCTATGGTTATGATTAAACAATTAGAGAGAAGATATGGGGTCAGCCAGCATAATGATAAAGCTATAGGAATATTAAAATCAGCAGCATCACTACAGATTTATGAAGGGGGGGGGGGGGGGGTAAGGGGGCGGTCTGTTGGAAATGGCCCACATTGATTAAACGAATTAGTGTAAGCCCCCCTAAAATGGGCCTAACAACACCCCTGATTAAAAGTATGGTTTTTAGAGATTCTGAAAAGTGAACAAAAATAAAGCGGCAATATAGATGTGTATCATATTTTTACTGGGAATGGGAGGAGTTTGATTACACTCTGAGCAAAGTCATAAACCAGGTCTGATTTAAGGTTGATAGCAAAGCTGTCCTTCTGCTATGAAGGGCAGGAAGCTGTCAGTCAGTGACGCTGGAGGGACTTGGCAGGGCTGCGAATACTGAGTCATACAAAGGACTAGAAATATTAAAAGCAATGCAAAACAAGGAAAAAGTATTCTTTTTTGTTTTTATATGTTTATATATTATTACATTATAACAGTATTTCCTGTATTTGTAATTAATTTTTAGCCTGGATTGAGCTGTGATCAAATTTTATCATATTATACAGGCAACACAGGTTATTTTGAATGAAAGCAGCTTGAAATGAGCTGTTAACCTCCAGCAGTCCCTGTGTCAGTTAAAAACAGCAGACATATTCCAATGACATCTGAATAGTAGCAAAACTCAATCCTCAGCCTGCAGAAGAACAAAAAAGCCAATAGCACATAAAAAGCTGATAGCACATTTAAAAAGTACCGGACCTAACTCGAATCCCTGGGGTACGCCCTGTGTGAAACTGGATATATATTCTGCTTGAATGCCATAATAAATAGCTGGGCCTAATCAATATCCAAATGTACACTTTTATTATATTAACTCCCACCCATGCATTTTTATTATATCTTGCACTCATGAGTTCATGAAGTTAGCTGAAATGGCTGAAAGGTCATTGATAGTTAAGGTCTGATTTGCAAATTTTTAATCAAATATATATATATATATATATATATATATATATATATATATATATATATATACATTAAAGTACAGGAAAAAGTGTGATAATGGTCTAACAGTAAGTGTTTTGCTAGTGGGATGGTGTTTCTATGACTCTGCTGAAACTGTTTTTAAGACAATATAACTGATCCTTGTAAAAAACAGAAGTTTCCTTAAAGACGGGCTTATTGAAAGCTCAGGAAGCTCTAGTTTTAATATCTCAATATCTCACATTAGTTTATACCTTACAGTATATCTCATCAAAGCCATGATTTGTATATATATATATATATATACTGTTTTCAGTATATAAGAATAGGTATGTAACCATCTAGCAGCGTTTCATAGGTATGGGGAAGTGTTGTTCACCATTACAATTAGCTGGGAGAGAGCTGTGAATCTTTATATGCTATGACACCTATAGCAATGACCTCTTTGGAAAATGGCTGAGCCAAAACCTTGACACGATGCATATAAATTATAAATTATAAAAATAAAACTGGATACACTTGTTTTCTCTTTTTCCCATGAGGCCAAAACATGATGAAAGCAAACTTTTTTTTACAAGCATATATGGTCTTATATTCCACTAATCTAATACTTCCACCAACTGCTCTGGGTACAGCTGTTGCAGCGATAACATGACGCATTACACTTCATAGCTGTATAAATCAATGGTGTTCAGCCTAACAGCCTGATCCTGCGGCAGCCATTTCTCAGAGCACCTCTGTTAATGCGGGAAAGCATTAATAAATGACTACTGAACTGATACTCCAATTTACAGAAGTGTCATTGATCACGGGAGCAAAGGAGCACCATAAACAGGTCCTGAAATTAATCCTTTGAGGACAATGAATGGATGAATGAATGAGTCAGGCTTTATTACTGCAAGCTATCAGGTCATTGTATAAAAAGACATTGTATATAATGACAATAATTCATTTTGAATTATGAAAATTAGGAAAATATTATAATGCTACAAATCTTTTTTTCATGCAAGGTGATTGCTTTGAAAAGTTTAAATGAATTTGCTTGAAATTATTTCATTTAATATACAGAGTAACTAAAAATAGCCTAACATGACTAATTGCTCAGAGAAAGAAGAACTGATAACTTAGCTTAATCTATCTGGTTTTAGTTGACCCTGAAGACATAGTGATAAATAGGCTTTCTGTGATCTCAGGGAATTTTATACCTTTCGTATTTTATATGTAAGCCATGAACTTCAATGACTCCAGAAATTGTACCATACTTACCATTTAGTTAACATTTGCTCAAATACATGATTTTGTGTCAGGAAGAGTGCAGCTGTAATATCCAAACCTGGCAAAGGTTCAATGAGATGTTCAAGTGTTCCAGGACATTTTATAGAGTGCAGATTTGGTTGGCCAGGTTATGGGGTAGCTTAGGATGTAAAATAATAATGCAATGCCAAGGAATGCTCAGAGCTAAGAAAGAAACACTTTAGAGCAATGCAAAATTCAGCAAACCCTCTGATAAATGTATCAGGTATTGATTTGCTTCCTGCATATATTATGTGAAATACTGTATGTGGATATGCTTGTGATGTTCTGAAACATATATTATTAGTTATTAATTGAAAGCATGCTCTCTCTTCCCTCACAGTTTTTTTCAGCTAGCTGGAATCCATTCAGGGAAGTAATACTACCCACAAACAAAGGAAAATCTTCACTCCCACTTTGGAGTGCCGAGACAAGACTCCCACCAAGACCTTCTTCCTGGAATGGGGAGTTCTGAGCAGGCATATATTATTGGTGGGCGATTTTTCTGTTTGTCCAACATTGTTGGGTGAGATCGCGTGTTTGTGCTGTGGCACAAGCATATTATAACCCAGCTTGGCTACAGTGGACCATGGCAAGACCCCAGGGAATTGTATGGCTACCATTCATCTTCACCCCCATCCATGTAATTCTGAATGTAGATCTGCTTTTCTGGATTGCTGTTCTGGCTGTGAGATTTACTGCCATCAACTGCCAACAGTCCCAATATTCCATAGTCACCACAAATTATGGGAAATTACGGGGATTAAAAATGCCTTTGCCTAATGAAATCCTGGGGCCAGTGGAACATTACCTGGGAATCCCGTATGCCTCCCCCCCAATTGGGGAACGCAGGTTCCAGCCTCCTGAACCCCCCTCTTCTTGGTCTGGCATCCGCAATGCCACTCAGTTCGCTCCTGTCTGTCCACAATACCTTGAAGACAGATTTTTGCTGAATGACATGTTGCCAGTCTGGTTTACTGCCAATTTGGATACAGTGGTGACCTACGTGCAGGACCAAAGTGAAGACTGTCTTTACTTAAACATCTACGTTCCCACGGAAGATGGTAAGTCACTTTATTAGAATCTATTCATTATAAATATTATTTATTTAATGTTTCATCATCATCCGAATGAATTCCCATTGAAGCACATCCAATTTACAATTATACTTTGGTTGTATATGTTACAAAAAAGGCTTCATATGATATTGAAACAAACATTTATGATAATAATTAGACAGCTGTGTGACTTTTGCAAAAATTCTTGGTCATTTGTGGGGGGAAATCTACAATGTAATTATAAATAATAGAAAGAGAACAAGTAAAACACACTAACAGTTCTTCATGTGCAGAAATCCAGTAAAGATACTGAGCAAAAAGAAATGCTAATGATTTATGAGTACATTTACTCTCCATTTATGGTTTATCAGCATAGTAATGTATGGTGATTGAAGATACAAGGCTTCAAATCCCATGGTGGATGGGTTCATCGCAAGCCACCAGTCACAGATAGGTCTCATTCTCATTACATTGGTCATTTTTGCTCATTGGGTTAGATGGTAGTGATTGACTTTGTGTGGTAATCCCAATGAAAGTAGATTTCTTAGCATTGTTTCTGTTACTATCTTAGGAACATCATTAGCATTCTCACTGTCAAATATGACACAGTTATCCATGCCTTGGGAGGCAATAGAGTGTCTTATGCTGCTAAGGCATGTTGTGTCTTTTGCCCCACACAGAAATCAACATCAACAACATCAGCAACATGATTCTGGGTTTTATGTTGCAAATCAATATGATATTCCCTTGCACACCACAAACAGCATACAATAGTAAAAAAAAGTGAATTAATTGAGATGGAACATTGTCTAGAACAGAAAGGGATTATGCATACAAACAGTGAGGTCAAACTTTTAAATGAAAAGATTAAAATATGATACACTAACATTTGTAAATCAAAAATGGATCCTGCAGATCTGAACAGAAAGTATTAATGGAATATCAGATTCTTATTGAATGTATTATTTTCACACAAAATGTATGCCTTTTGAATTGTACTTTTTCACTAATAACTTATTCTAACACATTTCTAACCTAATGAAGTACAGAACGCTCTTTTGGATTAACGATAAATTAAAGTCACATAGGCTACACAGAGACATTAGTGATCATTAAGAATATCATTAATAAAATAACACATATAATACATAATCATGATGTAATGCCTCTATAATGCAAGTATAATGGCCAATGAAACAACAGTATTACATACACGATTATTACGGTTAAAAATACAAAAAATATATTAAATTCCTGGACACCATGGCTTAATGAGACCATTTCTTATCACTATTTCCACAAAAATACCTAGTACTACCTTTCAGAACATTCCCTGTAACTAATGAATAAAAAAAAAACCTTTTTCTTGTCAAAGGATTGCCATTAAAAAAAATGTTTAATGATAAAAGCATGTACATATTTACAAAGCCTACCAAGTATGTAGTTAATATAATACATGCTGTGTCCACGCATCCATCTACAAAGTATAATATTCACTATATTTAAACATTAAACGAAAATAATAATCTCATTTTGAATATGTACCTTTCTACTGCATGAATGAATTCTAGTAAGTTTTCTGTATTCTTATCCACAGAGTTTGGAATTCAGAGCCTAATCTGGCCATACTCTGATCTGTATTTCAAAAGAAAACAGAGAGCTTTTATCATTGTGTTCACCCCCAATGAATTTCCGAAAAGTGCATCATGCTCTGGAGGGTATGATTACTGCGCTGTAAGCCCGACACTATGAATTCCAGGTGGAACAGAAATGCTGCAAGCCTCAAGCAAGGCAAATCAGTTGCTTAAGTTAAATCCCAGCTACATAAATGGGCCAGGGGACTAAAAATGAACGAAACACATCATAATCCTCTAAATATAATGCAAGTAATAAATATCCGAAAAGAAATAATCGGGACAATTCTATGAGTTCATTAAGGGAATCATCTAACAAAAGAAGGTGAATAGATTAATGAAACACATGAAGATAATCTCATGATCTGAACGCCAGCACAAAGCCTTGGTCTAATTCAGTCCAATGCTGCCATGTTTACAGTAACTGTAGCTGTCCTATTACATATTTCATTTAAGCTCAGTTACAATGCTTACTGGAATGCCCTGTGGCCTTATATTAATTGCCAAACTAATCATGGGTGGTTACATGGTTTACATGTACACAAAATTTACATATAAAAGTCCCCCTTTATATGTGGCTATATAATTACCTAAATGCTTAAGAGATCTTGTTCAATTTCAAATTCAAAATAGAAATGCCCCAATTTAAAAGGTAAGCCATTAACAACAATCAACCATATTTTTGTCATTTTTCCAAGTCCTTTAAATTAACCCTTTCACATCTAAATCTAAACAATATTTTGGAAACATAGAGCAAAATACTTGTCAAATAAAAAATAAGTTGCTGCAACTTAAGATCATTATAAGTGGACTAGCAATCAAAATAATCATAATTCATGAATATTAAATCAACATCCATGAAAGAATTTCACCATACACAAGGAACTACTAACAATGCATGTTAAATAGAAAATATGTTGATTTGAAGATTTAAATATTGTCAGAGCTGTGGCAGTTGCATCTGGTAATTAATTGCATAGTGTCAATGTATATCAATTTTTAAAAAAGAAATATAAAATATTGCCTGCAATGGATTGGTTCCTCATCCTGGGTTACTCACTACTTTCCCTGCGCAGGAGCCATGCACGTCTGCATAAGACAAAGGGGTATATAAAAGCAATGGATGGACAAAATAATGCCCAAAAAATGATGGATAGCATCTCAAGGTGCATGAGGATGTCATCCACCATGCAAACACCCACACCTGTGTGCATTACTGTGTGAATGAATATGGATATGTATTTATCTATACATCTATACATTTATCTGTGTTTGCATAAATACATATGTACATTGTCTTGTTCGATAACATTCCATGTCATTTAACTAGCATCCATGCAGATGATCCTAATCAATTAGTTGTCAATACATTTGATTTGTTGTGTCTATCAAAAAGAAATTCAAAGAGTCATGGCAAATATTCATTGCTGACCGCTGTCTGCTGGGGATTTGGATCGACATGGATCCTGAAGAGAGAAGGATGAGAACACAAAGATGCTGTGCAATGCTGTTCTGCAAAGACAGCCTTGTCAGAATCAGACTAAAAAGAGGCTGTGTAAGGTGAATGCACTCAAGCGTTTGAATGTTTGCTCTGGGTTCAACTGTCAGCTGAACTGAACTGTACGTGTTGTATAGTTATACAATATTGTGCAAAAGTCTAGGCACTAAAAGAAAATGTTTAAAGCTGTTTATCTGCATAGTAAATGTATACTTGCTTCAAAATAAACAAACAGAATTCAGCATTACAATGTATGCAAATGAAGAGTAAATAAGAGTTTTTTGTGCTTGCCGAAAAGTTTTTAGTATCTTGTCAGATGTTTACTAGAACATAGGTTCGGTTCCCAAACCTCTACTCAGGGGCACCAGCCATTACATGGATTTGCTAAATTTCACCACCAGCTTAGTTAATTATTCAATGAAATTAGTAAATTAATTAGTTAAACAAGGTGTGCTAGTGGTCGAGGCAAAAAATTGGATGGCTACCACAAATCCTGGCCTGACTTTAGGACAAGGTTTCTTAATGGCTAAGCTAACACACTTTGCCAGATACAACTGTCTTTAGGGCAGTTAGTGCGGTCAGACCAGGCCCTGCCCTCTAGGGGGGGGGGGGGGGGGCGCTCAAAAGGGATACTTCCCTAGATAATTAAGAGGCTAAATAATAAGTCTTTTTCTTCCTGATTGCATGCAGCAACATTTCATCTTAATTTGTTACTTTGGCTAAATATTAGGACTGTAATGGTATATGTATTCATTGTGTACAGTTTAGTAGGCCTACATCATTTTCGGTACGATACACACAATGAAAAGTATGAATACGTTTTTTGACATGGACGGAACCCAAATTCACAAGCATATGTATTTAGCAAATATGCTTTTGGGAATAACAGTGTTATCAGATCATGTAGTGCCTATTTGTAGGTACATTTTTAAAGTGCATGCTAATTGAAAAAAAGAACCTAAAGTAATACATTAATACACAAACATTGCCGTCTATAGCGTTTGGTCCGCCATCTTTCTTTTTTGATAGCTCTCTTGGCATATTTGCATGAACGGAAATTAATTGGCTGGCAGAGCGAACACTTCGCTTGGTCCAAAGAGGTGGAGTTGGACCTCAGCTGGGGTGTGTCTGGCCGTCCAGCTCCACCCATTTGGCTCTGCAGTGAGCACTGTTTGGCTCCAGTCCTGAATAAGTTAACTTGCCCTCAGCCCTGCGACTCCTCAGAGGTGGGCCTCTTGCCTGACGTAATATCATAGTTTTACACTGATATGAAGATCATTTAAACACCACTTTCTTTGACTGCCTAAGACTTTTGTACAGTACTGTATATCAGAAAATAAAATGCATGCCCATATGTTGTATTACCTCACACATTTAAACGCTGCCTTCTTTTGATCAAATGCTGGATTATGATTCATCACGATCTCATCTGATGTCATCGATAACAAGTTTTTTTCTTATCTTAACTCCATCAGTATAGAGTGTCAGCAGTATAGATAACATATTTGTCTAACTACAGAAAGATCATGAATAGGTAACATGGATCACAGAATTATTCTTACATTAAACCACTTGTGAACTACTGCTAATTAATTGTTCTTTTTGAACTTTCTATGGAGAAAATTTTGTTATGTTAAATATGGTGTCTAATTATCGTATATATTCCAAAGATTCTTGATATTTTCAGGTAATGAGAAATAATTGAGTAACTCATACCAAACATGTATACAGTCCTTACCATTTTAATTTTCTTTTCCTGTTGATTCTGTTAAACATAAGCCAGGAGAATGCCGAAGGAAAAACCACCATCAACAACAATTTAGATGAATTAACACCTGGGTTATTTTTGAATTATCATTTTTTAAAATTCCATCACAAGTACTCTTATGTGAATTTTCCTCGGTGACTGCAGACAATGTATTTTTTTCTTTTGTACCTCATTTTTACCTTTTATCACAAAGGTAGTGCCCATACTGAGCTGGATATTGAGCATTTTTTTACCTGTGACTTTTTTTTTTTTACATCTAATGCATCTTTTAATGCATTTTTACATTTTTTGATAAAGCTACTGTTTTTTTTAAATCTGTTCCTCCCCTTGTCAATCGTAGGAACCAGCTCAAAGAGTCGAGACGATGATATTACCAGTAATGATGATGACGGAGATGAAGGTATTTTGTTTTACTGCAAAAAGCCTTGATCCTGCTGCATGAAAAAGAAAACAGAAACCCTTTTGAGTTTGTTTTTTCCCTCTTTTTCCCATTAAGTGCATAGTTGCGTGCACCTTTTTCAATCCTTATTTCAAACCGCTTCCTTCTTTGGAGAAATTAGCATTTAGATGCAATACTCCCATTTGACTGTTAAAGATTGTGGGACACTGTGTGAAGTCAGCAACATAGAAAATGCTTTTAGACCCAAATACTTGCCTATATGGCAAGGTGCAACCTGGGAACTGAAATTGTGCATGTTTCTAACCCTATAGGAGAAATTAGGAATACTACCTTTGCTTTTTTCTTTTTTTATATAATCTAATTAAGCATGAACACTAACCATTATTTATTAATAGACATTTTAATGAATGCATGAAAGTGATTCCTCATTGAAGAGCATTCAAGATTGATAACAATGAAAAATAACATTTGTATGTTTCAGGAATTTTACTGTCATCCTCTACTGGCCATACAATATTTTACATGTAAGAGACTGGATTGTAAAAATAACAATAATATTTTTAAAATCTCACCGACGTGTCTTTTTTTTTTTTTCTTAGAAGGTTTTGTTAAATGCAAATTATGGAGCAGAAAATGACACATACATGCACGCGCTCCATGGGCAATTACAAACTCTGAATTACACACACATGGAGTGGAGGAGGGATTGGAACCTACAACCCAAGCCATAGTTACTCACTGAGCTGAATCATGACTCATATGTGTTTACTTTCCTTTTTACAATTTTTTCGATTTAAATTTATTTTCTGTGGTAACTATGCTCAGAACATGAAGTTATACTTTAAAACCAAGTCTTTTGTATATATTTGTTTTATGCTCTACATAAGACTGTTTGTGGTATTCAAAGCATTGTAGTTGCATTAATATGTAAAAACAGACCATAGTAAGGTGTGTTGGAGATATTCAACAAAATGCTGAGCAGTCATGAGATATTGGCTGTTAAAAATAAGAACTTTCATAGAGACCTGGTAATAAATTAATAAGGTCATGACATATTGATTAATGTTATTTTACATTAGTCAAATAAAAATGTTTAGTCATTGAATATTATATATACATTTTATTATTATTTTTCTGAAATATAGTCCCTTTTGGTATTCTGGCAGGTAAAACCCTAACCCTATCTGTTGCATAATTAATTTAAAATACATAAATTACAGTGGTATTCAAAATGTATTACATACATTTCAGTACAATCACGTTGCATGTTAATAACATTTAACTAAATAAAAACATTACTTTTCCACATTGTCAACCATTTGTTACAAAAAATTACTTGCTTGTGGTTTATTGGGACTGAAAAATGTCGTTTGTGAATACAGATGTAAAAATATTGAAAACCATACTTTTGGCTCCATGCTCTTTACAATGGTCCTGCTCAGGGGAGGAAACACTCAAATGAAGTGTCATAGTTTTTTTGCCCAGAAGTATAGCATTGGTGTTCAGTTTTATTTTATCCAATAGTGAAACACAGAATACATTAACTATTAATATTAATATTAAGGTACTTAAGTACATTTTAAACATTACTTTGTCTTCAAAGTGTAAGTATTGTGATGGTGAACTCTCTGTCCAGGCTTTTGCAGAGTTCTGAGCGAAACCCTATTTTAATAAATGAGAAATGCAAACCACATAGGAAGCCTTGGAAAAGTAAAATCCATAGTGCGTCACATTTAATTGTCCCAGGCACCTCTGCTTTAGATACACAAAAAACTGCACTGGTGATGAATTGGCTCCCTTGAGGTTAAAACTAAGCAATACAGTTTGCTGCATCTCAGCAGTGCAGCAGCAAAGTACCTCTCGTGTGCCTTTAGAGGCTTTAGAGGCGTTTTTTATAAAAACATAAATAAATAGTTAAATATTATACACACACACATAGTGTAAAGATACTTTCCATGACCACCACCCCATTTTTCCAGGGAGTATTGAACAAGGAAAAAAGCAGTGCTCATATTCTGTGGCCAAGGTGTGTCGCATTGTGTGTTAAGAGAAAATAAATATTCTGTTGATGCCAGCTTGCAATTATGTATACTCAACACAATGAATTTATTTTTCAATGTATTATTTAACACTATTTTCAATTTCAGCTGCTGTAGCAGGATTGAAATACTGTGGAACGAAATTGTTTTCCTCTGCTATATAACTGCATTTGGAGCACATGTAATATCAGATAAACGTTATAGTCTTTATTTTTGTCCGATAATACACATTTTATTTTTCCTTGTTGGCAATCTGCATAGGTTTATGACTGTTTTTATTTGTTGTCTAGTTTAGTGTTTTGTGAGGTGGAATTTATTCACTCGGTAATAATGACTTGCCTTTGCTTGTTCCAATTTGCAAATAGCCTTCACACCTCATACTGTACTCATATGCAACTTGAAATGTGACCTTAAGCAAGTCTCACTAAGACCGTTCCTTTGGCAGTTAATAATAAAATTCTCTGTCTTCTTTCTCCGGCAGACCCTCTTGGCTTGTTACCGAGAATGCTGCCCACAAAACAGTATCTCCCCCAAATTAACCTGGATTGCTTCCTTTGCCAGTCATGCTTATTTTGCCAGGAATAATAACATACTGTAGCATGGGCTTCACTTAATCCAGGCTTCTTCAAGATACAATACTGTTTCCTGTAGATGCTCATTTCCCAAAGTACCATACCCAGACCACTATGTAAGATAGACCTATAAGGTGGGAATTGTAGTCGCAGTCAAGATTTTCATTTTATCCTGTCAAATCAAGATTGTCTGCTGGAAATATTTGGCAGGTATTTATTATTAAGGCTGGGCTCTTTGCTGTAGGACAAAGAAGCTTTTGCAGATTTCCTCAGACGGCTGTAACCTCATACATCGACAGCAATATCATGATGTTGAAATTCACCTGAAATGGTCACACCTCCAGTAGTAACAACTGGTCCTAGAATGAAAGTGTCTTTATTAAAACAAATAAACAACCAAGACTGAACAGGCAATGATAAATGAATGAACGAACGAATGAATAAATGAATGAATGAATTAATGAATTGGAAGGACATGTTTTACGTGATATTGTACTTTCATAATGGGTTTGTTACAAATGACACTGGGCTAAAACATACAAAAACCACCCAAAACCTACAGTTATGTTGATTTGAAAAGTTTTCAATGAACAATATTTAATCTAACCCAAATTATGATAAGACGCTTAATTTTATTGGACCCGGTGACTCTTTTTACATGAACTTCCTACATTTGTTTCCAGACATCCACGATGAGAATGGCTTGAAGCCCGTTATGGTCTACATTCATGGAGGATCCTACATGGAGGGAACGGGGAACATGATCGATGGCAGCATTCTGGCTAGCTATGGCAACGTCATTGTGGTTACCATTAACTACCGGCTAGGAGTTTTAGGTGAGTACCTCTTTTACTCCTCTAGACTTTTTCGGTTGGCTCCCTTCTAAAGAGACATCCCATGAAATCTTCTTTACTATATTGAAGCTTTTTTTACGTGTAAGTTTAAAAATAATTATGGCTTCACTGTGTGAATGTCAGTCCAGCATTTTAGTTTAATTAGCTTTGCAATTCAGTCCCTGGATGTAATATTTTTAATGGTTTTAATTATACAGTAAAGAGCCAGAATAATATGAATCATTAATTTATGTGGCACTGTAGCTTCTCTTTAGAGCGTTCAGTAGTGTTCTTTTTAATGTCATTAAATATGAACTGAAAGAGATGTAGTAGTTTGTACTGTCCCTGTTTGTGATTTAAATATAAACATGTATTATGTACAGTAGGGGCTTAAATTACTGTTGATTTTCTAGTACAGTATGGTAAAATTGAAAGTAAGAGAAATAGTACTAATGAACTAAATATGTAACATGGTTTATGGGCAACACTAAAAACTTATTATATAATGTTCCTTATAGTTCTGAAAATACTGCAACCTAAATGACTTAAAGATCTTTTCCTCAATTAAAACATTTTTTTCCTACAGAAGCAATCCAATAAATAAAACAAAGATGAATAAAATAAATAACAAAAGGTGTGCTATTCGTGACAAATGTGTAGTCTATGACTACTGTAGCATATTTTTAAAACTTAAAATTAAAAAAATCTGTTTAGAAGTTTAGAAAAGGAAGCAGGGAGTAACCATAATAAATTACTACGTTATTGTGTAATAAAGTGGTCGATAGGCTGTCAGTCCACTACACTCCATTACATCTGTATTAAATGTCTTCATGCATTTACTGCATGTTCTACATTAATTGCGTAACCAGCATGTGCACACTGTAATAAATTTATGATTGCATTTTCTATATATTTGAGTTGTCTTTTAAAAATTATCTCGTGGTTAAACTGAAAATAAATTTAAGTGTACAGAGAGCATTGAGCTTTGCAAAGCAGTTAATTGCTTGTATTTCTGAACGTATCTATCTACTAGACGTACTTTAAACAACAAAGCTGTCTTTTAATAATCAAAACTAAAACTTCCATCAGTACCCTACAAACTGACAGATTTAATGTATACAGCTTTATGGTCAATGCACAGTATTGGATTGTATACAGAACATGAGTGGCATGTTAGCCCAAAAAAAGAACCAGCTTTTGATAGATCCACAGAAAGGTGATTTGGTCATAAAGCTTGACAGGAAAGACAGCAAAGAGAGAAAGAATGGTGGAGTGATTTATGTATTATGTGTCGGAGGTATTCCTCTTGAAAAATCAATCACCTTACATTACATGTTAATGTCAAGTATGTGATAAACTCAGGGCCAATTTCATTATTGAGTCAATTTGGCCAGTATGAGTTACTTATGATATTTTTATGATTAACTGTGCATACTAAAACTGATAAATCCTTAAAGTATTGATTGCACACGTTATTTGTTATACAAGGACAAATATTTGAGGGTATTTGAGGTCATTCTCAAAGTTCCTCTATATATACATTATATGGATTTCTTCTTTGCAGCAGATACCACTGAGAAATGGTTAAATACTGCTGAAGTAGAATTTGTTGTTGTGTTTTATTATTGTTATTAAGTATTGTGTTTTTAGTATGACCACAGCCTATTACATTCTTAACCTCAATCATTTCATAGTTACTGTAGTTACTATAACAGCTAGGTAGTAAAAAAAAACCAAAAAAATATATATTCTTATAGAATAATGAATACAGTAGCATTCATGCTTATATACTGTTTACACTCACCGGGAACTTGTGCAGAGGTTTGTATTTACACTGAGTATATTTTTGCTTGCCATTTGTTACAGGCCCAGGTTGTCTGTACCTGCCTCTATATTTAGCCTTTCGGGCCAAGGGGAAAAAGTATTCAGGAATAGATTGTGCTGCAGAGGAAAAAGGTTCCTGCTAAACAAATGGTGTTTCTGCTCTCTGTCAGGTCACTGATTGATGCTTTTGATATTTCATGGCATTTAGCTGTTCTCTATAACGTGTCCAATGCTGCATTTGTTAATCAATGGTTTCGCAGTACTGTAGCATAGTGGTTTGGGCTCAATTAATGCACATTTGGTCCCATTATGTGACACAGAATGTGCAAAGCCTTATTCTACACAAAGGGACAAACTTTTGCAGAGGGCATGCTGGAAGATGTCATTGCACTTCTGCGGATTACCTTCTGCTGTAACACGCAGCCACATTTTTAAAAAATACTTCTAGTAAATCACTGTGAAAAATGTTCTGCTGAGATTTTCAGGTTAAGAACCATATCAGCAGTGCTGGCAATTACACCAACCGAATGTGCTGTAGAAGTTCATGCTGGGTATGCAGCCTATGCCTCTCAAAATTCAGCAAATTAATCTCTTCTGAGTAAAACAATGTGACTGTTAAAATTGTATGAATAGATGGCTTTTCCAAGGGTGCCAGGAAAACAGGGCAGAGTTATAGAAAAATCAGCTTTATTAAGCCTGGTCAAATAGCACACTCCGAAAAGCACATTCACATTGGCAGGTATTCTGCCTGTCAGACCTTGCCTGTTCGGCTGCCATGCTGGCTTTAGTGCAGGGCTAAACCAGAGAACAAGCCAAACGTCAAAAGTAGGAGCAGGCTAACAAAGGAAAATCACAGACCTACCATAAAACTTATTTTTTTATTTATGCCTTATGCCCATTATTCCAGGATAGGCTCTTAATCAAAACCGACATTCAGAACCTCTAGTCGACGTAATCTTGCCCATGTCGTTCTTTTTTTCTTTTTAATTATGTTAATACTTTTATTTAAAAAATCTGTTAATATTTTCCCCAGTGTGTGTTCATGTACTGTCCCCTTAAAAACATACTACTGCGTGTGCTGTCACATGGCTGAGCCCAGTCCAGTCTGCAAACACTGAGCAGATTAAGCAACTCGAGCAGCTTGTACTAAAGGAAAATGCCGTGTCTGTCCTTTGGACACAGTGTGTCAATCATTAACACTGCGGAAAAGCAGTTTCAGCTACCAAAGGTAATACCACCAATCGGTTTCAGCACTAGCAATATTTAAAATACAGTGGAAACCGCATTTAGTGATCATGGTGATAGTTATGAACCGCTTATATGGATCAAAAAGCTTGGGGCAGAATCATTCCTGTACAAATGCTGTGTAAATAATTTGCTTATAATAATCAAGTGGTCTACTTACAGTGTTCATTTTGGGTGTTATTATACATAACATATTTTTTCTTGCCTACTTTGCCTTGTGCTAACCCTTCTGCTCATGGCTAGCTGCTTGAAGTTAATGCTGCTTGCGCAGAAAACCTGACGGGAAAAAGAAATTCATTTTCTCTCAATTACAACTATAGACATTAAAGTTTATGATAAACTGTCAAAAACGAGCCAAAGAAATCCAGTAGCGAAACTACGACAAGCTATATTTTACGTAGAGTACTGTCCTGTGTTATATCATATTTAAATTGTACCCCCTTCAGTAATTTAATTGGTACAGTACTGAAATTTGAAAAGTGTTTGACGAGCTACATTTTGAAAGAGTCAATAAAATTAAGTAAATAATTAATTATTAGATAAAATAAAACGCTATCCATGTTATTACCTTTTAGTCGTGTACTAAACATACAGATGTCAGCTTGATGGTAGTCTGACTGATACATGAAGAAAAGAAAAAAAATGGTTATCATGATCATCCGCATATAGTGATCAGTTTCACCCAGACAAACGTGATCACTATACACAGTTAATTTTCCTTGCAAGAAATGCAACCTATTTTCTACTTTTTTAGGAACTTGGTTTTTACATCAAAACTAAAATGTGACCTTTTTCATAACGTTTTCATTTCAAGTGATTTGTACTTTGATTTCAGTTGTTACAAATATTCAATGAATAACCAACCATAAATGGTTGTGATGTCGTTCTCACTGTTTTCTGTTTCTTTGAAATTATGAATGTGCTTACATTGACTCTGAACGACAGCTCTCGTAGGACAATATGCTGCTGAAAATTGCTGTAGGGAAGTTGATGCAAGACTATTGATTTCCTGAAGCCTGTGAAATAAGGAAAAGATCATTAGGGTAGCCATGACAGATGGCTCACAACCTCCTAGGAGTTTGACCTGATCATTGAGTCTCTGGTTTTCTCAAGAGATAGCTTAGCAACGGAAGCCTAGAGCTGACACATCTGATAGTACTGTGTATTCTTTATGCTTAATCACACCTTGGCTGGTAGATGGTACCCTATTTTGGCACAAAGGGATCAGGTTTTGATTTTTTTTCTTTACTCTGTTGTCTGATAGGATACATTTAAATATACTTAGCTTTAAAATTCTATATGTTTGTATACACCTATAAGTTGTACACTGTAGGTACATAAAGTCATTTCTTTTCACAACATTGTATTCCTCCATGGTAATAATTAGGGGTCCAAGCAGCGTAGCATGCTTGCTCACTTTTCCAAAAGCCACATTTAAAAAATTAAAATATGGTGTAAATTAGTAGTCTTGGACTTTCTGTGGATTGAGGATACTTCATCTGTCTTTACTGAATTATATATCTATGAATATTAAGGGCAGAAATGGCAGAATTCTTTTAAGATAATTTAAGATGTGAAATTACTAATAATAATTTTGCATGTGATGGAATGTATGTCACGTCTGGCGGGCGGGCGAGCAGAAAAGCAGGCGAGCTGAGCCGTAAAGTCGGACGAACAGGGTTTATTACGAACCGGAGGGTTGACAGGCACGAACATCGAGACACTACAATGCCGAATCTGGCATACATGGGGTGACGCGGACTAATATACACAGGACTAATCAAAAGAAACAGGACACAGATGATCACAATCAGGAATGAACACGAGGTAATGAGGGGGCGTGGCACACATCGGGATCGGACGGAGCGGATCGTGACAATGTATAGGAATGTATTTGAAAGGACTGCAAAGATGAAAACAGGCCTGAAGAGAAAAAATGGTTGCCTTGACTACATATATTTTGGTAATTTACACAAAATGTACAATTAAAATGAATCTGTTTCTTTGCATTTAGGTTACTTACTGTACTATACATATATACAGAAAAAATGGTCCCCATAATGTGTCCCCTGGTCCACATCAGCTATTGGGTATATTATAATCTTTGGCACATAATAATCTGAATCTCTAAATACAATGTATGCACTGCTGAGTTCCTGGAAAAAAAATTATAACAAGAATGTTTGGCTTAGAAATATTGATGTGATACATTCAGAATTTGAGCAAATCCATGTAAATGAAACAGATGCGCTAAAGAGATTATAGCTTTCCGACAAACAGATTCACGTCCAGATGGCATTTGCCCTGGAGAAGGCATCAGATGGAAACACTGAAGCTCTCCACTCTCTGCTATTCTGCAGTCTCCATAAGGCATGGAAATCCAGATTACTTAGTGAAAATGCCTTCAGGCAGACATGCCAAGAAAGGAGACTCATTAAGATGTTTGCATCATAAGACCTGTTAGCTAAATGTTAGCTAAATATTGGGGATGAAATCACTAAACTGCGTTTAGATGACACATGGTCTTCGAGGTCCTCAGTCAATTGACTGCCATTGTCATTAAGTGTAGCTAACTAAACTTAATTTTCACTCTTCCTGCTTAATGTGCCTTAACATACAACCAAAATATAATTGGCTAAGTTGTCTTGGGAAGTTGATTTGCATTTATTGTTTGGCTGATTTCTCATGGTAGAAATAATTTGTATAGCTTCTGACAGGTTGAAATTTTTATGTCAGCACATTGTTTGCAATTATGTAACTCAATCAATCAACTTGTGCATCAGAATTTCACAAGAACTAAGTGCTAAATGTTGGAGATAAGAGACATGAAACATATGACAGTATTTTAAAATAACACTGTAAATGGCATTAATTTTAAGGATGACTTGCTGGTTGTTTGAAAGCTAACATGATAGATTTCATAGTCTTACTCTATAATAGACACAAATGTGATTTCATGTGCAAGTGTGTTGATTGCCTGGGGGTTGACTATGGATTAGTTTGCTTCAAATTAAAGCATAGCTTGACTATATGCTAGGAGTCCATGTTTGTGGAGTTTGCATGCTCTTTTGACGTTGTGGTTGCGTGGGTTTCCTTCAGGTAGTCGAGTTTCTCCTGTAGTTAAAAAATGCAGTTAGGTTAAGTGAAATATACCCTGTAATAAACAAACATCTCATTTAGGGTGTACCTCTGCACTGAGCCCTGTGCAGTCTTGGAAAAGGTCTAGGCCAGTATTTGTCAGCCTGGTCTCCAGGAACACCCCTATGTTTTTGCTACCTCCCAGGCAGTCCACATGTTTGCCCCATCCCAGGTCCCAAAAGCAAAAACGTGGGGGTCTTGGGGGTCCTTGAGTCCTGGGTTGAGAAACAATGGTCTAAACCACCTGTAACCCTGCTCAGGACCAGCAAAGATGGAAAGTGGATGTATAGGCGTGCATATGTTAATGATATGTGGAAAAACTTTACACCCAGCATAAAGTATAAATTACTTTCCTGTTTTCTTATATTTTTCTGAAAATATTAAAATGATGTTACTAATTATTTATTAATTGTTTTAAGCTCACTGGTGTTGTTCTAGCCATCCAACAAGATATCAGTAACTTTTTAGAAAACAAAATAAATTCTTGTTAGTTTTCATTACTGCTAAGTTATATACAGGGATTGGACAATGAAACTGAAACACCTAGTTTTAAACCACAATAATTTATTAGTATGGTGTAGGGCCTCCTTTTGCAACCAATACAGCATCAGTTCATCTTGGGAATGACAGATATAAGCCCTTCACAGTGATACTGGTGGAGGAAAACGTTCCCTGACTCACTCCTCCAAAACACCCAAAAGTGGCTCAATAATATTCAGATGTGGTGACTCTGCAGGTTATGGGAGACGTTCGGTTTCACTTTTATGTTCGTCAAACCATTCTGTCATCAGTCTTGCTGTCTATATTGCTGAATTATCATCCTGATACACGGCACCACCTTCAGGGTACAATGTTTGAACCATTGGGTGAACATGGTCCTCCGGAATGCTTTTGTAGTCCTAGGCAGTGACGCACCCTTCTAGAACAAGTAGTGGGCCTAGGGATTGCCATGATATTGCAGCCCAAATCATCATGATCCTCCCCCATGCTGAACTCTGGGTGCCCAACAATCCGTCTGGTAAGCCTCTTTCCTTTTTTTCCCTCCAGAGCAAATATACACTTGCTGCCCACATAAATAGGGTTTAATATTTTCTTTGACTATAAATATATAACCCTCTGCTATGTCTTTATGACTTGTCTGCTGTTAATCACAATCACGTCCAGTTTGTCATATAATCCTGATGTATTGGAAGAAATAACACAATAATACAAGACAATCTAATAAGAGTCCAGTGTCCCTGGATTTAAGAGTGCACCAAAATGAGTTGTTACCCCTGGTGCTATCTATTTAGGTGACGGAATATGTTTTCTTGTACAGTTTAATTTAAAGGTGCTAATATGATGAGATTTCAGATTCCAAAGGTAACTTTGTTGTGGATAAATTAGTTTGCTGGTGTAAACGTGAAGCCTGTTAATAGCGAGGTCTGCAGAGTCCTGGGGGATACACTGTTTTAACAATAGCACTCATAAAGTAATCGCCCCAAAAGAAAAATGTAGGGGTTAGTACTTTGCTTCCCATCTGGGAGGCCCACAATGATTAGCAAGCTCTGCTACGTATTGCTTTTGTGACCAAGGTAGCACATACATTCTTTTGTAGATTGATAACATCGAATAAACATAATCGTAATCACTGAGTTGTTCTTCAGCCTACTAAATAGGAACTTATTTTTAAATTATGTAGCAGAACATTTGAAAAATAAGCATATAATAAGTGTTTGAGGCTGCGATACATTGTGAACAGATAAAGAAGTTACTATTATTGTATTAAGAATGCACAGATTGATACAGAATCATCAATTATGTTGAACCTAAATATTTCATTTTGAGAATCTATTCTAATGTTAATAGTGTTAAATGTTTATATGATCATAACATACCACATATTTTATTACCACCAATTTGAAAAGAAAATCAAACAAATTGAAAAGAAAATCAGCAGTACTGCCCATCCATAACTGGTATTATTCAAGAAAATAAGTGTCTAACAATTAATTATACCAAATAACATATCTGTTCTCCTCCCAGCATGTTCTTCACCTGCCCAGGAAGTTACAGCAGTATAGCAACATTCTTGTTTGTTTGTTTAATTTATTTTTCTCTGAGCTAAAACTGAAACTCTGCAGTACCCCATGATTGATAGAACATGCTGTTCTTGCATTAATATACATATAGGCCACTGGTGTCTCTCACCAGTGAATATTCTACATCTTTGTATTTTCAGTGGAATCTGGTCGTGTTTTGAAGACAAAAAAAAAAGACTTTTACCATTTTTATCTACCACTGCAGTACAGCAGGACTTCGCAGGTTCTCTGTATATATTCAGTTGCTGATTTACTTGGGGCTCCTTGGGTTACATTCTGATGTAATTATTCTATCAAAACCAGTAAAAAATAAATAGTAGTAAAAGTACTAAAATAAATACAACCTCATTTCCAAAAAAGGTGGGATGCCATGTAAACGTAAATAAAAGCAGAATGCAATGATTTATAAATCATATAAACCCGTATTTAATAGAAGACAGAACAAACATATCAAATTTTGAAATTGAGAATTTTATTGTTTTATGAGAAATATATGTTCAATTTGAATTTGATGCCAGCAACACGTTTCAAAAAAGTTGGGACAGGTGCAACGAAAGACTGGAAAAGTCTTTGTAATGCAAAAACAAAACACCTGGGGGGTATTCCATGAAAGTAGCTAAAGAAAGGCAGACATCACCGAAAAAGTCAGACTCAACCTAGCTCCATCTCTAAACTTAGCCTCATGTCATTCCATGAACGCAGTTCAGCTTTAACTAATCAAGACTCATTCGAGAGACTTGCATAGTCTCACTTAGTGCGCAAACCCGCGATATTTAAGAAGCCCAAATGAATGGATGAACGATAGATCGACCAAATGAGTCGGAAAGCCTTTAAAACGAGAGCGGTGTTTCATTCCACCACAGAACAAACGCTGCTGATAGAGCTGTATGAAAAATACAAAGATATAATCCTTAAAAAAAGGCAATACTGTGGCCATAAACACAACCAGGGAGTTGGCTTGGCAATTAATTGCAGACAAACTAAATGCATAAGTTACGTAAATGTTACAAGTGCTTAATGCAGTGGCACATAATTCAAAAGATTACATATGACATCAGTAGTAAGATCGCGGAATTTCGTCCGACGGAACGATCTTTTGCGAATCTGTTCCCACACGTCGGACGTTCTTTGAGACAACGCTTAACTAAGCGAGGGTGCGTTTCCCGAATCCCGAAACCATCGTTGCTAACTACGTTAAGAACTTCCGTTGTTCGAATTATGTAAGTACGACGCAGGTGTTTCCCGAAACCATAGTTCAAACTACAGAGGTAACGAGACTGCGAACTTATAAGGAATAATTTAGCTCTACGATCACATATAATGTGAAGTTGTCTGAAAATGTAGTTTGAAACGTAATGGTTGTGTGATTCTCTGGTCATAAGTACGGTAACTGTCTGTAGTGACAAATCTCAGTCTGCAAAGTATTGATTAGCACAGGGGTGGCTAATTTTATCCAGAAAGGGCCGTTAGGCATGCAGCTTTTCGCTGCAACTCCGTGCTTAGAGTAGAACGTAGAGGACTGATCGACTGAAGAGTTCGCACAACTGGGTTTGAGCAACTGATCGAATGGTTATCCCAAAAAAAAAACCTGCAAACACACCGGCCCTTTCTGAATAAGATTGCCCACCCCTGTAGTAGCATATGCAGTTAGTGTGTATTGCTTGGTAAAGGATGTTATGTACCCTGTGGTCATTGTGCCATATGGTACACTTCGCCATATATAGTAAAAAAAAAAAAAAAGAGAAATAATAATAAAAAACATTAATAAAAAAGAAAATAATAAAACCCAAAAATAATAATAATAAATCATTATCCCTTGTATGTGTACATGTGTGTATTTGCAGCCCTATGCAGACCATTGAGTGTTGTACGTGCAGTTTCTTCATTACAACTTAAGAGGGACAACAGTCGCCTTAGAAAATAGTACAGCACTTTGATGAAGTACTCCTTATTCACTGACAGCTGTCATTGCCATAATGGAAGAGTAGAATGACACTACAGCGGTCAGATATGAATCCATGCCACTAACATTATCCTGTAAGCCAGTGGTTCTCAAACTGGGGGCCGCGGCCCCCTGGGGGGCCACCAGATGGCGCTAGGGGGGCCGTATCGAAATTGTAGAATCTAAAAAAAAAAATTACCTGTATGTAAATCAGGCTTGTCAACCTATGTAAAATATAATGTATTTAAAAAAAAAAAATAGAAGTATAAAAAAAATGTAAATATAAATTTTACGTAGCACACTACGCTGCTATGGACATCATAAATTAATGTTCAGTATTCAGTACTTTTAATTTGTTGCACTTTTCAGACAATGTTAGTTTTACTGTCAAAACTGTTTTAATACAATGCTATATTTTGTGAAATGTAAATTTAACAAACCAGAGAAATAAAGACTACAAACAGAATCTAAAATCTAAAATGAAGTAAAATTGTAAGTTTGAGGATGTTTTTGTCGCGTCGGCAGGCAGGCGAGCCGGGAAGCAGGCGAGATCAGCCGGAGATACGGGTAAACGAGTTTTAATTGTAACGAAAGGTGAGACACTGAGACAGGCATGGACATTAACGTACAATACAATGACAGATCTGACAAGACGTACTCAGACGCGGACTAAATACACAAGACTAGCCAGAAATAACAGGACACAGGTGATCACAATCAGGACTTGACACGAGGTAATGAGGGGGCGTGGCACACACGAGGATCGTACGGAGCTGGGCGTGGCAGTTTTGCGTCATGATTTTTTTTTTGAGGAGGGGGGCCACAAAAGGATTCACCCTACACAAGGGGGCCTTCTGCTGAAAAAGTTTGAGAACCACTGCTGTAAGAGACAACGTCGGACCAGGAATTTGTAAGTGTTCGTAGTGTGACTGAAACACAATGAACTGCAATCAACGTAATTACAGATGGAGCGTCTTTCACAAAATGCAGTGTCATAGTTAAAAGCTCTTCTGTTCATCACTCCAAGAAGCGTTGCATTAATTTTGTGCGATTGCTATTTTTCATATTATTGGTGTTATGTGACTGACACAACAAAATGATGAGACACACACATTATATAAATATAGACTGGAAAAGTCTTTGTAATGCAAAAACAAAACACCTGGGGGGTATTCCATGAAAGTAGCTAAAGAAAGGCAGACATCACCGAAAAAGTCAGACTCAACCTAGCTCCATCTATATATATATATATATATATGATATTACATATTACACGACTGCGTATTTGTACGCGACCGGCTGTGAAAGTAGTTTGTTAGTTGTTGCGCACGACTCGGCGTTAGTCTGGCCAATCAGCGCTGGATCCATTGTAGTTCAAACTATGGTAGGTTCGGCGTGAGTCTGACCAATCAGCGCTGGAACCACTGTAGTTCGAACTACGGAAGTCCCAATTAACTAACGTGGTTCGAACTACTGTGGTACGACGGTTTTCGGAAACAGTCATACTTCGGATGTTGGTTAGTTTGAGCTACCATAATACGATGCATCGTTAATGCTAACTTCCGTCGTTGTTTGGGAAACGCACCCCTGGTCCGGAGCAGACTTGTTCACAGGTGTAAATTACCACGGTAACTCAGCGGGGATTCATTTAAGACACGTTGATGGAACGGAACTCTAACTTAAATAAGACAGACTTATCGAAATAGGCGAGACTTTCCCTTAATCCTGCTTCGTGGAATACCCCCCTGGTTGAATATCTCACAACTAACTAGGTTAATTGGCAACAGGTCAGTAAGGTGATTGGGTATAAAAATAGCCTCCCAGAGGCAAATCATTGAATTCTGTTATTTACATGTTATATAGCGTCCTAACTTTTTTAGAAATGGGGTTGTAAATAAACAGAAAAAAATCTATGTATATTTAATGTACAGTATATAAAGCTAACACAATGTAATGAGACTCCTTCAGCACCACAACTAGCCATCTTTGTTAGTGTTTTAAATGGACTTATGTGTTAAGCCAAATATGTTGGTGTCAACAAGATTTAACAATGATGTTATTTAGCTAAATGATGTTGTTAAAATTATATATAAAATAATCCAAACGATCATTTACGCACATGCGCGTATGCACACACTTTGTCATTATTGTACATCATTTAATATAAATGTATATCCTCTCCTAACACACCATTTTGTAAATGGAAGAATATAAGTATATTGTTACATACTGTATAAATATAATTGTATAGTTCTTGCTGTTCATGACATGAATTTATACATTTTAACAAGTATTTCAGATTCCCCCATTCATGGGCACAATGGCTGGGCTCCTTATGAGAAACCTTTAAAATTATTTTCCTCTATTCTGACCAAGTATCCAACTATGCTGCATTGTACTGCTATATTTCATTCATTTCCCTAAAAGTGCAGGGTCACGGTGTCCCTTGGAGCCTGTCCCAAAGGGCTCAAGAGGCATTGCCAGTCAATCAAATAGTTCTGACTAAGAGCAATTTAGTAAGGCAAGTTCACCGACATTCCATTTTGTTGGAATGCGGGAGGTGACTGTTGTGCCCTGAGGAAACCATCCCAAACATGGGAAGTACAGGCAACCTTAATACGCTAAGAGCCAGGAGCAGGAATCCAACCCACAACCTGCTACTCACTGAACAGAAAGGCCACCCTTATTTTGTAGGAATTATAGGGAAACGCACTGTTAGCTCTTATCATCTAATTCTAACCGATTTCAGTCAGCCATTAAAAACTTCACTCTTCATATAGTATGATTCAGGTTATATCTTTTGCGTATGATGTTTCTGAATTAACACAGTCAAGCTACCTGCTGAGACTAACCAGTGTATGACATTGCCATTAACTCCCAGTCCAAAATGCTAGACCCTATGGTACTGTGCTGTGTGCTCAATCTCCAATTAACAATGTCAAAGTGAAAGACATTGTCACAACCCACCTAAATGGGTGACACAGTATTTCACATCTCCCAAAATGAAAATTCAGAGACATTTTTACAGTGTTTGCTGCTAGAAATGAACAACACAGCAATATAAAAGACTTAAACTGATTTTACCAGCTCTTTTAAAATATTATAATTACAGTGGTCATCAGGATAATGAGATATAGTTTGAAGTTCCATAATTAGGAAGATGGTCTTTTATCATCATGACAAAGAGAATTGTGTTAGCACTAATTTGTACACTCTGGTGGACAAAACTGAATTTATTTAGGGGACAGATTATGTTGAAGCTGCATGTCTAAATGGTGTATAAATGAAAGCATGAAAGAAGCAGTTGAGGGTTTTAGGTTTTGGAGCAGACATGGCTGAGTTAGACTTTCCCCAAAAGCAAAGCAAATATTTGCATCTTCCTGCATTAAGTTTTACTGAGTCAACAAACCGATGCTTGTAACCAGTAGGAGTAGTGATGTTATTTATATGGACAGCTTGATTGTAAGGACTCTAGCTCCATACCTCCAGGATAGTGGGTGTGATTCCCAGCTCTGGGTGTGGTTTGGAGAGCATGTGCTCATGTGGGTTTCCTTTAGGTACACCAGTTTCATCCCACAGTCCATTAACATGCATTTAGGTGCATTAGGTAACTAAATTGCCTGTAATGTATGCCTGGTGATGGGCTGGCATCCCATCTATACTTTATGGTTAGCACTGGGGGTGACTTTTATCCATATAACATACTCAAAGTTACTGAGCCATAAATTAAAATGTTTTAATTTTACCACGGTATTACAGGGTCCCAAAGAGATGGAAAATCTCATTTAATTGGTTATCAAGATGGCTTATACTAAAAACCATACATTTTCTAAATATACATACTTTAAAAATATTTAGATGAACTTAAATATCTTTAAGCATATACTGTAAGCCACAGTGGTCCTGTTTGGCAATGGTTGCTTAGGCACTGTTGCTATGGTCCTCAGGCTGGTTGCTTAGCTGCTCTTGACAGCTGTTGGTGTCAGTGTCATCGGGCTGCTAGTGACACCACTTCTCCATCACTATCACTGTCACGTTGGAACGCAGGGGCTGAGTGTCAATCCATGAGGTGGCTTACAGACAGCAGGGCGTTATTTAGAAATTAAACACGAACTACACACGAAGCAAAAGGACCAAAATCAAAGACAGGTAAGGTAGGAAGGATAAACAAGGTCCAGGACTAAGGCCAGTGATATACCTCACGTGAAGTGATGCGTATGGAGTGCAACGTGTACGCTATGCAGTGTACTGACTGGAGGATTAAAGGTCATGTCCACCAGGGGGCAGTGCAGGAAAACCATATTGGTCAGCTCCTTCATTTCCGGTCTAGGCTATAACACGAAGTGTAGTCCACTCGCTCTCTCCACAGTGATGGAGTTGCTAGTTTTATAATACTGCTGCAGCATTCTCTATTTCCTAAGCACTGCTCCATACTATATTGGCACTTCACTGTGCCGCATATCACTGTGCTACTCCATACTGAATGTTGCACTGTATTGTTAGATATCTCACAGTAGTTAGTATTTCATAATTAGGATGCACGATATTGAGATAAAATCTATTTTTGCAATAAGTGTTCCAGTATTTATAAAGAAAACAATAGTTAAACTATTTCTCACAAACACATATGTTCTTCAGTGATTTAAACTGCAAGGATAAAAATGATTAGGATTGGCTTAGGAAGCATATGCAGAGCTCTTGCAGAAATGGTGGCAATCCTAGGTCATGTAAATTGCACAGCTTGCTAAGTTTTGTTTCCTATAACAATATAAATGTTCTAGTGAAACATATGGTCTCAGTGAATTTTATCACAAACATTTATAAATACCAGAACTGTATTGAAAAATAACACTGCTTATGAAAGCAGGCAAGTAAGAGTTTTAAATTAGAATGTTGTACTTCATACACATGGCACTGCTTTCTTAGAAAAACTGCCTTTAAATTTTGAAGACGTTGTACACAGAGGGACACAATAATGCTCACAATATTTTCTCTCTTGCCTCTGGAAATACACAGTTCTTCTGGCCACATAAAAAAAAATCAGATGCTACTTTAACACTAACTGTGCCATATGTGAAGACATATAAAACACAAAAGGTTATCATTCTACCACCCCGATTATTGATCATACTGCATTTTGCACACATGTCACATTAAGTCCTCGCATAGGTGCACAGACGACGTGTGGAGTCAATGCAGAAAACGTGTGGCATCCACGATACGTAGACATTGTGAGCTTCGAGTAGAAATCGGCCCTAACACTGAGTAGACTAAGAAAGAACACTAAGGAACTACAAGCATGTACACAAACAGAACATTAAAAGATCCACATCCACAATGACCAACAAAGGAGTAGGGCAAGGGTAAGCACATATATACACTTATAACGAGAGCTATGTGAGGGGCAGGTGCAGGACATAACAATTAACTAAACACTGGGGCTGGTAACAACAAGACACAGGTGAGGGTCATTACCACTTAACACTCAGGACTCAAACGCTAGGAATGGGATGACAGACAGGACTGTGAAATGACTGGTACTGACAATTACATGGCTTCCTCTGCCTGGCAGACCTGTCAGTCATCTCAAGCCCCACATCTCTGCTGAGTGCTCTGCCACCACACGTTTGTCTAATATCTTGTGCTGTCAAAATTGGTGTCCGCAGGTCAAGTCATGTAGACACAGGGCCATAAATGTGGAGTAAGTGTCCCTGAGGCATTTCTCTGAGGTTTGTCAGCTAGGAGGGATGTTTCATTTTCATCTTTGAGCAAAGTACTTCCAGTAATGCTCTACTGAAAACATTAAAATGCTTAATTAATCTTGGGTTCATGCAATGGTACCAAATACATTATGTATAATGTTCATATGGACAAGATGCATACATTCATTTCCATAATCAAATTTCATTTGCTTTATTGATTCTCAAGGGCTTTTTGAAATAAAAATTTGAATTCATTGCATTAACTTAGAAAGCTGAGCACATCTTAAGCCTAGTTTATTTATTTTTTTGTCATTGGCCGCATTGCAAGAAGTTTGAAGACACTGAGCTTCGACCTTGCAATGCAGCCATCAACACATTTACCTTATTTACTGCAGGAAGGTTGTATGAATGTCAACTTCTGGTACTGAATTAGCAAACATATGAAATTCTGGTACTAAAGAAAACAGGGAAGATAATAGTCATATCACCCTTTTTTACATTCCTGTTCTGGATATGAAGATATGGGTATTGGCATGTCAGAGGTAAATATGAAGATATCACACAAACAACAGATACAATTCGGGTCATTTATAATTTGCATTTACAAAGTAAGCAAGTTCAAATATTATGATCAGGGTCAGGTTTTTTATTAACTATTAATCCTGTGTCATCAAGAGGCATTTGTAGGAATTATTTGTTCATTGAAGTAAATGACCTAATAATCGACACATTCCATTGCACAATAGTACAAAACCTAGATATCAGTGTATTCATCTTCATCATTATCAGCAGCAGCAGCATCTTTTCACTGTTCTTCCTGGTCAGGGTCAAGGTGGCAGAATGCTCAGCAGGTGACACCAGATATCTTTTTTTACTGTTACAGTCCTTTTGTGGGGGATCCCTAGACATTCTCAGGCCATCTGGGTGATACAGACCCTCCAGCAGGTTCTGGGTCTTTCCCAGCTCCTTTGCCCAGTGGGATGTTCCTGGATGAGCTCCCTTGGGAGCCGTCCAGGTAGCATCCTTATAAGATACCCAGACCACCTCAGCTGACAAAGGAGCAGCTGCTCTACCCTGAGGTCGCATCAGACCCACGAACTCCTCACCCTATCAGGGAGAGTGAGTCCAGCAGCCCTGCTGTGAAACCTCATTTTGGCTGGTAGTACTGGCCACCTTGTTCTTCCGGTCATTACCCAAAACTTATGACCATAGGTGAGAACAGGGACTTACTCCTGCTTAACCACAATGGGCTTTCTCAGTCCTATTGAAACCATAGTCATTGTATTATTTTAGGCAAATGCTTTGAATTACTGACAGAAAACAAAACAACTGAAAATATACAGTAAAATCCAGTTATAACAGACTTCAAGGGACCTGGCAAAACAGTCCGTTATATCCAAAGTCCGTTATATCCAGAGTTGCTGTATGCCCAGAACACAACAACAGGACACCATTTACTCATGCCACACCCCAGCAGACACACTTGTGGTACAGATTATTATATTGTACATGTAGTAATTCAACCTAACCTGACCAGATACGTGACTATTAATAATCCTGACTACGTATCTACGCTGGATATCACCGGCACGCCACGCGCCTTGTTGGCGTAGCTGCATGTCTGTTATAGCCGAAGAAAACTACAGCTAAAAGCGGCCCTGATGACCAAATTGTTTGTCCGTTATAAGCGAAATTCCGATATATGCGAGTCCGCTCCTCGTCTGTTATAGACGATATTCCGTTATAAGCAAGTCCACCAAATGTAATCTTTTGGCTCCAGAATTCACCAAAGCAATGAATTTTTTTTTCCTCAGATTTTTTATGTCTTTAGTAACTTTTATGTCCTGCCATTTTTTCTATTATGATGTCTAGTGTCTGCCTTAAGCATTAACTGCACTGCCACTGTTCTGCAAGGTGAGAGGGGGAATCACTGAAGGAATGTGTTTATGAAGTTCAGTGTTTCACTGCAGGCTTTATGCTGAGATGTCTGATGGCAACGTTTCCCCCATAGCTGATATAATGGAGGCTTTCTATCAGAAGCCAAAGAAAAGGCCCACTGTCTAGCCATAGTGAAGAGACTCCAATTGATGAAAAAGATGGGACAGGCATAATTGAACATGCGCCTTTAAGACCCGGGATTCAGGACACAAATACCGGAATTAATAACATCCACCTATACAGAAGTCAGGAATTATTTCAAAGAAAAAGAAACCTTCCTTTTCCATATTCATTTATTGGAAAAATGTATACCTACAGAAATATCTATTTGTTTTTCATAGGTAATAAACACACAGACAATCCACTTATTCATATTTTTATTGGGACTCTAAATTTATTTCTGTGGCCAAAACCCTAATCACAACAATCACAACCTTTATTTTTTTGATTGCATTCACAGATTTTGAGAAATTTGAGGTTATACTTATGGGGCCAGAAATATGTCCCCACAAGGTAAAAAGTTGCAGGTTTTCATCACATCGTGGGTAAATTTGGTCCCCACAATGTAATAATTACAAACACACACAAATACACACATACAGTACACATCTGGACAATCAATCCTATATAAAACCTACAGTATCCTGTATGTTTTGTGACCTCTAACATTCCACAAACCCTCATTACCGTAGTAATTTTCTGACACTTGACATACAGAAAAAGTTCAGCAGTCTCATTTTCTCCTCGGTTTCAGATATCAGCGGGATATAGATATAGACACATTTTGGGACATTAGGAACCCACTCAGGCACTATTCTTATAAAATCCAATCCCATATAAAGAACTGTCCTTATCCTAAAGGCAGCTTCCATATTGTATTGGTACTGCAGTCTTATTAGTTTTTATATTTATTCATCTTATTTTATTCACTGCATTATCAATGCATGATTAAACAGTTGAGGAACCAAGAAAACATAGCATATGGCTATTTAAGTATTTTAGTGGCAGTGATTTTCTCTTAATTCTCACTGAGCGTAATCTAAGTTGTGACAAACTCCAGCTGTACTGAAGCCATACAAAATTGTGCTTCAGCTCCTGAACCTTATCATTTACTACGTTCACGGAATATGTTTCAAGGTTTGTTTTCCAATTTTTTTAATTAGACTACAGAAATTAAGCTTGCAGATTGATTCACATAAAACCAATAAAATGATTAGTGTTAGTGTATTTGCGTAACCTTCCAGAGTGTGAATAGTCACTTTGATAACTGTGATGTATTTGTTTGCCTCCCTCTCTCCCATATGCCAGTGATTAATATGTTATTTCAATTTGAATGTGTCAGGATGAAAATGGACTAGTATCAATAATACTTACAGCAGTTATTTCGCTGAATAATCCAGCTTTTCTATTTTGTGAACAAGACTGGAAATTAGTATCAATGATACACTATTTATTATTATTTATATGAATTCCTCTAACCTTCTCCATGTTACCCTAGAGAAAACAGGCCAGAAGCCATATCATAAACTTATTGGGTGAAGTTTAACCTGATATCGTGCATATTTGTTCACTGGTATGTACACACACACACAAACACACAGACACACACGCATATACATATACATAGCATTTACTCTTTTGTCTTTGATGTATAGACATTTATGTATGTACTTGGGAGTGTAATACTACATCAAATGTCTACAAACCCATGTGAACGCTAGTATCACCAAAAGGCCTTGAATGTCGAACTCACTCATACTGCTGTCTTTGTGGGGGAAAAAAATAAAAGGGGTGACCTACATTTTATCTCAAACTCCTGCCATCCCGCAATTAATACTGGGATGTGAGCAGGATTAGTCTGCCTTAGTGCAATATGACTGCATCACTGATTCAGGTTTCCAGTAACCGAATCCCGTCAAAAAAAGACAATGCAATATAAGGAGAGAAGACTTTGTTAGTAAGCACTAAACTGTTGGACGCCAGTAGTAACTGATTATCCTTCTTACCCATTTAGATACCTTTATTTTAGAGGTAACCATACATTTCTAAGGACCAAAAAGTGTGTTGAAAGTCTCAGAAAATGTCACATGTCTGCAAACATAATTTTCAAAGCCCAGGGTGCTTAGTCTGTGCTTTTAACATTGTGTGATGTAAATAATTTATGCCTCTCACTGTTATAATGAATATCAGTATAAACAGAGAGTGCACTGAGAAACATATAATTAATGTTTAATGTTAAATAAAAAGATATTTAATTAACACGAGGCAGAACACATATTTTAAATGAATGCACTTGCAGCATCTGACATGTAAATAAGCTTAATTCCAGCACAGGCACGATAGGTAATATGAAAACACATTTTCTCACGAGAGATTGCTAATGGTGTCCACAGTGTGGTGTATTGTTCGCTTCCCAAGTCACTAAGCTTTCACCTTCCCACTGATCTCCTAGGAGCATGCCATACCAATGGCGTGGAGCACAGAGCTGGGCTCCATGTCCGTGCCGGTTCACTTGCAGGTGCCTTTGTGGGCGCGCTGAGACAGACCTGTAATCTCCCACCAGCTGTCCCTGCCATTCCTCTATGACTAACCAGATTCATTGGCTACAAGAGCCATGGGACTCCATCCTCTTCATCCGCTTTGTTCTGACCGACAAGGAGAGCTAATCCTCAAGCCTGCACTGGGGCCTGTCATCTAGAGCCCGGAGCCCATGACAGCGAGGCACACAGGGCACCACAATAACACTCGACATGCATTTAAATTATCTTGTCATTCATGTATAACATGCCTGTGTTATGATCAGTTTGGACCTCCATGCTCTCCTAGTAGAAGCTGACATTTGTGTTGCTGTGTGCCAAATGTCAACTTTTTGATTATGTAATTGAATTAATTGTTTAACCAAAAATCTAAATTTCATTACTAGTTCCATTTTTTATTTGTCTCCCATTACACGATAATCAGTTACCACTGGTGTCCAAAAATTCACATGAATTTTGCAAAGCAAAAAGTGTAGGGAAAAGAAACACAGTTCCGGAAATGTTGTACTTGAGCTAAAATCCATCCATCCATCCATCCTCTGTAACCACTTGACCTATTCAGTATAGTGGGGGGTTCAGAGCCTATCCCAGGTGCAAGGCAGGGAACAATCCAGGATGGGGGACTAACTCCTCACAAGGCGCACTCACAAACCATTCGCTCACACAACATTCACTCACACTCACACATCTTTCATTCACACACCATTCACTCACACTCACACACCATTCGCCCAGAGGAAACCCCACAACAACACAGGGTGAAAATGCAAACTCTACAGATGAAACCCTGGCAGGTGCTGACCACTGCACCACCATGCCACCCCTCTTGAGCTATAATAATTATACTTACTCCATGGTTTCTACTGAACTCTTAAAGGCCCATCACCCCTTTGTCCTACCCATTATTTAGCCAGATGCAGGGGAGGCCTGACATCAGATGGCGCCCCTGCCTAAATCCAATGCTGACTTGCAGGTTTTCCTGTTTATTCCTTACAATAATGGTGCACTGGTGCAGGTAATTAGCTCTTGGAGAGCAAAACCGTTACAGATTTATTCTTTGTTTTAATTCCAGTGAGTCATGAACTAGAATTTTTCTAACACCTTTCACCCTTAAGTTTTCCTTTCTCTTTTTGCTTTCAGGATTTCTTAGCACAGGTGACCAGGCTGCAAAAGGAAACTATGGACTACTTGACCAAATTCAGGCATTGAGGTGGATCAAAGAAAACATACAAGCCTTTAAAGGGGATCCTAAAAGGGTCACGATCTTTGGATCTGGGGCTGGAGCGTCTTGTGTCAGCTTGTTGACACTTTCTCACTATTCAGAAGGTGGGTAAATAGCACTGTCTACAGAGAGCCCATGATTTATGGCGCCAATATAAACAAATATGTTTATAACACAAAGCCGGTAGTCATTGTTGTTTGTACTTTCAAGTATTTTTTTTCTGATAATCTTACAAAAATGGATTTTAAAACAACAATTAACTTGACAGCGATGCTTTTCAGAAGTCAATGGACCTTGTCAGCATGCTAGGTTTTTAAAGCAGTTTTCAAGCAATTTTCCATGTTTGTCTACTTCCATTAAAATTCAATATTGTGTTATTGTACATTGTAATAAGTAAGAAACAAGGCATAGGAAGCCAATATTATATTTAACTTCATTCATCCTTCCAAAAAAACAGAACTTCACAATTAAATATTATCCCCGCATCCATCTTCCAAGTGTTCATCCAGCACAGGGTCTCACTGGGGTCTGGAGCCTATCCCAGGCAGTACAGGATACCAGGCAGGGGAAAACTTTGGACAGTGTGCCAACCTTGAACACAAACACGTACACAGATGTGTGTTTGTATTCATATGTTTGTACAAGTGACTATAACTAACCAAACAAGATAGAAGACTTTTGACACTTTTAGTTTTTTGATATCAGTTACAGATTTTTATAAAATTGAGTTTCCTCTTGTGGGAGCCAAAAAAATGGTCCCCACTACATCAAAATAACAGGTTTTATCACAAGGGTCTTTGATCTCCACAATGTAATATATGCATAATCCACACAGACACATGCACACGCATGCATACTAACGTATGCTTGCATTCATATCTTTGTGGGTACCATCTTTCTATGAGAAAAACCCTAATCCCAACAATGACAACCTTAACTCCTTAACTTAAATACAAAATATTAAATACAAAATACAAACAGATTTTTATAAAACGGAGGTTATCCTTGTGGGGACCAAAAAAATGTCCCAATAAACTAAAGGATTACAGGTTTTTATTATATTGTTGGCAAATCTGATCCCCACAATGTAATAATTCCAAAAACACAAATATGCCCGCACACACATACACAGACACACACATACAAACAATCACATACCATGGGCAATATGTAGACAATTTGCCTCATATGTAAATGTAGCATTTATAATTTATTAAGGCATAACAATGGCAATGGAATTTAAAAATTGTATGATATCATTTTGTTTAAAATAGATGTTAATTTATGTTAAATATTGACAGTCATAACAATGGTTGCTTGTTTAAACTAGTTTCTTGACTTCTGGTGCTATTCAGAATGATTGTTTATGAAGCATTAAGATGAAAACATATTCCTAAGATATAAACCTTCTCTGGCATACATGTCAACCCCAGATCTGCTAGAATGATTTAATGGTGTATTCTAAACACACTGGATGAGTTCCATCCATCTACAGATTGCTTTTCCTGGTGAGAGATGCAACACTGGATGACTTATCCTGTGTAATAGCATCATCCTTGCTGTGGGCCACTGAGTCCCTATACTTAGTGTAAAAGAATGAAATGAGTTTCTCTCTGTTTTTGTTGAAGCAAGACTTTTAATTAATTATCCTTGATTTAAATTGATTAAATTTCACATTTTATCACTCAGGAATTCGTATAATTTGAATGGTGTTAAACCAACTTTTTACCTAGTTAAGGTTGTTTTGTACTGATTTTATATGTAATATATAACATAAATGCAATTAATTTAATGATACTCATAAATTATTTAGTTACATAATTGATTAAAGTAGACTATTTAGTAGGCTACTTCCATTCATCTTCTAACCACTTATCATTAGGGTCATGGCGGGTGGGGGGTGCTGGGGGGGGGGTGTGGGGGGGTGGTTGCTGGAGCTTATCCCAGACAACACAGGGTACAAGACTGGATTCCAGTCAATCACGGGCACCAAGCCACCCACATATGTGGCTTATTTTGCTTTATTTAAATTGTGACATTATTGTACAATCTGCAAAGCATCCAACTTACTTTTAATTAATAATATATTGGTCAATCCATCCTACAGATCTTTTCCAGAAAGCTATCATCCAGAGTGGTACAGCTCTGTCCAGCTGGGCAGTGAACTACCAGCCTGCCAAATACACCCGGATGTTGGCAGAGAAGGTTGGCTGCAACATGCTTGACACCATTAACTTAGTGGAATGTCTCCAAAACAAAAACTACAAGGAGCTCACAGAGCAGTCCATCACTCCTGCAAAGTACCATATCGCCTTTGGACCCGTCATCGACGGGGATGTAATACCTGATGACCCACAGATATTGATGGAACAAGGGGAGTTCCTGAATTATGACATCATGTTGGGGGTCAACCAAGGAGAGGGATTTAAATTTGTGGATGGAATCGTGGACAGCGAGGATGGTGTGTCTGCTAATGATTTTGATTTTGCCATCTCCGATTTTGTTGATCACTTGTATGGCTACCCAGAGGGGAAGGACACCCTTCGAGAAACTATCAAATTCATGTACACAGATTGGGCTGATAAAGAGAACCCAGAAACCAGGAGGAAAACACTGGTTGCACTTTTTACAGACCACCAGTGGGTGGCACCAGCTGTGGCTACTGCAGACCTACACGCTCAGTATGGTTCACCTACCTACTTCTATGCCTTTTACCATCACTGCCAAAGTGACATGAAGCCCAGCTGGGCCGACTCGGCACATGGAGATGAGGTTCCATATGTCTTCGGAATCCCTATGATCGGCCCAACTGACCTGTTTAACTGCAATTTCTCCAAGAATGATGTGATGCTAAGTGCTGTGGTCATGACCTACTGGACCAACTTTGCCAAAACAGGGTGAGTCAAATAATACAATCTTCTCTCACTCTTTAGCTGTGCAACATTCGGGTTGCGTACAATTGTACAATTGTTATCAAAAGCAACCAAGGCTTTGACAGGGCCCTGTATGTATGCAAATGGTTGGATTCAGTTGTTAGATTTGTCTCAGTTAAGAATAGCTATTTTTAATTTGTCCATCCATCCATCTTGCATAAACACTGTTTGGAGCCTGTCCTAGAAGGGAAAGGGGACTCTTTGGAGGGAATACCAGTCTATTGCACACAGTAACACACCAAAAAGGGTAGGTTTTGGTCCCCTACTTCCAGTGAGAACCCATGCCTCCTATATAACTCAATGAACTAGCACACAAACATGCTTCCCAAGACATTTGAGGTCCCCAAGGAAACAGGTTGCTTGCAGTTACTATAGAATATAAGATGTAATGGCATTTCAGTCAAAGCTATTATACAGTACCTTACAGCTGTTTGGGTGAAATAAAAGCTTTTGTATGATGTGATTCTAGGAACAGCTGGCATGTGAGATGGGGTGAATTAAAAAAGAAATATCAAGGAAATGATTTCACAGGCAATCTCACTAATGTCCCAGGTAGACTTCAAAACAATTGCTTTTGTGTTCCCATCTGAGACTTTATTTGAGGCACATAAATAGCAAAAATCATGCTGAAGTTCACAAAATTAAACCTTCACCAGCTAATTACAATACATAGAGCATCTATTTAAATATTGTACCTTTTTAAATTCTTGTTTAGAATAGGAGACTACCTTAAGATACTACTGCACGCAAGCGTAAAGCAGGAATGTTTTTGCCTGTATATGCAACACTCTAATATCTCCATGCTTGAGTTAATACTAAGTGACAGTAATTAACTAAATTATAAACCAGAAAATGAAAGTCACAGCAGCAACACAGAAGTCATCAATTCATTTTCAATATCCAGGGGCTTCGGAAGGGACACATTCAGGAGACCCAAAATCCCCCCCCAGTCGGGAAAATCAATTGAGAGATTAAAATTGTCAACCTGAGTAGGCGGCCCAAGGTGACATTTTCTCAGGGGGCCCGGAATGTTTAGCTACTCCCCTGTTAATATCTGACTACTGTCTGTTTAGAGAACCATCAGTCTGGATCCTGAGACCAGTCGTCTGCCCATTACCAGGTCCAGGTCTTCCTATCAGAAGGATTTGGCCTGTGGTAGGGAACTAGAGCAGGGCAGGAAACATGACATAAGCCTACAAAGAGCTTGCGCCAGATTTGAGGCCAAGGTATTCAAGGTGTAACTGGGTTATCATCAAATATAGCTGCTCTAGAGCTTTTGTTGATATTAAAAAGTTGCCTTAAAGCAGTTAAAGCAGGAAAGTGGAACATATCTAAACACCGAAATCCTAATTAAAAGACCTTACTGAAAGTAAAGCTACAGTAACCAAAGACATTTAATTGGCTCATTTCAGAACCAATCAGCATTCTATAAAATGTTTTGAAGCAATCCACATCCAACATGGACTCCTGGCTTCTCCAACTGTCTGAGCTTCTGACTCTCTTTCCAGTATATCTTTGTTTAACTTACTTTTAGATGAGCAAATGGCAACCTTGCCTTTTAATGTACATTTTCTGTTTCAAGTTTTTTTTTCTTTGCATGTAGTTGCAGCTTCAGTGGTCTTAACTTCTGGTCATGGCTAAGGATACAGTGAAATTCATCATAATTGCATTTGCTTAATTACTTAATAGTGGGAAAGTTGGTTTGCAAAGTATTATGTGAAATAAATAATGTTAATTATTAGTTCTAGCACAGAAATGTTTTAACTCTCCCTCTGAGCGTCACAAACAAATAGACACTTTTTAATGCATACACCTACTGTACATGCTGAGAATATAAATACAGTAACACTTTTTGTATGGAAAATGATTTCTGAACACCATAAAAAATTCTCTCAAGGATATCAATCCAAAGATTAAACATATGTACTGTAGGACAAAAAAAGATGTTTTACATCACAGTAGACATCCATTTAAATCCTTATAGAAAATGCTGGGAGATTTTTACCTGACTGTACAGTAACTAGAGGCTAGTCTTAGGAAAAACCTTCACTTTTGTACTTTTTCACTGATTTCCTGAATTAAACAAAAGGGAATTCTAAGATATTACGCCCAGATGCAATGTGACTCATAGGCTTGGTAAGTATGGAGTTACACTTACTAAGTTTAGGGTGGGATGGTGCCGCTGTTGCTTCACACTTCTGAGACCAGGGTTCATGTCTCTCCCCGGGCTGTAGTGGAGTTTGCATGTTCTTCCCATATCATACTGATGTGAATTGGAGTTGCCAGACTGTCCGTGTGTGTAAATGGTGAGTGTGCCCTGTGATGGGCTGCTGTCCCATCCTGGGTTATTCCCTGCCTTGCACTCGTAGCTTCCGAGATCGGACCCCCCATGACTTTTCAAAGGAAAATTGATGGATGGACATAATAAGTTCAACTATTAAAAAAATAAAATAAAAAGTAGTACATTTGGATATGACTACTGGCAAGTTTTTTTTTTAACATTTTAATTTGCCATTTCTTAAATTGGTAAGTTTTATTGTTTTTATTTGACTATGGCAAATAAACTAATATCAGATTACACAGATGTAATTGGCTAAGTAATTTTTTTGATAAAACATCAGCCTCTTCTGAAGAGTCCTTATAAATTTTGCTTGGTACAATTACAGTGGCATTTCTGTTCATACTATATAATACTAACAAGTTACAATAGTTTTTCAGGGGTTGTAAAGCCTAAAGACCACTACCAAAACGGCATAATTTGGTGAGAAGAAATGTTAAATCAGCCATAACAAGAGACGTTAAAACCATCTTAGCCAAAATCCTCAACAAAGACACAACTCACTCAATCACAAACACATTCTGCAGCAACTCAACAAAGACACACTTTTTATCGCCGCCTAGCTGGTCTTTTCATCCTCCACTGGATAATGAGGGCCGGCTGAATCTCATTATCCTAGGTATCAAGGACATGTATTAACCTTAAAATAATGTTCGGATATATATAATATAAACAAATAAATATGAATATATATAATATAATTTCAATAGCACATTGCATTAATCACAACTTTTTCTTTTATTTCTGTAGAGATCCAAACCAGCCTGTTCCCCAGGACACAAAATTCATCCATACAAAGCCAAACCGATTTGAGGAAGTGGCCTGGTCGAAGTACAACCCGAAGGACCAGCTCTACCTACATATTGGCCTGAAGCCCCGAGTCAGGGATCACTACCGGGCCACCAAGGTTGCCTTCTGGTTGGAGCTTGTCCCACATTTGCACAATATAAATGAACTATTTCCTTATGTGTCCACAACAACGAAGATTCCCCCACAAGACACGACCCCCTTCCCATACACTAAACGGTTTCCTGGAAAGACGTGGCCGTCCACCACTCGTCACCCCGGTGTCCCGCCAGCCAACACTAAGCAAGTGACTGACCAGCGCAAATCAGGGGAGCTGGACGAAAATCCCATCCTCATTGAGAACAAACGTGACTATTCTACGGAGCTCAGCGTGACGATCGCAGTGGGGGCCTCACTTCTCTTCCTCAACATCTTGGCCTTTGCCGCCCTTTACTACAAGAAAGACAAGCGGCGCCATGAGTCGAACCGGCGGCCCAGCCCGCAAAGGAATGCGGCCAACGACATCGCTCACATCCAGAATGAAGAGATCTTGTCCCTCCAGATGAAGCAGCTGGAGCATGACCACGATTGCGAGTCTCTGCAGGCACAAGACACACTCAGGCTGACCTGCCCCTCTGATTACACCCTGACACTGAGGCGATCCCCAGACGACATCCAGCTCATTACGTCCAGCACCATCAACATGATACCCAACTCCTTGGCTGGAATGCAGTCCCTGCACACTTTCAACACTTTTACTGGGCCTCAAAACAGTACTAACCTACCCCACGGGCATTCTACAACAAGAGTATAGCTCTGTCCAAGCAACTATACTCTACAAGGCCCGCAATGACAAGTATTGCTTTCCAAATCAGAATGATCACAGATAGTCAGATATTATTTTACTACCGAGCCTTCTTAAAGAAATATATCAGAGTTTGACTTGACTTGCCTGTGAAACGTGACAAGTGAATGTCACCTTAATTCAGACTTTTGCCTCTGGAAGGATCAAACTATGAACAAGCATTCATTTGATAACATCTATATAGAAGACATACATATTTCTGTGTGTAGCAAGTGATAATGAGTTTAACACAAAGCTTTGTATGTGCCATAGACTGAATGACAAGAACAACCAAGAATGATTGTCTTGTATGTGATGAGTTTTGAACATACCAGTAAAAGAATTTGAATTTTTAAATGGACTATGCATTTAAATTGGTTGACATAATCAAAGTAAAAATTTCCCAGCCTGAACTGTATTTATGAGACTTTGTAAAAAAAAAAAATGTACATAGTTGTGCGTAAACACAAATACAAAGCAGAAGAAACGACAACAATACAAATAAAATAATTTTAATGTGGTTTTGAGTTAATATATGGCTTTTAAACAGCTTGTGCATTAAGTTGAGATGTGTGTAAATATATTTGTCTGACTTTTTCATTTTGAAGAAAAATTAAAAAGATATATATGATGCCATTAATTTCCTTGGGAGCATATATCCTACAGGTCATGGCTGAATTTTTCCATTGCCATATTTTCCATTATTTTATATTGCATGTTTTAGCATTTAGCTTTATAACAATAAAATGACGTGGAAACGCAGCTGCTGTCTTTGGCTGACGGCATGGCTGTGTATGTGAACGGTGACTACACACAAACATACAAATACCCACAGGCTTACACATGTGCCGACACACACACACACTATGCTTTCTGTTTTTTCACCTTAAGCTCCATGCTATAGTTTCAAAGGCCTGTTTTTTTGTTTGTTTGTTTTTTTTTAGCAATCTAAACACTGCCTAAATTCACCGCTTAAAAATTACCAGCATTGTATAATTTAGGAAAAGGCAGTGGGTTTTCGTATTAACGTAAGCAATGTTTGTAAAGAAATGTAGGTTAGATATTTCAAATTGTCATATGCTAGCAATACGTAGTATTGTGCCAGGCTTGTATTACATCGGGTTTAAAAGAAAATAAATGAGTTTTAATTATAATAACAGTAATAGCTGACAAACTAACCCAGATTCTTTTTTATTTATCCAGAAAACTGAGCAAAATCCACAAATAAGCAGAAATATTATAATTATGACAAATATTACAATACTGTATTCTTTGTAGACTGTATACAAAAAAAACTTAAGTAATTCTTCAGTTTTTATGGCACAGTCTTTTCAAGTAGGATATTATATAATTTTTTTTTCTCATAATTATTTATGTTTTGCCTTAAGTGATAGATATTTCTGGCTGAACACCTGTATAATTTTTTTCTGCATTTTTAATAAAATACAACAATATTTTCGAACTTGGTGTTTATGTACATATTTATATAATTTCATTACATGACAGTGGGTTTGCACCTGTATTTAAAGGAGTGAAATTATGTGTGATAACGCCACATAATATGATTTGTGTTTCTGATTTCTTACCCTATTTTAAACTAGCCATTTTGTTTATTTAATGTCATGGACCAAGCTTAAATTCTGTGTTGACACCATGTGGGTTGGCTGAATTTATTGGAATATCAAGAATATTTGTTTTTGTTCAGTTTGGTTTCTGCTCTGTTTGGTTTCTTGACTTTGCTTTTAACACCATTGAGGTTTGCAGATATACCACGATGGTGGTCTTCACTCAGATTGGTAAATATATCTAACATTTACAATGTTATGTAAAGTAAATGTCATTATAAGAAAGGGGCCACACTGGAAATTGCAGAGGATTTAGCAGTGTATGATGTTCAAAATAATTTATCTATAAAACACAAGTAAAACATATGGGACTACACCGGTTAAAATGCCTTACATAAGACATGTAAGAACTGCCTGCATTCTCATCAGTGCTGCATGCAGATCGGCCAGGGTAACCCTGTAGCTAATCAAGCCTTTATGAACATAGGAAGGCCATCACCACGGCAAAAAGATATTTATATATATACTGTATACTATATATTGGGGGAGGGGGGTTCATATACACATTAATGCAAATAAAGTACCCTTCACAGGGCTATTGTGAAACTATGAAAATGGAAAATGTTGGTCTCATGTTGTGCATAGCTACTGTATAGGGATCCCTCTGTGTGGCACAAAGAGTATAATGTTATGGTGACCTTTTGGAGGGAAGGCAGCTGAGCAGCTGTAAATGAAAGACGTTATGTGGCGATTGTCGATATTGTTCAGGGTAATGATTATTTTGAGCTTTGGGTGCACTTATCAAGACCTACATGTTTCAGCAAGTACAATGATTATGTAAAATGTTTGTCAAACAATATTAATAACATCGAAAACCATAATTACCCTTTCTAAAAAAATATTCGACACAAAATAATACTTAAACACACATGATAGATTTTACAATTTCCAAAAATATACTCAAATGTTAATTTATGACTTCATTCCCATAAATTAAAACGTCAAAAGAGCTAATGTTAAATTTCAAAAGATTCAACTACAAGTGGGATTAAGTCACACATTATTGATTGGTTCAGAGCAACCAGGTTCCTCCAATTAGACCTACATGTATGTATAGATCTGTCAGAGTAGCTGGGTGCTGTGTGAGAACTCTTTCTATGGTCCGAGGATAAAGGGTTAATTTGCTTACACTTTGGTATAAAACAATTATGTGAAACATGCCGGTAAGCTAGCAATCATTTTGTGTAACTCAACCGTCACGCTCATGCATATACATTACACACACACACACACACATACAGAATATTATATATATATAATTAAAAATGTAACAGTATGGATGCTGATAAACATTGGCATAGATGTTGCTGTGAAAGGAATTGAATACGTCGGCTAAAACTTTTTTCGCCTTCGGTAAACAGGTTAGACGGCAACCAAATTCTTTAGCCAAATGTGTTCATATTTTTAAAAGCAGAATCCTGGAAATTATTAGGTAGGACAAACACCACTGTTCTGGATATAGGGTAGGGTGAGTTTCACCCGTCCCCCCCATGAGAAACACCCCCAGGAGTTCTGGAGACGAAGGAAGCTGTCAGTCCTAAACTTGCCCTAGTAACGTCTCTAGTGCAGTGAGTTTCTTCAAGATTAAAAGGAAGTTAACTGATAACTGGAGATTCACATCTCTTTCTCCCAGTCACATGTCTAACTTTACACACACACACAGAGGTTTGTAATTATATCTTTGTGGGGACATTCATTTCTATGGGGAAAACTCTAATCCCAACATGACGACCTTCAGCTCTACCCCACCCCAGCCGTAACCAAACAAAATACAAGACTTTTGGCATTTTTAGTTTTTTGATTACATTCACAGATCATTGTGGGGACTTGAAAAATAGTCCCCACAATGTCATAATAACAGACTTTTATTACATTGTGGGGATCATTTTGTTCCCACAGTGTAAAATAAACATAATCCACAGACACACACACACACACACTACTGTTCTGTAACTTCTATTGTAGATTTTATTGTTTTATTGAATACCATTCATAAACTGTCCCTCAGTGGAACCTTTTACTTCACAGGGAGTAATTTTATATTCCTTGTTTAGGTCTACCATTTTCGTTAAAATAGAACTGATGCCTTTATAATTTGCTGTTTAAATGTCTTTAAATTCTGTTTCCCTTATGCACAGGGGCAATAGGAAGTTCTATTGTATCTGTCATGCTTAGAGTTTGACAGTATTAAACGTTGTTTTGAATATACTATTAATACTGCAAATAAGAATTATATACGACTAAATGAAGCTACAAGTGAAAACACAAAAAGTCTAAATATTAAGTTCAAGGATAAAAAGCACAGGCACACACACATTCACACACAATCACACACTAAGGAAAATCATAGGTAGAGATACAAATTCAGCTAACTGCATGACTTTAGACGTTGGGAGGAAAGGTTCTCAACACAAACAGAATATGCATGGAACTCCACAGTTTCCATGTTCACTTGGCCCGGCTGTCTAATAGTGTAAGATGAAATAACAGAGTAATGTAAATTAGTGTCAAAAAGTGAGATTTGTTGCCATAGTGTACAAGACAAGCAATATATCTAAGTCTAATGTGGGAGATAACCATTCCCACTTAAGTTTTACGCCCATTCATTTAGCTGATTCCCATTTAACCGGACCTCAGAATCATTTCATTGAAAGAATAAATTTGCTTTAATTTTTTTTTCATTTCATATTTTACACATAAATGTACCGGTCTGTTATTTTCAAAAGTGAAACACTTCTTTTATTTCTGAGTTGCTGTGTGTTGCAGTTTATTCTACACATTATAAATATTGTCCTGATGTGTTGTGCTTACTAAATGGAGAAGGATTAAATAAACCTCTATTAGACATAGCTGTTTTCTCAAATAAACCTTCAGTTCCCCGAGCCTTGGGGCTTTTCTGATGTGCAGCTGTTACATAAATGAAAAAAATCTCCGCCAGAGCATATGAGGGTTATTGAGACAAACATGTTTTGTTCTACACTGAAAGAAAAAAATTCTAAACCAATATCAGAGCACCCCCTAGAGGCATTACTGGTCATTTTAATAATTCCCAGGATCATTTGCACATATGTGTAGTGATATGCAAGTGTGATTAGCAGTAACGACATTAATCACATTGAGAAACATTCCATAAAGCAGGTGAATAAGAAAAAAAATCCTAAACTTCTTTTCTGTATTAAACTGCAAAATGCAGGTAGGAATTTACAATTCTCTGCTAGACTCAAGACTAAAACTTACTACATATGGCATTCAGATGGGAAAAAAATAAGAATCTAAACTTATTCAGTATTAAAGGGCTTGGGATATGAATTATTGAGGAGAGATGTATTTAGACTCAACATCTGAATACTTAGAAATGCGTGTAATGGAATTTACTTCTGCAGTAAGTGTTGCTGTTGTTGCATTTTTATTTCATAATGAGAATCAGAATCAGCTTTATTTTGGCAAGTACATGTACAATTATGCAGAAGCACTACCATTCAAAATATTTATAATCTTTATAGTTCTACTTAGTGCTTTGTAGTCATATTGGTTGACATTGAGCATTATTTATTATAAGATGTCTGTGGCAACAACCAGGCTTTAAAGGGGGTATTGCATTAATCACTAGCTACCAGTTATTCCATAACAATCCGTGTTTGTGATCAACTGCTCCTTTGGTAGATACCTTTGGTAGAACCCAAAAAAGGTTACATCATTTCACAAGTTAGGAAAAAGATGGTGATGAGCGTACTTGTTTTGCCATGGCATACCATGTCAAAGTAGAGAGATCACAAAACATCTTCATCATTAATGAATCATGACGACTCATTTATTTCAAGCAGTTACCATACTTGTTACTATGTGTGTTATTTTTTTAGACCTTTGTGAACTACTGAAGGAACAAATAATTAACACAAAAAGTGAAATACTGATCTCATGTTTGTTCATCATTAATAAGTCATCATATCTTTTACCTCAAGTAACTGCTACATATGTTCATGATTTGTACAGTACTTCAGTAGTAAATGAGTTACTACTAAGTTACTAAGGAACCATTTTGTAAAGTGTTACCCATCTTCTTTAAGAAATATCCTACACAGCGAGGTTAAATTGGCAGTGGATGGAGGGCTCATATTCTGTCCCTGGAGCTCTTTGTCATGCTAAGACAGCTACAGTTTGATACGGCTTTGGCACCCAACTGGAATCCCCTCGAGAACCTTTCACCTGTAACCAAATGGTCACTCTGCTGGATGAGCTCCCATGGCAAAGTTGGGTTTTAGAACTACTTCGCTTCATAAACACGTGCTGCTTTTATTCTAAGCCAAATGCAATTAACTAGACTTCTTTTGCATTAGAGTGCACACACTTTCCTACTGAAAACACAGTAATCTGACACCAAGACACTTTTAGCCATTTCCAAACACGCCCATTCAGAAAGCCACACCCATGTGCCCATTATGCAAACACGAACGTCACCTGGTCAAGCACCTGATTGCTTATTAGTTAACTCAGCAATCAGAATGTGAGAACTATAAAACTCCACAGATTTACCAACACTAAAGAACAATGGAAGCCGGAGGGAGAGGAAGAGACGTTAGAGGTAGAGGACGCGTAAGAGGAAGAGATAGAGGTAGGGGTGCACAGAGAGGTGAAAGAGGACAAAGACAAAGAAGACAAGCACTTTCCAATGAAATACGGGCAACATTAGTCGGCCATGTTATAAATCATGGATTGACAATGAGAGGCTGGACAGAGAGTCCAACCCAACCTGAGTCGATTTACTGTTGCCTCTGTCATCCGGACATTTCGGCTTGAGAACAGGTATGTTCTGTAACACCCACTCTGTATATATACAGCAATTCAAAGTATCTATGTATATTGTATATACAGTAGGCTAATACTATACATTAAAAATGAAACATACATTCTATATTTACAGTATTCATGTATGTATTCTTTACTTATACAATACTACTGCATAATCCCAGAACCAGAAGAAGGGAAAGAAACATAATAGGTCACAGAGCTATTGTGAATGTTCCTGGCGTAAGTGGGGGAAACATCACAATGTGTGCTGCCATCACAGGTCATGGAGTTCTACGCCACCATGCCATTCTTGGTCCATACAACACAGGGTTGATCCTGACATTTCTGGACAGATTGAGAGACATCTTACAACAGGCAAACCACATGGACGATGAAGGGCAGCAGCACAGATATGTTGTAGTGTGGGACAATGTGGCTTTTCATCGTGCAGCCATGGTGCAAAATTGGTTTGCCAACAACCCACATTTTATAGTGGTTTACCTTCTCCTTTATCCTCCCTTTCTGAACCCCATAGAAGAGTTTTTTTCAGCATGGTGGTGGAAGGTCTATGATCATCAACCCCATGTGCGTGAGGGGCTTCTACAAGCAATGGAGGAGGCATGTGAGGAAGTTGACATAGGAGCTATCCAGGGATGGATAAGACACTCCCGACGCTTCTTTCCTCGCTGTCTAGCAAGGGAAGATGTCGCATGTGAAGTGGATGAGGTGCTGTGGCCAGATCCACTGAGACGACATGACGCTGCATAATCTTGTTTCGTTGTTCATTTGTTTTTTCACCTGCACCTGTTTCTCATTCTGTTCTCCAAAGGTTTAGATTTTCCTGAATTGTACAGTAATATGGATTTTTTTGGTTTTTCTGTAGCTAAATAAATGATTTGTTTGAACCTAATTTATTTCTGCACATATGTCTCTGTGTCCAGTTCTCAGCATTTGCAGTTCTGACAGTCCCTAAAGAGATAAAAGTGTTTTGGATTTTACATAGTGGTGTTTGGTTGGTTGGAGGAAAAATGTAGGCATGGGAAAGAAATGTTTACTATTTGGGGCAAAAGTTTGGTTTTGATAAGTGTTTATATAGTTTTCACCGGAGAGCTTCATTTTGCAGGATATGTGAGGTGTTTTGCTCTTTGGGTGAGGTGTTTTGTGAATTGTGCTAAATGATTTTCAAAAATGGGCCTTGTCAAAATTGTGCTTTAGCAATTGGAAAAAACTGTAAATGCTGAAAAGTAAAATTTATAGCATTCTGAGAATTGTGTACCTTTAAATTTGCATGGCACATTAATAATGAGTTGCACAACTTACCTTTATTCATGTGTACAGATGTATATTTACTGAACCAATGTAGGTTTTAGGTATACAAGAAAACAAGTAGATGGTATATCACTCGAAGTGACAATAGCGGCTTTGCCTGTTAGAACCTTCAGAATTGATAAGAAATCCAGTTCTCTAGCTACTACGCCCTCCCAGAAGCTTTTAAGCCATTACAAATTGCATCACAAAAGCCGTTTTTCTACGGATGCATTCTGGACTATTTCTAAATCTGTCTAAATCAATCTGCAAATTTTTTAAGATACAGTGAGTGGCTGCGAATAATATATATCTGAGGTTCCACAACAGTTGTCATAAGAATGTAAAAATCTGAAAAATGCGACATGACACTTAGAAATCTTTTCTTTCCCTGTAGTAGATCACAGCTTCAGCTAGAGAAAACTATTCAAATTTCTGTTCTATATGAATAGGTTTGTTCCATATAAATAGGTCTAATTTAGTGCTTTTGTTCCATAGATGTTTGCATTGAACAATTTCTATACATTCACAAAAACTCTACAAACATAATTTAGTTGCTTATATTACACTTTGTAGATTGATGCATTGTTCAGTAATGTTAAAATGAACAGTGATCTATCTTCGCTTTGTGGGGATTTTCTATATGTCAGTTATATTTACTTTGCTGGCCATTAATCTTTCCATGTAAAAGATTTTTAAAAATGTCAGGAGAGGAATGTAAACCAAATCATTTGAGTCTGATATATTCATATTTTCCCTTTGACTTTCTCACTATGAATGATGCAATGATGTTTTTGTGTTTACTTGGGATTATGCAAAAATATAACATTTGCTTCAGAGACAGAAATGATTGTACCGAATAAAACAGAAGACAGACTTGCAGTGATGCAAGCACTGTACAAATATATCTTGACCTGGGAAATAACAGTAGTTTTATTTATTCTCAGAGCAAATAGATGTCACTCTGTCTGACCTGAATTGCTGATTATTTTGGTAAAAATAGAAAAAGCCTTAACAGTGCAATGTTTCCATGCTATTCCATGATGTGAAGAAGTAGACCACCATTAGTTTAACTGAACAGTTCATTTTTTTTTATTTTAAAAATTCCCCATGAACATGACTATTATAAATGGTTAGAAGATGGATTGATGGATTTATGAATTTTAGAAATTATTCATTCATTTGGAACCAGTAGACAAAAGCTGTATAAAATATATTCGGGGTAACACATCTCACATACACATGCATTAATGAAACATTTCAACCAAACATATACAGGTGATAACTATTTATTACAAAATATTTTGATACAACATATTTCATGTGTCAGTAAGAATGATGAAATGATATAATAAAACAAAAGAGGAGTAGTTAAAATGTGTGTGTGTGCATGTGTGTGTGTGTGTGTGTTTGTGGATTATATTCATATTATATTATGGGGATTAAATGTTCCCCACCATGTAATAAAAACTTGTTATTTTGACATTGTGGGGATCAAAGTAAAAATACATAAAACAAATTAACCTGCACTTTACCTTTGAAAAGAATCGTGGATGGTGTGAGTGAGGCGAGAGAGAGAGGAGGAGGGTTATATTGTAGGACGACTTTCACTATAACTAATGGAATAACTGCTATCTGTTGGCTCACTGGAATCTTTTTATGTGACTTTAACAAGGAACCAATCCAATGACAGCTGCTTTTGTCTCCTTTTCAATTTCGCAGAAATGTAACATTGCATTGTCGTTAAACAGATTCATTGCTCGCACTGCTACGGCCTTATTTGGATGCTGCTAAATTTTGACTATATGAGTGAGGGACGCCGACTGAGACCGAGCATGGAAGACGATTACCCACAATCTCGCAGCGAGAGAGAGAAGAACCATCGGCTCAGTTGTGATCACATAACGCTAGGCAGACAAAGTGTATACATAATGCTCGTATTGCATGACCTTGCTCGTTTATCAAGTTAAAATGAATTAAAAATTTGTGCTCATCTTGCAAAACACTCGCAGACCAAGTTACTCGCAATCCAAGGTTTTACTGTATTTTGTTTGGTTACATATAGTTAAGATTAGGGCTGGGTAGGGATTAAATAGAAATTAATGGAGAGTCCCCACAAAGATATAACTACAAACATGTGTTTGTGTGTGTGTGATTTCTAATTTCCTTATCCTGTTCTGTGTTTCATGTACACCTTTTTATGTATACCAGTTTTATGTTTTATGTATACCTTATTTAAAATGTTTTTTTTTAAGATGCACTGATTTTAAATGCTATTTGAGGGAGGCTATAGGGACCTTGGGCAAGGAAATGAAAATATTGATAGTGTGATGAGAAATGTTTCAATACTTACAATCTAACTGCTTGTTAATTAACCAACCGAGACAAATCTCTCCCTCCCTGTTTCAGTGCTTGGCTTTCAAAAGAATCGTTATCGTGTTGCGTTGATTGGTACTTCGACAAGGTGGAGGTGAAGAGTGAGATGAGAACAAAGGTCGAGGAATCAGAATGATGCATGAAATCCATAGTTCAGTCTCCAGTGTTGTCTTAATGAAGGAAAATGACATCATGGTAATGAACAAATATGACATAATGACAATGAAAACTGATTGAGAAGACAGAAAATCATCTTGCATTATTATACACTGAATGTTACTTAACTTTTTATTAATGATAATAATGCATACCCTTCAATCGATTTGTGCAGAAGAACACACATTATCTCGACATTCATGCCAATTTAACATAAATATACACTAGTGCCCAAAATTGTGGAAAAACCTAGCATTTTTGGCATTATGCTTTAAAAATTACTACACAAATATTGGTGGTAATGTTTATAAACAATCAAGCAATGTTTACAAATATACATTGGACGCTTACAGTATATAAGTGGAGTAACTGGAATAAAGTTCTGCAATCTCTAAAATGTGGAAGTGCTTCCACAATTTTGGTCACTAGTGTAAAACATGATACATTTCTTATCCATATTTTCCTGAGTATGAGTATTATATCATGTTACTGTATATCCTTCTGCCATAAATGTGTTTAACCTGTTGACTTACAGTATAATTAAGATTAAGATTAAATTCATTGATCCCAGGGGGAAGTTCTGGTGCATAGAGTGCATAGACAAACATATATATATATATATATATATATATATATATATATATATATATATATATATATATATATATATATATAGTGCAAAAATGAAAAATGTACAAAGTACACTTAGTGCAAAGTAAATGTAGTGCAAAAAGATTTAAAAAGTGTAGTCGCAGCACAGATTTAAAAAGTAAACAAATAAATGAAGTTTTCTGAAAAACTGAGAATCTGATACTAAAAACAAGTCCATATAATGCACTAAGAAACAAAAGAATATGTATCCACCTCTTACTTTTAAATGTTTAAATTTGGATGAACCTCCTCTTTTCTTCATTTAAGGGTACCTAGGGGTGGAGCGGCCTTTGGGAGCAGCAGGAGATTACCTGCTGGGCCAGTAACGTTTCGGGGCTGGTTGGCCTGCCATGCACATTAGGACTGGCCGATATTTCAGTTTATACTATGGCTTTGGTCAATATTATTTTCTTTTTGGTCCAGAGATGCAATCACACAGGGAGTTCTGGCAGTCTAATGACAGTTATATTATTTTATATTATAATAACAGTTATATTATTATTACGTTTTATTAAACATGTTGTAAATACCTGTGTGACTTTTTAACTCATAAGCATTCTTATCAACATAATTTTCCATTGGTTTGACAGTTTCTCTGGTAACTTGATGAACAGGCTGCTTCCAGTGAATAGCCTGACTAGACGTTCTATCCTTATAGGGGCCATATTTTTAACAGCACATTGAAACAATATTAAATGCTAATTGAAATACAGTACTAGTACAGTCTTAGGCAGCCAGAGAAAATTATGTTTAAATGATCTTCATGTTGGTTTAAAATGCTATTATGCCTGTCAAAATGTGTCAGCTTAGCCATTTCCAAACTTCTGCTAAACTCACACCAGTATTTGCACCAACCATCAATACAACCATTTATTACTTGACTCGACCACTAGCACACCTCCTATAGCTAATCAATATCTCATTAACTTATTATACTAGTTAATTAAGTGAGCTGGTAAAATTTAATGAACACATGTAATGGCTGAGGTGCCCCTGAAGAGAGGTTTGGGACCTGAAGTGGTGTTCATCTGGCCATCCAACTAGACATGAGTAGCTTTTTGGAGAACGGAAGAAATTCTTACTAGTTTTTATTGTGTTATTCTTAATTTGCATATGTTCAAATGATAAATTGTGCTTTTTGTTATGAGCAAAACTGCACTTACTACTTAATAAATATAAATAGCATAAATAGCATTAAACATTTCTTTTGACTACCTAAGACTTTCACACAGTACTGTACTTTTCTTTTGAAGAATTAACTGTGGCTAGTGTATTCTGTTATTATTTTTTGTTCATTAGCTGTGGTATAACTGGGTTACCACTTCAAGGTGTGCGGTTTTACAAAAATCAGCTCCAACTTGGTTAGCATTACACTAAGTTGTCATTGATTATTTTCATAAAACCTTGATGAGGTTTATTCCTCACATAAAATATAGGGATAAACGATAATATTGAGGTATCCAAACACCCAACCCCCCAACACACACACACACACATACACACACACATACACACACACACAAAAGGAAAGCTTTAAACTGCACTGAAAGCCACATCATAAACCTTATTTTGTGTTCCAGTTAGTCACTATAAGATATCAGCATTGGGTTATCGTCAATGATATCATCAATTACCGATAATCTTTCCATGTAAAATCATCAATTCGCAAAAGCCTAGTGCACTACACTACAAATTATCATAAATAAATGTGCATGCATGTAGCAAATAAATGAAAAGACAGTCCTGCCCCAAGTGATACTACCCTGCAGGTATCCGTAGGGGAAAAGGTGATGGCCCTTCCTAAAATGCTACAAACCTGCTTTACATGAAACTAAACTTCATTTTTCAGAGGATAGCAAACTGAAAAAAACAGAAAGGTGATGCTAAGAAAGCCATTGAATTCAAGCGTGGTGCTGTCACAGGATGCCACCTTTGCAGTAAGTCAGTTTGTAAAATTTCTTCCCTGCTAGATATTCCACGGTCAATTGTAAGTGGTATTATGGCATTTAGGAGCAACAGAAACTCGGCCACAAAGTGGCAGACGACATAAAATAACAGAGTTGAGGCACATAGTGCGTAAAAGTCGCTGACACTCTGTTGACTCAATATCTGCTGAGTTCCAAACTTCCTCTGGCATTAACCCCAGAACAAAAACTGTGCGCCAGGACCTTCATGGATTAGGCTTCCCTGATGGAGCAGCTGCATGCAAACCTCACATCACCAAGTGTAATGCCAAGCTTCGGATGGGGTGATGTAAAGCACGCCGCCACTGGACTCTGGAGCAGTGAAAACGTGATCTGTGGAGTGAAGAATCTGGACGAGTCTGGAGGGACAAGTCTGGGTTTGGTAGATGCCAGGAGAACGTTACCTGCCTGACTGCCTTGTGCCAACAGTAAAGATTGGTGGGGGAGGGATAATGGTATGGGGTTGTGTTTCAGGGGTTGGGCTAAGCCCTTTAGTTCCAGTGAAGGGAAACCTTCAGCATACCAAGACATTTTGGACAATTCTATGCTTCTAACTTTGTGGGAACAGTTTGGGGAAGGCCCTTTTCTGTTCCAGCATGACTGTGCCCCAGTGCACAAAGCAAGGTCCATAAAGGCATGGGTGGGTAAGTTTGGTGTGGAAGAACTTGACTGGCCGGCACAGAGCCCTGACCTCAACCCCATCAAACACCTTTGGGATGAACTAGAATGGAGATTGCAAGCCAGGCTTTCACCTCCAAGATCAGTGCCTGACCTCAGAAATGCTCTCCTGGAAGAATGGGCAAAAATTCCACCAGACACATTCCAAAATCTTGTGGAAAGCCGAGAAGAGTGGCAGCTGTTACAGCTGCAAGGGGGGGAACAAGCTCCATATTGATGCATATGGATCTTTCCTAATACTTTTGTCCATATAGTGTGTGTGTGTGTGTGTGTGTGTGTATATACACAATACATACACACATTTGTTATTATAGTATATAGGTTTGAATTACCATAATTAGATTAGATTAGATTAAACTGTCATTGTGCTGAGTTCAGGTACAAAGCCAATGAAATGCAGTTAGCGTCTAACCAGATGCAAATGAAATATATTCAAATAAATAAATTATAATAAAGATAAATGATGATGGTAAGTGTAAATTATGTTTCTGTGCAAAATATGCATGGGGTAGCATCAGGGGCAGTACAGTGAGAATGGGTTTGCTAGGAAATATGACAAGATGCAGTGATACAAATGCAAATGTTCCAGGTAAAATTAGCCACGAAAGCCGAGGATTAAATATGCCAACATCTTCATAACATTCCCAGCTTTGTGACTGTGACTGTCAAGTGGTCCATTTGATTAAGGCAATTCTCCCCTGTGTGACCTGCAGTCCAGACCATGGCTTGCATTGTGTGCTGCTGCTCGGTAATTGTGACCAGAGGCCTCAACTGGCAGAATAAATTGTTTTGGATTTATTCATGCTGTACCATTAAACCTGTCAGGTGGCTGCGAGGGGCAGGCCATTCCACCTAACAATGCTTAGACTTCTAACACAGTGCTACTGGGCTCTTGGTGCGAAAAGAGGCTGTGAAATGGAATTAATGTCACTATGCTCTCTTGGCACACAAACTGCTGTTTTGTGTTACTTTAGGTGTAGATGCTGAAAGTTATCTGAAATCTCATTATTTGCAAAAAACGTTGTTTGACCTTCATATATTTATATTCATATATAACTAAAACATAAAATGTGGGATTTTAGAAAACATCACAGTCAGAAAGTAACAAAGTTTTACTAAACTATAGCCATCTGCTGTCAAAATCAACAGCCAACTTATTGCAATACTGCTTGCATTTCAATGTGTTTAACATATCTACCATACATGATAAGGAGGTTCAGTATTTAACACTCTACCTCTAGGGCTGTGGGTGCATTTCCTGTCCCTTTTCTTTTGTTTCTTCCTACAGTCCAAAAACTTGCAGGTAAGTGAAATGTCTCTATATTGCCCATAGTGTCTATGCCCCGCACTGGGCTGGTGTCCCATCCAGTTTGTGGTTTGTCTTGTGCCTTCTGGAATTGGTTCAACACTCATCCTGACCCACTATTAGATAAGTGGTAAAGGAAGGTGAATATTATACAAAAAAACACATTTCCATTGGATCCTAAGCTATTACACGCACATTCATTTTCAGGTTTTGCATTTCTTTCACTGGAAATGTTCTGTCAGACAGCTTTGCAAAAATTATATCACATACCCCTAAAAGAAGCTTTAATTGGCCTCATGCGTTATGAGATACATGTATATTTACAACCATACCACATAGAATAAATATATTCCACAGTGTGTATACTTCTACAATCTGCTGGGCTGCCAGATTAGTTAACCTGGAACTGAAAAAGAATTTCTGCATCACATATAATATCGGTATGGATCTTGCACTTGCTGTGTGTCTTATTTCAATGGTAAATTCAATTAAAAAGCAAAATATTAGCATCCACTCCCTTCTTTCTGCTGCAGTGGATAACCAGCATCGGACATTGCAAATGCATGGCTCATGACATAGGTTACAAATGATTTATTATTTATGAAAATGGGTTTGTTCCATAAAGCTTGGAAAGTAATTGTCTTTGAGCCCTTAAGCACACTACACACATTGCTTCAGGAAATGTGCAGTTTCACATTTACATTACATTAATACTGTACAAGATACTTTGTAAGTTGGTTAGACAAGGCATCACGCAGATGTCATAAGGGTTTCTGACATAAAAGCTTTGTGGTGCCATGTGACAGACTGCAAATGAGCTGGCACACAATCATATCACTGGTACAGTATGACCATATTGACGTATTGGATCTGTTATGACTGGCTTCTTGTTCACGGTGTGTCCTGCCCTATACTTCCTGCGATAGACGTACGGCGCCTTTCCACTGGCATGCAACAACCAAGCCTGCCCGACTCATGCCGCAAAGAGATGCTAGTTACAGCACAGTTCCAGCTCACTTCAATTTTCGACTGCAGAAAGGTCAGCTCAGTAAAGGCGTTGCTGGGTTTGGTGAGTGACAGTGATGTAAAACCAAAGAGACGTTTATTTGCTGTTCAAACAGTATACAATAGCATGTCTGTGACAATAGTTGTGTTACGTTAGCATTAAACACTAGTAGTCGTTAGCATAAATTTGCATTATGAATCCATTCCATTCAGCCATTTCCTGTTATTTTAAGGAGGAAGTTGGACATTTTCAAGTTCCAAGTTTTTGCATCAATACATCACAGTGTGTGATAGTATTAACATTGAATAATATATAGAATATGTAATTTTTCCTTCAGGTAATGCTTGCATATTGATACAGATCACTGGTACCTTCATCCATTTTGGCCCAGCTAGTAAGCAGGGCCATGTCAGCATGGCTGTGGGTCGCACAATTTACAATGGAATACTGTCTCTTTGTGGTACGGTTTGGTGCACAGCTTGGTGGAAAAGCACCATTAGGCTCGATGTGGCCCGCTATTGGATAAGTATCTGTGAAAGTGGGGTTAATGGTTCTATTTGTGCTGTGTATACATCATACTGGAAAGGTACCTTAACTGTGTATTGGCACGGATGGGCTGTAAGTGTGTTTTTTATGTCAGCCAAATACTACAATGGGCCAAAGTGTATAAAATCAACCTGGCTGCCATGCTTTGAGTTGGGAAATTACTGATTCTACTCACTGTGGAGAAAGAAGTAAAGTGTCTTCTTCCTTTGTGCCTCGTCATTGTGTTTGACAAAGAAAAAATCTGCTGCTGTGAATGGATGGATCAAAACAATCCAAACAATGCAATCACCACTTCGCTGTTATACAAAACGGCAAGAAAATGTTTCCATTTTGAGGTTACATTTAGTAACTGGTAATGAATCCCATACATATTTGCTCTACATTATGGAATTAATTAAGGATTATTTACTTGCCATTTCAAAAGTAAACAAAGAATAATTAAGAGGGTGTCTGTACTTTGTTGATTATTTACAGAGGAGTGATAATATGTATAATTAGTTGATTAAAGTGTGCAAATGAAATTCCTAATACATATAGCAGTACCGCTAAGATGATTTTGCATTGCCATGGCAATTGATCAACAGCTTTGGGCAAGTCTATAATAAAATTCTATTTGCACTGACTATTTTGGTGTTTTATTTGGTAGTTAGAAGCACAAATATAAAATAAAAAGCTGGATATGTGTTTTTTTTTGGTCAAAAGATCATTGGTGTTGTACATGTACAATTTTACGACCTTGGGTTTGATTGGTTAATTCCCACTGCGTGTGTTGAGTTTGCATCTTTGCTATGTTTGTTCGGGGTTTTTTTCCCTACAGACCATATAAGTTAACTGATGTCCCTAAACTGCCTACTGTATATACAGTATGTCCTTTGATGAATTGCTGTCCACCCTGGACATGCTGTGTCCCCTGTGTCACCCTATTAGTTGTATAGTTGGTTCTACAATTGGAAAGTCTATAGGTTTGCATATACTATTTGCTCCTAATTACTTTGTGTCCTAAGATTATACTGTTTTGGGGGGTTTAATTTCTTTCTGTACTGATATTTAAGTTTTGTTCTATCTGTTAGTCTTGATGTCTTAGAAAGCTTTATCTGCCATGTGTCTTTCCTGCCCTTGGGGCAGATATTTGCCCCACAACGTAGCACACAAAAAAAAATAAGAAAAAAAAAATATATTGCTAATTTAGGGGTGTGTGAAAAGCTGAGCAAAAATGATTTCCTGATGTATCTTTTTTTTATGTAAGACGATGCCACATCGTTGCTGAAGTTTGATATTTGTCACTTACAGGAGAGGAAATGGATAAGCAGGAAGAAGCAGTCTGTTAGAATGAGCTCTCGAAGGCAAGACTGCTATGACTTATTAAGTTCTGATTACAGAAATCATGTTTTTCACATTGAAATATATTAGCATTAACTGGAATAACCAAGTCATTGAACAACACTTCAATCTGCCATTTGTATTTCATCTGAAGATACTGAAAGTGAAGAAAAAAGAAATTGCTCCAGTAATGGTTGCATGGCTGCAATAAACTGCATGCATGCATGGCTCTGTAACAGTCTGAACCCTGAAAGTTTAATACTTAATTAATACTTGTGGTAAGTAGGGCCAGCCCCAGATTCTGTAGAGAATTTCCGAATTTCAGTAGCCCAGGGTATCTGCCGTCTTACTCGCTAGCTCACATCTATTTCACAAGAAAAGTACTGAAATACTAAAAGTAGCGTAAATAAGTGTAACGTTACAGAATGCTACCAGTGATATGCAGATATTCCTATGTTGCCTACAGGCCCATATGGGGGCCTTATCACTTTAAATATAACTTCTAAATGCGCAGCCTGTTGTCTAAAGAAATTCCCAGTCTCTGAGTTTTGTTCATAGATTCATTATTGAATGAGTCATCATTGAGATTCGGGCCCTTTGCTTGACTGTGTGTTTTCAGCTGGCATGATTGGGATTGGGAGCAGTGCTGGGAGCAGATGTGACTAAATTGTATCTTAGTACCAGCGACATCTGAGAAGAGTATTGAGACCAGACCTGATTAGAATATAGATGGGAGTGGTCTGACTCTGGCAACAGCACATCCATCCGTCTTTCAACCCCTTATCCTGGTAAGGGTCATTGGGGAAGGGGGAGCTTATCACAGGATGCACAGGACACAAAGCAGGGCTACGGCTTGGTCAGGATGTTGCAGGAAGCACACACACCGTCATACATTATGGAAATGTAGAGACAACAAGTAACCTAATTACATGCCTTTGGTCTGCAGGAGAAAATTAATGAAATTCAGGGAGAACAGGCACACACACACACACACAAACACACACATACACACACAGTGGGCGTATGATTTAGATCCCGCAGCCCAGGGGGTGTGCTGCAACAGTGACCCCTACTGAGTCATCATCCCGCCTGGAAACAGTATAGTTAAACAATTTTGTCACATTGAACATGATAAAAAAAAGAGTCCAAAACAGATGAGGAATATTATATTTGCTGCTTCATTAAATCTTTATTTTAATTTGTTTTTCCTTCTGACACTGTATTGTTTGAAGTTGAAAACACCTGCTGCGTTTATGTCTTCCTGCGCCCAAAGCACAAGGTAACCAAGTTTCAGTAGTTTGAATGGAGGCAGGCTTATTCGCTGAGACTGCTCAATCTAACTCCAGCGGCATCTTCCAGCACCAAGTTTAGCCAGGAGTAAACACAGAACAGTATTGGAAGATACAATGACAACAACGGAGATGATAGGCTAATTCATTTCCAGTAGGCTTCACACCCATATTCCCCAGCCTTGTGTCCTAAACTGCCTGGGACCAGCTCCAAGACCCTCATGACCCTTACTTGGGCAAGACGGATGGACATGATCTTACTTGCCAACAAACTTTAAGGTAACTTTGTGAAATTTAAAAGGTCCCCTTTGAAAGGATACCAATCAGAAGCACACAAATGTGTTATTAGGCTGTGAAGGACAAATTTATTGAAGAAAGAGTGTTCCATTTCAGGAGTGGGCCAACCAGTTTCTCTGGACGACAGAACCATGGGATATGGAAATTAGGAAAGTGTTCTCAGACTTTATTATTGATGCTTTTTGCAAGGAAGGTCAGGTAGATGAACCACACAACAAAAGATGGGGAAAATGGAATGATTGTGAAGGACAAGCAAAGTGATACTAGTTTCGATGTGACAGGATGAACTGAATAAAACAGCTCATAGCACAAGCAATAGATACACTCCCTTGTGTTCATAAGAAGAAACTCTTCTATACTCATATATACAAGGATCTGGTGGGAGAAAACTTATCCTGCGGAGCACCTGACTCTTAGTATGGAGAGTCAACCTCCCTCCACATCACAAATGGCACAGGGTACCTGACTCTTAGGATGGAAAGTCACCCTCCCTCCACATCACATAGGGCATGGGGTACCTGACTCTTAGGCTGGAGAGTCACCCTCCCTCCACATCACATAGGGCACGGGGTACCTGACTATTAGGATGGAGAGTCACCCTCCCTTCACATCACATAGGGCATGAGGTACCTGACTCTTAGGATGGAGAGTCACCCTCCCTTCACATCACATAGAGCACGGGGTATCTGACTCTTAGGATGGAGAGTCACCCTCCCTTCACATCACATAGGGCATGGGGTACCTGACTCTTAGGATGGAGAGTCACCCTCCCTTCACATCACATAGAGCACGGGGTATCTGACTCTTAGGATGGAGAGTCACCCTCCCTTCACATCACATAGGGCATGAGGTACCTGACTCTTAGGATGGAGAGTCACCCTCCCTTCACATCACATAGAGCACGGGGTATCTGACTCTTAGGATGGAGAGTCACCCTCCCTTCACATCACATAGGGCATGAGGTACCTGACTCTTAGGATGGAGAGTCACCCTCCCTTCACATCACATAGAGCACGGGGTATCTGACTCTTAGGATGGAGAGTCACCCTCCCTTCACATCACATAGGGCATGGGGTACCAGACTCTTAGGATGGAGAGTCACCCTCCCTTCACATCACATAGGGCATGGGGTACCTGACTCTTAGGATGGAGAGTCACCCTTCCTCCACATCACATAGGGCAGAATATAGAGTGTGTCTGAATATGAAACTAAGCTACCATTAATTGCATTCCGGAGACAAACAGCGGCGCCATTCGATTCAGGATTAATATATTTTATGAAAAATCTGTTTATAAGTCAATGAAAAATAGAAAATATGTGTTTTGTACAGCACTATTGAGATTGTTAATATCACTGGTTTGTAGAATGGGCCTCTATGAAGTACACTTTTGAGAAAGGAAACATAGAACTTACTTTATTAAGTGATTTAATTTATAATTAATTTGAATCCAGTTATGGTATAACGGCACTGTCAGAATTGGGGCAAAATGGGGTCTCTTGTGGGCCATGGAGCTGTGGCAGTTCGGAATGTTCCACTGCAAGGACCTGAACCCAATCGGCAGCAAAGAAAATCCCCTGGTTGGTGAAACTGGGGATAGGGATGGGAAAAACAAACGATATTTCCACTTACGGTCATATAAATTTTAAATGGTAAGAAAATTAGACACTTTGATCAGCTGTTGATATGGAACATTGCTTGATAGAACACATCAGCCCAAACAGCCCTCAGAGAAACAAACACAATTTCAACCAATCATATGGTAGTCTTTTAAGAATGGACAAGCAATGCCCAGGAAATGCACAGCAAGGTTAATTGAGTTAACGGAGCATATGCTGCTGTTTTGGTAATACCATGGAGATAAGTGCTCCCTCAGTGGAAGCTTCAAGTGTCGGTGAAGAAAGCGACAGCTCAGCAGCCACATCATCTTTTTAAAAAAGGAGATGATAATGAGGATAAGGAAGGTAAACAGGCGTCTGGGGCAGCACTTCTTGCATTTTAAAGCCTGACATGTCTGCTGCCGTTTACTGTAAACTGCCAAAAACTTGTCCCAGCTAAAATCAGAAATGCTGCAAACTTATTTCACCCCTTCAAGCACTGCCATCCGGCAGAACATACAGGATGCAGATGCTTACAGTCACAAACAGCAGCAATTAAGGGTTCCACTTTCAGTCTGAAAGAATACAGGACAAATCACATCATGTACTGTATAGGCTAAAGATAGCACACAGCATTTTACATTGGTGGCAACTGTCACCAATGTCAAACGTGTTTCCTAGAACAGCGGTGAGGCAGTCAGAGAAAAAACCCAGCAACAAACTGTACTGTTGCCATTTTCTATTGTTACGCCTTACCACAAAAGAGTTCATTATTTGTATAATTTATTCATTAAAATTAGATTTTAATTTGCAATCCATTCAATCTCTTGGCTTTTTTCATCATCTGAATTCATTTAATGGCAATTCTAAGGGAATTTTAAATGAAAATGGAGCCTTGAAGAAAAGAAATGAGAATTATATCATGATATCAATATTGATTGATATAAAAAAATTATCATGATAAACAGCCCTAGTAGTGACCCCCTATCCACCCTCCCCTGGCAAAATTTGGCAAGGGGAAACCCCTTTTTCTCCCCCACCAGCTGCGGACAGGGGAGACCCTGTTCTACATTAGCCTGGCTGAGAGCAGACAGAGGCCTTGCCATCTTCAGGACATGTGATACCTCCAACTGTCATCTTCACTTAAAAATGAGATGGAGTGTGGGTGGGGGAGGGAGACAGAGGACAAACTGGGAGCAAAATGGCTGCATGTTATGTGCGTGTCTCGTAAAGTGCTGGTTTTGCTTCCACTTTTCCATATAGTTTACACTTTCTTATGTGACAATCTATATTGTAAACCATCAGACAACAGCATGGATAAAAGGAATTGCATTCTGTTCATCCACATTAAGTAAAAATGTTACTTCAAATCCTTTAATATATGACATTTAAGCAGAAATATAAAGCGCTTACACAATGTATTTGATGTATAACATGCATTTTGCATATATAATGACATAAATTATGAAGTTTCACATGATAAATTGTACCAGGTTTTTGCATGACAGTATAAATACTGGTTCTCTCTTACAATGTAAGGTAGCTGAAATTGGAAATGGAATTTCCTTTCAAGTAGATAGTGCATTCAGCTGCTTCCTGATCTCAGAAATCAGAAATACCCTCTGCCTCTTCCAAGACGTAAAAGAAAAAGATTCAAGAATTATATTGGGAAATATACTTTACAGTCCACTTCTGGAATATAAAGATGGAGGTCCTGACTAAATTTAAAATTTTGATATAGCACTAGCTGCATTTGTATCATGACAGCTTCCTCTTTAAAGCTCTTTAAACTTCTGAAATGCTGTGGTTCCACTTCTGCCTGGTTTTAGACATGTGCTTTGGAGGGAAAAAAATGCAGACACAGTTTAACAAATTAAGCATCCAATTTTCAGTGAAGGAAAGAATGCAATAATAAAAGATTGAGAAGAGTATATAGCACACTATGTACGTCTGCATTTTTCTGAAATCTTTCAACACTGCAAGATCCACTTACCGTGAATTTCTGTATTTTTTATGCGATTGATATTTTATTTGCCTTTCAGGCTGATACATATTTTATATTTATGTCTTTTCTGTTTGAGGTATTTTGACAAAGTTTACAGATAACATCAATAAGGATTTTTTCTTTAATAATACACTTTGCACTTACACAGTATATTGAGATAAATAACTATCTTGATCCCACCTTCTACTTGATGAAGTCTTTTCCATATACAGCGTCTCTCTGTAACCCTTCACCCACCCCTCAGTACAATCTTTTCATGCTCTCAAAAAGGCTTCAGATAGAATTTCTATTAATACGGGAGTCAGCTTATGGATTATTCAGACACAGTAGTCAAGTGATTAAGATTTCGGACCCTGGTGTAGGAAAAAGATTCAGTTGGCATAGTAATGTATTTATTTATAGGAGCAGCAGGTTGCCTAAAGGCAGCTGGTGTTTCCAGCTGTTGTACCCTTGAGCAAATCTGATACAAGCACTTAACCATGAATTGCTTAATGTGTTATTTTTGTTCACAGTGTGCCATGGGATGAAAGATGTAGACATGATATATGAAGAACAATATTAAGTAGGTAGAAACTTTTCAGTGGGTGGGCAGGTGATGCAGACACTGGATTAGTCATAAGATAGAAGGTTGGGTCTTAAATACATATTCCAGCAAATGAATAAATAACTGAGGTCAGAGCCTCTGTTTTTGCCAAATTATAATTATTATTCCATCCATTTCCCAGTGTAGGATTACAGTGAGCCTAGACCTGATCCCAGGAATTCCCCTGCTCAGGACGCCAGGCAATGACACACACAACAGGCAGGTAACACCAACACCAATTGAAAGTTTTTGACTGCTGGTGGAACCTGAAGAAGAGGACCCTACAGGAAATCCATGGAAAACTCCCATAAGAAAATACAACCTTCCTCTATGATGATGATGATAATGATGATTATTATTATTATTATTTTAACGGCAACACCAATAATAGTAATTTTATTGTTATTAACTATTATTATTATTGTTGCTGATGAAGATAATAATACTAAAAGTATAATAACGACTCAGTTTTGACCTACAAATAAATCACAGGGGTTTGCAGAAACATGCTTATTTCACACTAGGTTTGTGATACAGAAAGTAATTTGTGTTCTTTTTTTAATTGACTTGATTAAAGCAATGGGCAGTAAACAGCTGTATTTACATAAACAATTCATTGTTGAAGCTCTTTCACCAAATGTCATTTTAGCACATTTTGTCTGACAGACGTTACACTTTGTGACTGACTTCACTTTGCAGGATCAGAAATCTGTAATTGCCTGTATTTTCCCCTGGGACTCCCAGTTTATTCTCCAATTGGCTGAATATGCCCCAGGCACTATTTCAACACAGTGCTGTCTTTTTACTATGAGAGTGTATTTGATGGATAAAAACATTCCCCCCACATCTATGACTGACTCCATAGTTAAAATAAGAAAATAAGATTAATAAAATCCTTTGTGATCATGCATTCAAAGGCAATGAAAAACATTCTGTAAAAGGATTTTGCTGAAACACATTTAAAACAGACACACACCAACACTCATAAGCACTACGGTGGTTTTATTTGTTTGTTTGTTTATTTATCTTCACAAGAGCAGCTGTTGAAGTATAGCTAACAAAGGGTTCATGCACACAGTGTTATAAATAAAGCACTATTTCAACACAGTGCTGCTTTTTTACTGTGAGAGTGTATTTGATGGATAAAGCATTTACCCTATTTGAACCATACTATACAAACCATTTATTGTTTTTGAAGTTAATTTTAAAAGACATTTTTTCCTAGGAATACATTAAATTGGAATATTAATGTATGCACACAAAACAAATGGTAAATTATTCTTGGAGCAGATAAGTGTAGTCTGCTGGGGTATTTCTTAATGGAGACATACAGGAAGTGGCACATTTGAGTCTTCTGAGACACTGTCTAAAATTGAGTTAATTACACTCCTCTTTACTAAGTTATTATCTTTCTGAAGCAAGGTAAACACAGCGACAGTTCAGCCCACAGACATCAAGTGTTCAGATGAGATACGAAATCTGCTGCAGTTCATGTATCACAGCTGTACGTTTAGGTCTGGGTATGGAGGGCACTTCTGGGTCAGTGATGATGGCCGGCTTCTGTGTTTCTTTATGTAGTCAGCTGTCATTCAGCACTGGGAGCAGCCCAAATAACACAGCTGTGGTCTATCACATCATCATTGGACCAGAGAAAATACAAAAAGGGAAAGAGCAGTCGGTTGTGGGGTGGATGGGCATTTCCCTCTATTATGTGAATGAAACTCTGCCGAAAGACAGGACTTGGTAAAGAGACGCCCCATAGAATATAATCAAAGATGCTCTCAAGTGAATCTTCCAGATATGACACTTGTGGTTTTTTGTACTGCATATATATTTTTTTAAATACTCAGTTGTATTATTCTATTTGTAAATAGATTGGGTGCTGTTAGAAATAACAGTATGGTGTCCTTCATACAACTCTGTCACTTGATCTGGCCATCTAAGCCATAGCTGCCCCACATTCACTAACTTGTACAATTTCTAGAAATACTGGATGGATGACCTGGAAATGTAAAAGTTAATGAATGTGTTTTTTTTACCTGAATGCTGTGAGTCCTTGTTGTGATATCAGGTCTGAAAGTATACTCATTCATGGATTGCGCATTTCACCTACAGTATATGACAATCTGCAGAATCTTTCCCCACCAATTAGGTAGTACTTATATTCCTTTGTGTACAGTATATATGTTAATGTGCTTGTCTGAAATGTGACTTTTATGTTTGAATATTTATTTTCTATTAATTTTACTATTGCATTATGACCAACATTTTCTGTGAAGTGAATCACAAACTGTATTTCATATGCCATTTATTATATACAGTACTGCACACTCTCTGCCCTGCTGCTAATGTTTACACTAATGCACTTTTATTTATTTATTTAGTATTTATTGCTGTTTTGCTGCTAAAATACATAATACTGTATCTGCAATAATACTATTTATTCAATATCCATTCCAACCCGTACAGTTACTACTGTGGACTGCACTGTATGCTGTCATGTCCTGTAAATTGCACTTCTGTAATCCTGTGTTGTTTCTGTCCTTGTATTGTTGTGCACCTTAGTCCTGGAGGAACAATGTTTCGTTTCACTGTATGTGTGTAAATGGCTGAAATGATAGTTAAACCTGCTGGACTTGACTTGACTGGATATAAAAGCAGTCCTGGTGGACCACAAAGAAATTGCAGAGGGGGACACAGGTCTGGGAAAAAAACCTTTCCAACCATGCACCCCACCCATTCATCATCTTCATTTATTACTGCGGGGTCTCCTTGGTAAATCTTGTTGACTGGGGAGGGGGGTTTTGGGGACTCCCCATAAATTCTATCTGAAGACGAAATTTTACCAGCCATAGGAGGGTCCCCATTGGTAGATATTACCACTCTGGGTAGAGTCCACCTCAGATACACAATTTTACCTGATAATTCACCTTGTTATTTTTTGCTTTGAGTCACCATATTTGCTTAAGATTCCCTTAGCATTGCCATTACACCCAATTAGAACATTTAAAAAGGCGAAATCATGAATGAACCACAAGCTGAAGTCTAATCCAACGTATTTTTACCTTGATTATCCATAATATCTCAGAAATTAAAGCTGTTGCGGTGGCTGAGCTGTTACCTTCTTCACTGTCAACAGAAGCTCCTCTCTGGGATCGCTTATTTCTTCCATATTACCGAAACAGTGGCATGCACGCCAGTAACTCAACTGGCGTGCATAGGTGGCCCACTAGGGGTCGCAAGCGGACTCTAAGTGGTATGGCGAACAGTCGCAGGGAAACGATGGTCCATGATAGGCTACTGTATAGACGCATATCCAATTGCTGCCCGGGAAAATTCGTGGTCCGTTTAAGAACAGATAAGGGCCCACTGGTTTGGCTGAGAAACCCTGGTGTAGGCAATTTCAGTAGGGGGTCAGATCTATTTTGAAACTGCAACCTTATTTTTATTTTAAGATTAAAAATAAAGCTCAGTACATTATTCGCTAAAATTTAAATGATTAAAATGTGTAAAATAATCAGTCACCACATATTGAATACTTTCAGGACGCTCAGTGTTTGTATGTATGGAGGTCTACAGGAGCCACAGAATTTTGTTTTGTTTTTTTGCACATGATGTACATGTAACACATTTACATTTGCTGTAACTAACACTTTTATCCTAAAAGCCTTAGGATAGGGGGAAAAGGTACAATTCACTTGTGCTTCATGGGATTTGAATCCATGAGATTTCCATTGTTAGAATAAAGCTGTATCTGTCCAGCTACAGAAGATGCGTTACACAATACTAAGTCATACTTTAGTATTTTATTCTTCAATATAGGGCAGTCACAAAATATACAAGACAGGTGGAACAATAAAAAACTTGAAAAAAATGAAAGTTATTGATGTGAGGAAGACAAGGCATGAGGACCCAAAGCATGGAGACACGTGCGGGAGCCGAGTGTAAGAAACAGAATCAACAGGCGAAGTTGGAGTCGTGGTCACGGAGCAGAAGGGTTCAGCAGCCAGGTGGTCAGTCCTACAAGCAGGGCACAAGACAGGAGGAAGACACACCGGGAAGGTCAGATAGGAGCAGGATCGGGATTGGAGAGGCATGGAGCTGGGCAGGCAGGAAGGTTCAGGGTTGGACAAGAGACAGAGTAAATATTCTCAGTAAGTGGCACTTGGATCAACAATACCTCACACTAAACGAGAAGTTAGTGTTGTAGTCAAGACCGCCTAAACCGAGACCAAGACACTGCCGAGACTTGAGGGTACCAAGACCAAGTCCAAGACACACTAAGGCAAGACCAAGACCAAGACTGGTCGAGACCAAGACCGAAAACAGACTAGGGCTAGAATCGACATCACATTACTCAGATCAACTGTAGAGAAAAAAGGCATTGCTGTAAAGTGTCATTACTCGTTAAATCAAATTCATGTTATCTTTTCAATTATGTTGTCCATATGTCTCTCATTTAAAATCTCCCAGATTTGTCATAGTTACGAGGCCTGATGGAAAATAATATTCTCAGCTATCCTTTCCTATAACCATTTTATCAGACCTCATCAAAGGAAAGAGATGGAATGTACCAGAAAGATGTTCATATTAAGTACCAGGGAGAGAGGCCTCGGGTAAGCTATGAATACGGCTATGTGATGATCCTCTGCTTTGAATTGAAGAGAATGAGCCTCCAGATTGACTTGCAACTCCAAGACCGTGCTTTCTAATGAATGTGAAATACCTAATTTAATTGAATTATAACTATGCCATTAGTGCTGGGAGATAAAATCACGATGATACACACAGACTATAAAACTCGATCAACGAAATTTGCTCCGTTTTAGAGAATGCGCTGAGACAGACAACTCGATGGCCTATCGAGCAGAGGTTTACTGAACGCCAGCACAACAGCCAATCACCGACGACGTTGTAATTTTGCCCATCCTCCCTTAAAGAAGCAATGGGTGCGTTCGATTGCAGCTGACGCAACGTAGGCGCGATCTGTCGGCGGAGTATAAACTCACTGCAGCCAAGTCGGACAACTTCTACTCCTCGTAGTCTGTGAGACCTGACTGCAATGGCAGCACTGCCAGAAGGGTGTAGATAAATCTATACAAATATCACATTCATGCCTTCTTCACAGATTGGACGATAGGTATGTCTTTCTGATGGGTATGTCTGTCTGATAGGTATGTCTTTCTGATGGGTATGTCTGATGGATGTGTCTGATCGGTATGTCTTTCTGATGGGCATGTCTCATGGGTATGTCTTTCTGATGGGTATGTCTTTCTGATGGGCATGTCTCATGGGTATGTCTTTCTGATGGGTATGTCTGATGGGTATGTCTCATCGGTATGTCTTTCTGATCAGTACGTCTGATGGATATGCCTGATCGGTATGTCTTTCTGATGGGCATGTCTCATGGGTATGTCTTTCTGATGGGTATGTCTGATGGATATGTCTGATCGGTATGTCTTTCTGATGGGTATGTGTGATGGATATGTCAGATCGGTATGTCTTTCTGATGGGTATGTCTGATGGATATGTCTGATCGGTATGTCTTTCTGATGGGTATGTCTTTCTGATGGGCATGTCTCATGGGTATGTCTTTCTGATCGGCATGTCTTTCTGATAGGTATGTCTTTCTGATGGGCATGTCTCATGGGTATGTCTTTCTGATCGGCATGTCTCATTGGTATGTCTTTTTGATGGGTATGTCTGATGGGTATGTCTTTCTTATTTGTATGTTTTTTTGATCGGTATGTCTTTCTGATGGGTATGTCTGATCGGTATGTCTTTCTGATTGGTATGTCTTTCTGATAGGTATGTCTGTCTGATCGGCATGTCTCATGGGTATGTCTGATCGGTATGTCTCATGGGTATGTCTTTCTGATGGGTATGTCTGATCAGTATCTCTTTCTGATTGGTATGTCTTTCTGATAGGTATGTCTTTCTGATCGGTATGTCTGTCTGATCGGCATGTCTCATGGGTATGTCTGATCGGTATGTCTCATGGGTATGTCTTTCTGATGGGTATGTCTGATCAGTATCTCTTTCTGATTGGTATGTCTTTCTGATCGGTATGTCTTTCTGATGGGCATGTCACATGGGTATGTCTGATGGGTATGTCTGACTGATGGGTATGTCTGATCGGTATGTCTTTCTGATAGGTATGTCTGATTGTTATGTCTGATGGGTATGTCTGATCGGTATGTCTTTCTGATAGGTGTGTCTTTCTGATGGGTATGTTTGATTGTTATGTCTTCATTGATATGTCTTTCTGATAGGTATGTCTTTCTGATTGGTATGTCTCATGGGTATGTCTTTCTGATGGGCATGTCTCATGGGTATGTCTTTCTGATGGGCATGTCTCATTGGTATGTCTTTCTGATTGGTATGTCTGATGGGTATGTCTTTCTGATGGGCATGTCTCATTGGCATGTCTTTCTGATGGGTATGTCTTTCTGATGGGTATGACTGACAATAGACCAAATAAAGCAGCACAACATTACAGTAATTAACAATAAATGAACCACTAACTTACGTGTACTGTTATAGCATTTATGTAATTTATTTAAACTTTATTTTACCAGTAAATGAACTGAAACCAGTTCTCACTGCTTTATGTGACCGGTCTCGAAAACTACAGCACTACGAGAAGTACAGTGGGGATTTAAAGAAGCGGGTCAAGTGACTCTATTCGCTGCTGGTGAGCTGGCATTCCTACAGGAAGGGGGTGTGACAATTTACAGCATAGGCAAGGGATTAGACAAAGAACAACAGATTGAAGAATAACAATATTAACAATCCAAGTATTTTTTTACCTCTTGGCTCTTTTACTTAGAGTAGACCACTTCCTTGTCCACAAAACAATCAACAATCAAACAAGTGACTTTATCTTACCTGAGATATAAATACACACACATACGCATGCACGCACAACACAGCCATGGAAGAAATGAAGAGATCACAGCACAATTTTTTGTTTCACTCATTTCTCAATTTTTGCATGTGTCTGTGAATTATATACTGTATACATATAAATTCAAATTGCAGCCTAGTTCTTCTCATCTGCACATGCGTTTCCCATTCCTTTTGAAGGTCACTCGATGTCATACTATGATGTCATCCTATGATTGTTAACAGTCATCTTTGCCATTAGAAAGTTGCATCTGCCCTTTACCTGGCTGGTTTCTGGTTGTTGCCAGTGTCTCCTGCTTCACCTTATTCTTGTGTAATGCTGTCTTACAAAATTTGAACCTGGAAGCGACCTGCTGCTCAGCATAGCCTTCTTCCAGCAGAACAACAATTAAAACAGGATTTAAAAATACAGATTGGTTAAAAATACAGAGTGGTCTCAAGTTTTTCCACGGATCAGGTGTCAAAACTGCCTATGCAGCACTGTTTTAGTTTAGGGAAATCTGTCTCAAAATGTAACCAGTTTTAGTTCCTCACCCATATAATGCCTATGCAAAGTTTGAAAAAGATCCATCTAACAATTTCTGAGTTATTGGCTTGCATACCAAAGTGTGTGCAGCAGTGGTGGGGATGGAGACAGCAGACCGATGCTAAAACCATATGTATTCCCCAATGACCAGGGAATACAGTTATTCCAGAATATCATATGAAGTGACAGGTTACCTGTTATTAACATACATATTAATTTATACCAGGTTGTCAGAAAGAGCTATATTAAACCATTCTCAAGTAGTGCATTTCAGCCCAAAAATTAAAAACAAGAAAGCAAACAAATAAATAAATTTGTATTTTGTTAAAATGCACAGAAAATTGTAGAAATGGTCTATGAAAGATAACACTGTGTAGCTTAAACATTATTTATGAGTAATAGCACAGTGCAGCAAGAAAGATGCAGCTAAATATGATTTTTATGATTCATCAAATGCCCTGTTTCCTGAACACCTTCCCGAGCCAGGAGGTTACAAGCCTCTCAACAGTCCATTATATAATGCAAATGAGGGAGATGGAGATAAGTGTCCTACTCTGGTCCAATCAGCTTCAGCTCAAGGTCATGTTTATCTATTTTGATAACATATCGTAACATATTCAATAATGTTAAAAGTTTCATGTGCATTTCAGTGACAGGATTGGTTATCATTATTTTATGGACAGATATTTATGTGTGCCTTGAGATATCCTATGCATATGCTGCAGTGTGGCTCATACATGCTGAAACACCTATGGCCCAGATCTATGGCCAGACACTTTACTGAAACTAGCCTTGAGTCATTGGTGAGTAGGGTGACCATATTTTGCTTTGCAAAAGAGAGGACACCAGGTGCAAGATGCAAAGAGAGGCATCAAAGCGACGAGAATATGCACACAGAAAGGATTCTGACTGTAGCAAATGTCAGCATGAAGCAACGTGAAATCCCAGACATTTCAGGCATATTTAGGTTCCAAAAAAGAGGACAAGTCTGGGAAAAAGAGGATGTACCTGTATGGTTATCTTATTTATGAGAGATTGTAGGAGTTGGACTAAAACTGGAAACAACACAGCTAAATTACATAATTAAAGGAAATTCATAAACAGCACCTCAAGGTCAATAACATTGGATGCCCCTGTTATCTTGATGCTTGTCTGCATTTTTTGGGCAACGTTTTGACCTGAGAAGCCAAGGAAATCCAAATACAGGCAATCTTCTTATGCTGACTATACCAAATCATGCAGTGGTCCAGATGCCAAGTGATCCATAGCTGTTTATTTACAAAACCAAAAGCCAAATCCAGTAGTTGCAGAACAGGCACAAAGCCAAATAATCATAACAGGGCAGAAAAATGTCAAAAATCATAATCCAAAAAAGTACTCAGAAAACCAGGCAAAGGTCAGCAAACAATGGAAATATCAGGTCACAGAAATAAAAAGGGAAATGCTCAGGATGGAGAAAACTCACAATACCTTACAGTAAACTGTTGGCTGAAGCTGCTGTTTAAGTCAGTATATGGGAATTGGGCTCCAGGTGAAACAGACAGGGTAAGGGTAATCGGTTGTATCAAAGATCTACATGTCAATTAGTGATCATGACACTGACACTGAAGCCAACAAATAAGAACAAATAAGAATTCTCTAAATTATATGTGCTACTTTACTGTGCATTCAATACCAATTACAGATGTCAAACACATACAGTACTGTATGTTAGGCACCCTTACTAAATGGACATTAGTGCTGTTCAGATAAAGTAGTTCACTCCTCCTTGGTATTTGAGGATGCTGGGAGGGCTTCATCAAAGGGGACTTTTCCACTGTACCAGGTACCGTAGGGTTCTTCAAGGTGTTGGTTTTCCACTAGTGTAAAAACCGGTACTGCCGCTGAATGACATCACAATGCAAGGCGGGGTATTCTGTGATAAACTTAAAAAATGGCTATACTATATTATATGACTGGCTGATGTACTATTAAATGAATTTATTTTGAACCCCCTTTTTCTCTTTCTAAATATATTTATCATAATAAAATCAAAGTGCGATATTTGAATCTTTTCCAATAACATGCAGCCCTAGTATATTATAGCAAATACTTTTTATTTCTTGTCATGCTGTTCAGATCTTCATCTGGTTCTTCTGTCCAGATCGGAATTAAAGCTTGATTTCTTGTCATGCTGTTCAGATCTTCTTCTGGTTCTTCTCTCCAGATCAGAATTAAAGCTTGAGTCCTTATTATTACTTTCTTTAAACTCTGTTTATTGTTGTTTTATGAGTTCAAAACCTTTTTCAAGACAGAGGTTTTGTTGTGTTTCTTACACAGGCAATCAACAATGAACACATTTGCAAGTCTCACCCCAAAGTACCAAATATGCACCCCAGCTGCTTTGGTTCTTTGGGTTCTGGAACAGTTGATACTGGTACTAAAACTGGAAATCAACAGAAAAGGAAAAGTACTAAAGAAAAACTGTTTACTGCCTAAACGGTGGCCTGAATTTGCAGCCTTTGAGAATGAACAGCATTACGGCCACCTGATATTTATTATCTATATGTCAACCTGAGTGAAATAAAAACTGATTAAAAAAAACTGTAGGAGTTAGTGAAAACCCAGAAGCTAGGGCATCTATACATAGTGGTGCACCAATATATTTGTCTAATATTGCCAATACTAATAACCAGCTGATTTCTGATTGTCTGGTATTGCTGACATTGATAACCGGCTGATACCGATAAGCAGGGTGACATCGATAACCGGCTGATACCGATAAGCAGGGTGACATCGATAACCGGGTGACATCGATAACCGGCTGATACCGATAACCGGGTGACATCGATAACCGGCTGATACCGATAACCGGGTGACATCGATAACCGGCTGACATCGATAAGCAGGGTGACATCGATAACCGGCTGATACCGATAAGCAGGGTGACATCGATAACCGGCTGATACCGATAAGCAGGGTGACATCGATAACCGGCTGATACCGATAAGCAGGGTGACATCGATAACCGGCTGATACCGATAAGCAGGGTGACATCGATAACCGGGTGACATCGATAACCGGCTGATACCGATAAGCAGGGTGACATCGATAACCGGCTGACATCGATAAGCAGGGTGACATCGATAACCGGCTGATACCGATAACCGGCTGACATTGATAACCGGCTGATACCGATAAGCAGGGTGACATCGATAACCGGCTGATACCGATAAGCAGGGTGACATCGATAACCGGCTGATACCGATAAGCAGGGTGACATCGATAACCGGCTGACATCGATAAGCAGGGTGACATCGATAACCGGCTGATACCGATAAGCAGGGTGACATCGATAACCGGCTGACATTGATAACCGGCTGATACCGATAAGCAGGGTGACATCGATAACCAGCTGATACCGATAAGCAGGGTACCAGTGGGAAAACAAATGTGCCAGATGAGAGGATTGCGACAGTGAAAATTGCAGACTGGATTATTTCTATCACGTCCAAGAGTTCTATCATGACAACCTGTAAGATGGCAACATTGGCTAAAAGGTCTCACAGTTAATAGACCTATGATTATGATGGGCGTGGCACCACCCAATTCAAAGTCTTTCTGACTCTTACCACTTAGCTTTTTCCCTGAGTTAAAAGTTCATCTGCAAAACGTATTTCCCAGTCTGGTCCTTGGGGACCCCTAGACAGTTCATATTACTGGGATCTGGGATGGTGCAAATTTGTGGACTGTCTGGCAGGGAACTGGGAGGGAGCAAAAACATGGACCATCTGTGGGTCCCTGAAGACTGGGTTAAGAAACACTGTATTAGACAATTTAATGTTGTCAAAGCTACCTAGCTATCAGAAATAAAACCAAAAACTCACAAAAATGCCTACTTATCACTGGCAAAAGTGTTTCTTGCATGTTTAAGGGCAATGGATTGGAACCTTATATTAGAAGTTGCACGTGGGCATACTTGAAAGATGTTGACATGACAGACAGGAAGAAGGTTTGGCATTTTTAAATTTCAGTGCATGCCATTTGATCTTTGTAATGTTCCAGAATAAGCCATGTCCACCCAATTTACCTAAACAATATCTTTACCGCTTATGTTGATACACAAATTATTTGGAACAAATCGTATGAAACGTTTGATTAAAACGGCATCCAGTGAAGTGTTACCTTTTCTAACCATGTGACCCCTTCATGTCAAACCAACTGTGCAGCATAAAGACTACTCTGCTGATGTGTGTATAAGAGGAATATTTCAAAAACAAGCCTTGTGGCACATGAAGCACAGTAGTATGTATGTGGCACAGTTGGATTGGCATCATGAGGCCACATAGTTAAAGCTGAACTCCCAGTTACAGAAGGAAAGGTTACTCTACATCAAAGGTTACTCTACAGCTACGTTTTACTTGAAGGATTGGGAATAGCAAAATCCTTAGATGTATATGGGTGGGCGTGGAAATGCTGAGAATCAACAACAACAGCTCTGGAATCGTGGAAAAGATGTCATGAATCTACTGGGTGCAACTAAAACACAGTCCACACTCATGAATGAAGACTGACCTCCAAATCTAAGCACTTCAGATTCCCTGTTGCTCATAGTGTAAAAAAACACCCTGAGCTAAGAGCTCCCCATGTCCTGATTGTAAGCTCATATGCACTGGAGACAGTTGCTATTGATTGCCTGTCACTGGAAATAGCTATGAATACTTACCTGTTTCCTTTAATAATAATGGATGTGTTCTCCTGTTATAGATAGTCATTTCCTACCAAGGACCAGAAAACTGCATCTGCTGCAATGTCACCTTATTTAGCCCTGAGGTTGCCCTGAGCTAGTACACTATGACCAGACTGAGTCATTATCGATAGCCTAACTGTACAGACTTTATAGGTATACAAAGATGCTCACTGACATTTATTAGCCATGGGGAAATGGCACTTTTGAGCATTTTAAGACCTTGTTAACCTTTTGGAAACTTAGAGGAAAAAGAAATCCACTATCCTGACTTTTCTGTCACCTTGCTATAAATGTAAAAGCAGAAAAAAAGTAACTTGTGCCTTCCTGCTACAACAGAGGTACAATTTATATAGATGGGTCTGCCAGCATCACCAAGTTTTCCTGAAGGCCTACTTGTTTTGGAGAATAGGCAGGCATTAATGCAATCACAACAGAAGGATGCATCATGAGTAAAATTTCAGCTGACACGATCCTGCCTCATTGTGTACTGGATTATGACAGGAAAGCTCCCAAGCTGTTTGTAGTGAAAAGATTTGCTGGACGGCTAAATGGAAAGCTTAGTTATGATACCCATTTAGGAATAAGTGATGTGAAATAGCTATTAATTATATAATGTTTAGAACTTTGATTTGAATCGTAAATATATATGCCCTATGCAACCACAAATTATTGGATTATTTGATTTGTCAGCTTTTCAGAATAATAATAATTCTCTGATACCACATAGAGATATTTTAATTCTGCAAATTGGTATTTTTCTCATTCCAGTTTCCATGCTAATATCTAAGATGTCATGTTTGTTGATGTATTTCTAATATAATTTCTTAATTTGATAAAGACATGTTTCTCTAACTCTGTCTTTCCCAAGAACACTACTGGACTAGGCAGGAAGGTTGTCACGATCGCTGGGTGAACAGGGAACGGGGAATCAGGGTCAGGAGACGGAGATCCAGGAATGCGGGGTTTATTCAGGGGAAAAACAACAAAGCAGGGTACATGGATGGCAGACTTCAGGAACACCAATGACTTCGATGACGGAACTGGGGATACATACTCTGACGTGGACTTAAATACACAGGACGTAATGGAAACAACCAGAAACAGCTGGTAACATCGGGATTTCACATGAGGTTAACGATGGGGGCGTGACACACGGGAGGATCGGACAATCGGGTGTGACAAAGGTGGTGGGAACTGGATAAAATGTTTGATATACAACTTCTAATATAGTATATAGAATGTGTGTTCAGGTAGTTTTTTCTTTAATAGATTATGCTATGACATTCTACTAGTGATGACCACATACACCATAATGCTTATTTTCAAATTTGAAAAGGAAAAAAGTGGCCCAAGCCACTCAGAGGAACTGGGATTATAGTATGACTACAATCTAAGGAATTACGCAGAATCTTAAAAGTGTTCAGAATTAACTAGAAATACTTTAAATGGTGTCACAAATTTTATTTTGAGAATTTAACCACCACAGTTCATGAGGTGTCAAGCATAAAGGCATGACTAATTGCATAATGTCTGATTCGGTATTACTGAAAATGCTGATCCATCTTAATGCTCTGGAGAGCATGTATGTAGACTAAGGACTACGTTCAAATCTTTCAAATTTATCGATCTTAAAAATATTCTACCAAGGACTCATAATTGCACTGTAAAAGTATTTTTTTGCAGATTTTAGTTTCACTCACTTCACATGTGACTTTAGATGTCCTCCAAAGTCACATTTGACAGATGGTAATATATACACATGGCAAATAAAGGACACATGCTTTTCCCGATTGTGCGATGCATAGTTATGCAGCTCACTCAGATCCATGATTTCTGATTCATAGACTGTTACTTTGTTGTGTCTTTGATTCGTGTTCCAAGCACTGGCAGAGACTCCAGGGTAATTTTACAGGGAGTGGGACCATCCCATAATTTCTCAGTTCTCTGGCTGGGGAATCAGTGGAGACACAGGCCGTCTCAGTACTGAGTTGTTTTCCACTGCTTAGCCCTACCTCACTGGCATTCATCCTTGTGGGTTCAATGAGCATCATAGTCACAATGTATAGTAATATACTGTAAACAAACATGCAGGGAGGCGATACAGATTTTATTCTTTAGATTTGCATTTTTGAGGAATTTGCACTGATAAAATTTCTTCATAAAGAAAAATGTAAATCACAATGTATTATATACTGTATTTCAGTTTTAGGATGTATCAATATACTGAATGATACTTGGTCTGATATTTTGCAGTGCTTAAACAAAGGTAATGCAATATCTATTGCACTATTGTATGTGTAGTGGAAGCTTTGACTAGGGAATAACTGTAAGCGCATTTGATGTTCACACAAGAGAGAAGTCCTTTTCAGAATCGTGGGCTTCAGTTACAAAATGCAGTCTGAAAAAACTGTAGCCCAAACACAAGCAATAAATCATTAAGCAGGCAAGATGAAAAACAAATCCAAAGAGCAAACCAAATACCCATTGTCAGGAACACAAACGGATGATGGAAAATCAGTAGATACAACATTGAGAGAACTCACCAGAATAGAAAAAAAAGTATATTGTGAACAAGAAAAAAATACAGGTAATTCCTGATCTAACATTTACAATAGTGAGAAATCACAAAATACCTCACCAAGCATTAACTGCTGAAACCATTCTTAACAGATGTGTTAAAATTACCATATCACTTATTTTTCTGCCATCTCATCTAATATTAAATAGCTTTGGCATTTTTAGGTTACATCATTTAATGCAGTTAAATTAAATATTTATTTTCACAAAAGCTTCACACATATACACTCACCTAAAGGATTATTAGGAACACCTGTTCAATTTCTCATTAATGCAATTATCTAATCAACCAATCACATGGCAGTTGCTTCAATGCATTTAGGGGTGTGGTCCTGGTCAAGACAATCTCCTGAACTCCAAACTGAATGTCAGAATGGGAAAGAAAGGTGATTTAAGCAATTTTGAGCGTGGCATGGTTGTTGGTGCCAGACGGGCCGGTCTGAGTATTTCACAATCTGCTCAGTTACTGGGATTTTCACGCACAACCATTTCCAGGGTTTACAAAGAATGGTGTGCAAAGGGAAAAACATCCAGTATGCGGCAGTCCTGTGGGCGAAAACGCCTTGTTGATGCTAGAGATCAGAGGAGAATGGGCCGACTGATTCAGGCTGATAGAAGAGCAACTTTGACTGAAATAACCACTCGTTACAACCGAGGTATGCAGCAAAGCATTTGTGAAGCCACAACACGCACAACCTTGAGGCGGATGGGCTACAACAGCAGAAAACCCCACCGGGTACCACTCATCTCCACTACAAATAGGAAAAAGAGGCTACAATTTGCACGAGCTCACCAAAATTGGACAGTTGAAGACTGGAAAAATGTTGCCTGGTCTGATGAGTCTCGATTTCTGTTGAGACATTCAAATGGTAGAGTCAGAATTTGACGTAAACAGAATGAGAACATGGATCCATCATGCCTTGTTACCACTGTGCAGGCTGGTGGTGGTGGTGTAATGGTGTGGGGGATGTTTTCTTGGCACACTTTAGGTCCCTTAGTGCCAATTGGGCATCGTTTAAATGCCACGGCCTACCTGAGCATTGTTTCTGACCATGTCCATCCCTTTATGACCACCATGTACCCATCCTCTGATGGCTACTTCCAGTAGGATAATGCACCATGTCACAAAGCTCGAATCATTTCAAATTGGTTTCTTGAACATGACAATGAGTTCACTGTACTAAAATGGCCCCCACAGTCACCAGATCTCAACCCAATAGAGCATCTTTGGGATGTGGTGCAACGGGAGCTTCGTGTCCTGGATGTACAGTACTGTACATCCCACAAATCTCCATCAACTGCAAGATGCTATCCTATCAATATGGGCCAACATTTCTAAAGAATGCTTTCAGCACCTTGTTGAATCAATGCCACGTAGAATTAAGGCAGTTCTGAAGGCGAAAGGGGGTCAAACACCGTATTAGTATGGTGTTCCTAATAATCCTTTAGGTGAGTGTATATTTCTCTGTCATGATTGGTTATAAAATGGCAAATTTTGGGTAATTTTCTGACTCACAAATTAATGTCTATATGACTTCTGCTACCATTTTTCTCTTCTATTCAAAAGTCTGATAGTTTGCACATAGACAACATTTCCTACTGCAATTAAATTGAGAAAAATAATTTTGCATCTGTATGTATTATATAAATGCATAAGTCTGCCAGCCAGCAAGCTATTGCTACGTCGTCATTCCCTGCCTTGCCTCTAATGTCAACATTACTCAACTCACAAAAATGACAAACGAAAAATAAATACACAAAGAATCCAATTAAAAATGTCATTAAGTGCTAATTGCAAAATTACAGACTTGACTAGCTTTAATCAAGACCTCTGTGGTGGAACACAAATCGTAATCGCAAAAAAAAAAGAATAAGAAAAAAAATGAGTTGAAAATTATATGCACTCTTTTCCCACTCTTTTTCTACATATTATCATTGTTCTGTGTTAACACATTTTCCCTCCAGAATATTATTTATAGAGCAGAAAGCAAATATAGAAAATTATGCAGTAGATACTGTTTGGTGAAAAATTACCAGCACTATATTTGTAACTTAAACTGCATTTACAGCTTAGAATTTAGTTTTTTTCCTATTTTGCTTAGGAAGAACTGAATTTCAATTTTAGCAAAGATCTGTCACATAAAGGGATTTCATGAATCGGAACTGATGTGAAACTGACTGTCACCTGGGCTGGGAGGTAAAAACAATATAGCTACTTATCGTAATATAAAAGTTACGCAACAAGAAAGTGAGAAACTGATAAATTGTCGATAAGGAATATTGCTTGATAGCACACATCACATCAGACTAGTCAATGTGTAGACATTCAGCTTGCAGCCATGTGAGCAAGTGACAGCCACAACCAAAACCTGTAAACTTGCTGATGGTTTTTTTCTCATCTGCTGGTGGATTTTACCGACCTCATGTCACAGTCTATAGCAGGGCTATTCAAATCACGGTCCTCAAGGGCTGAACACTCCTGTATTTCCAGCTTTCCCTTAACTGAGAGCCAGTTGTGAAGCCTCTGGCCAATTAGAGCCAGAAATTATTAAGCAAACTACCTGGGAGACTTGAAAACAAGGCCTGGATTTGGAATCGAGGGCCAGATTTGAATAGGGGGGGGGGGGGTCTATAGCGTCCAATCCCACCCTCTGTGGCCCTTCCCATTGCTGGCCGTTCTGCCTTTCCCCCTCCCTGTCTTAGTGCCTAGTCTTCCTTACTGTGTTTTCCCTGTTCCCAGACCGCCACACAGCATAGTGACCTGAGCGTGTGGCTTAGTCTTGCAGACTAGTGTTAGTAGTTTTGGGTTTTGGTTTTCCTAGTGTTTTCGGTCAGGTCTACCATTCATGGTCCACCCTCCCTCTGTTAGGTTTTGGTTTTTTGTACTTCTTGTACTTTGTATCTGTCTTGGATTTCCAGTGTTTGATTCGTATTTGCTAGTTTAACCACCCTAGTTTCACCTGTGATTTCTCCCTGTTCATTAGTTTCACCTGTCGCTTGTATTATGTTCTGTTTTGATTGGTTGTTAGGTTAATACTTCCCTTCTGTGTCCTCGTTAGCACTGTCTGGTTTGTGTATTTAAGTTCTTGCCTTAGTTGATTTCTCAAGTTGGTCATTGTGTCAGTCTGTGTCAGAATATGTTGTGTTAATGCTCTGTTTGAGTACTTCCTGTATTGCTCTTTTCCCCTTGTTACCTTTTTTGTATACATTTTTGTAGTTACTTCTTGTTTCCCCCCATTTGCTTTTGACCCCTCGTGTTCCTTTACTTTGCCTTCCCTAGTGTTTAGTTCCCTATTAAACCCCTGTTGTCTTGTGAGCCACCAGTGGATTGTCACCTTCTTTTCCTGCCCGCACCACGACACCTCGCAACTCTTATCTTTTCGTCCACCTCCTCCAAACATGGTTTGAAACATATTTCCACACCAGGCCTACCTGTGCATGCTAGAGCTCAGTGTCTTGACACTCAGAGACTCTTTGTTGCCAAAGCTGAGTTTGATGGAATGGTTGGGCATCATCTGCCATTCTAACAGCCCTTGGGCATTCCCTCTCCCCCGGGAACCCAAGCCTAATAGGGGTTGGCAACCCTGCTGCGATTATAGGCACCTGAATGACATCACCACACTTGACCATTACCCCATGCCACAATTCCAGGATTTCTCAGCTTGTTTTTTCAAAAGTAGACCTTGTCCAAGGTAACCACCAGGTACCTAGGGTGTCCCCAAGACCAATGTCATCGCACCATTTGGTCTGTTTAAATTCCTCCGGATGCTCTTTCGTTTGAAAAGTGCTGCACTAACATTCCAGCGGCTAAGGAATAGTAAATTAATATCATTGTTTTATTCCAAAAGCTATCCATGCAACCGCTTTATGGAACCCTTATGGGCGAGCCCACTAAACATGTCGTCTCTTGAACAGATGACATGGCCAAGGATCACTAAAAGGAGGTGGAGACTGCTATGGTAGCACATCCCTTCCCGGATGCCCCTGCGGCAGTAACCACTGAAACTTCTGATTTCACTGCGGGGGCTGTATTTGAGCAGCAGGTCAAGGCTAAAAACTTGTGTGGCACTGGAGAAATACGTGTTAAATACGTGTTAAATACGTGTTAAAAATGAGCCTTACCACAAATAATAAAAATAAAATATTTTGCTATGTTGCCTAGCCCTACGGGGACCCCTTACCCCTTCCCCAGGCTAACGACATGATGAATAGCCAGGCCATGTGTTAAGAAAGGTTGAGCAACCCTGACATAGAACCATACATGTCAACCTAACTACAGCAAAAATAGAAAGTTTGGTGATGGAAAACTGTGAGCCATCAAATAAAAACTCCCAATGTCCCTATGTTGAATTGCTACAACTGAGATACTGCATTATTATTATTACTATAAAAAATGCTTGCAGTTAAACAGACACTGGAAAAAACAATAATGATCAATAATGTCTACACTGTAAAAAAAATCCCGTTGTTTATACGGAAAAAAACTGGCAGCTGTGGTTACCAGAATTATTCTGTAAAAAATACTGTACACGTGTAAACAACTTTACAGAAACATCTATAAATTGTACTGGATTTCAATGTAAAACAACCACCAACTACATGTAAAGTTTACTTGGTTTCAGTGTAGAATAAACAACAATTAGATGTAAATTATACTGAAATAACTGGTACAACAGCAGCACGGCCCTGCTAAATTAACAAAAAGAAGATGTTGAATCTACAAATTAACTATGTAAAACGTTACAGTTCTGGTATGTGAAATTGACAGACTGTTTTATAAAGCTGTTTACATTCTTAACAAATTTTTTTACAGAATTACTCTGGTAACAGAGGTGTTGCCATGAGGTGAAGTTCTGACGGTAGCCCCGAATGTGCCGTCAAAAGCTGTCTGACAAACCAGAAAATCCTGAGTTGTGTGGACTATTTCTTGTTGGTTCGTAACGCACGTAGCAAAAAGCAAGTGTTGATATATCATTTAAAGTTTTACTGTTTCTCATCTGTAAAGCACAGAATATTAATTTGTAAAATGTTTATTTCTTTCAGTATAAACAAAGTTGACCTGATTAAAAAAATATTATTTTCACACCGTTATGGTGTAATTTTAACTGTATTGTACTGGTTTTTATATTACAGTTTGTTTGCGTTTAAACTACAGTAATTTAACTCTACCAAAATACATTTTTTTAAAACATATTTTTACTGAAAAATTAACAGTTGTTTTTTGTTAAGTATTTTACAAAATCTTAATGTCAAATATACGCTGCTCTATTGTTTTTCCTTTTGCAGTTTTTTTATGTCGTTATTTTACAGAGTTTCTCAGTTAATTTCACGGACATTTTTTACAGTGTATAACTACAGAATATAACTGTAATCAAAAATTTGAACAAAGCTCCTGATGGCCTTGTATACATTTCTTATTGTGCAAGTAAAGTTTGCCCTTCTGGTGCATTTTGATATCATAAATCCCTGATACTGAGAAATATCTCGTCAACACCCACCTTACAAAATGCATAACTTCAGCCTGGTTTTGATCTCTCAATACAATGATACTGAAGGCTCCAGTGTTCTGAAAACTTTGACAAATAATGCTAAGGGTGTTTTCATCGGGTTGCCTTGTCTCAACCATTTCGGGTACAACTGACAGCAACATCGTCAAACTACTTTATTACCCACAGTGAGTGGAGACCCACCGGTGTATTCGTTTATAGTCCGGAAATTAATGCGTGAGGCTAAAGTGTGTGGCATATGTTTTTATGTGTATTCAGATAAGCCTTTGTAGCAGGTCATTTCTGATAATGTAGTAAGCTTTTTTATCTGGCTTAAATTAATACCATCACAATCTGTCAGATTTACATCAAATGGTCATGAGACAGCACCAAAGACAAAAAACTGTGTCCCATTGGTAAAACATGAGACTTGACACCTACAGTATGTAAAACATATCAACACAGATCAACATCACATTAAAAGGTGCCACTTTACAATAAGGTTACCCATATAAAGAGTGTATGAATGGTTTATAATCTGGTTATTAATTAGGTTGTGACTCTTTGTAAATTATTAATAGACAATTTTAAACAAGTTATAACACAGTTTTCATTTTATTAATGAAAGAGCCTTATTGTAAAGTGGTACCCATTAAAACAACCTGGTCAATATTGTGTAGGTCCCCCTCGTTCCGCCTGAACAGCTCTGACCCATCAAGGCATGGATTCCAGGAGACCTCTGAAGGTGTCCTGTGGTATCCAGCACCAAGATGTTAGCAGCAGATCCTTTAAGTCCTGTACGTTGCAAGGTAGGGCCTCCATGGATCGGACTGGTTTGTCCAGCACATCCAACAGACACTCAATGGGTTTCAGATCTGGAGATTTTGGAGGCCGAGTCAGCACCATGAACTCTTTTTCTCATCTTCTTCACACCATTTCTGAACGATTTCTGTGGTGTAGCAGGGCGTGTCATCCTGTTGAAAGAGGCCCCTGTCATCAGTGAACACTGTTGCCATGAAGGGGTTACTTGGTCTGCAAAAATGTTTAGGTAGGTGGTACATGCCAAAGTAACATCCACATGAATGCTACTGTAGGACCCAAGATTTCCTATCATACCTGGCTTATCTTCTTCCCATAGTGCATCCTGGTGCCATTTCTTCCCCAGGTGAACAATGCACACACTCCCACCCATGCACATAATGTTAAAACATGACTCATTAGACCAGGCCACCTTCTTATATTGCTCCATGGTCCAGTTGTGATGCTCACATGCCCATTGAAGGCACTTTCGGTGGTGGACAAGGATCAGCATGGGCACTCTATTCAGTCTACAACTATGCAGTTCCATAAACACTAAACCGTGATGCACTGTGTGTTCTGACAACTCTCTATCATTAAATTTTTAAGCAATTTGTGCTACAGTAGCGCTCCTGTGAGATTGGCCCACACAAGCTACCCTTCATTCCCGACAGGCATCAAAGAGCCTTGGACACCCATGACCCCATCGCAGCTTCACAGGTTTTTCCTTCCTTAGACTGCTTTTGGTAGGCATTGACTAATGAATACTGGGAACACCACACAAGACCTGCTGTTTTGGTGATGCTCTGAACCAGTTGTCTAGCCATCACAATTTGGCCCTTGTCAAAGTCACTCAGATCCTTATGCTTGGCCATTTCTCCTGCTTCAAATACATCAGCTTTAAAAAATGACTGTTCACTTTCCAAATATATAATGGCATCCTTGATAGGTGACATTGTAACAACATAATGCTACAATGTTACAATACCATGTACATCGCCTGAAAGTAGTTTTAATGGCCGATCAGCATAAGTACATGTGCATGTATTGCACTTTTTGTAGGATAAGTGTTCTCATATTATTATATCATGTTTCAATTAAGTTAAATACTCTCTTATTTTCCCCAAAATATATTTATATTTATATTTTCAGATGCAAGACCTCTTTAAAAACTTGACCCAGATAACATTTCAGGGAAGAAAACCAACATTAAACATTAATTGTCTACAGCACAAGTACAATCATCTTTAACGTAATTCGATGCCATTTAACATATTATATAACAGTCACACACAGTGTGACTCTATGATCAATATTACACTGAGAAGCCTGATCAAGTCTTTGCTACTCTAGACAGGCTAAGACATGCTGAGGGAATCTATTAGCAGGTGAAACAAAGTTATCCAGAAGGTCATGACAAACCGTTAGGGAATGGATTGGACCCCCGGAATGTTAATTCAGGTGGCATTAAAAGGCAGGAAATAATGCTGATGTTTCATCCAGTCCCTACAGCTAATGAATGTATAAATATAGGCCAATGATCCGCTTATTAAGGATCCAATGGAACTGATTAAAATTTTACTTAAATTAAAACTTTCACAAAATACAGTGCTACAATGAATTGACCATTACAGTTATTACATATGACAATACTACAAGGAAACCAAAAATACAGCTTTATAATATGAGAATACAGGTGTGTTCCAGCTTCAAGAGGCTGCTTTTGACATTTTCCTCCTGATTTTGTGCCATTTCCAAAACCACCAATGAAAACATATATCTATATAACAGTGTAGTGGTGTGATATTTCTGGGTAGATGAAATTGAGTACTTCAGATAAGTGTATATAATTCCAAATTAATGTTGAGGATGAACGGTCAAGCTACTTTTGATTTTTAATAGGTGCTTTCCTGTTTCCTACTTATCCACAACTAACTGACTGTTCATCACTAGTTAACCATTTGACCAGCAGGTAGGCTACTAAGCTTGTGTCACTCAGAATAAGAAAGATTTATTATGGAAATGAGTGGGCAGCATGCTGAGCCAGTGTGTAACACTGGCCTGACACCGCAGTGATTCATTTGGGAATTCTGCCCCCTACCTCAGTGTATGTGGAATTTGCATTCCCCACGTTTCTATAGATTTTATCCCACAGTGCAAGAAGATCTAGTTAGGTGAAGTGTCGTCTCAAAATGACCTTTATTGAATAATTTAATGTACCATGCAATGGATTGCCATGCCATCCAGGGTGTGCCTTGTGCTTTTTGGGAATGATAGATGTTACTCTACACATTTATATATTTCTTATTATTTCTATTTTGATATGTATGAACATGGATTGGCCATCTGGCGTACCAGCATTTTTCCAGTGGGCTGATGGGGTTATGGGCTGGCAAAATTCTTCATGGGGAACCCCCCCATGTATGTATGTGTGTGGGGCCTGTATGGGCAAAAGTTCATAACAATTTTTTTTTTCCCAGTCCAGCCCTTTATATAAACAAATGCAAGAAAATCACTCAGCTACAGAATTTGACTTCCCAGCATTTTGGATGCTATCTGCTGCAGATGTGTTAGTACACAAGGCACAAAGGGACAAAGATACAAATAAACCAAGAGTGATCTGTTTCCTTAAAAATCTCTTGAAATTGATTACCGACAGAGTAGCAACATTATTCGTCACAATTTGAGTGATTTGCCACCAGGTCTATAGAAAAGAACCAATTAGTCTATGTACTGAAGGACAGCCGTGACACTTGTGGAGTAAGTGATACCTGAAGCACAAGTACATAAAAATCACATGTCCAGCATGTCCATCCAGTGTGATGATGGAAATACAGTCACCTAAAATATGGGATTTAATGTCTTTTTAAGGTCACATTAAGCTATTGTAATATATCATAAATAAGGAAAACAAATACATATTATAATATACCACAAATATGGAAATGTAGGTTTAAAAGGGAAAACAAATAGATAATTTGAAATAAATGAAAAGTATTAATTCCATCCATCCACCCATCCATCCTCCAACCATTTATCCAGTACACATTGCAGAGAGTTTTGAGCCTATTCCAGGCAGGGAAATGCCAGTCCATGGCAGGGCACAGTCAAACAGCTACACTGTGTGCAATTTACAGATGCCCATTGGTCTAACTGCCTATATTTGTACTGTGGGAGAGGAATGGAATACATGGGGAGAACATCCAAGCTTCACACACAGAGTGGGGGGCAGGACTCCCACCACCAGCCCTGGAAGCGCGCCGTGACAATACTACCCACTGTGCTGTATTTTTGGCAAGTGCAAGGTACTTCTAGGTTAGAATCTTAAATGCTTTCTGAATAAATCATATCCTGGCTAGAAGATGGACAGTAAATTGAGGAAAGCGTGAGAAAAATGATAAAATGTAAGAATAACCCTTCCTTAGTTATTAATACTTTTTCAGTTCACATTGAAACCTCAAACAGGAATATGACAATTTGTCCAAAGTGGAAGTACGTTGTCTGAATAAGATCCAACTTAGATGCAACCACAAAGATGTACCTGCTTTGCAATTACATACATGGAAGGTAAAGTTCAGAATAAGAAGTAACTGGGCAGATTTTTCTCAAGCATGGTGAAACAGTGGAGTCTGTTCTCCTTAAGCGTCATGGTGGCTCAGAGGGCTGCACTGATGCCTCACACTTCTGCTGTTGATGTTTTGAATCATGCCTCCACTGTACAGTATGTGAACCTTGCATATGGTCGCTGTGTTGTGTGGATGTGCTTTGTTTTCCAGTAGTATATCTGAATTGCCTATAGTTTCTGTGTATATGGACCAACATTCCATCCAGAATGGACCCCCGGACAGACTTCAGGCAGGACTGAACATCATGGCTCAACACCAATTCTGATGGACATTTTAATCAAGATGACAACAGTATTTTTTTACAACAGAACATAGGATTTTGAAACGTAGCCAACGCTGATTTTAGCGAGGACACAGATGAATCTCACAATGGACACCTTTGTCCCTGTATGGACAGGTTAATGATCTCTGGTTTCAGACCCTCCTGCAGTCCTCTTCAGGATAATTGTTGAAAGCTGGATAGAAGGCTTTTATTCATGAATCTCAAATTATACGACTTAATCCCGTATAAGATATGAGAAAATGAACAACTGTGTGTGATTGAATTAAGTGTGAGATGCGCTAGCCATACCAATTCCCTGCCATTCCCAAGATTTTTGGTTTGCATGTAATTCGTATAATCACGAAGCTGCCTGCTTTGCTGTTCATGGTGTCCCCATGATATTCCCAGGAGTTGTATTATTCATTGCACCGGGGGGGGGGGGGGGGGTCAAATTTGACCGTCCTGCAAGTGTTGAGCAATACAATTATCAGGCTTCCTCAACTTGCACATCAAAGTTCATCCTTAAGGGTAAGATTTTCATAGTGTTTAAATGATTACAATGTAGCAATTATTTAGCTATTAAGCATAGTCTTTTGAGTAGACATTATAAAGATCAATGCCTCCTAGGCAAAAGATGATAATGAGTTTTCTTTTCTTCATTGGCATTTTCATATGTCAGCATCTTGTTTATCTTTCTCTCATGAGGATGCAGAAATATAGCTCCTTTTAAAGTTCTAAATCTTTAGGTTTTTTCTTTTTATGTTACTTTTTTTTTACTAATTTTAAAAAACAAATCTGGAGTTTTTATATTAAAAATACTACTATTTCTTTGAATACAGTTTGCTCATATCTGGTAGCTTGAATATTCACAACTGTGTTTTCTGCGTATCCGTCTTGCATTAATTATTCTCAGTACATGTTCTTGCAGGGTTACTGTGCAAGCACAATAGCAGCTGGCCCTGGCTGCATTAATTAGCCACTGAAGAATAAACCGGACCAGCTGGATGACTTCAAGAGATAAATAACAACACAGTCAACACAGACAAGCTGATCTCGTTGTCACTATTAAAACATACACACACACACACACTGTACAGTATGTATTCTCATGATATATGTACACGTACAGCATTTATAATTTGCAATCTCCTTCACTTGTGGTTGACCTGGCCAGCTCCAGCAAGTCAGACCAGCGTCCTACTATGGCGCAAAGTTTAAAAGTCACTATTCTTGTTCTGTATGACCACCTATCCTGCAGCCTGTGTTTCTGGAGATTGTTGCTGTCTGCTGAATCATACACCTGTGTCAGCGATTGTTGTGGCTTAATTAGCCAGTCCTATTAATGAATACTTTTGGCCCTGTTGTGTACGTACAGTGTATCCACACATGGTTGTTCGACCTTTGCAGGGCACAAACATGGACACACGTCCAATTACACAGCAAGGACAATTTAGAGACAAATGCTTATATACTATAATCACTATGCCTAAAAATGTAAAAGTCTATAACCAAAAATTTGCATCTAAAGTGAGTTCTGTACATTTACATGTCACCCAGTCAGTAGGCAATTATTTGTATTTGATTTTGTACTGAAACAGTGATTTATGGAATGCCTTCCTCATCCCTAGGTTTTCCTGTGATCGGTTCCAGGCTTGCTGCAAATGGGTGAGCATTTCTAGGAATGTGCATGAATGTAAATTAGACTACATGGATCAGCAAATCATTATAATTATTATTTTTTTATTTGAAATGATATGACTCGCATTTTGGATACCTATGTAGTAATTCAGATGTAAATTCTGAAGTTAACTTATTTTAGGAGGATTGCAGAAATGGGGAAGCATCTTATTGATATTTTTAGATATCCATAGATCATTTATTTTCAACAGATTTTTGACAGATGCGATTCTACCTTAAGTACAGATAAATAAAGACTCAACATGAGGGTCAACTGACTGATGTATAGCCAGTCAGTCCTTTAGTACAAACACAATTATGTTACTTTTGTGGTTTTACATTTGGCATCACATGACAATGAGTAAGCTTTAGAATATAAAATAAATGCAGCCAAACAGTCATTCACAGGAGGGTGCAGGTGGAAACAACATGAAACAAGTGGTCTCAGATCAATCAAAATTACATACAAAAACCTCTGTTAACAAGCCAGAATCCACAGGCTGCTGCACCAAGACAGATCTATGGGGAAATGGTAGGCTGAAAGAATAGATTTTCAAGTTTGAGCAATAGCAAGTCTGAATGAGAGAAGTACACAAAAACCACAAAAGTGTGGGAATAAGGAAAGAAAAACTAATAAGGAAAGAAATATTGACAGCATTGTGGAATATATGCATTAATTTAGAACAAAGGAATGTAGAAATAATTGAACTGCCATTCCAATGTTAGAACCTAAAACAATACCAGGCTTGTGTGTCTCATTATTAATAACTACATTTCAGCAATGTGGCCTAATCTAGCCTAGGACGGTGGTTACAGAGATAGCATAAGCTTGTCAGAAGCTGACATTATGTTATGGCACAGTCTGTCAAAGTCATGTTAAAAATGATGTCACATTACAAATCTATGCTAATGGTGTTTATGTACACAGACAGGGGGCCTCAGAAACACACATGATTAGTCTAGAAGTATCTTTGATACACTGACACAGTGACATCTCACCGCTGATTTCTCAACTGTAACACATTCATGATCCTCTTTTAAAAAGTTTAACCTGCTCTTTACAAAGGCCATAGCTTTGGTTGCAGAATATCTCCAAAATGTAAATATATTAAATCTAGATATCATAGAAACTGAGTAAATTAAAATGCATAGAGACAGCCATGATTCATAAAATGGAAATAAAACTGTGGACGCAGCTGGTCAGTGAATTAAATACGGAAATTTGAGGACTGACTTTCACTTTGACAATTAAAGTAGCATTGACAGAAATGATAAAGGTCAGATACCAACATTTTAGATCTGTCACTGTGCCCTGAATGACCAGATACTTTAGAGCTTTAGGACTGCTTCATTAACAACACTGACATTATCATCCACTGCTGGGTATTTCCATCCATCTCAATATGAAGACTCAGCTCAATAACCAAGAGTATATAAAAAGTGAACATAAAAGTGAATGAGAATAATTCGCTCATCTAAAAAAAACACTAAAATCAAATCCTATTATTACAGTATGGAATAAGAAATTACATACATTTTTAACAGCTTTGTAAATGGCAACTAAATTGTCCAAATATAACTGATCAATGCCGGAATCAATATTCCATTGGTATAATGGTTTTCTTAGCCTAGGAATACAGAACCTCTGCTGGTGGCTCTGACCTGGAATAGCATCATACATACAGTATATGACAGAAAAAGGTCAGGAAGCAGAACAAAATGGTGAAGTCGGGCTACCAACTCCCTCAGCTTTCTGAGGTGGCTTTCCATTAGACTTGTGTCTTTCAGGAATAATTTGTTCCTTCTGATGACTGATTTGTTCATTCATGAACGAGATCGTGAAATAGATCATTTCGGGGATGTCATCACTTTTGCCACCCACTGGTGTAATCATTTGTACATGTCTGAAAGTGTCGGTGGCACTGTGTAATATGTAATGGGGGAGGAAAAAATATACTATATGTGTGTGTGTGCATGTGTGGATAGATTTACTAGAAAATTACAGTTGGAGATCTTGTTCCTTTTCAGTGAATCGATTCTCCCAAATTTTTGCAACTAAAGCATTTGTTCCGAAAGATCTGTTACTCTATAATAACGCATGCCAAATTATTGATAAGGTACATTTGTGAGCTCACATCAGTCTCAGAGGTTTCATTACCTGAGGCACCTGTTGCCCTCAGGCAGGCTATCAGTTAGCAATGGAGATATATGCATGTGCACAGATGCATAAACAGATACCTAACACATGAAGTGCTACAGATTTGGGTTAAACTTTGAATTTGCACTATATAATTTAAAAACTGTTCAATTGCTAATTTGTTTCAGCTGTCTTGAAAAGTTTTTAGACGTAAATTTATTCAAAGTTATTTAGATAAGCCAGTTATACAAAATCTTTTCTTATAAATAATGCACTATAGTAGCAGAATTATGGAAAACGGCAAGCTTAAACAGGCTAAATGCAATTATCGAGTTCAAAAAATCAAGAATCTATAATGACTGTATTTAAATTGATAGCGTGATGAGAAGGGAATATGAAAAGGGCACCAAGAGGCTGAACCATGCAATGAAACGTTTGACATAAGGGGATTTAAAATGACCTGAGATAAATGAAACAGTTTACGTTGTAATGTTGGTACCCCGAAGCTGCCACATTATGTGGCTGAACACCCTCCTTCATCTTTGTCACATCTCAGCTAGAGTCTTCACCGTAGGAGTGTGGATTTAGTAAAGAGACCATTAATACTCCACCGTGAGAAAAGGCTGCATTTGATCATTATTAGTTGCTCTTTGGTATGCTTAAATGATTTTCTAATAATTCCCATTTTGTAGAAAGAGCTACCTTTTAATTTCACTTGGATAAGCAAAAGATAACAGTAGCAAAAAGCAATACAATTACGTTACCCAAAGTGCTTTGAATTTGAAGTATGTTCTCTAGCATGATTGTTCCTCATTCCAGATGATGTATGTAACAGGTAGTCTGGGACGCAGGTGGTGGTTTCCCTTCATGTCTTGCTGTAAAACTAGAACTGAACCCCAGTTTTCAGGCTACTAGTACCGGTTTAGGAACTTACTTCCTATCGAGTAATGTCCTATTGCATTTATGTCCGAGGTCCATAGTAAATAAAATACACTGAGTGAGACGCCTGAAAGAACATGTAGTAGGACTTTAGTGGGTCTATCACTTAGCGTAACAGGGGCAGGAGAATGGGCAGAGCTGCCAGTGTATAATGAGCTACTCGTTATGGCGGGCTTGCGTGCAGGCGGAAAGAAAGTGATGATTCACAGAGCAGCGCTGAGACACAGGGGTTTATTAAAAACAACACAGAATACACCGGAGGAAAAGTAACAAAACAAAAGGACCACAAGGGATAAAAAATAAACAGAAAACAATCAGGAATTAAAGAAGGACAATGAAATAAAACTAGGGAACTAAGAAAACACAGGGAACAGGACTAGTTAATAAGCAGATGCAGTAGCATCGACAATGACTGACTAACGAACTGAATGAGGACTGGCACTTAAATGCACACGAAATATCAGGGCAAACAAGGGACGGATGTAAATCATAACCAAAATCGACCAATTAATGAAAGCGCAGGACAACAGGCAACAGGTGGAATCAGAAACACTTAATTAACACAGAAACATGGAAACGCAATAAGTAACCTCATGACCAGAGGGTACAGCCTCCGAGCTGTAAACTCAACACGTCGAGCTACGAGGCATCCCAGGGAAACTGCGAGACACATTAGGGCTGAAGGCTACACGAGAGAGGAGGGAAGCCAGATGACCAGCAACACCTGCTGGTCAAAACAGGACATGGGCACCAACCAAGTCACCACTGTCCATATTTAGCTTTTATTACAATTGAATACAATGGATGTAAATTATGGTTCGATGAGGGGACTAGCCACATTTCCTCTTATAATGGTCCTAAAACATTTGCAAACCTTTGAAATTCTTGTGTTTGGATGGTTGGGGTCACTAATCTACATTTTACTTGTTAATCTAAGGTCTTGCTTGTTTTCAAACTTGAACACATCAGCCCGGATGATATCTGACTGTTAATTATACCAGAAAAGTCCTGTCCTTGCCGTGCCTTGAGATGAGTCATTCCTCAAAAGAATCTGTGTTTGTTGCCATTAATAAGCACTGATTCCTGTATTCCATCATTATTATCTGAATTATGTTCCTAAAAGTGTAACTAAAGTAATAAACAACATAAAAAGAAGCCTGAAATTGAGATCAGAGAGTCACATGTGAAATAATAGATTTGAGACTTTGAGTTTTAAATCTTTGAACATCTTTAATACAACTTTGATAAGTCTTAAAACATATTAACTTCCTTCAAACAAGGAAAGGATTTTTTTTTCTAGACCACAGATCTGAGCAAATTACTTTTTAAATATTTATTCAACAGTAGAGTGTCTCCATTGACTCCATGGAATCCATGAATAATAAATGCAATTGGCTTTTGAAGTTGATGGCAAATCATGCCCAGTACAACCTGGCAGCCAAGATGAATGATCATTTGTTCCTAGATATCATATCGTGGCAAAATTGAGAACTTTTTCACGGTGACTGAGCTGTAGGCAAGCTCATGGCAAATCTCATTTTAAATATTTATACTTTAAATATTTATATTGGTATTTATATGAAGGCTTCTTAATGGGGTTGCTGAGAGCACAGTATGCAATATGGTATTTAATTATGAGAAAAAAAATAGCTGTGTATTGTACATTGTATCAGGTCACCATAGGAGATAATGACATGAAGCTAAATGTTTATGGATGATTTTAGCCTTCTGTACCAGTGCAGTAAGGCCTTTATATAACATGGACCTTTTTTGCAAGGAAATGCAATTCCACTATATATAATCCATCCATCCATCTTCTGAAACCACTTGTCCTATTCAGGGTTGGGGGGGTCTGGAGCCTCTCCCAGAGGTTACAGGCACAAGGCAGGGAACAACCCAGGATGGGGCACCAATCCATTGCAGGGCACACTCACACACCATTCACTCACACACGATTCTCTCACACATCATTCACAGACACGGGCAATTTGGTAACTCCAATTAGCATGTTTTAGGATTGTGGGGAGAAACCAGAGTACCCAGAGGAAACCCCACAATGACATGGGGGCAAACATACAAACTCCACACACATGGAACCCTGATAGAGATTTGAACCATGCCCCCAGAATTGTGAGGTAACAGTGCTAATCCACAAATGTTCCCCACAGAGTAATAAAAACCTGTTATTTTGACGTTGTGTAGACCATTCTTCAGGTCCCCACAAAGATCTGTGAATGTGAACAAAAAAGTAAAAATGCCAAAAGTCTCATATTTTGTTTGGTTACTTATGGTTAATGTTAGGGCTGGGTAGGAGTTAATGTCTTCATGTTGGGATGAGTTTTCCCTATAGAAATGAATAGAGAATCCCTACAAAGATATAATGTGTGTGTGTGTGTGTGTGCGTGTGTGTGTGTGAATCACATAATATTTAATTAAGGAAAGAGGCTACTTTATTGCACTGGAAATAGATCGTAGTATAGTTTACACCTAGACATATAATCCCCAGGAATACGAAGATCACCTAAATTTTGCTTAAATTGCAGATAGAGTGGGTTAAAATGGCAGGTCCTGCACACCTCTAGAGATATTCAAACACTGAAAAGTACTGCCTTACAAATGATAAACTTTACATAATTTCCTATGGTAATAGAATCAACTTGAAATTTAATAAACCTAAACCCAAACTTGTGAGAAAATATGATGCAAAATTGGGAAATGTAAAAAGAATGAGGAGTGACTATTTCAATGGATTTTCAGCCATTAGAGATACATGTATTTACAAGGATCTCTGGATACTCACTGTTTTACATTCATGGCCACAATCACAGGATGCAGTTGTTCATGCACCAATGACTTTGGTGACCTGCATGATCAGCAGCTTTGCCCTCGTGTGGTTAATCGTTGATCACTGGAGAAGGGAGCTTGAAACATAGATTTACCAGTTCAGTATTTTGTAAGTTATTTACCTTAAACTTCAGGAATTATCTAGGGGTTTTTGTCTGTTTGTTTTATTTATGACCTTATGGAAATTTACAGAACGCTTGTGTTGCTGTGTCTCTTTGTTAGAGTCAAGATATTTCTCAACGTCTTTTGCAAATTTTCAGCATATCTGCTGCTTTCAGATGTGTTTAGGTGGATGTTATTTTCAAAGCAACTAAAATTATTTAGATACTCGCAAAGATATTTCCAGGTTATTTTATGTTTTCCCAAGGTTTCTACAATAAGGTCTCTGCTGGGAATTCATTAATTTCTGAGTGCCTTACATTAACTGATCCCATAGCTGCTGCCTTCTTGAGATGCTGAGCGGAGGTTTTGTGATGTTTATTTGGGTCAAAATGTTCCACGGCTACACATTTGTCAACATGCAACTGTAAAGTTATGAGGCGACATCACAGAATCATATTTTTTTTTTTATTGCTTGTTATGGGCCGAATTTGGGAAAGCTGCATTTTAAAGAATTCCACCATTCCATAATTTATGAGCAGCACCTTAGTCACCAAGATCACAGCTGCAAGACAGGAAATGTAAGCATGAGCAAGCATGAGACAGCCAACCTTGGTGATTTTCAGTCATTACATGTTCTGTCTGAAGAGATATGTGTCTTTGAAACAGTCCTCTTCCTGTTTGTCAAGTAGCATAGCATTTGTATACGATTTCTTATAACATATGAATTAGCTATAAAATTTGTCATATTTGTCTGTGAGCTGCTGCCTTTTTATTGTTTAATAGCTGATGTCTTTCCCCTGATTCATTGTGGGGATATTAAAGAACAAAATTAAATTTGTATTGTCCCACAGGGCAGATGAAAAATTCAGCACAATGCATTACAGAACAATGGTCAACTTCCAGGTCTTTTATCAAACGGGTAAGAGTGCCAAACTGAGGTATATTCTCATTCACTTTGTTTTGTGTGTATTGAGCCAGTCTTAATTACAAGACATTTGGCATGAATCATACAATTCAAATAGGCCTTTGTCAAATAAAGTTTTCCTTGCCAAAGCAAAAACAAAGTATTGACAAAATAAAAAAAAAAACATGAAATCACAAAAAAGCCCTTTTAAATCCGCCCCTGCTTCCATTAATTATGCACCACCATCATTCCCCAAACCCATTTGCCCCCAAAGTTCAAGTCTGTCCCCTTTTTATGATACACTCATCATGGTCTCTTCAGGTTGAGGGCTCTTTAGGTCTAATCTTCTGCCCACACTTATCCAAGGAGCCAATTAATCACTGGAAGCACATTGGCAGGCAGGGGAATGGCTACACTGCCGGTGTTTACATGGCGGAATGAGGATGGAGGAGGCTTAACTTGAGAGGTGTAGATACACGAATGTCTAGATACAGGAACATAGCAGTAGAATAAACTGCATTGCAGAAGGAACAGAGGAAATTTATTGAGGCCTGAAAACAGGAAGTAGAAAGGTACTACACATTTACCTGCAGTGGATACAGACATTTTATCTTGTCAGAACTTTTATTGTGCAGTTTTTAAAATCAGTATTTGGTACAAAAAAAAAAACTAAATTAAAAAAAATTCAAATTAAAAATTACTTAATTAAAAGCCAGTAAAAATGTAATGTTACAGAAACCGTTCCTAAAAACTGTCAGCTTTCAAAACTGTACATCTACTGATTCTTCCTTTGTGTTGATTGTTGATTCAGCTACTTAATAAGAATACACTGATTTGTAAGAACAGTAAATAAATGAATGTAAATAAATATAACTCAAATGAGGAGAATTAGCTAGTTTACACTTAAATCAAAAAATGTGATACAATAATTTGTGAAAAATGATTCAAAATGAGATTTTCAGGAGAAAAAGATGACACTTTTTATATATAATAAGACTATAGTATCAATACAATGTATCTTGTTATTATAGAACAAGTTATTGCATGTTTCATCATGCTGCCTTTATGTGACAAGCAAATACACTAACAATTTCCTGGAGCCTTTCCCAGACAGGACATAGAACCTGACAGGGCACCCCCTGAGCAGGACAGCAGTACAGCTGCATGTTTCTATACTCAGGGAGGAGGAAATGCGGATGAACATGGGAAACGTGAGTCTACACACACTCTCAAACCCACAACTCGGGGAGTGTATCATTAGTCTTCTGGAAAGACACTAAGCCTTTTCTAAATGTCTTTTCAAAACATTTATACATATTTTTCCATACACATGTTGTTTGTTAATGCTGTTATTGCCTGGGCATAATAAACAGTTTGTGACACAAACTATAAAATTTAAATAAGTGATAATATTAAGTAGCATACCCTGTAAATCATCTGTCTAATGTGGAGCCACGAAGAAACAGTGCCACCCAATAAGCATCTGTGCTGCCCTTTAAAAAAAAAAGAAAAAAAGCATAATTGGCTGGGAGAAAAAAAACAATATTATGTGATCAGTAATAAGGAACAGATGGAATTAATGCCCTCCTTAACTGGCTTAGCCTCGCTCCCCTGCCTTTATGCTACAGAATGGCTTAATGGAATGTGTAGCAGTCATAACAGTGATGGAGCTCTGGGTTCTGCAATTATTGCATTCTTCGAAGAACATATTGGCCAACAATTTGCAAAAAGAAAAGCAGGGATGTTTCAACGGAGCAAGGGAACAGAAATATTAATACGCAGGGCTTTCTGAAAGCAGCAGGAGCACCATCGTGCCTCTGCCACACACATTTGTTAAAAGCAGCAAATCCAGAAACTCTCTTCTTCATGTTACAGTGCAATCAGTAAACTAACAATTATGTCACTTAGATAGCCTACCCTTGGAATATATTCCCCATACTTTATTTTTCTTAGCAGATACCTATATTGTAAAATTAAGCATTACATTAGTGCATTATATTCCATTTTAATGGCAATTTCAGCACTTATTTTGCAAAACCATTAATCCATTGTTATAGCCATGACCAGATGTAATAACTGAAAACATTTTATTATTGTATTCCCAGGGGTGGCACAGTGGTGCAGTGGTTGCCTCACAGCTCTGGGACGTGGGGTCAAGTGTCCACTGGGGTTCCATGTGTGTGGAGTTTGCATGTTCTCCCCATGTCATCATAGCACATGTTCCCCCAGGACCACCCCCCCGCCCCACACACACACACACACACACACGGAGTCCAAAAACATGTTGAGGGCTAATTGGAGTTACCAAATTGCCCATAGGAGTGACTGGTGAGTGCATTTGCCCTGCAATGGGAGAAGGAATACATATTGTTTTTGGAGTGGTCTGCTGATGCTCTGCTTGTTAAAACGATCACTCAAAAACCCTTTTGTGGAGCTTTTTCAAACTTTGCAGAGGCATTGAATGGATGACAAACTGGAACTGAATACCTTTTGATACAGATCTCCCCAAAACTGAAGCAGGACCACATAGATCTTATTTTCTATAGGACTATTTTGTACCTGTGCAAAGCGCAACGCAAAGTGGTTTTGCTATTTGCTATTAGAAGGCATGATGCTGAACTGCATGAGCCGAAGCCAACAAAGGAGTGTATGGCTGCAGAATGAGCAAGGAGGGGTCAGCCGGCAGAGGAGCTGAATCGTCTGTAGCCTGGTAAGGAATCTAAATTGTGAGATGTAGAAAAAGAACAGCGTATTGCCTTTAATTTGAACATGCAAGCATAATGAATGGATGTCCCATATTGGATCAAAACTGGGCACAGCATTTGATTATTTTTCTTAAATATGAATTGTGGTTTACCCACAAAAATACTGCAGTCTAAAGAAAATATTCTTACACAATCTCCCCACCTCTCCAAAAAAACTCAAAAATGACATGATAAAATTCCCCCACAATAAATTTGCCAGTTCCCCATGACACATTTTAAAACTTGTTGTATTATTGCAAAATATTAAGAAAATCATCTTGCACCCCACAATTGAGGAATTACTGACCTGTACAATGTTCCTGAGAAGTTTGCAAAATGATCCATGTAATACGTTTATATGAATTATGAACATCCAACTTTCAGACAACATGTACTTACTAACTAACTGCTAAAAAATATATAACATAAAAAAATTTGGTTAAATACAATGGTTCGTAATGAGCCCACAAACTACTTTGTGACTCTCGTGAAAACAATGCGCATCTTCAGCAGTTTGTTGACTCGAGGTACAGTACACAACTGTATCTATAGTCAATTGTATTATTACTTTATAAGAATTGTTATTTTTATGTAACGTATTAGTATTTTTCTGACTACAAATTTGACTTAAAGATTGTCTGTAATGTAAAACTGTGTAGTCTACTCATTAAAATAAAAGACCAAATTCATAATAAGAAAAGAAAAAAACTAATTAATGCAAATAACATAACAAAATGACTACAAATCGTAGTTTTATCCATTAAAAAGTACAGGAGATTAAATCTGGAATGTGAGACATATTACACATTATTATAAAGATGTGGGCTAAGAGATGTATGCATATTACCATGTGCAATATTGAAAGTAAGATGACTAAAACACATAATTTCAGGATGAAACTTTGGACAAGTCTCACATCTAGCAGAATAAGACCTACCTGGATTGGAAGACATATTATACAATATTACTTAAGTGAATAATTAATTTACTACCATAAAACCTATAGTATTCGCTCACTTCTCTCTAACTTCTCACTTTCCGGTCACATTTTCTTGAAGCAAGAACACAAATAACCAAAACATTACATCTAATTAAATTGAAAATAAATTTGAGAGCTCAAAATAGCAAATTGAGAGCATGGAAAAAGTAAATTATGTGCACAATTTAGGGATTATGTGAGCTTGATTTAGTATTTTGTGGAAATAATAAACTACATTTTGCACACAATTTAGTACATCGTGCCCACTAAAGACAAAGGCTCCGTCTATGCCATTAGTGTATCTGTTACAGTTCTTACTTTTATGTCATCGAAAATTATGGCTATAATGCAAAAGATAAATGAACTGAATATCAATATTTATACATGTGACAATATGAATAACATGAATGACATTTTAAGACAGACATTAAAACAAAGAAATACAGGTAACCACCTCATTGTTGGGGAAAGATTCTGAAAAGTGGCAAGTGAATGAAATGTGCAATAAATGAATAGGTGTAATTTCAGAGTTACGTCTCCCAACTAGGGTTCACAGCATTCAAATTAAAACACATTTATTGGCTTTCAAATTTCCAGTTGATCTACCGAGTACATACAGAAATCGAACAGGTTGGTGAGTGTTTGAGGAGTACGGATTGGATGAGTGGAGCAGGTGACGGGCCTGTCTGGGGAATACAATGGTGTCGTTCCAACAGCCCCCCTTTCCAGTTAATTTTACAGTATTGTAAACAATGCTGTTGTAGCGAGCCATAATGATGAGCTAAGACGCGCTAATTGAATGATAAATTCTTTTATTAGCCGTGTTTGCCCAAGGGTCTGGAGCAGTGGCAGAGACAGGGGAAGTCGATAGTTCACACACCAATCCACATCAGGAGTGTCACCATGGAAGGGACATGGGACAGGCTTTACCTACAGTACAGCATGGCGACATGGACATGCAGCAACAACTACAGTACTACTCACATTCATAGTAATATTTACATGATTATTTACACTGTTTACAGGTGGCGCAAAGCATGCTGGTACGGTTAGCCTGGTGCGCCTCCACCCCCCGTGGCTCTTCAGCATATGTGCTATACATAGGAATTTACACACACATGTAGCCCACTACTTCCAGATATTAATAGGAATACAGTATGTTTAGAATGTGTAATAATAATAGATAATAAAATAATAAAAGAAGAATAAGAAGATCTGAGGCTATATAACTGTGAATTTAAGACGATTTAATAATTGATTCCATACAATGTGGATGAATAAAAAATGCCATGTACACAGGAATACACAATGCACGACAGAGTGACTGGGAAGACGTCCGAGGACACTGACCCAGAAAGAACAAGGTAGCTGTCCCTTTCCCACTACACTAAGCAATTATTTATCACACTAGCCAAGTTTCACATGCACAGGATGGTAATTTATGGTGTGTCAGGGACTAGCTTTAAACGTGAATGTATCAGCTTGACTCATAGAACACATTGGGGATTTGACTTCCCGTCAACAGCATATTGCGAGATTTGATCAAAATCTAATGCCGGCAATGCAAACTGTTGCTGCATTTTTTTTATTTTAATTTTGATTGGAAAAAATTGCTGGGTGCCCGTGATTCCTAGATGGTATTATCAGAGCTGAACAGCAAGACTCTTGGATTAAAGTGATAATGTTTTTATACATTGTTCATTAAACTTGAAAGGCATTACAAGTACTGTATGTTACATGCTTGTCAACCAACAATAACACATTATTATTATTATTATTATTATTATTATTATTATTATACTCTGTAGAGGGTATATTTAGTCATACACAAGTAGCAGTTGCAACAGTTTCTGTGTCTATGCTGACTCATCTACACCTGCTTCAAGCACCTGTTTGGGAAAGTTCTCCTAAGGTTGTGTGAGCAGTTATAATTATCCTTAATTAGCTGTCATTGCCATTGGTAATTTTTGTTACTGGCATTTTCAAAGTAATATTCTATACAGAAAGGTCTTGTATATTGTCTTAAGTATAATGTTAGAATGCCTGTCATGTGACTTTATTCAATGCGGCATAATGGGAAATGTAGCACACATTAGAGGTACGCTAATATAAACACATGTGAGTGCATTTAAAGGGAAAGGAATTTAATACATCCTATTTGTGATTGGGATGAAGGTAATATGTTCATGGCTAAGCTTTCCTGCTGAACAATGTAGAATGGCAACAAGTTATTTCTGTACAGGGACAGGCATTTAAGTCTTAATCTTTTTTGTTAATTTTTTATGGAGAATGTTGTAATTTGATTTAAAAATAAGGACAGTGCACATTATTATTTTTTTTTATTTGCTCCAGGTGGGCTGATACACAGAATCAAATGACACAGTGATGTAATGAAGCAGTATGGTCAATGGCAGGGGTGGCCAATCTTATCTGCAAAGAGCTGGTGTGTATGCAGGTGTTTGGGGTAACCTTTAGGTCAGCTGTTCAAACCCAGGTGTGAGGACTCTTCAGCCAATCAGTCCTCTAATTAGTAATGGGTGGGGGTTAAGGTTGTCATACTTAGCGTTAGCATTTTTCCCATAGAAGTGAATAAGCGGTCCCCATAAGGATAGGTTTACCCAACATGTGTGTGTGTGTGTGTGTGTGTGCGTGGGTTCATTTATGTGAAGAAACCCAGTCATATCCAAATGTAAAGTGATTATTTATCTCACTGAGCTACATTACTGTCCTGTGACAAACAGTCTTATTTACATATTAGAAGGTGAACCAGAGCTTTGTATTGACCTATTCGGGGCCAACAGCTGATGTGTATAAATTGAATCTATAAGAGGTATGGACATTTGGTTTCAAGACTGGTAACTGGTTGCATCTTGGAGCAGTAATGAAGCACAGGTCGATCAAAGATTCATTTTGCCATTTAGCCAAGATATTCTCCTATTATAATGCTGAAATGAGAATGCCTTTTCATTCTGTCGGGTTGTTTTAAGGTTAGCTAAATATGGCCGAAAGTGAAATCTAAAACCTGACTGCTCAGGAAAAGAATTCAAATGAAGACAGATAGCAAAAGCACTGAGTGGGTAATGCGTCTTTATTTCCAACCACTTTTTTGTCTTCCCTTGCTAAAAACAGAGACATTTAACGCACCTTCCTGTTTTGTTATACTGGATGATTGGTTTAACACATTTGCCATCATTGTAAGTGCTGTGGTTTTATTAGTTTTACCAAGATGATAAAATAATGTGTTTCCTCTGGGTACTCTGTGATCCTGCCATGGATCGTGGTCCTAAGCTTCCCATTGTGTGTATAACTAAAGGGTTTCAAGATCCAACTGCAGAGCTGACAGTTCTAATGATTCACACCAAGGAATCCGAAGCACCAAATCATACTCCAAAAATCAAGGGCAAAACACAGGGTAAGTTCAGGTAAAGATTTGGGCAGTACAAGTACCAAGTCTAAATAATGTTCAGAAAACAAGGTCTGAAAAACAGACAAACAGAAGCAGTACAACTCGCCAGTTCAGTAAGTGGCTGGCTCTTTCCTTCACAGAGAACTTGCTGCAAATAAAGTCTGTATAAGTTCCTTAGGTTAAGAAATATGTAACAGCTGTGATTAGGATTCTGGTGAGATGGCCTGGATCTGGTTGGACATGGATGCAGGGACTGCAGAGTGAGATGTTACAATGTGTGACTAAATGTGACTGCATAGTGAGGTGTTACAATGTCTAACTGCATGTGACTGCAGAGAGGTGTTACAGTGTGTGACTGAATGTGTCTGCATAGTGAGGTGTTACAATGTCTAACTGCATGTGACTGCAGAGAGGTGTTACAGTGTATGACTGAATATGACTGCAGAGTGAGGTGTTACAATGTGTGACTGAATGTGACTGCATAGTGAGGTGTTACAATGTCTAACTGCATGTGACTGCAGAGAGGTGTTACAGTGTGTGACTGAATGTGACTGCAGAGTGAGGTTTTACAGTTGTGACTGCTTCTGACTGCAGAGAGAGGTGTTACAGTGTGTGACTGCAGAGTAAAGTGTTACACTGTATGTATGTGCTGTGATAGGCTGGCTTGCCATTCAGGGTGTTTCCTTACTCTCCATGGATAGGGTCTCAGCTAACTCAATGACTGGAAGTAGGAAAGATGGGTGGATGGATAATATGAATATTCTGTGTGCTCCCCATTTGGCCAGCAGGTGTTGCTGGCCATCCTGTTCTCCATCCTGTCGCTTGTCCTTCAGCCCCAGTATGCTATCCCTATTTCCCAGCCCACTGCACGGCTCAGTTGTGCGTTTGAGGCTGGCTTGGAATCGGCCTTACTTGTTATGTTTTTGTTGTTCCTACTGTTTGTAGTTATTTTGCTTCTCTGTTTGGTTTGCCCAGTTTGTGTCCTGTTTGACTGTAATTTTGTCCAGCGTATTCAGGACCTTGTTTTCCTTGTTTGTTGTAGTTGGCTGTTGTTTTCCCCATTTTTCTTTTTTTTGACCCCTTGTGGTCCTTTTGTTTGTAGTTTTACTTAGTGCATTTAGTTTCCTTTAAGAAATCCCTTGTGTCTCAGAGTCACCATTGGATTGTCACCCTTTTCCCGCCTGCGCCCTGCTGCACCATAACACTTTACACGCCATGTGAGCTCTTAAGAACTAAACAGAGGTGGAGATTTCAGGTCCAGAGAGTACAAATCCAGACCAAGATTTTCTTTCAACCAACCAGTTGAGTATCCTGTGACTGTGACTCTTTCTAATCAACTGGTTGGTTGAAACAAAATCTTGGTCTGGATCTGTACTCTCTGGAATTGAAATCTCCACCTCTGCAACTAAATCACCTTTCATACGTTTAGGCATGTAACCAGACCCTTTTAACGGTAGTGCAGTGGATAGATGGTTAACAATGTGCCTCAGTCATTGCTTTAGTGCTTGTACACTCCCATAAAAAAAATGTACTTAGGTTACGTGGCATCTGTAAATAGCCCGTGATATGTGACTGTGTGTTTTGTAATGGGCTGGCTGTTCCCCTAGAGTGTACCCTGTGTCGTGCCCTGTGCTGTGCCAGGCCCCGGGTCTACTGCAACACTGAACTATAAATGATAAACCATCATGGAAACTGGGTGGTCCTTTTTAATGCCTGGTTCAGTTTTAACTTTTGAAACTTAGTAACACTACCATCCCAGCAGAGGAACCCAAAGAGAGTTCTATGACTGAATGTTTAAAGATAATTAAATTTCCATTAGGTTCTTATGGGTTACTACAAGTATTTTTTTAATTCTATCATCATGTATGTATGTAGAATTCATTTTGAAGTATGTTCAAACAAAATGCTGTCTCTTTTGGTACAGTGTGCTGCACTGCCAAAATATCTTCTTAAGTTATGCATAATGAAAGTGTCACCCAAATACATTCATGCAAAGAATTAAACACTGCTGTTTTAAAATGTCATTACTGCAGACCTACACTAAGGCACAATACCACCTACAATCATAGCTCTAATAAATGTAGCATAGAGATTCCATTATCCATATTTTATAAATGCTGGCCAGTTAGTCTAATTTTATGAAGACATGTAGCAATTAAGTCATAAATGTAAGCAAGGTAGGCAGAGGTGGTCAAAAACTGTGATTGTGTACCACTCAACTGAAAAGAGCTTAAATTACTCACCAGAGCATTTAATTTAATAGCTGCCAAACGCTGGGGCTGTCTGATTTCTGTCCTAATCCATTTGAGACACAGTCACACGGTCACCTGCTTCACATGCACCGTAGATGTGTCAGCTGGGCCTGTCAGCGCTCTTCTATTGTAGAGCGGTCCACTTGGGCAAAACCCCAGTTGCCAACCTTCACAAACAACTTGGCCCATCATCTTTGCCCTCATTTCCATGGAAACGCAAAGCAAGAGCATACCCCTTGATACTAGCTTTCTACATATAAAAAAGGAAAGCAGGTCAGAAATCATTCCTATATGTCCCAGCCTCTACCACAGGACGTTGGCCTCTTAGAGTCACCATTTGCACAGAGACTGAGAGCTTCCTGGTTGGCAACAACCAAGATGAGTTGGAGAAATTGCCGCCTTTTTTGAACACGAAACAGTAAGCATCCTGGGGGCAGCCTGTGTAATCCTACATTGAAGCAAAGGCTCAGGGATCCCAGATCCTGCTGAGGGACGTTGTTGATTAGGACCCGTTCACATTGAGTAGAATTAGGTGACACAAACAGAATTGTTTTCCCAATGAGTTGCTGCCCGCTGCGTGCCAATTGCCTCTACGCTAAATGGCTCCCAAGGAGAAAAGAAACAGATTCTGTCGACTCTGGTTCTTTGACTTCTAATGCAAGCCACACATGCCACACTCCCCCGAATTAAAACATATGGGTCTCACTTAAGGGAAATGTAAATTAGCCAGTTAATCAGAAACAAACCACGCTACGGACCATGAATCCGCTTTAAGTGGTGATTTCCAATGCTAGACATTATAGCAAAGCCCGTGCATGTATTACGTATCAGGGTCAGTCTTTGTCATGGGACACTAGGAATCACCAATAATTGGACTATACTATGCTTTTCTTCCTTTATTGCTATGGGCTATCTGTATGCAAAGGCTGATGTGTTAAAAGCTGCAGTGCTAAATTCGTCTCACTGGACCTTAAAATAACATATTTAACTGTCCTTTCAAGTGCCTTTCTAATTAAATATGATAATCTGTTCCTTATAGTTACATATTTAATTAAATTAATTTGTTAAACAGCGAAGCCTTGTCATGTTAAATATTCAGTGAAAATGCAGACTGCTTATAGTTTTTTATTTTATTATTCCATGCGTCCATCTTCCAGCTGCCTGTTCAGGTCAGGCTTTTGGGGGACAGCTGGAGCCAATCCCAGGCAGCACATGACAGAAGGCTGGCGTACACCCTACCCAGAATGCCAGTCAGTCACAGGGCGCACACACATACACACACACACACACACACACACACACACACACACCATGTAGGGTATACATATCCTTATGGGGACCGCTCATTCATTTCAATGGGAAAAATGCTAACGTTAACTATGACAACCTTAACCCCTACCCTGCCCTAACCATAACCATAAGTAACCTAACAAAAAACAATACAGTTTTTGCATTTTTAGTTTTTTCATAGCAGTCACCGATTTTTCCTTATGGGGACCAGGAAACCGGTCCCCATAAAGGAAAAAAAATGGATATTTATCACGTTATGGGGACATTATGTCCCTATAAGGATAGGTAAACCCGCTCCACACACACACACACACACACACACACACACAAACACGCACACAGAATAGAACACACCCTGGGCAATTTAGTAACACGAAATTTCCAAACTCAGTGTTTCTCATCCCAGAACTTGGGGACCCCCGGATAGGACATTCCACAGTTTTGCTTCCTTCCAGCTCCCAACAAACCTGTACATGGTATTCGGTATTGTTCATTGGCTTATTGTTTGGCTCAGGTATGCATATGACAGGGAGAAGCTGCACAGGCAAACTACACACACATGCAGTGGGGGTTCATTTGATATTTTACTTTTTGCATGTGATGTACTGGATATTTAATTTGAAGATTTAATTATTTGAGCTGCACATGGCTTCCAATTCTAATACACAGAACTGCAGATAAATTATATTTTACTTGTTTCATTTATTTTTTTAATTGTATGCTATATGTGTTATGCGTTAGTGTATTTCCATCTGCAGAGAAATATAAAATTTGATCACTTGTTAGAAAGTATACTTTCCAACTCGATTAAAATAATTCACATTAAGCATCAAAATCAAGGGTAAAAAAAGTTTCCATTTGGAATAGTGCCTACAACCTTTTGGCCACCAATCTACTTTCTTAATTAATCCGACACCTGGTGCCCTGGACATTCAAGTCTTTTTTTAAAATGATAAACCAGTTGTTTGAAGAACAGAATACTTCAGGCTGATAAGGTCACCTTGCTTTCTCCGAAAACCACTTAGAAAGTTCAGAATCGAGTGAGAAAAAAAAAACAAGGACAAAAGGTAAAGTTTTAAAGGCATAAATTGATGTCATATGAAATTGTGTTGAATGCAGCTGTGCTCAGGCATTGTGAAAGAGATTAATTAGCATACAATGTGAGTCAAACAAGCCTATGAGCAATTATATCAGTCACTTCGAAACTGAAGACTAAGTTTTTTGTCATTAATTCTGTCACATATCCCAAATGATTGAGGCTATTATTATTATTATTAATAATAATAATAATAATAATATTGTTATTAGAGCTGCAGATGGCTTCCAATTGTTATACACAGAACTGCAGTAGATTACTACCGAATGTTACCATTCTCTGAACGACTCCTTGCTGGGGAACCAGCCTAACAGTCTGATTTTACACTTATTTCTTCATTTTGTCTACACGTCTTATTCTACGCTTCTGCTGTTACCGTCACAGCTTTACCAGAGTTACTCTTTTAACAGTGGTGCTAAACTTTGGGGTTAAGGACCTTGTTCAAGGGTCCAACGTTGACATCACTTTGCCCACCGCAGGATCTGTATTGGCATCCTTCCTATAATGGGCAAAGGGCCACATCCCACAGAGCCACACGCCACGCTCTATACTTATCATCTCAGGTGTCTGCAGTAGATCCATTTAACCATTTTGCCACTGAACTACCCTGAGGCTCAACTGAGGGAGATCGATGGACACAACAGGCAAAATGCCAGGCAACCAGGGAAGTGGATCAGAATTTGTGATTAAATAAGAATTCTACCAAGACAAACTACTGTTTTGCTGGATTGTGCCAGAATAAGTATTAAAACACACGAGTAATACTTTATATTTATTTACATGAGCATGCAAAGTACAATTACTAGACCTGTTACATAAGTGAAGTTTCAACCATGTCTTATACTGGGTAATGAAGAGAATGGAGATGCCACAGGAAGATACTTATATGTAGGGAGAGGAGCCAGGTGCCAAAATACAAGCAGAAAGACAATGAGGTGTCCTTGATAAGGGACATAAATTATGGCAGGCGGTGAAGGACAAAGAACTCTCAGCAAATAATTTGAAGCTCACTGAAAGTGTAGGAGCATAATAATCTGGCACAGTGGTTAGAAGTGTCCCTTTAAAACTTTAGGACCCGGATTTGAGTTCCGGTTCTGTTCTGTGTCTGTTCTCCCCTTGTAAAGCAGGTTTTGTTACGTAAATAAAAGGCATCTAGTAAGGCTCTCTGGTGTCTTTAAATTGCCCATAGTGTGTGTGTGTGTGTCTGCAGGTATGTACCCAGTGACGGACTGTTAGCCCACCAAGCTTGTGACCCGGCCTTGTGCCCTGTGCTGCTTCCGATTTGCTGCTCTACTCTCTGTGAGTATGTGTCACGGCGCGTGTAGCACGGAGCGGGGAAGCAGGCGAACGGAAGCCAGGAATCGGGGAATAAGGGGTTTAATCCAAAACACAGAGCACAAAGCACGCAACATTACAACGTCACATCAATGACCGGACTGGGGATACAAACGGAAACGCGGACTAAATACACTGAACTAATGACAACAATCCGAAACAGCTGTAAAACACTGGGATTCCACATGAGGTTAACGAGGGGGCGTGGCACACATTAGGATCGGACGGAGCGGGGTGTGACAGTATGTATGGAGTTTGTTCTCTTTCTGACTTGGGAGCTGCCTTCCATAGTCCAAAGACATGCAGTTAGGCTAAATGGTGCTTCTTAATTTCCTATGGAGTATGGAATATGTCCTGTGACAGACTAACAGCCCATCTAGGGTTTCTGGCTCCAGGTCCCCTGCTAAGTTTGACTTGATAGACAGATATAAGTAAGCAAGTAAACAAACAAACAAACAAATAAATAAAAACTTGATATTAAAGAATACATGCAAGTCAATGTGTTTCAAACCATAAATCCAAGTTTATTCCCCAGGTGTATTAATTCTAATTCTAATTTTTAATTTTCTTCCTGTGTGTGCTCTCATTTAATACCTACTCTGGTGCTCTTTGAAAAGACATTATTAATAGTTGATCACAACTACAAGTAGCAGATGACTCATTTATCATCTTTTTAAATTGTTTCTGTATACAGCAATATTTATGAAGAGGTAATGTGATGGGAGTGTGTTTAAAGTGCTGAGCAGCTGAAGACAGAATCCCAATGGACTCCTTAGTGCTGCTGTATCACATCTGAAGATGGCTGACCCAGCTAGCTCTCACTGCCATCCAAACTGTACTGTAGGTGGAATAAGCAGGAAATAAATGTGTCTATGAAGCAAATGTAATTGTTGTTAGAATGTATTTTTTACCATTATGCATAATGTGTATGTAGAAACAAGCAAAGTATACAAAATAACAAAATGTATCTCTGTATAAGTATTACATGTGTATTACCCAAGATGAAAGATTAGATAATGATTTACCTCTGAAACTATGGTCATATGTCACATGTTATCTTAACTACTAATATACTCCAACCAAAAGTATGACAAGAACTGATGCAGAATTGCACTTGACAAATAAACCATTACTTCTTAATAATCAAGCACAGAATAAATGTGAAATATAATAACTTAATAATGTGCAAAAGAAGACACATTGATTTACAATACAAAGACAATGGATTATTATACATTGTCAAGCTAATTCCAACTGGCCCCGTGTTGATTTATATACATGGGAAACCATCTTCTACAGTACTTTTCTTTTACTGTGACAAGTAGAAGAATGACCTACCCCATATCTGGTTCAGTTTTAGTACTTGATAGATAGACCCTTCCAGAAATGGCTATATCTAGCTTATCCTTGGCAAGGAGAGTAGTTGAACTTTATGTGCCTTTCAATTGACAACAGTGACTTGCTAAAAAAAAAAGTCTATGTCCTTTTCTTAATAGCCTTAAAAAGTTGAGAAAGAAGTGAGATTCCTAGAAATCACAAGATGACAACTTTATGCATAACAGATCAGTATTACATTATTTTACTACTACTACTAATAGATTACAGAATTACTAGTTTACTAATGATGTCACTACTACCACTACTACTGTAAGGAGTAATAATATGAATTGTTCACATAAAAATAAATAAAAAAAAAAGCTATATAAAATATTCTATGTAAATCTCATAATAAAGCAAATAGATGCTAATGTTATTGGTGCTGATAGTAATGGCTCTTATTATTGGTACTCCTATTATTGGTACTCCTTTTGGTACTCCTCATGCTACTTCTCATGCTACAATGATCATTCATTCATTAATTCATCTTCTATACTGCTTCTCCTATACAGGGTCAGCGGGTCTGGCGCTTCTCCTGGAAACTGTGGGCACAAGGCAGGGAAAAACCAGGGATGGGTCACCAACCCATTGCAGGGCACACACACCATTCACACCAGTGGACATTCTGCCAACTCCCATTCATCTCAGCCTGTTTTTGTGGGACTTTTTTGTGATTGTGGGAGGAAATGAGAAAACCTGGAGGAAACCCCACTACAGCTTGGAGAGAACATGCACCAGAACATGCACCAAAATAATTACCGACATTTTACAGAGCTTGCTGCTTCTGTAATTATTTTACTAAACTTGTGACACATTTTGTGCTTAAATATCAATTAAAAATTGTGTGCAAAATTATTACAACCTTGAGTTCTGGATCAGAAAGTAATTTCAGAAAGTGAATAGCTCTACTTCTAGCTCCAAGGACAACATCGTTACCTCACACTGCCATGATTGGGGGATTTGAATGTTCCCCCCATGCTAAACAAAATGCTGTTTCTCCTTTGCATATTATATGCATATGTGTGTGTGTGGGGAGAGGGGCAGATATACATAGTAGGGACCAAATATCTGGGGGGGGACAGATATACATTACAATAAATATTAGTGTTTTTAGGTAATTTCATTCAACAAAGCTACACGTTACATACAGTACATGAAACAGCACATTATGATATAATATGTATTGGTGAAATTGCTGATAGTTGTTTCTAAGACAAATCGAATTATGTGATGTTTACTGAATGAAGTAATAATCCAAGTTTTTTGATATATTATTCGAGAAGACAGTTTTAGATGATCAGGAGTCTGATTTATAGTTTTATAATGTGTTTTGCAGCCATTATTTCAGCTATTTATTCAAATGAGTATGCTAAGCAAATGAGCAAGTCATCTTGCCATATGGATGGTTTCCTTAAGGAGCACGGGGACGTAGCAATGGCAGCAGATTTAGGGGTGATGAAGGACTGGGGGTTGACTAACGGATTGAGGCTCAGTGGAGGTCCAACTGCAAGGCTTTGGAAGAAAGATTTCCAGGAGCTCAGGGAGGCTTCCATGTTGCCCTTTGCACCAATCACACAGCTTAATCCTGTACTTGTGAGAGACGATTAGCTTGGAAACATCTGAGAACGCATCGTGATTCCCGTTTATTTATCATTGTCTTAACTTTGTGAGCAGGAACTTTATGCAATGTAGTGTGTGGCTCAACGACTCACTCAATTACTATGAGTTTCATAATAATAATAATAATTTTAAATGATCCATCCTCTTTACCTGCTTGTCATGTTCAGGGTCATAGGGGTTTAGAGCCTATCCACAAAGCTATGGCTGCAATGCAGGTTACGACCCAGGATGGGGCATCAACCGATTGCAGGGCACACACTCACACAACATTCACACCTGTGGGCAATGTGGATACTCCAGTTCACCACAGCATGTTTTTTGACTGGGCAGGGAAACCGCACAACTGTACCGGCAGAACATGCAAAACTCTACACACATGGAGCCATGGCAGAGACTCAAACCCTGGTCACAAAGGTGTGAGGCATCAGTGCTAGCCAGTGCACCACCCATCTAACTCACTAGCAACTATAAATATAAATGTTCAGGCAAGCCCTTTTCCTCCACAATCCCCCATAACAGAAACGGAGACTGTGCCAGGTGCCTATATGTCAGTCGACCACCTCTGACCGCAGAGCAGCCTGTACAGGTATGTCTCCACACACTTTGATGAACATACATCCTGAACAAGTGGGTCGGCAAAAAGCACATACTTTGTGCTGAGGCTTTGGGTCAGACATCACATTATGTAAAATGTGATTTCCCAGGTTGCTTTTACAATTACAGCCCAAGGAATGAATACACCATCTAAGAGACACTTCATTCATTTCCCTCAAGATAAAGAATTGTTCAAGTGCCATTGATACTACCCAGTACAATAGACAGCTGCATTTGTGTCCATGATTTTTGCTCCCGTTTAGAGAGCTATCTAAAGTAAAACATTATGCATGGCTTTTAACAAAAGCCAGTTCTCCATGTTGAGTAATCTATTAAAAATCTAAAAGAATAAACTTTTATTTTATTTCCTTTAGTCATTTAGATTCAAAACATCCATTTATTGCTTTTATTTCAAGAAAATTAAAAGAGATTAAAAGAACTTCATTAGTAACTTCTTTATACTTTTGTTGTTAATGTTTGTAAGAACCGAAAAAATACCTAAATAAAGACAAGGAACGGATTAGATTCAGACATTGTATACAGACATTTGGTCAGGTGGTGTCATACTTATTGTCAGGATTCGCGGGGCGGGCGAGCTGGAAAGCAGGTGAGCGAAGCCGTGACGTCGGGCAAACAGGGTTTTATTGCTCGAGAGACAGACAAGTACGAACATCCACTGACACTACAATGACGGATCTGACAAGACATACTCAGACGCGGACTAAATACATAAGACTAGCCAGAAATAACAGGACACAGGTGATCACAACCAGGAATTGACACGAGGTAATGAGGGGGCGTGGCACACAGAAGGATTGGACGGAGCTGGGCGTGACACTTATAGCAGTCAGATCACAGTGAGCTGACACATTAATTTTAGTTAAATGGTTTTCTTGGGTAGCCTCCATCAAGTCAACACATAACTGGTCTAACTGAGACTTCTGGCCGGTCCAGAGGATTTAGTGTGTGGTGTGCAGGAAATTGGATGGAGGAAAAGGGGCGTGAGCCTGAATCAGTCATTGTGGCTCACACTCAGTTCAGTCTCTGTCACTATTTCACCTGAACTGTTTCATCATTTGACAGAATATTTTGTACTTTCTAAAATCATTTTAGTTCTGACATTTTGTAAAATCTTGCTTCTTTGGGTGGGGGGTGATACTTTATATTGAAGCATATCTCAGCCTAGATATTTGCAGTCATTTTGTTACCACTAATCTAATATGTTAAACATTATTAACTTATATTCTTATATGTTGCATCATTTTAGCCAATAATTCTTAGAATTATGAGAACCATCCCAGGCAATAGGGTTTTTTGTCAGTCTACCAATAATAATAGCATCTTATGCAGACATGAACATAATATTTAATAGCACTTTCTCACCTAAAACTTCTCATTTAGGCAGCCTTCTAATACATGTAACATTAAAGTGCTATGCACTGTGTGTCCTGTAATGTGATCATTAGTAAGCATCGATATATGTAAAATTTGTTCTATTTATTTCTTGTTCAATGATCCATTACAGTAAAAAATGTTTTTTTTCTTTCTTTTTTTTTCTTCCAAGTCCAAGTAGCTATATCTGAAAAAATGTAATAATGAAGTCATGGGTAATTTGGGATGTTTAGCAGTGTCTGATGGATCCAGGTCACTTCTTTCTTCGGTTAATTAAGGTTCCAGATGCAGGGTCCCTCAGCAGCTCTGCCTTGGCCCTCGCCTGTTATGCACATTCCCAGCACCTGCTAGTCCTGTTTTCCCACTGGTATTGCTAAATTCTTATTTATATTACCAGCATATGTCGCATTATAATAATTTTCGGCAACGATTATTTAGCTGTCCTTCAAAAATTTAAAGGGGAAGCTGCCAATAGTGACTATTTTTGAATCATCCATAATAAGTCTTTGTTCCATGGTCGTCATGCATGTTTATGGAATATGGCAGAAAAGCAGCAGAAACATATGAAAAACATGCTAACTTGGCACAGAGAGCAAAGGATGGGATTCCATCCCCAAATACATTACACCATCCATTATTAAATATGTTTATCCATCCATGTTCGAACCACATATCGTGGTTAAGGTTGCTGTTTTATATACATCTAAGCAGATTTTAAAGCAACTTCTCCATTTTCATCAATGTAACAACATAGCCTTGGAGACATGAGCACCATGTGATGAATACAGCTACTTCAGCACTACACAGCACTTTTTCATTACAAACCAAAACCAACACAAAGGGACATGGCTTCCTGGTGGGAAAATGCCAGTTATCAGCGGCAGGTGACTAATTACAAAGTCTAGCTACCACTGGTTTTCTGTCCTCAGTTCCAGTGTTAACACATTAGGCTTTCATCTATAATGCAATATAGATAGTCATAATGCACTATTATGGTCAGTATAATAATTAATAAAGCATCATATCATCTTCTCTTGACAGTCATAAGGAATTATCATGTTGGTTATAATATTTCATAAGCTCCGATTAAGCTCTCATCTGTAATGCACTATAGATGCTTTCATAATGCATTATAATGGTAGGTATAACAATTAAGGGTGCTTTATATTGCATTATGAAGTTATCTGTACAAAATTCAAAAAACATAATAAACATAGGTATAACGTGTTATGTGTTTTATAAATATTTATAGCCATGATTATAATGCTTTATGGATGCATTATAATGTATCATTAATGTGTTCATGGATTTTTATAGACATGGCATTCAGAGAAAGTGTAGGAGAGCTGGCATGGCAGTCTGAAGGTAGCTTGTCAAGACTGACAACCTCCTCTTGGAGTCTGTCTCCAGTGAGAGCTTCACCACCCCTGCCATTCGGCATTGGCTGCATACCCAGCAGGGCGCCCCAACTTCTGGGACCTTGTGTACCACCCCCACTGAGGCCCAGTCCCTTCCCCCCCCCGTGGGGTGTGTGTTATCAACACATAAAGACCCATTAAAGCAGCCCACCTCTGCCCTGTCTCTCCATCCCTTGCAATACCCCAACACCTATTTTCTACAAACCCAGTCGGTATGTGAGCCAGATTATCTATGGGGGACTAATTGTCCAGTTCACAGTCCAGTACATTAAGGGTGAGTTACAAATTTGGGGTTTTAGGTTTCTGATCCATCTTCTGTCCTATTCTGACATTTTTTGTGAATTGGTCTCTCAGGTGGATGTAAAGAATAGGGATGTTCTAGGACACGTTTTTGATTTCCAGTGGGAAACATTTTTGGCATGGGTTTATACGCTGTGGTGTAAATCTAATAAAGGAAGGCACCAGGGTAAAATATATCCCTCTCTCAAAACTGCTGACTTTTGGGAAAACAACAATAGATTCAAAAAGTAAGAATCATTTTAATGCTACATGCAAATGACTGGTGAAGAAATAACCTGCAGCATGCTGCTGAGACCCAATTGTTAAAAAAGGCCATTTTGTCTGTGCTGAGCCACTGCTATATGCTAGTGGTAATTAGATATTGATTCAGCTTGTCAATGGGCATTCCAATTGGTGTCCTTTCTCTTGAAAGAGAATACATAAAACTCTAAATTAATCTTGCAAACTGACAAGTGCAATATAAGCATTGTCCAGCATCATTCTTGTACTGAACGATACGTTTAAAAATTAATCTATAAAGATAAGACATTTGGATGCAGAAAAGACTAATTTTCATAATTATTTACCTAATCATTTTACATGATATAATTTGCAATTAGAATATATTATTATTGTTATTATTACTGTTGTTGCAATTTTCCCCTAAATGAACAAACAATTTCACTAATTTACTCACTTAACTAATTTAGGCAAAGAATGAATATTCTGTTCCTAGCGGTTTTCTCCAGTGGTGCCATTGTCACATGGCGTCCTCTTTCAAAAGCTTTATGTTTATGTGTTTTGCTGGGTTTCGTTTGGGTAAAACATACTGTATTTCTCAACAACACTGAAACCTGAAAGTCACGTTTGGCTTCCATCCTGACCTACACACAGAAATTGAAAAGTGAGTTGTTAAATCATTCATTATTATCCTCTTATGAAGGGAACACTTCACTTGTGCTCTAAGAATGCTACGATTCTATTTATAATTTCTTATCCTGTAACTTCTCTGTGAACATGCTTTATAGTTTTATTCTTATGTAAGTTATATCAGAAATATAAACCGTACAGTTTACTATCCAGTTTCCCTGCTGACTTTTGAGATTAGTGTTCAATCAGTATCGTTCCCCTTTCAAACACTGCCATTTTGAAAGAAGTTATAGCTGTATTAAATCAACTTTCATTCATATGCTGACAAAAAAAATCTGCTTTTCAGTCAGACCAAACACCTTATGAAAGGTATGTTTTCTAAAAAGCAAACGAGAGTTCTTGCTGCTAAAGATGCACAAACATTAATAGGTTCAGTGTATTTCTTTCTGGACTGTGTATGCTAAGAGTACACAATTTTGAAAATTCAAAACAATGATGCAGGATTATACCTGTTCTCAGGTCTTTTCACTGGCTTCCACTTAAGCTCATAACAAAGCTTAACGTGCTGCTCCTTATATATAAGGATCAAACTCCTGCTTATTTAACTGCTGTGGTAAATGCTCATATCTTAAAATTCACAACTTAGATGTAGTGTTCTAGCCTGTGGAATTGTCAACAAATGAATGTAAGAGATTCCCTCTCAGTCTCAGCATTAGAATTTAGACTGAAAGCCACCTTTATAATTTAGCTTACTCTATACCTTGTGCCATTCTAGCCTAGGAGGACTTTTCCTGCTGCTTCTGTACATGCTGTTGCAAGTGATTCTGCCATATCTCCATATCATTACTTACCCTGATTTTTCTCCATCCTCCCCTGCAGGCTAGGTCAGCTCTGTACATTGGTCGAACATCCAGAGGAGCCAGAAACTTTGACCTTCAACAAAGATGTAGTAATACTACTGAGTGGTTTTCCAACTTTGATTTTCATCAGGGGCTACACTAACAAGGCAGTGCATATGAAGACCACAAACATTAATTTTAACAACACATTTACAGGGGCTGGACAAAATAACAGACACACCAAATCAAAAAGGACGTTGAAGTAACTAAAACAGAAATAGGAAATAAACTACAAATATGAGTCATATTAGGCTGGATGCCAGTTAGTAGTATTTCTCAGCTGTGAGAGTTAAGAAATTATTCATAAGAACATAAGAAATTTACAAACGAGAGGAGGCCATTTGGCCCATCAAGCTCGTTTGGGGAGAACTTAACTAATAGCTCAGAGTTGTTAAAATCTTATCTAGCTCTAATTTAAAGGAACCCAGGGTTTTAGCTTCCGCTACACTAGCAGGAAGACTATTCCATACTCTACTACACGCTGTGTAAAGAAGTGCTTCCTCAAATTTGTTTTAAAATGTTCTCCCGCTAATTTCCACTTATGGCCACGAGTTGTAGTATTTAAACTAATATTGAAATGTTGATATGTGAGGCAACGCAAGCCAACAGGGGCATCAGTTACAGAAACTGCTAAATTGCTTAGTGTGTCAAGAGGCAAAGTCTCAGAAATCATAATGCACATGCTGAGTGTTACGTCCCGCTCCGTCCGCTCCTGATGTGTGCCACGCCCCCCTAATTACCTGGTGTTTCTTCCTGATTGTTTTCACCTGTGGCTCGTTATCAGTGGCTTGTCTTTTGTATTTAGTCCTCGTCTGAGTCAGTCTTCCCCAGACTCGTCATTAATGTTGCCTTTCGTGCTCCTCCGTCCTGTGATCGTCCCTCAATAAACCCCGTTTGCCCTACCTCCTGGCTCCTCTCCTCTGCTTTCCGGATCGCCTACTCACCGAACGTAACACTGAGGAATGCTGGTCATAAGTCAAAGTTCACCACCAGAGAGAGATGGACACTGGTATAGGTGCTACACACCACTAATGTGTGGTTTCAAAAATGACCACAGAACAGAATTGTCTCTGTGTGACCCAGCCTCAACAAAGACTATTCGTCACAAGCTTTGCAAACATGGAATTTATGGCAAGGTTGCAGTTCAGAAACTGCTTGTAATCAAAAGTAAAAAAATGCTGCATCAGCTGCTATAAGGAGCACAAAACGTAGATGCTTGAGCAATGAAAAATGTAATATGGTCTGATGAGTCATCTTTCATCATTTTCCTGCATCCAGAAGGGTTTACATTTGGAGAAAGTCAAAGGATACCTTTAACCGACAAAGTCTTATGGCAACTTCTAAACGTTGGTGGATCCTTAATAGTATGGGCATCCATCCCATGGGAATCATTAAGTGCTATGATTGCTCTGCATTGTCATATAATGAGGCCATTTTACAGGACCAAGTGCACCCTATGGTGCAAACACTATTCCCCATGATGTTCCCATATTCCAAGATGATAATGCCCCCATACCCACAGCCAAATGAATTCAAGCCTAGTTTCATGTGCAGTAAGATGACATCAAACGTTTTCCATTGCTTCCACAATTACTAGCTATAAACATGATTGAACCTTTATGGTTTCCCTCCTTCATCATTCAAAGGACTGGACAGTTTTTTTCCCCAGGACTTATACAACTGAACTGAGTATTTTGCAGACATATAAAGGCTGGCAGGAATCAAGAGGATTACACTCAAATTTTACAAAGGATTCCTTACACAACACCTATGCACTCTTGTCAGTTTCTGCCTTGCATTACAAAAAGTTTCCTTTGCATAGAAAAAAAAATCTTAATTTTTCTGATTAAAGGAGGGAAAAACTATGTAAAACGTTCTGTTTGCTCTTGAAAGAAATATATACAATTTGGAGTGACACAGGTATACATAAAAAGGAAACCTATTTTCTTAAAAAAAAAGCAAAAAAAAAGAGAAATTTATTATTTTAATCTAAGAATATTGAGAGACTACATTAACATTCTTACACAGTGTAAAACGTTTTTGAAATGGCTAATTTCTTATGTGAAAAAAAATTGTATTACTGCATTAATCAATAATATCAAGCTCCTTAAAAAGTTTTGAAAAGAAAAATTCAGGTTCAACATTTTCCTTTAATAGTAATTGTTTTGTAAATATTCACAGGCAGTTTCAGAAAATGTATGTATGTATGGATGGATGGATAGATGGATGGATGGATGGATGGATATTGGGTAGCTTTTGGAAGTGCAGAGAAACTTTCACATATTTTCAATGCGCTTAATTTGGCATTCATCTATTGATTTGCCCTATAATGTTTCATGAACCCATTTAAAACCAAATTATTTTCTGTGATATAATAATTTAACAGCTGCACTGAATAAATGAGTCTTTAGTCTTGGAAATAACACACACATATTATTGCTGGTTAACAAACTATATCTCCTGAAAAGATGACAGATGAAGAGAAAATTCTTTTCTGCAAAAAAAGTGCAAGATGCAATAGGTCGGAGAGTATTCAATGACTTTAAGTAGAAAAGCATTTTACATACTCTTAATGAACAGTAAATCAAATCAAATTCGCTATGGGGCAAAATTTAATTTCACTGCAACATTTGAGTCCTGTTTCAGTTCACATGTGTCAGATGCATTTCATGAGCTATGGACAATGTTTATATGTTCATTGCAACAATTGAACATCCGGATGATGGCAATATAGTTGATGTTGCTATCTACAGTATTAAAAAACAGGCTTCAATTTTCACTCCATGCTGTCTCCAGCAAAACTTGCACAACAGAATTATGCATGATTTTATTCAAATATAAATGTTTTGCCTTTGGTTGCTACCTTATGTTAAAGAAGTTGCTGAAAGCCTGACACAAGATAATTGTAAGGCCTGGTTGTATCTTGGTAGCCAAGCATTGCGTAATAAAATGGTGCAATCTTTCCTATAGGCTACCATATATAATAATAATATAATATATTGCAGCTTTGTTTCCATAAAATATTTTTTGCAGAAGGGTACATTCAGTTCATAGAGAACAGTAGAACAGAGTGCATAAACAAGGACCTAGAAGAAATACATTGTACATGTTGTAGATTTTTAAGAAAACCTTTGGAATTTTATGCAGATGCTATGAAAACATAGAACATTACCTCTCTGGTGGAGATGAAACCAGAACTATTGTGTGAGATAGAAAGGTATAAGCTTGATAGATGTAACGGGTATATTATTTTTAAAAGATTATTTTTGGGAGACTTTTATTTTGGCGAGCGATCTGTTTTCCGGGGAGCGGAAAAGGGAAGAAGGAGAGCGCGGTGTATGAGTGAGTCGCAGTGCATAGGTGCAGTGTCGTTATCGAGAAGCTCGTGTAATAAGGTTGTTTAAACAGAAGATTGTCAAGGCCTAAGTCGAATGAAGGACGACAGCACAAAGTGCAAGTGTACACAGTGAACCGCTGTTCGTAGCAGAAAGAGTTTTTTTCAGTTTATTTTCGTGGTGTGTGTTGGCTGTGCAGATGACGCCATAACATATTGTAAATACCACGAAAGCTGTGAGTACGTTTAACGAGCAAACCTCGCTTGATTTTTGTCATTACGAGACTTGCTGAAGATTATTTTTCTGTATTTTGTATTTTTCCCGAGTTTTTCTCAGAGCTAACAGTTCATATTGACTGTTCACGTGTAACTAAGCATCCCGCACGTGCTAGAGCACATGAAACCGAGATCGCTGTATGATGCAGTTAATGCAGAGATGTAACTTCTCCGTCAATTTCAGTTAAAAGATTGTGTTGCTACCCTGCCATCCATTTGATTCATCTCCATTTCATTCTTGTCCGTTAGACCCTTCTTAAAACTGTTCGTTTCTGGAAGATTTTTGTGGGACTTTTGTTGAACTGTTGTTGAACTACAGCTACGTGATCTACAGTCTATTTCAACGCACCCCAGTTTGCAATATTTATTTATTTTTTGTGCATTTTTTCCTTGATAACTGAACTCATAAACAGGAGACTGTAATTCACGTGAACCACCGAACTTGAGTACAGGTCTGTGAGTACATTTGAACATTTGAAGTGAATTTTAAGTGTGCATATTTTGTTTCGTTTGTTTTTTCAAATGTGATTGTTGGAATTGTTGAAAGGGTGAAAGTTGGTGAGTTTACAAATTGAAAAAATTGCAAGTGATCTCATTTTGGTTCCTCATAACAAGTGTTTTCAACTGTTGTGTTGAAGGTGATTATGTGAATTTGAAAAGAAAACACAAAAACTGTAAATCCTCTTTATCATTTGCATTTAATTGATTACTCAAACAGAATAAATAATTAATCCGAAGAAAAGGAAATCTAAAAGAATAAATTCAGTATAATTCTTTTTTTTTTCCATTTATTGGTAGACTACTTGTTGTTTAGGGCTGTCAGGGAGTGGGGGAGTCTCACTTGCTTTGTTAGATCTGGGAAAGGAGGAGCTCACTTCGGGAAGCCACCGTGTAGCATTAATTGAAATACCTGAAGCCTACCCTTGTCAATCCGTAGTGTTAAACACAATAGGGCAAGAAACCACATACACACATTAGTGTAACGAGACTAAAAAGTGTGGGGAGCGGGGACCAAGATCCCTTTGCTATCCAAACTTCCAGAGCAGTCTTAATCTATTTCCCCTACACGACCGGCTAAAGAGCCCGTCACAAAAGTGGCGTCACAAACAGGATTCAAACCAGGCATAATTAAGTAATCGCAAGTCTTCAAACCCACAAGTAACGCTTGTCAAGAAAGATGTCTGAGATGGAGCAGTTAAAACGAGAAATGGCCGAGATGCAGAGGAGGTTTGCTGAGCAGGCAGGGGCTCTTGACCAAGCTAGGGCAGAGCAGAGAGAAGCCCTATCCTTAGCAAAGGTGGTAATTGAGAGCCTAGCTTCTGCGCAAACAACACCAGCTGCCATTTATATTCCTCGGGACCGAAAGCTCCCTGATTTCACTGGTTGCATGTCAAACCCAGGAGAGCTGAGTATCGAAGAATGGGTGACATCAATGAAGTCTGCATTTCAGGTTATGAGGGTGCCCACCGAAGATCGGGTCGAGTTGGTGAAACAGCACCTAAAAGATGAGGCCAAAGCCACAGTGAAGTTCATGATGGATGGAAAAGAGGAGTCTGTTGACAATATCTTCACCGTTCTCCTTGACACTTATGGAGATAAAGTACCCATTGGTACAAAGCTTTTTTATGACCGTGCTCAGAATACAGGAGAAACCATACGCTCCTATGCATATGACCTTCGGGAAAGACTGAATCGTGTGCAGCGCAGAGAGCCAGCTAGAGTGGCAGATGCTGAAAAGGTTCTGAAAGAGCAGTTGGTGCTGGGCCTTAAAGATGATTTCTTGCGTCGAGAGATGAAGCGCAGAATTAAAGCTGAGCCAGATTTGAGTTTTGTGGAGTTGATGCAGGCGGCGATTACCTGGACAGAAGAGGAAAAAGCGCAGCCTTCTAGTAATGTCCGGTCCAGTACCCGTGTTAGAGGGGTAGTGAATGCTGCTGCAGCACAGGATGCTCCCTCCACTCTGTCTTTAGAGACGTTGCATGAAGCAATACAAAAAATAGCTGCTCGTCAAGAGGAATTGTACCAAGTTGTTCATGCAAAAGAAAGGAATATATTACAGGAGGGCTGTCCAAAGAAACAACCTCTGAGAGACAGTGAAGGCCGGTATATTTGTTATTCATGTGGCGAACCTGGACACACCAGTCGCTATTGTCCACAAGGTGGCCAGTCTGGGAGGGGACCAGCTCCACCACAGTGTTCAGTGGATTCAACTGAAGTTGCAGAAAAAGATTCAGGTGGTGCAGTGCAGAAAAACCCGGGGCCCTCATTGATTAGATGTCACACAGCAGAATGGCTGGCTGATGAGACCGCTGAAAAGCTAAAGGATAGTGCTTTTGGAGATTGTCTCACTGTTGAGGTGACGATAGCAGGTGTCAAGACTAAGTGCCTTTTAGACACAGGGTCGGAAGTGTCCACCATCTCCGAGTCTCACTTCAGACAGCATTTTGCAGAGCAAAAGCTGAGGTTGTCCTCTGCATGCTGGGTCAAACTGACAGCAGCCAATGGACTAGACATTCCTGTCTTAGGTTGCTTGCAGGCTGATGTAGAATGTCTGGGAAAAGTACTTCCTAGGAAGTGTATATTCGTTCTGACTGATACAAGTCCTGAAGTCAAGGAAATGAAAGGAGTATCAGGAATCATTGGTATGAATATACTCAACGAAGTTCAATCTCTGTTCATCTCAGCGGAGGGGATGGAAAAGGTAGATAAGTATAGTCAGTGAGATGAAGCTCAAGTCCGGAGGGTACTTGCAAGAGTTGAAAACGAAGCAGGACATTCAGGGCCTGATGGAAGAATTGGGTATGTTAAGATTGCTGGAAGACAAGCTGTCGTTATTCCGCCCCACTGTGAGAAGGTACTCGAGGGCCGCTGTGGAGTGTCACCAAAGGGTGAAAAGTAATGTGCTAGTAGAACCAGCAGCTGGAGTGAGTTTACCTAAAGGACTCTTGGTTGCTCACGTTCTTGCTAAAACAGACTGTGGAAAGGTTCCTGTGCGTATGGTGAACTTAAGTGAAAAGCCTGTTAGAATAGCACCCAGATCAAGAGTGGCTTCTGTTTTTAAGCCAAAAGAGGTGATCGCAAAAGATGTTCTTGAGTTTGAGGAGGATAACGGCGTACTTCATGTCAAGGAATTGAAGAAAGATGAGATTCAGGCTGATAAGAACTTAAGTATGCGCTCACCAGTCCCAGTCGAAATAAACGATGAAGGTCTCACCCCAGCACAATGTGAAAGGCTTGCAGAGTTGTTATCAAAGCACAGAGATGTCTTCTCCAAAGATGATCAAGATTACACCACGGCTGTGGTGCATGATATCGCTACCGGTGAAGCACCACCGATAAAGCAGCGTCATCGCAGAATACCACCACAGATATTTCAAGAGGTCAAAAGGCATGTCCAGAACCTGGTGTTGCAGGGAATCCTCAAAGAGAGCAGTAGCCCCTGGGCATCACCCGCAGTTATTGTAATGAAGAAAGACGGCAGCGTGCGTTTCTGCTGCGATTATCGAAAGCTGAACCAAGTGACCTATAAGGATGCCTATCCGCTTCCACGGGTGGACGAGTCCTTGGACGCGTTAGGGAATGCCCGACTGTTCTCTACGTTGGATTTAACTGCTGGGTATTTCCAGGTGGCTGTGAGCGAGAAGGATAGGGAAAAGACAGCTGTCACCACCCCATTTGGACTGTTTGAGTGGACCAGGATGCCCTTCGGGCTGTGCAATGCTCCGGCCACCTTTCAGCGCCTTATGGGTGTGGTGCTTGGTGATTTAGCTTTTGAAAAAAAAAAACTGAAAAAAAAAATTGCAAATTTGTGATTTGTTTGGATTCATCTGATCTATTTTCGCTGCTAAAATAGACCAAAACGGTCATTATTTCATCAAAAATGTAAGTGACTTAATATTATTAACTTGTTTGTTGAACTGTTATATGAAATCAGTGTCACATTTGAGGTGAGGTGATGGTAAATTAAGTGATGGTCAATTGTCAGCTCTCTTGGTCGTCAGGTCGTGTGATGTATGTTGCTGAACTATTCAAATGTTATAAATATAAAAACACCACATTTTGAAATTTAACTGCAGTATGTCAGTTTAGCTTATTTGTGTGTGCTGCGCTCATAGACTTTAGAAAACGGCGCTCATTTGTTTGATTTCTCCTCGAGAAGCTGCGCAAGCCTCAAAAGTTTAAGGTCCTTGCACCCTGACTGAGTCCGAAACTGTCGTATTCGTTTTTCATATTCGTCATTTGGTGGCTCTCAATTGTCAAAAACACCCCTCAAAATATTTGCTACGGATACGAAAATTGCAGAAAATCGAACCATCCGAATTAATTTTTATGACGCACGGAAGTTGCAGAGGCTGCAAACGTATAAAACGTATAAAAAAGCTCCCTGATTTCACTGGTTGCATGTCAAACCCAGGAGAGCTGAGTATCGAAGAATGGGTGACATCAATGAAGTCTGCATTTCAGGTTATGAGGGTGCCCACCGAAGATCGGGTCGAGTTGGTGAAACAGCACCTAAAAGATGAGGCCAAAGCCACAGTGAAGTTCATGATGGATGGAAAAGAGGAGTCTGTTGACAATATCTTCACCGTTCTCCTTGACACTTATGGAGATAAAGTACCCATTGGTACAAAGCTTTTTTATGACCGTGCTCAGAATACAGGAGAAACCATACGCTCCTATGCATATGACCTTCGGGAAAGACTGAATCGTGTGCAGCGCAGAGAGCCAGCTAGAGTGGCAGATGCTGAAAAGGTTCTGAAAGAGCAGTTGGTGCTGGGCCTTAAAGATGATTTCTTGCGTCGAGAGATGAAGCGCAGAATTAAAGCTGAGCCAGATTTGAGTTTTGTGGAGTTGATGCAGGCGGCGATTACCTGGACAGAAGAGGAAAAAGCGCAGCCTTCTAGTAATGTCCGGTCCAGTACCCGTGTTAGAGGGGTAGTGAATGCTGCTGCAGCACAGGATGCTCCCTCCACTCTGTCTTTAGAGACGTTGCATGAAGCAATACAAAAAATAGCTGCTCGTCAAGAGGAATTGTACCAAGTTGTTCATGCAAAAGAAAGGAATATATTACAGGAGGGCCGTCCAAAGAAACAACCTCTGAGAGACAGTGAAGGCCGGTATATTTGTTATTCATGTGGCGAACCTGGACACACCAGTCGCTATTGTCCACAAGGTGGCCAGTCTGGGAGGGGACCAGCTCCACCACAGTGTTCAGTGGATTCAACTGAAGTTGCAGAAAAAGATTCAGGTGGTGCAGTGCAGAAAAACCCGGGGCCCTCATTGATTAGATGTCACACAGCAGAATGGCTGGCTGATGAGACCGCTGAAAAGCTAAAGGATAGTGCTTTTGGAGATTGTCTCACTGTTGAGGTGACGATAGCAGGTGTCAAGACTAAGTGCCTTTTAGACACAGGGTCGGAAGTGTCCACCATCTCCGAGTCTCACTTCAGACAGCATTTTGCAGAGCAAAAGCTGAGGTTGTCCTCTGCATGCTGGGTCAAACTGACAGCAGCCAATGGACTAGACATTCCTGTCTTAGGTTGCTTGCAGGCTGATGTAGAATGTCTGGGAAAAGTACTTCCTAGGAAGTGTATATTCGTTCTGACTGATACAAGTCCTGAAGTCAAGGAAATGAAAGGAGTATCAGGAATCATTGGTATGAATATACTCAACGAAGTTCAATCTCTGTTCATCTCAGCGGAGGGGATGGAAAAGGTAGATAAGTATAGTCAGCGAGATGAAGCTCAAGTCCGGAGGGTACTTGCAAGAGTTGAAAACGAAGCAGGACATTCAGGGCCTGATGGAAGAATTGGGTATGTTAAGATTGCTGGAAGACAAGCTGTCGTTATTCCGCCCCACTGTGAGAAGGTACTCGAGGGCCGCTGTGGAGTGTCACCAAAGGGTGAAAAGTAATGTGCTAGTAGAACCAGCAGCTGGAGTGAGTTTACCTAAAGGACTCTTGGTTGCTCACGTTCTTGCTAAAACAGACTTTGGAAAGGTTCCTGTGCGTATGGTGAACTTAAGTGAAAAGCCTGTTAGAATAGCACCCAGATCAAGAGTGGCTTCTGTTTTTAAGCCAAAAGAGGTGATCGCAAAAGATGTTCTTGAGTTTGAGGAGGATAACGGCGTACTTCATGTCAAGGAATTGAAGAAAGATGAGATTCAGGCTGATAAGAACTTAAGTATGCGCTCACCAGTCCCAGTCGAAATAAACGATGAAGGTCTCACCCCAGCACAATGTGAAAGGCTTGCAGAGTTGTTATCAAAGCACAGAGATGTCTTCTCCAAAGATGATCAAGATTACACCACGGCTGTGGTGCATGATATCGCTACCGGTGAAGCACCACCGATAAAGCAGCGTCATCGCAGAATACCACCACAGATATTTCAAGAGGTCAAAAGGCATGTCCAGAACCTGGTGTTGCAGGGAATCCTCAAAGAGAGCAGTAGCCCCTGGGCATCACCCGCAGTTATTGTAATGAAGAAAGACGGCAGCGTGCGTTTCTGCTGCGATTATCGAAAGCTGAACCAAGTGACCTATAAGGATCCCTATCCGCTTCCACGGGTGGACGAGTCCTTGGACGCGTTAGGGAATGCCCGACTGTTCTCTACGTTGGATTTAACTGCTGGGTATTTCCAGGTGGCTGTGAGCGAGAAGGATAGGGAAAAGACAGCTGTCACCACCCCATTTGGACTGTTTGAGTGGACCAGGATGCCCTTCGGGCTGTGCAATGCTCCGGCCACCTTTCAGCGCCTTATGGGTGTGGTGCTTGGTGATTTAGCTTTTGAAAAAAAAAAACTGAAAAAAAAAATTGCAAATTTGTGATTTGTTTGGATTCATCTGATCTATTTTCGCTGCTAAAATAGACCAAAACGGTCATTATTTCATCAAAAATGTAAGTGACTTAATATTATTAACTTGTTAACTTATATGAAATCAGTGTCACATTTGAGGTGAGGTGATGGTAAATTAAGTGATGGTCAATTGTCAGCTCTCTTGGTCGTCAGGTCGTGTGGTGTATGTTGCTGAACTATTCAAATGTTATAAATATAAAAACACCACATTTTGAAATTTAACTGCAGTATGTCAGTTTAGCTTATTTGTGTGTGCTGCGCTCATAGACTTTAGAAAACGGCGCTCATTTGTTTGATTTCTCCTCGAGAAGCTGCGCAAGCCTCAAAAGTTTAAGGTCCTTGCACCCTGACTGAGTCCGAAACTGTCGTATTCGTTTTTCATATTCGTCATTTGGTGGCTCTCAATTGTCAAAAACACCCCTCAAAATATTTGCTACGGATACGAAAATTGCAGAAAATCGAACCATCCGAATTAATTTTTATGACGCACGGAAGTTGCAGAGGCTGCAAACGTATAAAACGTGAGGTCGTATTTAGTTTTATATTTATATATATATATATATATATATATGTGTGTGTGTGTGTGTGTATATAAAAAACGAATAAACTAGTCAGAATATAGGCTACAGTTAAAGTTTTCCTTTAGTTTTTGTGAAATACACGCACGCACGCAGCCACGCACACACAAACATGTTTAAATACATTTATGTCAATAAATAAACAACAATAAATTGTTGTAACAGCAATATCTCCAAGTTTTGTTTTTCACTGTAAAAACGTAATGATTTGCCAATGCAAAGTGAGTACCGCCACCTTTTCCCCACTTCAAGCACTGATTATAGCACAAACAAATCGTCCTCCTGACCACTTCTTTTTTTTTTTGTAAAAAGCGACAAATCCAGTGACTTTTACTGGTGTTTTTGGAGACTTTTGTGGTGAAAACAATTTGCGACGTACTTTAAAGAGGATTATCGCTCTTTTGCGTGGGTTTGAGATCCATTTGTGTGCACAGCAAACGAGCTATCAATTGATATGCAGGAACAGCTTATTGAGCTGAAGAGTGACAGTAGACTGAAGGAACTCTTTAGCTCCTGCCCTCTTTCGTCATTCTGGGCAGCATTGATGCAGGAATATCCTGAACTCTGTGACGTCGCCTTTAAGATTCTCCTTCCTTTCGCGTCGACATATTTGTGTGAGGCAGGATTCTCAAAAATGACTGCACTCAAAACTAAATACCGCAATCGTGCACAAATCGAGGATGATTTGAGGCTATGTTTATCAAACATTGAGCCAAGAATTGAGGATCTTTGCAAGGCAAAGCAGGCTCAGGTCTCACATTAACATCACCTACCTGCAAGCTTCTGTAAAAAATGCAGATGATGCCTACTATTAGGCCTAGTAATAATAACAATAATAAAGCATAAATTAATATCAGAGGTCTGGTGTCAATTCCCAATTATAGCAATAGCCTAGTAATGATAATAGGCCTATACTGATTATGATAATAATAATAATAATAATAATAATAATAATAATAATAACAACAATAAAGCATGTAACCTCATTATTATATAGCAATAGCCTATATAGTAATGATGATAGGCCTACTACTACTCATAATAACAATAATGTCTGCAAGCTCACATTAGAAGTCTGGTGCTACTGCCAGTTATAACAATAGCCTAGTAATGATAATAGGCCTACCTACCGCTACTGATGATGATAATAAATAATAATAATAATAATAATAATAATGTGTGCCTAAAATTAATATCCTAGGGCTATCTATCTATCTATCTATGCAAGGTGGTGTTTGGGATGTGGGGGGGAGGGGCACTGGGGCCCCAACTGCAATGAGCCAGCTTTGGGGGGGACCAGCTTGCAAAAGGTTGAGAACCACTGCTCTAGACACATGGCCAGTTCCGAGAAATATGAAAGAGGTCAGACAAGTGCTTGGTTTTATGAGCTACTATCGAAGATTTGTCCCAAGGTTCGCTCAAATTGCCAAACTTCTGCATGCCCTTGTAAGTGGAGGAAAGACAAGCAAGTCCTCAGTAACGTTCACTTGGAGCCAAGTATGTCAGACTGCATTAGATGAGCTGAAAGGACATTTAACATCCCCACCAATTCTTGCATATCCCGACTTCAGTGAGCCCTTTAGACTTACTACTGATGGCAGTCTTCATGGACTGGGAGCGATCCTCAGTCAGAAGCATGAGGGAATTGAGCGTGTTGTGGCATATGCGAGCAGAGGGCTAAGAGGTTCTGAAAAGAATGACAAGAACTACAGTGCCTTTAAGTTGGAGCTGCTTGCATTAAAGTGGGCAATCACAGAAAAATTTAGAGAATACCTTATGTATTCAAAATTCACTGTGATTACTGATCATAACCCGCTACGGTATCTCTACTCGGCTAATCTTGGCGCAGTTGAACAGCGCTGGGTAGCACAGCTGGCTGAATATGACTTTGAGGTTTGTTATAAACCCGGCTCACACAACACGAACGCTGACGCTCTGTCAAGAATCCCTTCCAGGGAGGAACCAGAGAGGGATGATGATGGAAAGGATTTCATCTGGCTGGGAGCTGATGAAGTTAGAGCATGCTTGTGGCCAGGCAAGAGGATTGACCAAGAGAAGCCTGGAGGAACAGCTGTGGTGCAGGCATCGGTGAGAGGAGAAATAAAGGGGTACAGCTGGAGTGAGATAGGAAAGGAGCAGAGAAACGATCCTGTGATTAGTCCCATTCATAAAGCGGTATCCCAGAATAAGAGACCAAGTAGAATGGATCACAGTTGTATGGAGCCTAAACTGAAGAAGCTTGCCAAGGAGTTTGATCGTCTTAAATTGCGTCATGGAGTGCTGTTCAGACGCATCCTGGACCCTAGAGATTCATGCTATTAAGTCTATTAAGTTTTGTTTCGTTTGTTTTTTCAAATGTGATTGTTGGAATTGTTGAAAGGGTGAAAGTTGGTGAGTTTACAAATTGAAAAAATTGCAAGTGATCTCATTTTGGTTCATTTTGGTTGAAAACAGTGTTTTCAACTGTTGTGTTGAAGGTGATTATGTGAATTTGAAAAGAAAACACAAAAACTGTAAATCCTCTTTATCATTTGCATTTAATTGATTACTCAAACAGAATAAATAATTAATCAGAAGAAAAGGAAATCTAAAAGAATAAATTCAGTATAATTCTTTTTTTTTTCCATTTATTGGTAGACTACTTGTTGTTTAGGGCTGTCAGGGAGTGGGGGAGTCTCACTTGCTTTGTTAGATCTGGGAAGGGAGGAGCTCACTTCGGGAAGCCACCGTGTAGCATTAATTGAAATACCTGAAGCCTACCCTTGTCAATCCGTAGTGTTAAACACAATAGGGCAAGAAACCACATACACACATTAGTGCAACCAGACTAAAAAGTGTGGGGAGCGGGGACCAAGATCCCTTTGTTATCCAAACTTCCAGGGCAGTCTTAATCTATTTCCCCTACACGACCGGCTAAAGAGCCCGTCACATAGAGTCATCCTCACCTCCAAGAACAGTGTGGGCTTTGGAACCTGAGTCTGTTCTACTGTTGAGTTTGTTATGGTGAAAGACTTCAGGCTGGTGGTTGTATAGATGGAGGTTTATGGTGTAAAAAACTATTGTGTCTATGTGGTTGTAAGTTGGAAAGAGGAAAACTGATTGTTGTTTATACATATGCAGTGAACAGTTGTTTGTAGTACACAACTATGAGAACTTGGAGGCTTCGATATTCATGTGGGGAATGCAGGGATGTTCATAGAGCACATGGTACCAGGAAAACCTAGGTTTTTTTAGCCATGGCATATGATTTGAGGTTGTGTAGACACTCAGAAGGGTAGAGCTATCAACTGATCACTGTCGTCTTTAGTTGGACTCTGTGCATGGGTAGGTCAGATGAATCAGGAAAACCCAGCCATTACCAGCAAACCCTGACTATATGTCTGGATTGCCCTGATTCATCTGACCAAAAGTGCAACATGAATTCAATTCACACAATCAGAAAAACTTCTTGTGTCCTAGGTGAGGCGAGTCCATGGACCATGTGCCAGGCCTCAATTGTAAGATTTGCTGCAAAAAGCTGTTATTACCAAAGATTTGGTAAACTTCGCTGAGAGAGGGAGAATTTTGCCAAGTTGGGGGGTTTCTGTAAGTGTCACCAACCCTTCGATATATTTAGCTAATTTTCCCAGGTGGTGATTGGGCTTGCATCCGTACCACATTGCATTATGGACCACACTGCTTTTCCTTGCCACATTTCCGCAGCCCAACCGTGCTGGTTTGAATCCTGCCCCTGGCCAATAAACCAGTGGTCGAGAAATCCTGCACTAGTGGAAACCTGTGGTGAGGAAAGCTGCCAAGCTGAAGGAAGAAGCCATCAGGGGAATCTCAACAGGCCTGAAGTACAGTGATGGCAGTGTCATAGGCAAAAGATTGTGCATGGGAAGATATTGATGAGACCATGGATATTCAATATCGTGAGGTCAGTAAGATGCTTGTTTGCAACTTCTGGAGCAGGTGGAGTGGTGGTCAGAGGACTGCATGGTGGAAAGGCTACAAGGGTAGATTAAGTCCAGATTTGTTGAAAGCGCTGGAGGTTGCTGGATTTGTAATATGATTTCCTTCAGGGATCAATAAACTATATTGTATCTTGACTGTTTAGGTTATGTGGTTGGTGTACCTCTTAAATGTTGGGTGGAAGGTGGATAAAGTATCTCACATCAGGGGAAATGGTCACTCACTTATGACGGGATCACACTCCTCATAGTCCCTGCTAAAGCTTATGCTGAGGTACTGCCTAATGGTCAAACCTATGATTCTGGAGGAACCATAGAAAGATGGAACAACTCTTCTCCGTTGCACATGTGCTTTTGAATGGAAGGTGCTACAGGGATATGGGACACTGGAGCTGTTAATTCATGCTATTAAGTCTCTATATCAATGCAGGAAGAAATGTGTCTATATAGGATATAAGCTATAGCTCTGGCTGCTACAGATTCCTGCATAGGGAACTAGAAGTTATGTCCCTACTATTTGCAGTCGATGTCATGCTTAATCTGACCAAGAACTCATACATATCGTACATATGAGCAATTCAGTGATGATTGTGAAATGTCAGGGATATGGATAAGTACCTCCTAATATGAGGCCATAGTACTCTCTAAGAAAAGAATGGATTTCTCCTTTCAGATGAGGGGGAGGCTCTGTACTTAGTGAAGGAGTGTAAGAACCTTGAGATCTCGTTCAAGAGTCATGGTTTACGCGAATGTGAGACTGACAGGTAGATCGGGTTGGTGACTGTAGTTTTGTAGGTACGGAGGAGGTCCGTTGTGGTAACTAAGTCATAAGAGGAGTTCACAAGTCAATCTACATCCCTATTCTGACCTAGATTTGTGGGCTTTTCTTAAAGACCAAAAGAACAAGGTTGCAAATATAAGCAGTCAAGATGAGATTTGTCCAAGACAGGTTAGGAGTTTGCCGTTCCCAAGGGACCTAAAAATAGAGCCGCTGCTCCTTCAGATAGAGAAGAGGTAGTGGAGGTCATTCAGGCATCTTATAAGAGTGCCGTCTGAACGACACCCAAAAGGGTTGTTAAGGCATGTGCCACTTAGCAGAGGCCCTGGGGAAAACCCAGGACATGCTGGAGGGATTATATTTCCCAGATGGTTTGAGACTGTCTAGGGATCCCCCAGAACAAGCTAAAGCCTGTGGTCATGGAAATAGTCCGATCTGTTTGGCATGCTGCCATAACCAGAAAAAGTGGTGGGAAAATATTGATAATGAAAGTTCAAGCTGCCTCAGGCTGAGTGGAGTAGTTCTTTTCACATTTGTTATATTCTTCGCCCCACACTCATAATCAAGCAAGATATCTTGCCTACCATTGCCTGTGATGCCCCTTCTACCTATGATGTCCTTCCTGCCTGCCATCCTGCCCGCGACGTCTCACCTACCTGCCCTGCTCCCAGTAATTCTGCATTTACACCCAGACTACACAAACTGGAGCGTATAAATGGGGACTTTGTTAATTGGACTTCCTCTGCTGGCCCGTGGAGGGATAGGCTCCCCCTTCGAGTCTGGTTCCCCACAAGGTCTCATCCTACCAGTGAGTATTTCCTTTTCACTGTCACTCTCTGGCTTGCTCATTGGGGGCTTGGGGCAGGGATAATGTAAAGTGCTGTGAGACAATATAATGCTGTGAAAATTTGCTGTGCAAAAATAAATTTATTGAACTGTACTTCTGAATTGTATGTTCAAAGACTTCTTGTAATCAAAAATGTTTTATTATATCCTACAAAGATATAAACAAGTTGATGATAAAACTTCTCACACTTTTGTACTTTTAATTTATTTTTTACCAGTCAGAAATGTAACTTTTTAAATCAAATACCCTCCTGATTGTTGTCTGCAAGTTTCCCTTTCAATAATTTTTTCCACTAGAAAGCCAATCAATCATTTGCGCGTCATAAATTAAAAATCTCCTCTTAAGACGAGAAGTGTATATCCCAAACAGAAGGCTAGAAAATAAGATTCTATAAGAGGCAGTAATCTCAGTGGCAGGATTGTTAGATATGCCCTGGATGTATTTACAAAACGCATTACTTTGTAGGTTAAACTGTTTATTAATGGCCCATAAAGTTATTTATTGGGTACAACATAATTATCGTCACTTCCACCCCGGGAGGTGGCCAGCTGATCAGCAGGAATTGGCCGCACCTGGGTCCAGCTCCTCAAAATAGCTATGTGGATTCACACCAGGTACAAGGGATTGTTGATGCTCACCCAACTTACCGAGTGTTTTCTTCGTGTGTCCTGTCCAGTGTCCTGCCTAGCCCTGATCCCGACCCCCTTGTTAGGTTCCAGCCAGCATCCCGATTCCCTCTTGCTTCCATCCTCGATCCTCGGGCATCACCCCTCCAGCCCCCGCATCCCCGAGTTCAGGGACCTCCTCCAAGCCCCAGCACCCGGACTTAGTTGTGTCTTGTTTGGTTGTATAAATAAAGTCCTGAGGAGCTATCAAGTCCACTTGTGCGAGTGCTATGATTCATGAAAATAATCATATTCATAATATAAATAGTAATAAAATAAAATAAAATGAAAAATAATTACAAATGCTATTAGTCTTTGTCCATGAAGTGTTGGATTTTGATAAGAAGCCGAAGTGAAATTTCTCTATTATGTAATAAATTATATGATGTATTATATCAAAATAATGACATTGTAACAGAAAGTATACATACAAACTTGCATATGAATGTGTACATTGATAAATCCACAGGATTAAATGGGAACATAAGTGATTTATGATTTACGTTGTACAGCTCTCACCATAACATACTGTAGGCATAGTCAAACTCAGTCAGAAAACACCCTGCATGAATTCTGCGTCGTTGCCCTTGACTGTGATTTTGCCGATTTTCAGAAAAGAATAAAGAAGTTTGTCTGTCTCCAACAGTCGTTAAAAAATAAGTAAAAATAAATTATTTCAATTTTACTGTACGACTTTCTACGGACAGGACACTGAACCAAGCACTCACACATGTCTTGATGTGACTGTAAGGCCGCTGGCCCCACAGGACTCTGTGGCCTTGGGCTCCTTTGGACATGCGCTGTGTCTCACCCAGGGGCAAATCATCAACTCCGGCTCTGATGTGGCTGGGCTCAGGCCATCTCACTGACACATCAGCAATCACATCTCAACACCCCACTGTGCAAGAAAGATCCCACAGACAGACCCATGCAGACTCACCACCCATAAACCCATTCACCCCCCCCCCCCATTCCTGCTCCTGTGCCCCTACCCCAAGTCCTGGACAGTCGCACAGAAAGTAGAAATGAGAAAAACACTGCCTAAGTGTACTGTGCCTGAGCGCATTTGACCCCAAAAGTCCAGTTCATTTGACTAGTGTGATCACTCCATTCTGTGCCAAGGCACGAAACACAGTCAATGATGCAACTGACACATGCATGCGAACATGCACACTATATATGAACCTGGAAGGAATGGATTGGGTAAGATGTACAGATCTCATGTTTCTTCACAAAACTGCATCGTGGAAAAAAGAGACACATACAGATCTGGTAGCGACAAACATTTCACAAACATGGCAGCAAAGGATCACTTTACTCTATGGCTGAGGTGCAGTGTTTGCTGGAAATTTGGGCTAAGAGTATCCAGAGAAGAAAAACTGAGATATTTGGTAAAATATGGGACTATCATCTTATGCACGCAGCATAAATAAATTAAAATTGCTACTAGATAAATCTGTGTGTGTCATCACACACAAAATGACTCCAAATAAGGCACAAAATAAAGACATTAATCATGAATTCCATTGGTGTGTGATATCACTTTGCTTCCCATCGTTAAGTGCAATGTGAGCACAGACCAGCAGGGGAGTAAGGAGGTAGGGTAATCGTGCGCGGGCATGGTACACGGCAACTGCACCAAGTGTGAATGCACCATAATTGTCTGTTAGGGAAATCTTGCCTTGTGGAAAGATCTGCTAACTCGTGAACAAAAGCCCTAAGAACCCCACCATTAACATTCCAATTTACCATTAGTTTGGAGACCTGACCGTCCAATCAGTATACCTTGAAGGAGATAACAAAGAACCAATATCTTTAACTAAAACCAATATTTCTTAGTAAATAAATAACCACAATATCTGGCCTGAGCTGGGTGCATCACAGTGGCGGATGGTGATGTTGGGGGAAACACAGTGTTAACAGCTAGCAGTATTCTTATTTTAGCCAGTCAGCTACTTATATGTAAATTCTGCTCTCCTTTTTTGTAAGAAATGACCTGTTACTTTGAAACAGCAGTGTTGCTCCTTCTCAAGTGATCTGACCATTGTGAATATATAGACAGATTAGTTAGCAAGCTAACTACTACTAAAAGTCTACTAAAAATCACAGAACTTTGAAAATTAAACAAACAATCAAACTCGAGAACTCAATGATAGCAACTTTATTTACAATAGTTACAAATGCCAATGATGAAAGATGAAATACAGAACAATAAACTGTCATTCTGGATTGCCGTGAAATGCTTCTGTGCCCCTGCATGCAACAGAATGAATGAATACTACAAGCGAACACCTCCCACCGCATGTGAAACTCGTCAGTCGTAAGCATTTATGTTATCGGTAGTTTATCTTGTCTGTGTCTCTTGTTAATTGGATTTAATAGAGTACACACTGGAGACAATTTTAATGGGCATTCAAATTTAGAGATCAGTGTTGACAGACACACCACAGCACACAGGGCACAACAACGAAATGTGTCTTCTGCATTTAATCCATATGTCCTAAAGGTTATTTTATGGTTCTATAAAAAATAACCCCAAGGGAACTTTCACAGAAGCTTTGTAAAAGGATACAACGTAACCTTGGTAGAACCTTCAGGAAACATTCCCTAAAGGTTCTCCCAAGGTTCCACAAAATGTGCCCTTTAGAGAACGTTCTTGGAAAGTTCGTAAAAGGTTACAAAAAATTAACCTTAACAGAACCTTGAGGAAACGTTCCCTAAAGATTCTGCCAAGGTTCCACAAAATGTGAGCTTTAGAGAACGTTATAGGAATGTTCGTAAAAGGTCACATTTCGTGGAACCTTTTTAGAACATCCCAAGAACATTCTCTAAAGGTCAGAACCTTCGGAGAATCTTTTAGAGAACGTTTCCTGAACGTTCCGTGTTTGCTGGGATAACACTTTTAATTTCAAATAAAATAAATTTATATTAATATATTCACCAGCTAAATTCTTTTGGAAATTTCATGGGATGAGCTTAGCTTCCCATGTAGCCTTAAGGCTAATTCATACTTTACTTTCCCGTGTGTGCTTTTGGTTGCGCACAAGAAGATGTGATGTAAATTTTGTCATCGGGGGTTGGCAGTGGATGGCTGTGGTTGGTTCATGTGTAGTCCAAAATTTTATGTCTAGCGGAAATCGGGTGCATCCTGGTGCAGCGATGATGCATGTGCAGAATAATTAGTTATGTGTTTCTAGCTGGTGGCAGTGCATATTTTCACAGATAATCCCAGCAGTTAATGACAAAGGAGAAGCAGAAGAATTGTTCTTCTTGTTGTAGTAGTTATAGTACGCATTTGATGAGGAGGGTCGGACGTACCCACATATCTAATTTTTCATACTGTCCAGCCATTAAACCGAGGTATATGGTATATTCCAAAATATCACCATCCTACTTTGGTGTACTATTTAAGGAAGGGTCCACAAGACAGTCAGGGGGATGCTTGGTAGCCAGAACCCCCACATGGTAGGTATAATTAGCAGGCTCACCCTGTGTAGCCTTTAATAAGGAGACACACCCACATGATACTGTGTGATTAACTGTTGCCAAATCTGTTTCACAACTACTGTCTTCTGTTGGGGTATGTGTCATTTTGTCTTTGTGTTGTGTTATATGCGTATAATGTAGTAATGTAACTAAGAAGCCACTTAGATTATATTTATGTTGTCTAAATACCAGACTAAGTAGTGTGGCTCTTGGCTTGCTTCTCAACACAAGGCTCTCAGTGCTGTGGAAATGCTGCCCACTTTAAAAATTACATGTTTAAATTTACCCCAGTTTCTGTGTCCTGGTTTTGACTGGTGATCAGTGTATACTGTTTTACCTAACTAATAAACTATGTTTTGATTATTTCTTGGTTGAACTTGCTAACTCTGGTAAATTCCTGAATGGTGGTGATATACGAATTCCTGGTCACAACTGACACAAAGCGTTCCTAGCTTGCTAATTAATGATTTGACTCAATTATGCTGCAGGAGAGTGGTTGGCCTGCATACACACCGGCCCTTTGCGGATAAGATTTCCCACCCCTGTACTAGACAATAATAAGCCGCTATCCAGCCACTGAGTTCTGTCTATCAAACATACTACTATTGAAAATGTCCCTCAACTAACTAATCAAACATGCTGATTCATTCTGGCAGCCTCCTAGCTGAGTTAGCTACAGTAGATGTACTATCTGTGCCTGAGCTGGTTAACCAAACGTGCTGGCTTTAGGCATGCAACCGCTGAATTTAGTTAGCTAGACATAGTGAGTCATTCCCAGAGCAAGTTAACCGAATATGTTAGCTTTGTAATTTCAGACTCTGAATTGAATTTGTTAGATATACCAATCTATTTTCCACCTGTGCAATGCAAAGGTTTTGCTAGTTTCGTACCAGCGCACTGCTCATTTTCCCATCATGCACGCACATCATCAAAATAGTAAATGACTTTGAGTCCGCTTTCTGCTCGTAAGAGTAGTGTTTTTTGAATGAGGCATGGACGGGCACATCGTCGGCACGTGGCAACTTTAAGGCAGCACGATGTCGTTGCTCTTTTGACCAACAATAGCCACGTCTAAAGTCAGTGGCGCATTGTTAAACGGTATTTAAGTGGCGCATTTCTGAAATGTGCAGGTGCACGATGCTCGTCATTGACACAGATACGCGCTCAAAGTGCACTAATGGTTTTTTGTTATTTTATTTAATTTCATTTATATGCATTTTTCATGGAGTACATCTGGTCCTTTCACGTACTCATACTGTTTAATGAAACACCAAAAGAAAAACAAAATATATTAAGTAAAGAACAAAATCTAAATTGTGAGAGTAGAAAGTAACAGCCCTATTGCCTTTTATTTGAACATTTTGAAATACATAAACACTGAACACCAGACTTGTGTTTTGTTTGAACAAAGATCTCAATTTCATTTATATTTTGCAAACTGCAGACCCAAAATTACAATAAAAAAACACACACATGCAATTAGGTTCACGTTCCCAGCCACTGCTCTCGTTCAGCAGTGAGCTTCCCCGTCTTCTCACATCATCATACCGCTTTCGGCACTGTACGGGTGATCTGGTGATGCCAGGAAACAGAACACACTCGCTGCTACCTCATCCCATGCCTGCTTCACTTGAAAGGGTTCGGTGGACCAGTGGTGCTCCCATAGATGATATGCTCGTGCATTTTCATTTAGCGCACGAATATGTCCATTTCCTCTGGCGAAATACGATCTGGCTTGCCGGGCAATGCGCAGTAGATGATGCGGTGCTGCCTTTTAAAGGTGAGGGGACACGCCATTCCGATTGGTTCATTGCATGTTACGCCCAATGATTTCACCATTGGACCCTTAACTTAAGGGACTGGCTGGCTCTACTATCCCAATTGTATGTCACTTTGGATAAATGCATCTGCTAAATATGTAAATAGAATGGCAAGCAAGAATGCAGGCAATGCACAGGGAACTAATATGGGCATTGAGTCTTGACTAGGGTAACATCTGGGTGTGGGGTCGATCATGGTGGTCTCTGTGTTCTTTCTTGGCTGAGAAAACACAGAAGTCAGTCTTATCTAATGATTAATAATAAACCACAGGTGAACTGAATTAATGTGCTCATCCCTTGTCACCCTGCTTTGAGACATCCCCACGCCCCCCCCCCAGCTTATTCCCTCCTCTTCAAAAATAGGACACTACAGGACACCGTCATTTACAAGGACAACCTATTTGGCATTTGGGGTGACCTAAAAGATCGGTTTATCAATACAGTAATCTGTCCTGCATCATTTAGCGAAATGCATGAATTATTCATGGACCTTTTAGTATTTTAGATTGATGAAGACTCAATTCGGTGGTCTGTGTAGAGTTTAAATAGAGGACTAAATACATCAATGCTAATAAAAATAGAAATAGATGCTGCAGATGCTTTCATAGAACAGAAATGTGCAAGTGCACAGAACTAAAGGCAGACAGTGTTTTGGCCACAGGAATGCATTAACAACAGAGCTTATGCTATTGTCTGATGTTCTGATCAGAATTGTCTTGCAGCTGCTAAGCTTTAGGAATGCACTAACCTTCAAGGTCTGTCCTATTATATTGCTCCCTCATGTCAGCGCATATTTTGAAGCACACCAGAAACTTGCATAAACAATAGGCATTCTCCTTGTGGCAGTGGAGTCGTAAGTGGTACTCTGTCCAGAATAATATACGGTAGATACACTGCACAACATCTGCCTCTATCAAAACTTAAATAATGTAGATCTTATCTATTCCAATATAAACAGTCCCGCTAACAATATTCATTCTTCATTTGAATCACGTTTTTTTTCTTCTTCTTCCTTCCAGAAGATGGGTTGGTGTCCTGAATGTAATCTTTACATGTTCAACTCAACCGCATGCTAGAGAGGGAGTCCCCTCGCCAACCCCCCACGGGTGATAAATCCCCCTGCTAATGGTACTGGGTGACATTAATGTTCATGGCTTGTCATGGCAAGTTAATGGCAAAAATAAGAATTACAAGGTTTATGTATCTTTATTGCATATGATGACAGATAAACCATTTATAAAATATTTCACATAGCAACTTTTATTTTTGTCTGTTACTAGTCAGCTGTTGGTTGCTGGGATAACCTTTACATCTGATAGCCGTTTTCTGCTGAGAGATGACTCATGGGCCTAGAGTAATTCTGATCTTCTCAGAATTTTCTAAATTGTTGCTGTTAAAACAGACCAATGTCTTTTTGATCAAATTTAACATCAATAATAATAAATTTTATTTGTATTGCACTTTATATTTTAGCAATTTCAAAGTGCTTCAGAGTAAAAATAAAGTAATAAAACAGGAGAATCTATAAAATACTTTAATAAAATGTCTTTCTACATTACTTTCGCATGTAACGACGCATAAGGTTTGGAATACTAATTCATGTACATATTTTATAGACAAATGCCCAACATAAACATTGCATTTAACACTGAATACTGTACAATCTGTTTGGATTTAGATAATTGGATTGATGGATGGACAGCTCAAACAATCGATGGCTGAATTATTGATAAATGTTACATAATTTACAGATAAGATAAATTACAAAACCAATATCCAACTCATTGTCTTAATTTTTTATTTATTTATTTTTTACTCTGCATGCATTATTTCATTGGAAAGAAATTTCTATAACTTTAAACATAATTGTGTTGCATAAGCTGACATCCGCCTTTGGAGATCCCGGTTCTCATGTTTTTCTTCTTTTAACAACATCCCCTGGCTCTGTATTTTTATATACTCTTTAGTTTACTTGGAACTGTGTTCTCCTGCATTTTGAAATAAGACACATAAATTCCCAGCCTCCGAATGAAGATAAATGATTCTGCACACTACGAAGCCCACCTCTGCGGAGATCTGACTGCTGAATTTTCACAGGGAGCAACATGCACTCGATAGAGCACATTGCAAGAATAACATGCACGATATTTTTTAGGTGCCTTTTGCCCAAGCTTTTTGTTAAAGGGAAACCAACAAAACACTTTATCTATGCAAAATATAAGAATTAACTTAACTGCTGTTATGTTTAATCTACATCTGAAAATAAAGGCATGTGTTCCTGACAAGATATAGTATAGGATCAAGAATATCTTATGAAGCCCAGGAGAAAGGACAGGCTGGTTGTGATGCTACTCCATCACTGGGCACATTCTTCCACACTACAGTCAGTCTAAAGTTGCTATTTTGCCTAAGTGCACATGTTTGGATTGCAGATAGAGACCCATGCAGCACGGTGAGAACATGCAGGGGTGGGTTTGAACCCTAACCCCTGGTGGTGTGAAGCAGCCGGGTTCCCCACTGGCCGTTGGTGACATTCAAAATCAACACTGAATGATTAAACTGAGATGGGTAATAGAAAATGTACGTGATGTGAACTTCCAGCATCAAGCACCAATTACAATCAGATTGCTGTATGAATGCAGATTATTAGATGCCATTTACTCTAATAAAATGAAAGACCGGGGGGACATCCCACCATATTCTCATTAGCTTTTGTGCTTGTGCAGTCATATTTCTAAAATGAAAAAGTGGAAGGAGTAACCGAGGATGCACATATCATTACTGGAAAGTAAAGAAGAGTATAGTTTCTCTAATTTAGGTTTCCTTTGTCACAGTCTGATGCTACATCAATGTGTGCAGGTGTTTGTCCTTTTAAATGCGCTGTGAGAATGTAGAGGTGTTGGAATGATTATCAAAGCAGAAGACAGGTGCAAACAGAAGGTGCTGTGATGTCTATCTTGTCACAGTAGAATAACAAAAATAAAACTGTAAAATACCAACATAGGCACCTGCAATTTATAAGAAGGCATCAGAAGGTAAAAGAAGAAAGATGATGACCAACAACAAGACAGACGGTCTCAGTCATCGTAACACTCAGCATGTTGTTGGGAAGCCTGGAGAGGCGCATAGAAGACATAAAATTCTAGAGGAGTGCCGTCTTTGTGGTGACCAGGAGTCCACATGGACTCTGTGGCACCGTATAAGAATAATCTTATGAAGTGCAAGTTTCATGGGTATTTGCAAAATAGTTAGGAAGGTCTGACAAACACGGGAGGACTGGCAATAAAAACTCAGCCTGGAAATTTGCTGTCAAGTGGACCTTATGTGATATTTTGTTGCCGATCAGAGGGGTAGGGGGTGGGGATTGGTATATTTTGTTTCCATATATATATAGACCATATAATGCTGGTGTTGGGGAGGAAAGCCCACCGGGAAAATTCTGCAGTTTCTGATGGCCAGCCCACACCCGCTGACATATAATACCAGTGTTTATCTGTCCTACTGACTTCATTTTTATATTGACTTTAAAATAAAGACCAACTAAGACTTCCACAGACCTGGACAAATTTGTGAAATATAGAAAGGAATAGAAAAAAGGAACAGAGGTTTTATTTGGGTATGGGTGTGAAACACCCCCCACCAGTAAATCAGCACTCAGAGCATAATTATCTGTGGTGCAGCTGATCGTCCAAAAACCTACAAAACTGGTGTCATAACCACCAGGTGGAACTTTGGGCTTTTTTTTCCTCTGGGCCACAATTTGTGGGAAAGTGGAAACAGGAGATAATATAAGAATTGAAAAAGCTACAGTGAAATGGCTATGGTAACTATAACCATTAGTACTTATGGGAGGGCTTTATAGCACAGACCAGTGAAAGCTTATCCCCTGGGCAGCATTGGAGTTTACCTTGCTAAGTGAGAGCTTTAAGTATTATAAATTCTTCAATTTATGACTTTCTCTTTTAGGTATTTAACAAAATGTTATAATTTGATCAATGTTTAAATAAACACATGTAGTGCAGGTTAGAAAAACACATAAAATAGGTGGGAAAGCATATATAAAACTTTCTATAAAAGCAACAACAATAAATCATCAAATAACAGTCTTGCCTGTTTTATGCCTGGTTATGCATAAAAAGCAATAAACAGTACACTTAACATTCATACAATTTTGTTTACAACCAGAGGTTGATATAGCTGCCAATCAAGCTTGTGCTTTTGCCCTTAACATTTCACTAGTGTTTAGAGTCAGCCATTGCCCATGACAAACAATTCACTGCTAATGTACAGTGAGCAAAGGACAGTCATGGATCAATTGCTATAAATACAGAAACCAGTGGCCCTTGTAATAGGTTTCAGTATTATATTGTGTTTAACATTGGGGAAGTCTGAAATTACTTTGCGCTGCAGCCATCATTTGCTTTCAATGCAATGTAGCTTAAAGTGCTTTCTTTTGGAATTGAGTGTTTTTGAACCTATTTAGAGCAAAAATGCTTTATGGAATTTCTAAAGATTTTTTTATATACATTGGTAGATTAGTGAATTCCTCCATAGTGAAATATGTGTATATTTTGTACCTATGCTACTGGGCTGCTGCGTTGCTCATTGGATACAACTCTGGCCGTTCACAATCAGGGTTGTGGGTTAGATCAGAACTATGTGTGGATGGAGTTTTCCTTACATGTAAGTTTGTGCTCTGAAATAAACTCACATGCCACAGTGTGCCATGTGCCGTCTGCATCCTCGCTTCCAGGCACCCAAAAAAGAGTTACAGAAAATAGATGGTTAATAAACACGTCATCAATAAATTGCTTCATGATTTCTACTATAAAAAAAGATATTTTCTTTTCAAAAACACAGAATGTCATGGAAGCCAAAATGACTGTTGTATGGTGCTTTTGGTACTTTCCCTTTTCCTTTGACTTCCGGTCGAGTACCAGTACTAAAAGTTCCAGTACCGAAAGTGCCAAACCAGCTGGGCTGTGGTACTTATTTGGTACTTCGGTACTTTGGGGTGGGATTTGAAACACTTTCTTTGTTGATTGGTTACGCAAATAGCCTGACACTGAAACACAATACAAAGGTTGCTTGAAAACAGTTGCGAATTCTGAAAACAATGATAAACAAAGTAAAAAATTAAAAAAAAACAATTAACTGAGATCAGTTCAGAAGACCAGATACAACAAAAAGATCAGAATTGCAGAGAACAGTGAGCAATTTAAAAAGTATTTTGTTTGATATACTAGGACAGCATATTTTGTGGTAAATATAGCCATGTGATTTTATTGTAATAAATATTGGAGTATTTATAAAGCAAATGGGAGTTCATAAATTTCTCACAAACCCTTCTAGGAATGATTTAAACAGCAAAGATGAAAATGCTTATGATTGTCTTGGAGATTATGCAGCGCTTATGCAAAAGCAGCAGAAGTAAACTTTAAACTGCTTTTTAAATATATATTAGATAATCTATAAAAGGAATAATAATTAAAATTGCACAGCTAGCTAAGGTTTTTTTTCTGTGACAGAGTAAAAATGTTTTAGCAAAACTTAAGCTCCCTGTGTCATAATGTCCGTATACAGTATTGAAAGTAAGAAAAAGCATGATCTTAATCCAGCTCACTAGCAATGTAAGAATAGTATTTGCATAACAATGTGATGTATGTATTGATATCGCATGTCGTCCAGCCCTATAATACACTGCAGTTGTGATGTTGTGATGTCATTTGACACAGTTCATTACGCCAGTGGAAAACCTCCCCTGGTTAATTTCACCCAGAAGGCCTCTTACAGTATAAAGCTTGTGTGGCTAAGCAATGGTCAACCAGTAAACAAACGTCTTGGAGAAGCTAACTATTCAGCTCAGAACCTCTAGATATAAAATTGGAACTTGAGTCAATACCCCCAACAACCCCTTCCTTTGCCTGGCAGCCGTTTATTTTATGTGCTAATGAGGCAACAAACTGAAACCAAGAGTGCTTGGGACGGCTCCCGGTGCTGCTTCCCGATTTCTCCACATTCCCTGTGGACTGAAGATCTGATTTCAAAGGTGCTGAATGGAATATTTTGTTTCTGTGCCTGTGCCCCATACCCAACTACATATTTATATGTGTTTACTTGGCCTAATTCTCAAGGTTTCTGCAAGTATCACTATAGGATCAGGTTCAGTTCAATGATGACCAGCATAACCTGCATGTTCCCCCAGGAATTCTCTTCATTGCCCCATGGTCTATCTACACTAAGGAACTGATATCTATCGTAGTCTTCAGTAGTATTCTTTCTTATTTGAGCAGAAAAGTCAAGTAATAACAGAATGAGGGAAAAAAACACCTTTTATCCCCATGATTATCCTGACTACAGAAATAATCACTTGGTCGCTCCCCAGAAATTGATGGGCCTGTAGCAGAAACAGCTCTCCCACAATTAAATAATCATTTGATCAATGGCAGTTTGTAGCAGGGTCTCCTCTCAACATATCTTGTCTGACACCCAAACTTTCACTCAAGTGCTGAAAGCTACAAACTCAGTTTGTATCATTTCAGGAGCTAGAAAAGTGAATGTATGCTGGTCATGTTCAAATGCTTTCCAAAGTCATTTTTAGAAAACCAAAATATTAATATTATAATCAAGGGCATAACTTTGGGTTGAATGTTGGGGGGGGGGCTGGGGGTGTATTGGCTAGTTTTGATTATTCGGTCACAACCCTCCCCCCCCCCCCAATTTATGCCTATAACAACACCTGCCATCCCCGACATTTGGTATGAAAGAGTATGTTTGATATGAAGATTATAGGATATGATGAGTTTATTTATACAATGCAGACCAATTAGATTGCATCAGCACTCATTTTTAAAGTAGAGATGCCTTTAGCTAAACGACTTTTCCTTTCCTCAATCCATCAATGTCACTTACACTCCCCATTCAGATATATTTTCTGTCAGCGTGCCACGTAACATTGATGTGCAGCCTCTTGCGAGATTCATCACTTGGCATTAAGGCACAGCTCTTGTAAAGCAGACCATTAGCATTATAATTTGTTATTATTGATAGGATGATGACACCAGACAAATATGGATTTCATCACAGTAACATTCTTAACTGAACAGTTCGCTCAAGTGAAACGTATCATTATCATTGGCGTTTTACTTTATTTTTTTGGTGGCTCATTTTCAATACTCACATTCTTACATTTTCTTCGTGTAATGCAGTGGAAAAACACTGTAAACAATTAGAGGAAAGTAATAAGTAAACACTTAAACTACATTGTCAACCCTCCCCCCATCAATTAAATTAAACAAGAAATCAATCAAACACACAAATAAATATTACATCGTATGAAACATGTGCTTTGAAGTCATAATGCCTGATTCTTTCTTTGACTTCAACTGCGTTTATTTTGGGAGTATAGTATGAGCAAAGATTGTTAGGTAACATTTTACAATAGCTGCACCTTCATAAAGCCGCTGCTTTCATAGAATACTCATTGCACCTTCATAATACATTCATAAAACATTCATAAGCAGCATGGAAGTATACCTTAACATCCTAACCCACCTGGTAACACTTTACTTAAGGCCATGTTTTTAGTCATTAATAAGTCATAACAAATAATCAAGCATTCATAAAGCAAAATGAACATGGCTATAAATATTTATCAAAAGGTATAACACATTATGGTGATGTGTGTTATGCATTAGAATACTCTTTGAAGCTCTCATCTATAATGCAATATAGATACATTTATAATGCTTTATAATGGTTGGTATTATTTGAAGCATTAAGGGTGCATTAGAAAGGTATCTATAATGTAAAGTGTTACCACATACCTTAACAAATCGTAAAATACATTAATAACAAACATTATATGATAATAACAAATATTATAACTATTTAATTGTATTGATATGGTATATTTACATGATGTTTATGAATGTTCTATGAAGGCATAATGAAGGTGCAATGTATGTAAAGTGTTACTGATTCTTAACAGCATTTACTTTCTGTATTGAATATACAGCTCTGGAAAAAAAATTAAGAGACCACTCTGTATTTTTAAAACAATCTGCATTTGTAAATCCTGGTTTAATTCTAGTTCTGCTGGCAGAAGGCAGCATTTATTGCTCTAAATAGGTTCAAAAACACTCAATTCCAAAAGAAAGCACTTTAAGCTACATTGCATTGAAAGCAAATGATGGCTGCAGCGCAAAGTAATTTCAGACTTCCCCAATGTTAAACAACAGTAGGTTGTTTCCAAGCTCAAAATTTCTTAGACAGCAGTACACAAGAACAAGGTGAAGCAGGAGACACTGGAAATGACCATAAACCAGCCAGGTAAAGGACAGAAGCAACTTTTCTAATGCTAGAGATGACCGCTAAGTTATCCAACAGGTTCTCACGAATCATAGGATAGCATCAAGTATCCTTCAAAAGGAATGGAAAACATTAAGCGTAGGTGCGAAGTGCACTGCTATGAGAGTTTGTATCAGGGTCCTAGAAGCAGAACTGAAGTCCCATAAAGTAAAGGAAGAAGGTCTTCATCAATGAGAAACAGAAAAGAACTAGGCTGCACCAGGAAATATATATTTCTCTGTTTGTGCGTGTGTGTGTGGGTTTGCGTACTGTAGATCACATTTGACAACCAAATTGTCCCCAAAGTGTAGTAAAACCTGAAATTTCCCTACTTTTGGGGACATCTTTTGAGGTCCCCATTTGGATAACCTCAGTTTTATAAAAATCTGTGAATGCAATCAAAAAAGTAAAAATGCCAGTCTTGTATTTGGGTTGGTTACTTATGGTTAAGGTTAGGGATGGGTAGGGGTTAAGGGTGTCGTGATTGGGATTATGGTTTTTTCCATAGAAATGAATGGACAGTCCCCATTTAGATAGGAAGACCAACATGTGTGTGTGTATCCATAAATTGAGAAATGAGTGAAACCAAAATGGTTACTGTGGTCTCTGGATTTTTTTTCTGGAGCTGTATATAAAGACTACAAATATTTTTGTTTTGATGGTGTTGCAACATAATTATTCATGCAATCAATTGAAATAATTGTTTGATGGCTCTGTTAACAATTGCTGGTCTTCTTGCCACTTTTGCACATTTTACCTAACATGCATTAATTTACTGGCTGAATCAGTAATACCATTTTACAGGTTTCACAATTATAAACTAATTACGAATACTCTTCATCTTGTGTGTTTAATTTGGTAAAAACAAGGTTCTTCAATGTTGCAATAAAACATTGGATTTGAAATTCTTTTTTATGAAAGTGTAGGAAAAGAGAACAAATATTGCACTTTGACAGAAGCGGCAATTTGGACTTTGAAATTAACTATAATAAATAATCAACCATATTTCTGCTCATCATCACAATGCTATAACATACCTCTTTCAACAGAGCTCTTTTAAAATAGATGTTTTCTATTTGTCTGCATGCATATGTTCCTCAGTCTTATTTCCAGCATTTTTGCATAACCAGGCATTGTGCAAGCATTCTGTGGTTAAATTAAAGTTATCCTCCGTAATTAGCCGTGTAATTTTCACCCATGTCCAATAAACATTGGTGTAAATGCATGCTAATTTACAGTAATGACAAACTGCATCCATTTCCTGAAATCACAGCAGTCTGGAGCCCAGAGGCTATGGGCACGAGGGAGGGACTAAGCCCAGATGGGGTGCCAACCCATTGCAGGGCACACTCACACACACCTATGGGCAATCTGGCAGCTCCAATCAGGCTCAGCACCAGACTACACAGAGGAAACCCCACAATGACACAGGGAGAACATACAAACTCCACACCCATAGAACCCGGGCAGAGACTCAATCCCAGGGCCCAGAGGTGTGAGGCAACAGCGCTAACCACTGCACCACCACACCACCCCACCACCCCAAGATGACAAATTCACATATAAAATATGAAAAAAATAGACCAAAATGGAATACAATTATATTCTTAGTTCTAGGGGATTTGTGTATTTCATTCGACAGATGGTCCTAAAAACAGACATATTCAGCTTTTTTAAAGGGAGATGAAAAGAAGCGGTTCATTACCCTGTAAGTAGCTAGCACCTCTATGGATTAGCATTGTTTTTAAGCCAGAAACACTGTCTGGGGGGGGGGTGGGGGGGTTTAATAAACAGCAATCAATACAAACTTGGGGCGCTGAATTGGAGAGTATTGGAGAGTTTGCATTACTCAGCCTGTGTGCAGAGGCTCTCACCCTTTGGGCTGCTTATCCAGTGCCTGTCTTGTGCGTGATGTATGGCCGCTTCATTGGCCAGGCCATCCCTCAGTACGCTATTAGCCTGTTTTAAATGTGCAGATTTATGGCATCTTTATCCAAGCTCATGTCACTTAAAGGGGAAGAGCTGCAGCTCCTCCTAAGTCCTTCTGATTTAACAGATATCAAGGCACATTTCAATTTCATGAGCTCTTATGTTCGTATATTTTGTTCTGTGATTATATATATGAGCAGAAGAGAAGTTGATACACTGCTGGTCAACCCACTATGTCACATAGAGTCATCTGCTGAGGGTGCGCCAACTGTCCTCTAGCTGTTTTGGATCTTTCTGGATTCATACTGCAATAGGATAGTGATGTGAAAAATACAACAAGTCTTCTCGAAAAGTAAGAAAAGTGAGGAGACGGGCTGCAGACTATCATGGACTTTCCCAAAGTCAGCTGACCTCTTCCACATCAAACATTTCTGGGAGCACTTGAAGACCAAAAAAGCCAAGGATTCAGTGACAGCACAAGATGATCTTTGGAACATTCACAAATCATGCTGGGACAATTTGGATCATCGGGCTTTGCACAAACCAGTGGAGTTTATGTCACCTGGAGTCCATGCTGTCATTTAAGCAGAAAGGCTACATACCAAATAGGCCTATTAAGAAATCAGGAAATTCATGTGAATTTGTTATGCTGATCAATTTTAAACTGATAAATGTTATGCTGATAAAACCGAAGCTTTTTCAGTAGTGGTCAGTACCCCACTGTATGAGTATGTGTATATACATGTGTGTGTGTGTCTATAAATATGTATATATACAGTACATCACATTGTTATGCAGATACTATTCTTACATTGCTAGTGAGCTGGATTAAGATCATGCTTTTTCTTACTTTCAATACTGTATACGGACATTATGACACAGGGAGCTTAAGTTTTGCTAAAACATTTTTACTCTGTTACAGAAAAAAAAACCTTAGCTAGCTGTGCAATTTTAATTATTATTCCTTTTATAGATTATCTAATATATATTTAAAAAGCAGTTTAAAGTTTACTTCTGCTGCTTTTGCATAAGCGCTGCATAATCTCCAAGACAATCATAAGCATTTTCATCTTTGCTGTTTAAATCATTCCTAGAAGGGTTTGTGAGAAATTTATGAACTCCCATTTGCTTTATAAATACTCCAATATTTATTACAACAAAATCACATGGCTATATTTACCACAAAATATGCTGTCCTAGTATATCAAACAAAATACTTTTTAAATTGCTCACTGTTCTCTGCAATTCTGATCTTTTTGTTGTATCTGGTCTTCTGAGCTGATCTCAGTTAATTGTTTTTTTTTTATTTTTTACTTTGTTTATCATTGTTTTCAGAATTCGCAACTGTTTTCAAGCAACCTTTGTATTGTGTTTCAGTGTCAGGCTATTTGCATAACCAATCAACAAAGAAAGTGTTTCAAATCCCACCCCAAAGTACCGAAGTACCAAATAAGTGTGTGTGTGTGTGTGTGTGTCTGTGTGTGTGTGTACTGTACAAAATAATATAGACTAACAAAAGTGTTACTGTATATCTTGCAACTTGCAGCTTGCCAGGAGTAAAAAATATCACGCTGTGACTTCATGACAAAATGATTTTGGGAGGCTTACAACCTTTTGGTACTCATAGTGTTTTACAATACATTCTGATTTCTATTCAAGCATAAATGCAGATGTACATGTTGTCAGTAGAAAATGGCCTTCAATGCCATAGCCCCTTCATTGCCATTGCCCCTTCATTGCCATAGCCCCTTCATTGCCATAACCCCATCATTGCCATAGCCCCTTCAATGCCATAGCCCCATCTTGGTAGAGGAAGGGAAACAGGATCTGGCTAAGTACCAAGATGAATCAGACGAATAATGCTGCTGTTTTTGCTTTCCACTTACACTATTTTTGGTTTGTATTCCTTTCAACAGAGAACGTTTGTTATCTCATACTGATTTTGTTTTGTGGTTTAAAAGCTGAATAAGAAAAATCCAGATTAAGCCTGTCATTACACTGAGTTCACTGCCTACAAAAGAATATCTGTGGGCACAATTTGGCATATCAATTTAAAATTCTTTTTAAACAAAAATGTTGCTGCACTAATGTTTAATATGCCATTTTTCATCTAAAGACAAAAATGCAAAAATTATGCTTTATCACCAATTGATTTGTGTCTGTGTATGCTGTAGGTCACATGCAAGGAAGAGATTGATAGCCTGCATCAGGAATACTTATTTTGTTTTCTCTTTCAACACTTGGATTCTAAATTATGAATAATAAATGCTAAAATGAATATATAGTAACATATTTAAGAACATTAAGTTTTGCAGAAATAATTTCACTGGGATATTTGGGCTGTGATTTGTCCCATGAAAGGGAATCAACTGGGAGCGTTGCTGGTGTTACTGTTTACTGACAGACATAGAAACATGTAAATCTACTCACAAATACATTGGCTTTAGTTGCACCCATGTATCTGTCAAATTCAAACTCATATAGGACATTATCTGTACATTAGCCAGCTGGCTCATTAACTGTAGTCGGTAATCACTTCTGATGCATCAGTGCACTGATTTAGACACACCGAAGATTTTTATGTACTTATTATTCGGTTGTACATGCAAGACTAAAAAGAAATTTGACAACAAAAATGTCATCCACATATCCAGCTAAAACTGTTTAACGCAGCTTATCCCGGTGGACAGAAGAGGAACCAGCATAATTACAGTTAAAGAGTGTGGCGGATGAGGAGGCACAGGAGAGAGCTCTGTGTGAGGAAGCCCGAGAAGAGCAGCGTTTATTTAGGGATGGTGGCCATAGACTGTAAGCTGAGGGTGATGTGGGATTTGTGGTCTCTTTCTTAACAGTAAGAGGTGTGGCATGGGGCCGACAGCCCTGCTGATTGGCTCGTCGGAGGCAGCGGTCCCCTGGGGGCAGACGTCCTCCAGGCAATCTATTAACAAGGGGTGCGCAAACCACAAGTGACTCACTAACAAGCTGCTGCCCCCTGCTTCCTATCGACGACATGCGAAAGATGATCCTGCCCCCCTCCCCCCCCAATAGTGACGATTTGCAGCCACCAGACACGATGTCCTGTCTGCATTCCTCCTGGCCGACTCTGTGTCCTTCCCAGGAAAAACCGCGGCTGCTGTCCGGCAGTTTGGTGCTGAATGCCGATTCCTGTGCACTCACAGAATCACAATGTATATTATGACAATTAAAGTGTTTGTTTCAAGAGCAATGCTCGCTGACGGTGCCAAAACTGGGATTACAGGAACACCTCTGTAACTTTCTTGTGCTATTTTGCCATATTTGTTTGTATGCATTCAATAATAATCTGTTTTAGATATACAGGTTAACTGAAAGTTTTAGATTAACTCCATAATATTCAGAAAATGTATTTACTTTACTTTTTTAACAAAAAAAAAAAAAGATCACTGACCTTTGTCCCATACAAATTAAAAAATGCCCCATTGCCCCATTTAATGTTCAGTCTTTTCTATCCATCTGTTCATCTTCCAGCTGCATATCCTGGTCAGGGGGCCCTGGAGCCTGCCCAGGGCCCATGGGGCATAAGGCTGCGGTACCACCCTAGACAGGATGCCAGTCCATCATGTGACACTCACACTTTGAGCAATCTAGAGACGCCAGATATCCTACCTGCAAGATTTTGGACTGTGGAAAAGAAACAGGGATACCAGGAAGAAAACCTACCCCACACAGACAAAACATAGGAAATTCACACAGAGCAGAGGCCCGGTTTGAAATCTCAAGCCCGGAGGTGTGAGGAAGCAGTGCAACTTATTTTTGTTTATCTATGTATTTTTAAATCAAAGCAATTTTTTTCTTCTGCTGCTAAAATAATTATTTTTCAACATAGAGTTAAAGACAGAATGTCGGAGAGCTAAAATTATTTAGAGCTATCAATGTGGAGCATCTATAAAATTATCTTATTTGAAGATTATAGCTCAACATTTTCTAAGAGATTTATAAGAGGGCTAATATAGAGAAGGGATGACATGAGACACCAGTAAGAATCATAGCCTATACCGCGCTCCTCCCAGAGCTGGTATTTATGACAGGGCTTTAAATGAACTTCAGCTGACATGCAATGCTCACTAACAGTTTACAAAAATATACTCTGTCAAGAACTTCAGTTTTGGATATAAAATAAAAGAGTGTGTGCAGATTTTAATTATAAGTTCTCAAGTACAGCCAACTTGGTTTCATGCTTCAAAAATCCTTGCTTAAAAGTGACTTAAAATTTCACGTATCATATCATCCATCTATCCACCCTCCTGACCTGCTTGTCCTATGCATGGTCATGGGGGTCTGCAGCCTATACTGGAAGCTACAGGTGTAAGACAGAGAATAGCCCAGCATAGGACCAGTGTCCTATGCTGGGCTATTCTCTGTCTTACACCTGTAGCTTCCAGTATAGGCTGCAGACCCAGTGCAGGGCAAACTCACATATCATTCACACACACCTGGAGGAACCCCCATGAACTCACACACTCCACACACAAGGAGCCCTGGCAGAGGCTTAAACCCTAATCCCAGAGGTGTGAGGCGACCCATTGCACCACTGTGCCACCCCCCAAATAAACTTGTATCCATTTATTTACTTTTCAATTACTGGTCTTTAGCTGGTTACAGTAATTATGTACTTATTCAGTGACAGTGGTTATTTATGTATTTGTTTGTTTATTGTATTATATTCATATTCGACAGTATGACGACTTATGATGGGTTCATTGCAAACTAAACCCATTGTATATTAAGGAGCACTTAATTTCCATTCACTGTACTGTGAGATTCTGCAGCCCTGACTAGGATCAACTGTTAAAAGATGGATACATAGATGGGTGGATGGATGTACTGTGAAAGTCTGGTATGGGAGATGGGTCTTATTTATGTTTTTTAAACCACCATTTTATAACCCGTGAGACACCCCCATAAGCTCCCCTCTAGAAGGAGGCATTAATGATTGTTTAGACGTAGCTTTGTTGTTTGCTATGGTACTGAGCAGAGACATGACAGCTCTCTGGGTTCAGTGATCGGGTATCTGCCTTCCCGTGTCTGTACTGTCATTTCATTATCAGCTTTCAGCATGCTCTGATCTTGGCTGGGAAGCATTGCTCTGGAAAGCATTGCTCTGGTAAAGTTGTGAGAATGCATCAAAATTAAGCTGCACTGATTAGGAGAGTCGATTCATTTTGTAACTGCTTGTCCTGGGTTACCTAGAACCGATCCAGGAAGCTACAGGCCACAAGGCAGGGAACAACCCAGGATGGGGCAGCAACCCATTTCAGGGCACACTCACACCCCATTCACACACAGGCAATTCGGTAACTCCAGTTAACCTCAGCATGTTTTCGGACTGTGGAGGGCAGCTGAAGTATCCAGAGGAAACCCCATGATGACATTGGGAGAACATGCACACTCATGAAGCCAGGGCAGAGACTCAGACCCTGAGTTGTGAGGCTAACCATTGTGTCACCTGTATGATATCAACAACTGATAAATTAAATACATACAGTACACACTGTTTCTGTATCAAGGAAGAATATGGTAATTATTGAGAATTATTCTCAGAATTAAATACTTTTTATTATATCAGCCCTGCCAAGCGCCCGTAGGCTCGAGGACAGACTCTGGACCCGCCGTGACCCTGAATAGGATAAACGTTTACAGAAAATGGATGGATGGATGGATAAGTATTAATGGATTTTGAGATTAGTATCTGTATTGAAATTACTTTGGACAATCCAATTTTTTGCTTTTGATACATATCAGGGTGCTAAGTAGGTGAAGCCAAAATTCCACACACATACACACACTGAGGCTGCGTCTCATTCTTTATTGGAATTTGATAGCACAATATGTGCAAAGATACCTTGTTTACCAAAACACACGCAAGGCAGACATCTTCATGGTGGGGAACCATTCACATTAAATATGAGGGGTTTGCTTTGCATGATGGGAAGATGAACATCACCACAAAGCAAGGTTCACGGCTCCAGGAGTAATAGAAATGCCTAAAAGTAAATGCATCTGATTAAACCATTAACAGTCTTAGGAAAGTGTTGGAAAAATGCTCTTCATATAAAAATAAGAAGCAGAAGTTCATTTCAGAAAGAAGAACTAGCTACCTTCAGAGTAAAAGGATTATTGCTTTTGTAAATTTTAACCACCCTGCTGCTTGTACACGACAGCCATACATTTCAAAAACATATTCAAATGCATATTCTCTTAGAAGAAAAGAGCAGCAATCTCAGACAAAAGGAATGTAAATGTTATTACATACATTTTTTTCTTAAGATCTGCCAAGACTTCTGGTTATATTGTTGCAATGTAAGCAAAGGAAGGAAAAGAAATGTTCTGTTATTGCATAACTGTTAGCCCAATGCCTGATGCACTCCTGTGCCTGTGACCGTTTGTATTTAATATTCAAAGTTCAATTTGTGACATGTACAGGTATACTGAGTACTGTACAGTGTGCAGTGAAATGCATGGCTGCCTGACTCTGGGACTGGGCAAGAGGGGACGCAAGTGTAAGAGACAGAAATATAAAGGGACAAGACATTAAACAATAAATATTAAATACTGAACAATTATCTTACATATCCATAGGGTGCAATTGGCAGTAAAATGACAGGTACTGCAAAGAATCTAAGTATAAATAAATATTTTCATATGTGCATATAATCTGTACTGTGTGTTAAGCTAAATAGGCTGTTGGGACATTGACTGTGTGGGTCCTAAATACTGTCCGAGTTCAGCACAGAGAACAGGCTATAGCTGGGGTACCTCGTTTGATCTAGATGTTGTAATTTGATAGCCTAATCTAGTCCATGAGGTCTCCATGTGTGACCGTAAGTACATAACAGTACATAACAATGAATGTTAATGTTGTGCAATGTCAATAATTTAATGAAATGATTACCTGAACACAAACCATTGTTTTTTCACAGTGCATGTACAAACTCCTTTAGTACAGTGGTATACTGTATATGCACGTGCCATAAGGTGCAACAATGAGAAGACGACTGTCTATTGATATGACTGCGATTGTCTAACTTTGTCTTTTTACTGGATAAATGGTATGGAAGATGGATGGATGCATGGATGGGTGGATGGATAATCTGCTTGTCAAGGGGTTTGATAAGACAAGTGTCTGTACCACTTAAGTATGTTAACAGCCAAAATGACAATAGTGTTGGTATAAATAACATAAAATCATGAAGAAGAAAAAGAGACATTATGCTGTGAATACTTCTTGGGTAACATAATCTTGTGTAAGATGGCAGTTCATGTTGTAAGGCTGTGGGGGAAAATAAATAAATAAAAACCTTAAAGGCCAAGCCGAATTAATTTCAGAACACTCAGAGTTTGCTACATTGCAGTCTGAACCGAATATAATTAATGAAGGTTAATGGTATTAGAAGACAGGGCATTGCAGGGAATGGAATAAGAGAAGCTTAATTAGATACCTGGAGCCTTTAAAGAGAAAAGTGTACAGTACTATCAAATACATTTTAGACTGTGACCATTTAGCCATAATTCTCAGGCTTTTGGGGTCTAGTATTATTATTACCCACAAACCTGATCAGGATAAGAGCTTAGATATATCAATAGATTTATTATTATTATTATTATTAATTTCTTAACTTTATTATTTAGCAACTGCTAGAAGAAACACAACCAGTGAAAACTGCCTTATGTCTTCAAAATAGAATTTTTCTCCTTTTTGTCAGACCAGTTTTTAAAACACCCCATCCGAAAAAACAATTGTTGTAATGCATTCCATGTTGAAGTGCCGGTGATAAAGATTTGTCGATACAAAACACTGCGTACAGCTCATAAATCAATTGCCCAACATTGCTGGCAGAACCACAAAAATTTTAACCGCTCAGTTGAATTCACAAAGGAAAGAGGTGTCTCAATATTCTTTTTATCAGTATTCCCAGCTGTCCTATACAATTCACAAACATTGTGCCAGGTAGCTTATTAGGCACACATGTATTTAAATAACCAGAATAGGTGGCACAGTGGCTCTTTAGACATCACTGTTACCACATATGTCCAGTGTTAGGGGGGTGTATCCCACCACTGCTTTGTGTGGCAGGTACAGTATTTTCATGATCCTTTCCATAGTACAAAGTCATGTGGTTTTGCAATGTGATGTCATGAAATTGCCCACTGGGTATGCCCTGTGCTGGAATGGCATCCCCTTCAGGGTTTCTGCCAGGCCTTGTGCCTGAGGCTGCCTGGGACAGGCTCCAGGTCTCCTGGGACCCATGTGCTGGGTAAGCATTTGGAGGGATGTATCAGAATAAAACAGTGTAAATCTCAAAGTCAGACTGATGCTGCACAGAGCGATACGAACAGGCTTGTAAACTTAGAAAATGCTGAGTTAAGAAATTCAAAAGGAAACTAAGGGGTCCATTCAATATTAAAGAGGAGGGGGGGTATCCTGCACTCGACCAAGTGGTATCAATGATACTTGGGAAGTATAAGTACTTTGGTCATCTGTGTTTTCATTCTAGTATCATCAAACATAAGGAAAGGTCTTTTGTTTTCATGATATAATTCCAAATAAGTTTTATTTTCAGGCATGCATTAATAAAATTTAAATAATTAGTAAACTACTGTAAACTTTGTCCTTGGTAAGATTATATGTGGTGTGAAAATTTCATGATGGATGCTCTCGCGGTGGGTATTAGGGCTTACAGTTTGTATGGGCTATGTGGTTTTTCATTACTGGTTAAAAGAATGGATTGGAACTGCAACCAGAATGGGGGTTTTGTCAGCAAATGGCAATAAAAATAATTTGGGTCTTGCAAGTACATTTTTCATAATTGGAGTATACAGGAAAAAAACCCTGACAACATATAAAGACTGATCATCATTCCCCACGTATGAACTAATTTTAAAATTAACATTAACAACTATATTCATAATTAATAATCTTAATATAATCTCAAGTTATAAACACATATGGAGGAATAGTTCTAAAAATAACTAAGCTCTCGTGGGATTTCAATATATAGCATCACATTTTTCCACAACAGAGTAAGCAGTGGAAATGTTTAATATAAGGGAAGAATTTGTTACTTTCATATCTATATTATCTCCTGCATTATTTAGAGCCAGTGTCTTCAACCCATTTCCCCCTAATCCCTTAAGTATTCACAGATTTAATTTTGTGTTAATTTTAGTTACACTCAGATGTACTTACTGACGCTATACACACGCTCTACACAGACCTTTATTCGCTTTGCTCATATTACGGCCTGCATTTGGGTCACATTCCTCTCATTTTTCTTAGATGACTGAGAGTTGGGGATGATCTAGGAACCTTCACATCCCACTTTTCACAGTATGCTGAATATGGAGATACACTGCTCCAGATTTAAGTCCAATGAGCTGTGTGTCCTGGTGTCTCCTGGTCATTAATGACCCTTGATGGGTGATGTTGACTGTAGCTGTGTTTTACATAGTACTTGTTTTGTTTTGGTGTTTGGCCGACCCACAATCCAGGGTCATGTTGTTCGCCTAAGTAAGGTTGACTTGCTACTTCCATAGAAAAGGTTAGGTTAATTTAGAGTGTCGTCTGCCATGAAAAGTCTATGAGAGCATTGATTTTTGTTATTGTGACACCACCTCTGAGCTTCCTAGTTAGTTCTCCTGTGGATATGACCACAATGCCTGACGCTTTAGTCCGCTCAGCCGCACCCTTCACTACAATCTATGAATGATATAGTAATATCTGTGGCTTCTGTGGCTTAGCGCTCTACACCAGTGCTTGGAAGGTCGCCGGTTCACATCCTGTGGTCGGCAGACTGATGTCACTGTTGGGTCCTTCAGCAAGGCCTTTAACCTTGAGCAAAGGAGACTAAGGGGGGATATGATTCAGGTCTATAAGATTCTAATGGGTCTGGATGCTGTTCAGCCAAATGACTATTTCAATATTAGTCTAAATACTAGAACTCGTGGCCATAAGTGGAAATTAGCGGGAGAACATTTTAAAACAAATTTGAGGAAGCACTTCTTTACACAGCGTGTAGTTAGAGTATGGAATAGTCTTCCTGCTAGTGTAGCGGAAGCTAAAACCCTGAGATCCTTTAAACCAGCGCTAGATAAGATTTTAACAACTCTGAGCTATTAGTTAAGTTCTCCCCAAACGAGCTTGATGGGCCTCCTCTCGTTTGTAAATTTCTTATGTTCTTATGTTCTTATGTAACCCCAATGGCTCCATGGAATAGGTAACCCTGCTTTTTCAATTGTATGTTGCTTTGGATAAAAGGAACGACTGTATATGTGAATAAATGCAAATATCCTTATTATGGTGTGCTTGGGTCCCACCCTGAGCAACACTGGGTATAAAACGGGGGTGCGATGGAATGCCAGTCCACCACAGAGCTGCATGACAAAGCGTGCAGACTCCACACATACAGAGCGGAGGCTGGATTCAAACCCCCATACAATGGGGAGTCCTATTACATGCTCATACAGTAAGGTTTTCACTTCCTATATGGAAGATGTTAAAATAAATGAGACTGCTATGTAGGCTGACACCCCCCACTTACCTTCCCCTTCACCCTCACCCATTATGCCCCCCTCGGTCTGGAACTTTGTTTGCATAATGTATTAGAGCAGGAGGGCAGAGTGATTACCTCAATCAGTCAAGGAGAGTATCCATCTCAGGTAAACCGCAGGGAGTCAATGAAGCAGAGAGACAACCAGCTGAGAAATATGAATTTTATTTATTGCCTCCTCAGACTCAGTTTAAACGCATCCAAAATGTTCTCAGCATAATTACAAATTCTCCGGGCAAAGCTAGTGAAAGACTGCTTGACACCAAATGGAACACGACTAACAATATGATAAATAACGCAAATAATGCCACCACCTGCTCTTTTGATGCAGTGCTGAATTTACTATATTCTCTGTTGTTATACCTCTGTTTATGCTTTTGTAGTATAATTTCATTCTTCCACTGTGGCATGTAATGTATTTCAAAACCTGTGGTCAGAGATCTTTAGGACAGCGGCTTTTATGAGAGGTCAAGTTCCGCTTTTTGACACCAAAGTGAAGCTCATAGCTTCTGCCATACAGGTTAGCTGTGCAGACTCACAGGTTACATTATTTTCTGGTGAGAAAATGTGCCAAAGAAAATGACAAGCTACAAAGTGCAGTGATGTTAACACACAGTAGCCTTTCCCTTCCTGAGCCCAGAACATTCTGTCCTTATGAAGGTTTCTGCTGTTCATAAATTCCTGAAAATTGTACTTGCACAGCGATAATTCACAAAGCATTTACAACAAAAACACTGACAGTATCACTGATGACAAAGATGTGCATTTAACAACCCGGAAAATAACTTCTGATTTAATGTCAAAGCAAATGTTTTCACTGAGATTTTGGAGTTTGCCAATGCCCTATATATTCCAGAATGCCAGTAGTAGCACATAAGCAATTTATTTCAATCATATGCATAAATGTCCAATATTACAAGTAAGCTGATATGCCGATGTTTTGGCATCAGAATCTTAATCTTCCTCCTGTCTGAGCTTTCTGTACGCATCTCTTATGTTAGACGGGTCGGTGCCGACCCGTGTCTTAAATCAGCCATAAAATACCCTCAAAACAATAATTTATCATCCAATTTGTTTCTTACCTCTTGGTTACCTTGTTAAGCTTCCTTATCCATGAAAAGATTGGTTTTAATATTTTTGGTGTTTCTTTCTGGACCTTTCTTTTGACAGCATACCTCTCGTTTTCAATAAAAAATAATGGTAAAGTAAACCTCAAGTGAATTACATAAATATACCGAATTGGTCTTATCTTGCCTTACAAGTCTGGGCATGCCTTGCCTAGTGAATTATTTATTTATTTAGTTAGTTAGTTTAAATAGAGGTTCCTGATGCAGTACACAAATTTATGTGGTGCTTTTATGCTTTATGCTATTTTAACTTAAAAACGGGTCAGTGCCGACCCTAACACAAGGTTAATATAAAATAGATTAGCATTACACACACACACACGCACACCATGATGCCAGGAGTAATGCCGGTGTGTCTCTTGCGGAATTGTTGGAGCACGACGTCTCCACCGGGTCCGTAGATGAGAAGAGATTCACAGCTGACACGGGGAGAAGTTGCAAATCACTGGTTTATTGTCTTGACTGATTATAATCAGGGAGCGGCCGTCTGACATACATTCAGCATGTACAGGAGGAGGCTCTGCCATATGTATCAGTTGTATCCCTTTTAAAGCCCTTCGGGCATCCCCCCCCCCTTTCTCGGTACCTTCCGTGTACGTAACAACCACATGTGTGGTTCCAGCCGGGTCGTACTGTTCTTGGCCTTCTGGAAGGCTAAAAGATAAGTAGGGGCCGCTGATGTTCTCTGTCGCCCCCCCTATCTGTTCCGATAGGTAGCCTTGGCTTGCCGGCGCGCCAGTCAGTTCTTGTTTTGACTAATTACAGCCTTATAGAATCATTCCCTTTATTTTATTAATTATTCCCTCACTCTCCACAACATTGGTAGGACTGGTCCTTTCCCCTCAGTGCCGCTATACAGTACGTGCAAACAGCCGTCCGTGGTAATGCAGAACCGAGTTTCTTCACTGAACATGGTACAATGCCACTCATCGTCAGTCCATGCCTCCCAGTTACGGCACCACTCCAAATGCAGCCATCTCTGTACTGGTGTTAACGGCAACCTACGCCTAGAACAGTGAACCTGTAGTCCAGCTGATGCCAGTCATCGAGACACGGTGTGGGATGACATGGGGTGTTGTAGAGAGTCAGATACCTGTGTCCAGATGGCAGGCGCAGATGTCATGGGGTTCTGTAATGCTTGGCGCAGGATGCGATAGTCCTCCCTTGGTGTGGTCTGTCTTGGGCAACCAGAACCTTCACGACGTGTGTGGGTGCCCTCATGTGCCCATTGGTTCCAACCTTGGGTGACGGTGACATCTGCATGCCCAACATGCTGGGTAATTGCACGATACAACCACCCGGCTTCACGCAAACCCACAATGCGACTCAATCAAAAGCTAATGCGTCTACGAGGCATCTTCTGTGTCTGGCGACTAGATGTGCCAGCTCCTTGCAAATCGAATCATTTACATACCCATCACTGGTCTGCATGTGTACCAAATTACATCCAAATCGGACCATTACTTCTGGGTGCTTAGCTTTTTTTGTCACTGAGTGTGTGTGTGTTTGTGTGTGTATATATATTGTATTTTGACCCAGACCAGGATGTATGGATGAATCAGATATATTACAGAGTAGCTGCTGGTTATTAAAGCAGATTAGCCTTTGAAACAGAAAGGTAAGAGACGCTTTGAACCAATCACTGCCTTTTCTCTAAACGAAGAATTGTTTTATTTGCTCATACTTTGACATGTTTTCCTTAGTACATACATGCTGGTTCTGGTTTCAGTCCTGATCTCTGATCTTCATGGATTCCTTAGCATACTTTTTCCTCTTCTGATGCCTCCAAACAAAATCTCTTTCCTGTTTCGGCTTCTCAGACTTTCCATTTACCTGTAATAAGTTTACATCTCCTCTTGGAGAAGAAGAACACTTTAAATCAGTGCACTTCTAAGGAAACTGACAGATCCCGTAAGACTGGGAAAAAAGTAAAGGATGCTTGCAGTCCATGCAACCAGAAAAGAAATGGGTGATCTTCAAACCGGCAAGCCTGGAAATGCAAGACTACAGCAGTTCCTGCAGAGCCACTGTGCCTCTGCCTCCCCCCCCCCCCCCCATTCAATAATAAATGGTGCAAAAAGAGTCATGCAGACAGTCTGTTCCAACGAGGAGTCAGTTACCTGCATGAGCCCGTACGCGGCTATGCCTTAAACTGTGCGTGTTGTCTTTAGCGGCTGCCTGCTTAGCATATCGGCCGGCTGGGTGTTTGCATGGCCGGTGTAGGGGAAGTCGGGGGAGTCGCTCAGGCATAATAAGCAGCTGTCGGGGACATTCGCTCCCATCATGCACACCATTTCTGGAACACCTGCTCTCTAATTACTCAGATAGTGCCGCACTCTCCCTGCTGCGTCAGGGAGGGGGGAGGGGGTCATCCCACGCCCCCCAAATCTCCAGCTGCCAGGCTCTCCACTCTGAGGGCTGAGAAGCAATTGGGCAGAGAGGGTGCACTCAGTTTTTGGGCTGCTGGCTCCTTTGCATAAATCCCCATCCTCTCTGTTTTTCAGGTAATTTGAGTAGCATTTTCTGCCGGAGTGCACACGATAATATCAGCATTGCAGTGCATGTATGTTATGGTTTGGCAGTGAGATTTGACAGGATCTGAGAGTCTGCATCACTATGAACTTCCTGTCAGGAGTCTTATGGAAGGCGGCATCTGTAAAGGTCAGGTTTGTGATTCAAGTTTATTCTATCATCTCAGAAAGGTTTCAGACTCTAGCCATTATTGAGCAGTCACTGAAACGGCATAGATAAATGAGTAAGTAATTAAACTTACCATAAGCACTATTTTATCTTCAAAGGTTTTTCAAAGATACAGTGTCACCAATGACTGGATAACTCTATTATAAACCATTTGTGGACCAGTTCAATTAAGATCACGTGTTTTGGGTCTGTCACTGAAGCATCTAATAGCTAGATGTCACCTCAGGAACAGACACAAAGGGGCAAATATCCAGATACACACATGCTGATTTTTTTTCCTTCTGAATAAAATGTCCTGGCTTCAAGACAACACAATAACTGCCAGAAGATTCTGCTTTAATTGTGTTAGGACCTCATCAACCTGGGTAACACTGTTGGACTATAATATATCGCTGATCTCAATCTCCCACCTGTCTTTCCTCCTTCATATTTAACAACAGCGTAATCCACTTTAGTGGTGTTTTGAAGATGGCCAATTTAACTGTGCCAGAATAATTGAAAATGATAATTATTTTATCATTAGAGGATTAATGGTCATCATGTCAGGCATTTTTAACAAAAACAATGAATACATTTATTTAAACAGTCCTGCCCGCCCTCTCTCTCTCTCTTTCACTCTTATACAAACCAAATGATTTCAGTCTATCAAGCAATCATTCACGAAATTAGCTATACTCTAATTTATATCCTTTCAACTTCCAATATCAAAATATCACTTTGTTTATAATTGCAGCAGTATAATGCCAGTTAACTATTTCAGTTCTACCTTTACTCCTGTCCATTTTGATGTGATTTGTGGTCAACAATTATCCCTATTGTAGTCAAACACATTTACAGTGCCCATTCAATTTTGAATGTATTTTCTGTGTACAGCAGTATACTGAAAACACAAAGAATCAATACATTATGCTGCTAATAGCAGTATTATTTGTTGTTGTTGCCTGAATCATTTTAAAGTATTGTACATAGAGTATTGTATATAGAGTGTTCTAGATAATGCACCTGACTTTTGGCAATACAGCTGAATAACAGGTACAGTAACTGCCATGCCAAACATATTGTTTTAACATTGTGCAAATGCAGATTGCTATGTCTTTCAGTAGCCTTAAACAGCAAAGAATGACAGCATTGACCAACAGCAGCCCCTAGAGGTGCCCAGAATGTTTACTTTTATAATAATAATAATAATAATAATAATAATATTGATTTAATGAAACTGTCACAGCTTTTTTTGTGGCACGTGAGTTAAATATTATTCCTGTATTACTTCAGAATCATAATGCATTGCCTAAAGTAAGTCAACATTGTTAGGAAATTTTGAACAAAAAAATATTTAATAAATGGCAATAGCTTTTTATATTTTTATATAACATTAAGGGGAAAATGCAGTAGGAGAATCCTATATGGTTTCCTCCCATAAGCTACTGTTAATTAATATCAAGTTAGATAATTTAACAGATTCATGGGATTCATTTAATTGAATGATGTATTTATTATTAACCATTTCTCCATGTGTGTTCTATGGCCTCTTATTGCATCGGGTGGTTTTGAAAGAGCTCCACGTCGCATCTTGGGATTTCCAGACTCTGCCTGGTGTTCCGTTTGGCTGCCTTGTAACACTGTGCGTCCCTGTCTGCATCCGCACGGCCTGTGTGGAGAGCGGGAGCAATTGCAGTTTGCACAGACACCAGCGGGCAGATGGGAGCAAGAGAATGGCAGCGAGGACCCCAGGGGATAGGCTGAGGAGCTTGGGCCGCAGAGGGGGCAGAGTAGATAAGACAAGTCATTGTGTAGCCAGTCATTTTCAATAATGCACATCCTTGCCTTCTCCCACCTGCTTACACTGCAGCATTACTGGCAGAAATGCCATAAACACAGGGAGCTCGCCTGTGAAATGGCCCACTGTAATTATGTAACACTTCACTCTCTGTAGCTTCCTGTTCTACAGTCCCAAAAACTCTGAGCAGGGATACATGATGAGAGTTATAAAGAACCTGATAACTGATTCTCTTAATAGTTTAATGTTTGCTTATTACAAATGATTCTGCTTAATCATTAGATGGATTATTTGTCTTTTCCATTAATTTTTCCACCACAATTAGCGTTTCTTTAAATGACATATTCACAATGAAGCATTTTTTTGTCTTCCTGACAAAACTCCTTTTCAGATAAAAATGTGCAACATTAACTATTAATTTAGTCGACCCATTTATCATATTTGATATAGTATCGATATTTTGTGAGCAAGTCATTTAAAAGGCAAAGTCATTTAAAGTATATTTTCCCAGAGGGTAAACAATGGGAAAAGAAAGATTTTCTAGTCCTTTTCGACCCTTTAAAAGAAAACTATAGTTTGTATAATGTTCACATTGTCGTGATAGCTTATAGTGGTCTTCTAAAGTAAAACATTTTAGTGGTGCAGACAATTGGGCAGTGGGCCTTACGGGTTAAAAACCTACTGTACTGTCACCATATTTTGAGATGTTAATGTTAACATCCATTTACCCCCAGGACAATGCCTGAAAATCTGGCTGATTTCCAGCATCCTTTTCACCTCAGAACTTAAAAGTTTTTTTTTTGAGAGTTGTACTTCGCTATTCTGCAGCAGCAATTTCCTGTAACTGTAATAGCCGTGGACACCATAGTATCATAACACTATGTTTTTAAAATTCCACTGCACACACTGACAACAGCCCATTTAAAATATGTTATTCTTATACAATGAAATGATAACACATGATAACAGCACACAAGTTGTTCATTTACAGTAATTTTAGCAATTATCTCATAAAACCTTGTACTACATGAATATTGAGTAATTTAGCATACAAACAGAAAACCTATCTAATGTTTGCTATGACTGACAAGCAACTACAAGGACCACTTAAAACATCCTGTCAGGGCACACAGCCTGGGTCGTCAGCTCAAGAAAGTCTTCCTTTGCGGTGAAAATGCGCTTCGCTGCTTAATTTCCTGCGTCCAAGGAATGGACAGATGAAAATCAATCTGTATGTTAAGTTTCTCTCACTGAACCTGCAAATGACAGCCATTATCCAGATTTACATTTCCCAAGGAAGAATAATGACTATAAATCATGGGGCGTCGCCAACTCAGATAATTACAGTGTGAATGGCTGGCAAGAAGTTTGCCAGAAGGAAGCAGTAAGGGCAGCGAATGGGAGGAAGATGACAGTGAAAAATGGGTTTGATTTCCATGCGTGGAGGCGCACGTGCAAGATGGAAAGAACGTGTGTATATGCTTTTTTTCTTCAAAAGCAGGACACCATTTTTCTTTTTAACTAGCCTGTTGGAGGCGCTGTCAGAGGCAGTCCGACGCTGTCAATGATGCCAATATCTTGGAGACTTCTCATGACTCTCTTAGAAGTTCAGAGCCAAAGCATGTGGTATGGAGATGAGAACTGGAACAGGAGCTTTATTTGTGTTTGTGTGTGAGGATGGGTTTAACGGAAGCTGAGGGGCAGAACGCAATGAAAAAGGCGGTCAGTTGAATGTCAGCACAAGGGGAAAGACACAGGAAAACAAAGCAGGCGTCGGGCTGCTAGAGGTGCTAAAAGAGGCGCGTTGGGCATTAGGGTCTGGGAGTCCTTGTGAGGCCGAGAGAGAAAACAAAAGTCACTTTTATGTAATTGCTGGGAAAACAGCACAAGCTACCTGAAGGTGTTGGTGCCAGGATGCCCACCCACATGGTCTCAAATATCTGACTTATCAAAATCACACATACAAAAAGTGAAAAAAGCAAAATCAACATAAGACTGCCTTCCATCTTGGTCTTTAGTTGGGCTTGTCATGTGGATGGAGGGTGGATGCTGGTTGCTCTCAAATCCCATTCTTTTCCAAGTACTAGTGGGCAGCATAAGCTGTAATTATAGGGAATACATGATACGTTTGAATCTCATCATCAACAGAATAGTCACATCTCTGTTGGCCCCTTGAGAAAGGTCCTTATCCCCCTGAAAAATGCCCTGAAGCAGCATAGAGTATGAGACAGGGGATACATATGTAATAGGACACCAGTCAATTGTATTGTACACAAACAGTCACATTCTATATGCAGCTAATATTCCTAATTCCTGCTTTTAGACTATGGTAAACATGGAAAACACAAACTAAACACACAGAGCCTGTGGTATCATTCAGACCAACCCTGTATTCCTTTCCCACGGTTAGTAACACTTTAATTTCACTGAGGTATAGTAATCTCCATTTTCAACAGTTTATATGACTTCTGACTTTATTGTCCAGTTTATGATGTTGATTTCCTGTAAAATCAGTTCGCCTGAGCTGTTGCATAAGTTAGTCTGCAGCGATATTAAAAAGCCAGGCTTGGGGCTCATTCCCGCCGACACCCAGGTCAGCAATCCACGCGGCAGCAAAGCGAATCACGTGTCACATGTGCTTAAGCATTTGCTTCGTAGCCTGGGGTGAATGACTCGTCCTGAGCTGTGATTGGAAAGCTTGGATGAGATCCCTGATTGCGCTCGTGTGAGGAGATGACAGGATGGAACAGCTCCATCCTGCATTGTTCCTTAGAGAGAGACAGAGCAGGGGTGGGGGTCCACCTGCCGGCCCCAGCAGCTCTCCCCTGATGAAGACAAACTCCCCTTTGCCCCCGCAAACTCCCCAGGACCTTCCGTCTCGTGCCATTTCAATTCCCTTGCTTTCTTCATCAATAGCATCTCTTCTCGCGCACTAACCAAGGCAGAAACATGCAGGCAGTGCTTGTGAGAACTTAAGGAAGAATTAAAATATTCCTGGTACATGCTGTACATAATTACTGGGCAAAGCTGGAAAACGTTTGCAGTTGGTGCGATTCATTTTCATTTATCTGAAAACACATTATAAAGGACTCCGCACAACAGATAAAACCCAAACAGATCTTTAAAGATAAACTCCATCTTTGTACAAAGACAGCATTTAAATCAAGCCCCGATCCCTATAAAACTTGAAATTTGATGACACTTTCATCAGAAGTTAATGATCCAATTCTGATAGCCAGGCACCTGTCAGGAATTGCCAGCAGTAAAATAGCCCCATCAGAATAACAATTACAGACAGCTGAAGAAATCATGCACAAGTGTGCTTGGTTAACTTTTTCAAGCCATGACAGCACAAGCTGAATATACTCTGAAGAGTCTGTGAAGGCAAAAGAGCTGTTAACGTCACGAGGGCTTGAGAAAGTGGTAGTGATTTAATGTGAAACATTAGTATTAGTAGACATGTAGTAATACATGAAATATACTCTTTCAGTGATGCAGGAAGGATACACACAATGCAAAAACAAATAGTCCAACTCAAGATAAATTTGCACAAACCAGTTTTCTGTTTTGCACAATTAACAGTTGCCTATATATCCCTTGTGTGTGTGGATAACTTGAGCCTTTAGCACAGAAAATTATGCATATTGGAGGTTATTTTGGCATTAATTTGAAATATCAGTAACACTTTACTTAAGGCCATGTTTTTCATAATTTATAAACACTCATAATAAATAATGCATTCATCAAGCATTACAAACATGGCTATAAATATTTATCAATAGCATAACACATTATAGCCATGTGTATTACACATTATAAAAGCTTATGAAGTTCTCATCTGTAATGCACTATAGATACTGTTACAAAGTATTATAATGGTCTTATCAGGGCCTGGTGCTGGCAGAAAGAAGGTGACGATCCACTTGCGACAGAGACAAACAAGGGTTTACTGAATTAAACAGAACACACTGGAGAAAAGCACAAATTAAAGGAACTATGTGTAAGGGGTCAAAAACTAATGGAAAGAAATAACACCAGGGAACAGCACAACATATGGAACAGGACTAAGAAACACTCAGAACTCCTTACACATAGTAACACAAATGACAACAGACTGAAGAGTAGGACAAAAGCAGGCACTTAAATACACAAAGACAACCAGGGTAACGAGGGAGCAGGTGTAGAACATTACTAATCAACCAATCAACAGAGGCACAGAGTAACAAGCAAGCAACAGGTGAAACAAATTAACATAGAGCCAAGATACTGGGGAACCTTAACACAGGAATACAGCATTAGGATAATGACATGACACAGAAGTACAAGCAGGGGTGAACCAAACACAAGCAAAGCACAGCTTAACATGGAGAAAAAGAACTAACAAACACTAGGGAATATGAGGCTAGTCTCAAATCTGTGTGTGGCTCAGTGGGCTAAGTCGTGTGCCTGTAATCACAAGGTCGCCGGTTCAAGCCCAGCCTCAGCACGTCTGCGGGTCCTTGAGCAAGACCCTCAATCCCCAGCTCCCTGGGCGCCGCTACGGGTGGCTGCCCTTCGCGGACAGCTTGCTCTACAAAGAGCAAGTTGAGGGAGGCGTAAAAACAATTTCCCCACGGGGATCAATAAAGTATCTATTATTATTATTATTATTATTAAATCCAGGACTGACAGGTTTTCATTTTCTGAGTCACACAAGCCACTGAGCTATGCAACAGTCTAAGTCACAACAGCAACACACAAGGGTTATCAAACAGGGAGTGACAAGATGGGCTGGCCAGTGACACCTGTGGCCTGTACTACGAAGCGGGGTTACTGGCTTATCGGGGTAACTTGTTGGATTTAAGGTAGTCTGGGCAAAATGTAAGTGAGCGAATATGAAGTCCATTTAAACTGTGGTACCTTAAATCTGACAAGTTACCCCGATAAGCCAGTAACCCCGCTTCGTAGTACAGGCCACTGCTGTCCAAATGGAGAAGGGATACGAAGGGCAGGGTTGGACGGGCACTGACCCTGACAGCTCTGTATAAGCATGCTCTTTAAGGATGCTTTGTATTGCATTATAAAGGTATCTATAGTACATGATAGATGAGAGCTTCTTAAGATAGTCATAATGCATAAAAACATACCTATAATTAAAGGCATGCCTTTTTTATAAATATTTAATGCCATGTTTATAACGCTTTATATATATACAGTATATATACAGTATATATACATATATATATATATTAAATTTAACATGGAGCCCGGGGCAAACTGACTTCCCTGGGGGCCCCAGGCTTACATGGGCAGGGACCCCCCGAGAGCTATTTTTTGGTGCTGACAGAGAAACAAGAAGGAATTAAACATGATGAAACATCAATAATCAAATCAAATCGAAGCTTGTTGTGCCAGCGGTAAACTTACCAATCAGGGTGGGGGCAGGAGTGCTGTCAATAAAATTCATCAGCCAGAGGGAGGGGGATATCGTGCCAGTGGATCGATCAGCCAAATTGAAGATGTTTCACCATTCCTTCATTTGCCATGACCCTAGGCTGTAGTCTAGGATAGACTATGCCTTACTCTGCCCCCGAGGTTAAGGTTAGTTTTGAATTTTTTCATGCTTTTGTTTAATTGTGTTCTCCCCACACCTTTTCACAAATTGTGTACCACTGTAGTGGGACAGTAACAAAGACACAAGGGACACAGGAGATGTAATGTTAGTTTTGTATCTTTTCAATGTTTTCTTCTTCTGTTAGGCTACCTTGCGTCAGTTTGCCTGGCAGTGATACAAACGGTAGCTGTATAGCGTTAAATATCAAAGTATGGATAGTCCATTACAGCCGAGATGGTGGGCAACTTTGTTTATATTGAAATTATCGTCTATACCCTATCATATTATATCATAGCCATAAAGGTAACTTATTGAAAATCCCCCCCTAGTTTTTGGGGGCCCTAGGCGGTTGCTTACACTTGCTTCATGCTAAGTCGGTCCCTGAGTAGAACATTCAGCTGAGTGATATGTGGAGAGGGAGCAGCTGACGGGGAAGTGATGACTTGGCACATCACTCATTGCTAAGTGATGGAAAAGCCAACCTCCAATTGCTATTGGAGAACATGCCTTTTCTCTGATAAAGCTTTAATTAAAGTAAGCAACCCCAAGTTAGACTGACTTAAAATGTTTTTTTTTAGATGAAGTGTAACCTGCCAATGAACAGATTCTGTTTTTATTGCAAGGACTGTTCATCTCTGAGCTGGGAGGGGAGAACCTGTGAACTACAATGTGCTTATTGACATACAGTGAAGACGTGCTAATCACAGGTCTATTTAGAGTGAGTCAAAATATTTGTGATACAAAAAAGTTGTTATATAGGGCAAAACATATTTGCGAATAAGAAGAACTGTGGGCCAGAAAACTCCAAGTAAAAGCCACATTCACAAAAACACGTCACAGTACTGGTGTGTCCTGGAAAATTATTTAGTTTTTCTCCTTTTGTTATGGAGTCTCCCCCACAAAAAAATAAATAAACAGTCCATATGATTGTTCTCTATCTGAACCAGTGTCAAGTAAAATGGAAGTAATGAGTTCAGAAGACCTGGGAAGAAGGTTGCGAGTGGAAAAGTAGTGAAAGATATCGATACACAGTAGTCAAGGTCAAAGATCCTGAACTGATCCTGTAAAATCATTTTGTTGCATAGATGCATATATACTGTTACTTCATAAAAGCATACAATTAGCAAGCACAATGTGCACCACGTGAATCAATTGTACCATGACACTAAATATAATGTGTTTTCAATCTTCATGATTCAAGCAAGCATGAAGTTTATCAGATATAAAAGCACATGCTTAAAATGTGTCATAACATTACATCATCATTTGAAATAAATGCAAAGATCTTTTTTGAGTAAGTACTTTACAGTGATAAAAGTCAAAGTGAGCGAACAAGCCTCACTTCTATCTTGCTTTTCATTGGTGTGGAACCAGATTCCCCTCAACATCATGACTTAGGTCACTTCTGTGAGTCCGGATATGAAAAATCGTGTGTGTCACATCCACACCTGGGATTTCCACACTATTAGGTCATCAAATGAGTGTCATCTATGAGCTTGATCTGCACATAAGGTCGGGGACTTTTCACCTCCATGCAGTGAAAAAAATAGCTGGATTTCTAAAAGCAAAATGAAGTAAAAAATTGTGCTGCCAACTACCACATCATAAACAGGGGAATGCAGCTAATCTGTCTGTCACCCAATAGCTTATCCTGGAGAGAGCTGGGGGTGGGGGCTTCATCCTATTCCAGGTAGCACAGGACTCCAAGGTACACTCCTGTAACAATGCATTATGTAGTAACAGCGCGTTATGCATTTCCTCGAAAAAAGGTGAATGATAGTATCCATTTAGATTGTTTATTACATAATGCACCGTATTATTACATTTCATCATAACAAAGTACAACTCCTGCATTTTGCAATAGCTACCACAATATGTAAAAATGTATTACAAAATGTGGGGAAACATGTTACATAATGTGTTCAAGCTGTCTATTACAAAATGTGGCAGATTATTATAAAATGGAGATATTGTGTCACACCCCGCTCCGTCCGATCCTAATGTGTGCCACGCCCCCTCGTTAACCTCATGTGGAATCCCAGTGTTTTACAGCTGTTTCGGATTGTTGTCATTAGTTCAGTGTATTTAGTCCGCGTTTACGTTTGTATCCCCAGTCCGGTCATTGATGTAATGTCATATCGTTGCGTGCTTTGTGCTATCATTAAACCCCGTATTCCTAATCCCTGGATTCCTGCTTGTCTGTCTGCGCTCCGGGCACCCGAGGCCATAACATATTGTTACTGTACTTAATGAAGTGAAAATCTGTTACATTTTCTGGAGTTATTGCATAATTTTGTGTTATTACATAATGTGTCATTACAATCCTGGACACATATATTCACAGACAAAGGAAAATTTTATGATGCCGATTAGGCTAATTTCCTGTTTTAAGAATGTAGTTTGGGAAACCAGAGCACAGAGCCGGAGCAGGACACCTGCCTTGGAGGTTTTAGGTGAGACTTATACCCTCTGAGCCACAATAGCAGTTATTCTTACAGGTAAAGGGGTTTTATAGAACACATTTGAATAGTTTATTTGGAAAAGTACAGCTCAGACACAAGATCAAGTATGGCTTCTGTGCTTTCCTCACACATTCACATTCTTGGTGTCATATTACACACGTGCTACAATATGTGAATGATCAGTTCTGCAACTGCGTATTAAAGAAATAACCTGGCTGCCTGAATAAACCACATTTTTTATGCGCCTGAAAAATGAACAGTGGAAATGAATAGTCTACATACCTTTAATGAATTTGCCGGTTTTTGTCAAAAATCAGGATAAATCATGCTAGAGTTTTTTGCCATCTTGAATGTAGCCTTGAAACCAATACAAATCAAGAGTGAAACAAATAACTAAGCAGTAGGGAAATCAATTTAAACAAATAAACAAACAAACAAATAAAACACTACAGCACCCTGGTTGAGTTCAGAGAGCAATCATGTTCAAAATCATGTTTACATAATATTCATCAATGAAAGCAATTTTGATTAACCTAAAATGAAAATCCGAGGCACCATGGCAGTATCATGGTCACCTCATACTTCTGCAGACCAGGGTTTAAGTCTCCATCCTGAATCTATGTGTCTGGAGTCTGCATGTTCCCCCATGCCATCCTAGGATATTCTCAGGTTCCGTCTAGAGTCCAAAAACATGCTAAGGTGAATGGAAATTGCTAAATTATCTGTAGGTGTCAACTTTTACAGTTGCATTGTATTGGAATAGTCATGGTCCACAAAGAACTGACAAAAACAATTGTGGGACCTTGTTTCTGAAAGGTACTGATCAGGAAAGGCCCTGTTTGCAAGTGGTAACCTTCTTCCATATACTGCACATGTCTGGGCTGTGGGATAGGGTGGCTGGACAAAACTCAATGTTCACCAAAAAGAACACCCAAGTCATCTAAATCTTGTAAAAAGTTAAGCCCAATCACCCAAACCATGCAGAAAAACACATCTGATGAGATAAAGGTGGGCTTAAGCCTTTAGCCTTAATTTTAGGGACATGTGTGGCATAAAGACAACATGGTCAATCATCAAAAGAAGAGCTTCCTCTGAAGCATGGTGCTGCATCATTCTATGGGGCTGTTTCTCTTCAGCCAGTCGATGACGGGATAGATGGGATAATGATGGGATAGATGGGATAATGATGGGATAGATGGGATAATGATGGGATAGATGGGTTAATGATGGGATAGATGGGATAATGGCTAACTCCAAATATCAAGCTACTCTGGCAACAAAAAAACCCGTTGGCCTCTATCAGAAAGTTTAAAATGAAGAGAATTTTCACCTTCCAATATAAAAATGACCTAAAGTGCACATCCACATCAACCAAGAAATCAATTCAGAAAAGGAAGATCAAAGTTTCAGAATGGCCCAGTCAGAGCCTAGACTTGTGGAATGACCTAACGATCGTTGTGCAAAAAGGGTCCCCTGGCAATTTCAAAGAGCGACAACTTTTTTGCAAAGAAGAGGGGGAAAAATTGCAAAGTCCAGGTGGGCTGTTGATAGAGACTTATTCACGAAGACCTACTGCTGTAATAACTTATTACCAGCTCCGAGTGGACCTTGGCTATCCCAGTACAGAAAGTTTTGAAAAAATGCCACTTACCTTTGGAAATGATTTAGAATTGTGAACACTGCTAGACCCTCCACTATTAAGATGTATGCAACCAGGGTGTTTTAGGTTTCATTTCATGTACTGTATTTATTCTGTTAATTATTTATTTGATTTCCTTTTGAACTTTCTTGGTTGCAAGGTAACATTAAAACATGTCACACATTGGATCTGATCTTGATGTACATCACAAAATCCTGCAATTACAATGAGGTGGTATCAATCTTCTATATCCACTGTTCATGGCTGGGAAGCAGTAACTGCATGACTAAATGTGTTGGGCTTGCTGATTAAACTTGGTGTATTGCATCATTTGCGGCTTTTTGCATTGACAATGCTAAAATTTGTTTAAATAAGTGCTGTACTGGGTGTATGTCAAAATCAGATCAGGCACGCTAGAGTTATATTACAGCAGCTCATACAAAGGTATAATACTAGACTGACCCTTTTGAACTCTAGGCTCAGTTCCTTTACAGTTTTGTTACTGAAATGTGTTACCAGGTTCACACTAGGGACACGGCATGCTGTGAGGCTCTCTGTGACTTCCTTTATTCACATTAGGGACACGGCATGCTGTGAGGCTCTCTGTGACTCCCTTTATTCACATTAGGGACACGGCATGCTGTGAGGCTCTCTGTGACTTCCTTTATTCACATTAGGGACACGGCATGCTGTGAGGCTCTCTGTGACTCCCTTTATTCACATTAGGGTCACGGCGCGCTGTGAGGCTCTCTGTGACTCCCTTTATTCACATTAGGGACACGGCGTGCTGTGAGGCTCTCTGTGACTCCCTTTATTCACATTTGGGACACGGCGCGCTGTGAGGCTGTCTGTGACTCCCTTTATTCACATTAGGGACACGGCGCGCTGTGAGGCTCTCTGTGACTCCCTTTATTCACATTAGGGTCACGGCGTGCTGTGAGGCTCTCTGTGACTCCCTTTATTCCCATTAGGGACACGGCACGCTGTGAGGCTCTCTGTGACTCCCTTTATTCACATTAGGGACACGGCGCTCTGTGAGGCTCTCTGTGACTCCCTTTATTCACATTAGGGACACGGCGCGCTGTCAGGCTCTCTGTGACTCCCTTTATTCACATTAGGGACACGGCGCGCTGTGAGGCTCTCTGTGACTCCCTTTATTCACATTAGGGACACGGCATGCTGTGAGGCTCTCTGTGACTCCCTTTATTCGCATTAGGGACACGGCGTGCTGTGAGGCTCTCTGTGACTCCCTTTATTCACATTAGGGACACGGCGCGCTGTCAGGCTCTCTGTGACTCCCTTTATTCACATTAGGGACACGGCGCGCTGTGAGGCTCTCTGTCACTCCCTTTATTCACATTAGGGACACGGCGCACTGTCAGGCTCTCTGTGACTCCCTTTATTCACATTAGGGACACGGCGCGCTGTCAGGCTCTCTGTGACTCCCTTTATTCGCATTAGGGACACGGCGCGCTGTGAGGCTCTCTGTGACTCCCTTTATTCACATTAGGGACACGGCGCGCTGTCAGGCTCTCTGTGACTCCCTTTATTCACATTAGGGACACGGCGCGCTGTAAGGCTCTCTGTGACTCCCTTTATTCACATTAGGGACACGGCGCGCTGTGAGGCTCTCTGTGACTCCCTTTATTCACTGGCTATGGGGCAGGTTTGTTAAAGTCTGAGCAGCTATGATTTTTGCAAATTGGTTGTCATACATTGTAAGTTTAATGGTCTGTCACTAATTTCCCTTGCTTTAAAAATACACGTAAGTCTGTATTCTTTTCTTTTTTTAAATCTTTTTTATTACTGTGTTCCTCAGGCAGTTTTTCTTCCATTTCATCAGTTAGGCTGGGACGTGTATGAAACATAGACAGGTTTTTTGTAAGCCAGTATTGTTCTTTTTTCTGGCAATGTGCTTCAGTTTTATTCACTACATAGCTTTTAATTGGCTTGCTTTCCTTTTTGTGTTAACTAGACGCACCACTGTGAGGTTGTCCTCTTTCCTGGCTTTTGCTGAAATCAATGCTGTGAATACTGTTGTCCAAAAAACAAAATGAGCCAGCAAAATATTTAAGAATTCCCAGTAGAATGTAATTCTCTAACAGCCATCTGATTTTGAAGTCATGAATATAAAAAAAGCAAGTAACTGCCATATAAGCTAACCATAGCCCTAAGCTCACCTATTAAATCACCTCCATTTATTAGCTGACTCGCTGAATAAAGTGAGTTTTTTTATGGTGAATTAGTCTGAACCTTACTTGATGTAAGGTTAAGAGAAAAACTTTTTTTTATAATTGTTCATACTTTATATATAATACCATCAATGTAATTCAGGTCAGTGACACATTTTCACTGATACTTACAAATATATATATTTTTGTTTTGTATTTTGCTTTTATTAGTGTTCATGCACTAGATTGTGGTTAGATTAAAGCAGATATGAGTGACTGAAATACATCTGCTTTTGTTTTATCAGTCACTTGCACTACAAACACTCAAACTTGAGTGAAGTTGCTTTGGTGCATCGCATGACCATTTAGGGGCTGTGCAATAAAGATCTTCAGAAAGATATCACGCGTACCGGGGAACTCAGACAATGAAACGCAGATAATGAATCGACAGCTCACTTTTTCCCTTCGGTAAAAAGCTGCCAAGGTCAGACTGTTCGTTCCCATAATGCATCAGAAGGCCCACTCTCAACCTATGCATTTCACAGAGAAGTGCCTGTCAAAATCTTTCTGCCAAGTAAAGGAGACTTTTATGAAACTAAACAACTTTCAGTCATGGGCCTCATGCGATGATAAACGATGTAAGTATCTGAGAGCTTTTCCCCTAGAAAGTGTGAAGGAAAATCAGGAATGAGAAGCAGGAAGAATAAACACTAGCTGGATATATCTTTCCATTTCAACTTATTTTATATAAACAAAGTCTTAAAATTGAGGTACATATGCACACTGAAATTGCTTTATCTGGCAGACTGATAATTTTCATGACAAAATAACACAATAATTTGGGACTGTAAAACCACATTTTACAGGTTCCATGGCAACAAGATTTTTTTAAATCGCTTTGGGATAACTTGTTTAAAATGCCTGTTACTGAAATCTTCATTGACCTTCAATTTTTACATTATAATAGGTTCTAGATGTTTTGTTGATAAAATACAACATGTGGCTTTAATAATATTTTTATACTGAGATACTGCTTGAATTTCAACAGACTGAATGCTTGCATGCTTGTGGCTAAAAACAGAGCTCAATGTGAAATCAATCTCTTTTAAACCTTATAAAATACTGTTTCTCTTCATTAAAACCATTTGCAGACAAAGCTGTGGCTACCCTCACTACCAATAAATGTGAACATTGCCAGTAAGAGTATGCAAATGTTGTTTCACACCTTGAAGCCAGTCTTAATTAAGTACCACAGGTGTGTGTAAGGCCATGAGCAATGAGATCAGTGGCCAACATTTATAAAAAGACCTGGCATCTTTCACAGTAAAGCATTCACATGGGTACTGGATTCAGGTAGAATTTCAACTCTCATAATTTTCCCATGGTCACACACCAGGATCAGGGTCAGAGGATATGCAGAAACTGTCATGCATCGTAACACAGCAATGGTGACTGTGAAAGAGAACCGCAGCTTTGTTAAAAACATTCTGGGTTTAAGCCCTGTAATCCCATCGCTGGTGACACCCATGGCCACAAAGATCAGCACTGGAATTGCATTTCTTTGTCTTCTTTCATACCCGTCCACTCATCTGTCCATTTCTTTTGGTATGGCATGGATGAAAGGATGTGTTTGTGCAAATAATCAGTCAATGTTTGTGATTTTAGCCAAATGTTGATCACTTCATAATATAATGCTCTTTTGTCTTTCTTCGTTATTTTCTTCTGGAAAAAAAGAATAAAGTTCTTAAAGTTACTACTGAGAAAAAAAACATCTGAAATGTTTATCTAGATAATTCTGGAAATATGTTGAATGCCAGTGAATGCCAATTCAATATGATACGAAATCATTTCAAAACCACCTAAGAGACAGCGATGACAGCATAAACAATGGTCCCACTAAAGCAAATGATATAGTGTAATTGTACCCAGTGCAGCTTATTTAGCCATTTTCAATTAATGAAATACTATATTTTGATAATATGCTCAAAACTGCAAAACAAAACTTGCACAATGACTACAGTTACCTAGAAAATAATCCACTCAATGGACTGTGAGCTGAAGTATATTTTCTTCATTATATATGTGTGGACAACATGTGCCATAGCAGTAAAACGTGGGCTGAGGCTTGGATAAGTTTAGCACAGGATCTTGTAAGACTGGAGGCCTTGCAGGCCCCGTCGGTCTGAGCTCTGGCAAGCCTGTAATGCTCCACCCAGTGTCCTGAAGCAAAGGTTCACCAGCTCCGACAAGACTGGACCCAAATCACCTGATCACCACATCAAAAGGGACACCTCACCCCCACTGGGCAGCCAGAACCCCGCAGCCAAATTCCAGTGACAAGGCCTGACTGCGTCAAGACACAGAAGCATCCTACACTCGCTAACTCACACCAACACAGGAGGTATTACCTCAGACTAACATTAGGGACACATACACCCATGTTTGGTCTCGTTTGAATGGTCACAGTATGATGGGCACAATACTCTCAACCTTAAAGCGGTATGTTTTCACATAAGAGAAATGTAGAAAATAAGACTAAAACCACCAAAGTGGAGGATCTTATCACCTGGTAGAATTGTTTCTGGTAGAAACAATTTGATTGGCTGAGGGTCTGAGAATTGATAAGATCAACAGTTCTCCAGGACACACACACAAGATCAAAGCAGTCCCGAAAATAATCAATCACAACCTTTGGTACAGCTGAGGTATGGAATTGTTGTATACTTTTAATTGGATTATATAGTTTAGGAATTGTGGCCACATGTTAAAATTACTGTTATGTTATATTTGATTAAATTGATGTGATATATTTTAACTGTGAATAAACTGTGTTTTGATTACTTCTTGGCTGTCTGACTTTGCTAAACCTCTGCATGTTCCTCAGAGACTGGGGTTATTCTAACACTCTTTTGCAGCCTCTGACTCGACCCCATTTCTCCTAGACCCGATGCGGCTGCCCAAGCTGAGTTACGGTGAATACCGGCTCAGCCTCTGAGGCGCGCACACGCTGGGTTACAGTAAAAGACCGGCTCAGCCTCTGAGGTGCGCACATGCTGGGTTACGGCAAAGTCCGGCTCAGCCTCTGAGGTGCGCACACGCTGGGTTACGGTAAAAGACCGGCTCAGCCTCTGAGGCGCGCACACGCTGGGTTACGGTAAAAGACCGGCTCAGCCTCTGAGGCGCGCACACGCTGGGTTACGGTAAAAGACCGGCTCAGCCTCTGAGGTGCGCACACGCTGGGTTACGGTAAAAGACCGGCTCAGCCTCTGAGGTGCGCACACGCTGGGTTACGGCAAAGTCTGGCTCAACCTCTGAGGTGCGCACACGCTGGGTTACGGTAATAGACCAGACCAGCCTCTGAGGCGTGCACACGCTGGGTTACGGTAATAGACCAGACCAGCCTCTGAGGCGTGCACACGCTGGGTTACGGTAATAGACCGGCCCAGCCTCTGAGGCGTGCACACGCTGGGTTACGGTAATAGACCAGACCAGCCTCTGAGGCGTGCACACGCTGGGTTACGGTAATAGACCGGCCCAGCCTCTGAGGCGTTACGGCACACTGAGTTACGGCAGACATCGGCTTAACCTCTGTGGCCCTCACTAGCTCAGATTCAGCAATGGTCAGCTGAGCCTCTGGGGCGTTAAGGGCCGCCGGGTCATGACGGGTATCTCGGCTGGCACTGTATTACATTGTAGTGGTTGCCCAACTTCTAAACCTACATAGCAGATCCCTGGATTGCCCTATCGGCCGAGGCGAATCCGATGCGCCCCACCGTCCGGGATTAGTGAGACTTCAGCAATAGCAGGCACAGCCCAGAAGTAATCTAAATAACAGAAATGTCATGACTAAAATTGCCATAAAGATCTTTAATTAAATTGGAGTCAGATATTATTCGGTCTTTACCTAAAACGGGTAAGTAACTTTACAGGAGCGCTCGGAAGGATCCACACGCATTCCAAGCCTTCGGCTGTCCAATTGGATTCCGCCATTGGACCAGTGCACATGAGTCTGAAAAGAATGCTGTTTTATTTTCCAGTGGCTGCAGTGCTAGTCCTGCCACCAACACCCAAATTTCCCCCTGTAAGTTGGAGGACATTTTTTTAGGGCTGACTGTGTCATACCCCAGACAAAGCAATTGCAGGTTAAGGGCTTAGCTCAATGACTCAACAGGGTAGGGTCACACCTGGCATTCATGGGATTCAAACCAGCAACCTTCACATTGCTGGCACAGACCCCTAGCCTCAGAGCCACCGCTCCATCCATGCTGGCAATAACGAGGTAATCTATAGTATCTGTTGTTGAAAAAGCTAATGCTAGCTGTGTGAGAACACACAGTGTGCCGCCGCTTGTTACATTCGGGGATACGTAGCCGTGGACTGGTCAGAGTGCCACTGCTGACCCCTGTCAGCACCCAAAAGTGCCTAAATGGGCATGTGAGCCTCAGAACTGGACCACTGAACAATGTAAGAAGGTGGCCTGGTCTGATGAGTCACCGTTTTTGTTACGTCATGCGGACGGCTGGGTGTGTGTCGTTTACCTGGGGAAGAGCACCAGGGGGCGCCATGCAAGGATTCTGCAGGTTTCAACAAGTTAAATTTTAGACTTTTTAAGACCTTTTAAAGATCATTATGATTGTAGTTTAAGACCAATTTCACATTCATACTGGCAAAAAAGTATGAAGGATATGAAAGAAAATCAGTCCTGGAATTATTTGCAAAATAAATTAATTTATTCATTCACATTCAACATGAATATTCAGCATCTTTTTTCTTTCTTTTTTTGATGAAAGGAGACGGCCATGTTAGCCCACGCTTGCTGGGGGTGCTTCCATAAAGGTCTGACCAGGATACACAGTTCACAGTTAGTGTTTAGGGATGTGTCAAGGGATGATGGAGCAATGAAAATCATGCTTATACCCCTCAAATGATGAAAAAAAAACATTCGTGCATTTGTGCATTTTTATGAAAGATATTATATCATGTACCTGTACATAACCTGTAATGAGAAAAATTTGTTTAAAAATATCATTGTGGATACTCAGAGAACCAGCTTACAGCCTGTACTCACATGGGGCTGTAATTTATAAACGTTGTCATCTTTAAACTTTTTTTTCTCACACCATGGTAAACTGTAGATAACTCAAACTGTGGATCCCACTGTAACATTGTCTTAATAATCAAATCAGTTTTTCAGACCTGTCAAGATTGTAATTAAGACATTTTAAGATATTTTAAGGCCTCAAATACAGATTATTATGTTTTAAACTTTTGAGGACCCACAGAAACTCTGACTATGGGTTTTGTGGAGTCCACGCCTCGATGGGTCGGAGCTGTTTTGCCAGTACGAGGGAGACTTACAGAATATTAGGTAGGTGGTTTTAATGTTATGGCTAATCAGTGTAAATTTCCGCTCAGTAATTGACCCTCAGTGACTGCGGTTATGCAGATGCTTGAAAACATACAACAGTAATTTGCTTTGATATGAACTGAGCGTCACAATTTATAGTTGAATTCAGTCAAACTGTTAATTTCCAGATTATATCTGCTGATATAAAAACACAATTTAACACATTATATTATATACAAATGAACAGTGATTTCTCTATTCCAAAATATTGTAGAACACCTCTGCAGCTCCCAAAACACCATCAGGGGCATCCCACTGATTCCACGTAATCACTACATTTCACTCCCAGCTGATTTAATTAATTTGAAAAATTATTAAATATTCTGACGATGCATTGATCAGCTGAATATGGTAAGCTAGTGGTGAGTCAAATACATGGGTGTATTGGATCACGGCTGCAAATACCAGGGTGATTTTTGGTCTTGAAAAAACACACTTTGACAGACAGAATATCATAGTTTTACACAAACATGAAGATTATTTAGACAATTTTCTTTGGCAGCCTAACACTTTTGCAGAGTACCGTATATATATATATATACTGTATGTGGGTCTGTATCTGTGATTCTATGCCCCCTGCTTTATTTATTTATTGCCCATCTCTACACCCATGTTCTATCATCTCACCTTGCAAAGGGTCGTTTTGAGCCTGGAGCTCATAGGACAGGAGGCAAGGAACACGCTAGGCAGGATGTCAGGCCATCGCAGGACAGTCATTCACACACGCTTTAGATAAAAGATGTCAAGCCGAAATACCCAAAGGACCCCATGCCAGTGTTTCCCAACTAGTGGGCCTTTCATTGGGGAGATTGCGGTTAAATAACTGACAAACAAACACATAAATACTCACCAAGTTCCCCAACAACTTTTATTGACCAATGACTGTGGGGCCTGAGTTCTTGCTACACATGGTTCCATCAACAGACAGTTAAAGCAGAATGCATCTGTTTTTTTTACTGTCCATTTATGAATTGTTACCAAGAAAAATACAGCATTGATAAGCTTCATATTTTTGCTCAGCTCTATATTTTCTCCAGGTGTTTTATTACAATAATCCCCACTTTATTTTGTGTAAACTGTCTCGATCCAGGACTTCTTGAAAATCCATTTATACATAGAAATATTTATAGATTTGAGTGTGGGCTTTTTTCATGTTACTTACTCTTACACGATCATTTAGCAGTTTCTGGCTTCTTAAATGTTCAAACTGCACAGGTTAGCTTCTTGATACCCTGAAGATGTTTTGCTCTTGTCTCATTCATCAGTGTCCACCCAAGCTGAGAACCACACTGGCTCTTTGGTGCTGTTTTCCCATGTTCAGCCTAATGGCTTACACTATATCTCTGGCCCAGCAAAGCCCTGCGCCTAATGTACCACCTCAGAATGGTACGCGGATGCATCCTGAATTAATTAGTCAACTAATGTGCTGTGTGATTAATGCTTAGAGGTCTCTGCTGCAGTGCGCTATTGCTTACACTTAATGCTTATTGTCTCAATGACCACTCAAGTCAATGTGGGTAAAGGCACCAGCTAAACAAAAGCATAAATGCAATAATGTAAAATATGAACTAGCTATGATGTGTTAGTCCTGTTACAGTGTGTATTAAAGGTGAAAATCCACAGTAGACACTTTGACTTATTTCAGTTCTTTAACCAGGTGACATCGTATCTGGTGTGTCTAGTAATGGAGACCCAGATGGTCCATAGACTAGGCCAGCAGTGATAAGCCCTCTTGATCTAGGTTAGCTGAAACGTGAACCACAGGTGATCCTGTGAAGGCCACAGATGGATGCTGTCTGCCAGCCACTGGCCAGTGCGTTTTCATTGGGTACACTGGGTTTTACCCTTGTCACATGACCTCACGTAGTAATGGAAAGACCATCTGGAGGCAATTCTCCCAACTGAGGTTCATTTGGATGGTGTCCTTGTCAATCTGGTGTTTCTGGATGTTTCTCAATAGCTAAGGAATGGCTTAGTGGCATTGACACTTTTGCTGCATCAGTGCTGTTCTTCTGACATTTATCATCATAAACTCCAGCACTATTGTTTCAGTACAACTACTTGCAGTTGGTAACAGTCTTTGCACAACTGTGCCATCCAGTCTCATTTGGAGTTTTAATCATACCCCCAGCACTGCAAAGGTATCTGCAATGCAAAGGTATGTGGAACCACAGGGATGTTAAATTTCTTGTTTGATCCTTCAGAGGACATGTCTCATGAGTAGCTGCTGCATCACTATGGGCAAATGGGAAAGCGTCTGTTGTTCAGCCATCTGTACATCAGAAGTGACACGAGTTTGTTTCCTTGTGCCAGCACGAAGAGTGCCTCTGCTCACCAGTTGTCCTCTGAGCATGCATATGCAAAAATGTGCACCTGTGTTTGTGCCAGCCAGATCCGACTCGTAAAGGTTTTTCCAGCCATAAGGCATAACTTGCCCATTACTGAATATGGGGCTAAACTACAAACAAATTGCGTTCCGCCGGAATCCTTGGCTCATGTTGTACATTTCCAGCTTTATATGGCCAGATGTACCACTTGGCTTTTACGCATCCAATCAGGAGTTTAATTCCCAGTTCCATAATAAATCAAAGGCAAGATATTAAATTGTACCCTCCTTGAAAAGAGTGAATATTCTATTTCTGACCGGTAAGTTCATCTGGTGTTGATTCATAAGTTGCTTTTGTGAAAACAGGTGGTGTGTAATTAGAGTGTGTATTACAGGACATCAAACTTTAAGCACTTCAATGTCAGCTCTGAGGTTTAAGAGATCATAAGACTGCCCCACTGCGCCAAGGAAAATTAATTATCTCAATTTGTCAGTGTTTTTTTTTTTTTTTGCCCTTTTTCAAACAAGCAGAAATATGGTGTATTATAAAACATTTTTTCTGCAAACTCATTGAAATAGGGTGTGCATGCTAAATTGTTCTCAAAATAACGTCTTAATGATTCAAAAACAAAAAAGGTTCTTGCATTTTTTTTTTCTTCGAATTAACCTTCAAATGATAAACTACTGGATCCAGACTAGGAGCAAAAATATATAAAATCCAGGATTTTGATTGGTGTCACAGTTACAAGTTTGATTGCTCATATCTCAATTAAATAACCTTTTGCCAAATGTACCTACTATTAATGTCAAGTTTTGACAGCTAATACTGCCCTCATTGATGTAAGTCCCAAGTGCTGATTAAAGTCGTAAAGATTAAATCTCCTCCCGTTACACCAGCCTCCAATCAACATTTTCTGCAGTCATACCCATCCAGACCGTGCTTTGCCTCACCTGAATATTAATCACACCTGTTACATATCTCAGCATTCATGAACATTTTGTTGCTTGTTATTCCTCCCAGAAAATCATTGCATTTATGTTTTTTTTTGTAATAGGCTAGCACTTTTGTTGACGTACAAGTGAGACAGATATCACATTACATACATACCTCCTCTGGATCTCAGAACTCTGTCATCAGTACTCTTTAGTTATTTTTTGGGTTCTGCTGTTGATGCAAGACAGATGCTAAAAAAGGTAGTATAAGGTGATCCAGCCATTCATTGTTTCTCTGTCCTAATCCTAGTTATGACTGAAACAAAGAAAATGAATGGCATTAACATACTACTATTCCAGATTCTAAAAGTGAATATATTGCTCCCATTTATGCTTTTCATATACCTAGCTGTTTCCTTCATGGCCTGATGACAAAGAAAATAGGCAATGAAACTTACAGTGGGTGGGATTTACTGAGAATAACCACTTGGTTTACCATAATGGGAACCAATAAACTGACCATTAAGAAATGATAAGCAATAGTGCAAGATAACTCAGCCTCTTTTCCTCAAATTACTAATAAGTACCGCAATGCTGGAGACCTAGATGTGTGGGTAGTACTGGCATGACAAATGAATAAGGATTATAATAGGCTGTTAATGATCTCCAAGATAATGTAGGGACTTTGACAATGATGGAAGAAATACAGGTACAGATGTTAATACACTGAGTCTATTTTTATTTTCCTGCTTTCTCCATTATTACTGGAAATATTAAGACATAATTTTGTGGTTGACCAGTACACCTGTCAAAGAGTGTTTTTTTTTCTGCCAAATACTTTCATAATTCAGCAACAGCCACAGTGCTACATGCACTCAGCACAGATCCATTTATAAAAGTAATTAATTATAATTAAATAACATTTATTCAACTATCAGTTTGGTACATGATGTGCAATTATTCATTTATGCAACCTACACTGGCTGTAATTGGCTTTCTGTCCTTCATGACATAAAATTATGACACAGCTGTTGTTTTAAATTTGATAAATATTCCATATTTGTGGAAAAATGAGAATTGCTTGTCATTTTATCACAAATTGTTTCATCAGTAATCTTCAGGTGTTTCTGTTTCATGTTTATTTAATGGAAGAAACACAGAAAAACAAATAGAGCTGTGAATGAATTAAAAGATAACGAATAAATCGCACAATTTTCTGTGATTAATCATGATGAAGTGCACTTCATATTAAAACTTATATTTGTAAACAATCCCATAATTGATATAGAATAAATGCAAAAGCAAGTATGGGGGTCGTTGGGTCAAACACATTATTGTAACATATTAATTTTCTCAAATTCTTAAACAGACTCAAATTATACAACTCCATTGTCTAAACTGTCAATTTTGCCTCTGGGGAAGTTAATTGGTATTTTTGTTTTGCTGTATTTTTTGTTCTCCAACAACTCATCTGCAATAACAAACACTGTAAAACAAAAAAGGACAGAACATTAGGGATAAGTCTAGTCTATTTGCATGTAAACATGCTTAATATGCAGCTACATGAAAGTTAGTGTTGCTAACTAGTTACTACCTAGTCCAGTTTACAATTTAACAGATAATAGATTAATATACGCACAACAAAAAATATGATTACATTTCTTTTCAGAATCCCTTGCTTAAACAACAGGTAGCTAGCCAGCTGTATGTCAATATTGAGACAAAACTCTATCAATTTGTTTTTGACAGTACACCAGTAAGTACTGATTATTCCAACAAAAATGCTACTTGCAAGCAAGTACGAGCTGAATTTCAAACTTTCAAATTGGGTAAAGAATTACAAGTATCGATGTTAAAAGATTTTTTTTTTAAATCACACATCTTGGTGATTAATACCACATGTACTTAACAGGTGGACTGAAACACTATTTAATAATCCCTACTGCGTAATCGATCTAAAATCTTAAACTAATTTGGCAAATGGCTCTAAAACAGAAGCCTGACAACCACTGAAAGTACACTTTATAACATTTTTATAAGGTATACGCCTTAATTAAAATGAAAGAAATATTAAAAATTACAATAGTTTTATTCTATGTTTACCTCCATCTGGCATTTAAAATAAATCAGGTAACATCAGCTACTACCTGAGACGCTAATTTAATGTATTAATTTTGAATTAAAACTTAATTCTGTGATTCTGAGCATTGTCACAACGTAAACTCTCACATTGTTTGCAACGAGGATGGAATATGACATTCTCTATTCTCATAGTGAGCACTTTCATTTACTTAATCTTATTACCAATCACATAAAAACTGGGATCTTTTTTAATTTGGAGGCTTAGAAACATGATGCACTGACCTTAACACCACTGTAGCCCTTCCAAAGACCTAACACTGTTTTTTGTATGTGTGTGGTGTAACATAATGCATATGAGATCACCTGTTAGACTGCCTGCCTACATCTGCACAAGACCAGCTGTGAGTTGTTAATTCATTGGATCGATCTTGACACTGAATTTCAAACAATTAATACTTTACATAAACAACGTATTTTTAAAATTTCTCAAAGTCAGCTAGCATTACTTCACAGAAAAATGTTCAGAGGTTATGTAAGCCAAGGCTTCATATCACTGAATTGTGTTGTATTTGGATGACTTTTTGCTTTTTGTTGAAGTTACTGGATGACACAAACAGTTTTGGAATTTTATCCGTCAGTGCACAAATAGTGACTGTAGCAAACATGTAATAATATAGAAGTAATCTATTATTATAATAATTATTTTAATTATTATTATTATTAAGAAGAAGAAGATGAAAAGAAGAATGTCGGATGGTCTACTTCAACATGTATGTATGGTACATCACAATCTACTGATTCGCAATTGAAACTGGAATGTTATCTTGCACCACAATCCTACTATATGAGAGAGAATATGGCTGTTGTTTCAAAATCATAACTGGCAAAGCAAGGAAAACATAAAATGAATTTGATGCCTATTTGAGTCCTGAGGTAAATAGAGCATTCTGAAAATGTTAAAAATAAACGATTGGAACGTCATAAATGGCTCGCATTAACTACATAAATGAGTGAAGCCGCCTCCAGCTATTTATGTCTATTAGAGCGGTAAGTGTTTAAATATTCACTGGATTATATCATGTGGTTTAAAAAAGAAAGTCACAAGGTACAACTGTAAATATGTCTCAAGGGAGCTTTGTTTTCCCTGAGAGCATTTTAAAGCTTCTAAGTTTGCTGCTAGGTAAAGATTAATGTGAAAGAAGCATATATGTTATTGGTATGAATATGACATAATTTGTAAATGAGTAAAAATGAGTACTGTTGGTTGAAGCTTTTACAGCCAATAGATTTAATAAAGGAGATCTCCACAAGCACAAGTTCAAAATTCATAAGACCAAACAAAGAATAGAGTAGAACACCTAATATATGGTTTTAATAAATCGTAAGTTCAAAGGTACAACATAAACAGGCTATAAAACACACTATACAGCAAAAGGTATGTGGACACCAGCTTGTCCAGCAGCTCGTTCTGAAACCAAGGCTATTAATTTGAAGTTGTTCAGCCTGTTGTTGCTATAATAGCCTCTACTCGTCTGGGAAGAATTTCTATTAGATGTTGAAACATTGCTGGTGGGATTTGCTGCCATCCAGGTTAGGTACTGATGCTGGGTGATCAGGTCCCTTGTGTGACCAACCATTTCCAAACTAAACTTGTTCCCAGATGTTTCTACTTCACAGTCATTCACTTGCAGTTGACTAGGGCATTTCTAGCCATGTAGAAATGTGCCGAACTGACTTGCTGTGAAGATGGTGTCCTATAATGGTGTCAAGTAGAAAGTCACCTCTTCTGCACAACCACCCTTTCCCTGCAATTGTTTATTACTTAATTTTGCGTCTGTTTCAGTGGCTTAATGTGCATAATTTTCAAAACAGGAAAACAGAATACTACTGCAGCAAAATAGTATTTCATTTATTGATTAGGTAGGCCTAATATGTGATGTAACCTCTAGTCACGAAAAACAAACACAAGAGTTCATAATTCTGAATGCCCCTTTAAGCTGTAGTCATCCAGAAATAAATTCTAGTAGATGTGTAACTCTTATCCGTGGCACACTGAGCTAACTTGCAATCTAGCCAGATAGTCCTTTTAAGCCCTGGTCTCCCAGCACTGAATTGTAATAGATATGTGACTTTTATCTTTGGCACTAATCTGTGATTTAATCAGATAATCTTGCCAGTTATTGTGAACTTTGCTGGCTACATGTAGTTACATGAGCGATTCAGGCAATAGCCCTTTTGCCTTCTGCTTTAATAGAACACAAGTAATTAAGGGTTAATGTACACTACATGGATAAAAGTATTAGGACATCTGACCATTACGCCTACAGGAACTTTTATGACATCCCATTCTAAATCCATAAGCATCAAAATGGAATTGGTCCCCCCTTTGCAGCTATAACAGCTGGCACTCTTCTGGGAAGGCTTCCATAAGATTTTGGAGTGTGTCCATTGGGATTTTTTCCTGTTCACCCAGAGGGGCATTTGTGAGGCTAGGCCACTGATGTTGGACGTGAAGGCCTGGCTCGCAATCTCTGTTCTAGCTCATCCCAAAGGTGTTTGATGGGGTTGAGGTCAGGGCTCTTTGTGGGCCAGTCAAGTTCTTCCACACCAAACTCACCCAAACATGTCTTTATGGACCTCGCTTTGAGCACTATGGCACAGTAATTCTAGAACAGTAAAGTACAGTGGCCCTGAATGCCCAGAGCACGTCACCGTTAACACAACAGAAAAACATTTAAAAAGAAACATCAAGACAGAAAATTCAGTAAATTTCATTTTTAAATGTGTTGTTTTCTTAAGGTGTTGCGTTTTTCAAAACGGAAGTGCTGACAACTGTCCACAGCCCAAAAGTGCTTGCAGTAAAGTGAAGTATGAATTGGCCTTTGGAACTGAGTGAGTGCAGTGCGCGGTTGTGGAGCTGAAAAAGTGCAGACTTTTTAAAAGTGCAGATTTTTTCTTTTTATACGTGTTATGCCCTGCTCGTGCTGATCCTCCTGTGTGCCACATCCCCCTCACTACCTCGTGTGGAATCCCTGTGTCAGCTGTTTTAGTTATGTTAATTAATCTGGTGTATTTACAGTAAGTCCATGTCTATGTGTTTTGTGTGAGTACAGTCATTGACGTTGTGAAGTCTTTGTATGTTCCAGTTTCAATTATTGAGTGTACTATGAGTATTTTAAGTAAGGAATAATTGACGACGGGCCGTTGAATTATTAGAAAAATAATGCACACCTGAGGTGGTGATGCGGCCACGACGCGAAGCAGAGCGGCCGTTACACCTCGGGTGTGCATTATTTTTCTAATAATTCAACGGTCCGGAGTCAATTATTCCGCTTATACTACGGTTGCCACACCTCAAGACATCGATCAGATGATATATTTCAAGGGATTCGTCCGGTTTTTCTACTTAAATCGCTATTGTGAGTAGGATTATTTCTTCCGCATCTCATCCAACGACTCTTTTGCTAGTTCCAAAACGTCATTAGCTGTTGTTTTTTTGGTGTTTCCTTCGTGTTTTTCTCCCTCGAGTATGTCTAGCTGTTCTTCGCTGATCGTTTTATGTCTTTTGTTGTTGCCGGCTGCCTTTGATGTCCGCTTCCGTTTATGTTGTTTTTCATCTGGACTGTCTAATACTGCTGCAGCCCAGTTGTTGAAAGTTTCATATTCACCGTAAATATTAAAATTTACTTTCGGAAAATCGTCTGTCATGTTGTTGTTTTTGTTAGTCCTGTGTGCTGTATAGGTACTGTATGCTAATTTCCGTTATTAAAGTTAACTATGCGAAGTGATATGGAACTGTAATACGGTCAAGAGAGCTGCCTGGAACTACGTTCGCCGTGCGTTTCCCTGAAAATAATTGCACACCTCAGAACGTTCGTCAGCCAATCAGATTCAAGCATTCAACGGTCCCGTAGTATAAAGTTAGACTAATTTAAACATTTAACTTCAGCCAAAACGATTTGCCTTTACTTCTTCCAATGAAACTTATATCACTACATCGTTTGAATGGATATTGTATTTCTAATACTGTAAAGTGTTGGTTTTTCATTATCATAAAAACAGAGATATGGGAGCTAAATAACTAATATCCCAGCTCGCAGGGAAGAAAGAAGTCTTTCTATTGAGTTCTCAACAGACCTAACACACAAACTCAATAAACCCCTAACCACATGTAAAACTGAAACACGGGGAGGTCTAACGCTGGACAGTGAAATACACACATGTGAGGATTGGAGAGGGTTCACATAAGACATGGGCAAACACACACACGACAATTGGGAAATACAATAAATATTAACATTATCAAAGAGGGGGCTATATACAATGTCCCAGAATGCTCAGCACATCTCACCAGCGCTACAATATTATTGTGATGGACGATGTGTCATACTAAAACAATTCTTACATATCTAGTCAGTTAGATCAATATCAGGCTTTTTCTTACATTAAATTCTGTATGGAAATTATAAGTCAATGGTAAAGGGAATGTGCCGAAAGTACCGTATGGTACTTGGTGCGATTAAAAAAGCGTCCAAAGCTTCCACACAGATGAATCTCACTTCCAGAAGTTGCAGGAACTTAGCATATTTCAGGGAGGGCAAAAATATTTGTTCAAAATACATACATATCTACTGTAAGTTGACAGAGTATTCTTCATTTTTTAATTTGGCCAACTTATAAAACAAGTTGTTAACTAACTAAGATGGGAAGATGTAACAAACGTACAGTTTTACGTTGAGAAACATCTTTATTTTAAGTGCGACCATTTTTTTAGAGTGTATGTAACAGTAGCCTGTTTTTTCATTGTTTCTTTGTTGTTTGTGGAGTATAAAAAGCATGATTTTCATTGCTCTGTCTTCCCTTGGTAAATGACATTTTTTGTTGCTATATCATATAATTAGGCTAAAACATCAGAATCCCTTTCATTTGAGAGAGTACAGTACTGTATAACAATGTACAATGTAACAATGTACTTATTACTGTATTACTGTAATGTTTTATAGTACACAAATATAACAGGGAAACAAAGGGAGGTCAGACACCGGATGGTAATGCTCACACATGGTGGGTAATTTATACATTGCTAAAGACACACGAGGATCATACAGATTTCACACAATGCAAGGGGAAACACATGCCGGATGATAGGGAAATACAGCACAAGCATTTACCATGACAAATATATACAACGGGCTATTTGCTCCCAGCATACTCAGCGCACTTACTGGGCACAGATATGGGGCACTAGTTTAATTATTACTATTAATTATAAAGGCCAGATTTGGTGGGAAGCAGCTGTCACAGTATTTGGTTTGCTTGCACGCTTTCACTTCGCAGCTGGCTTTTAAAAAGAATGGGAGATGACATGTTACACTGCAAACACACCTATGACTAATTATGAAACATAGTACAACCCTTTTCGACCCTGTGCCTAGCGCTGTGACTAATTTTCCACTGTTAAACTAGTAAAAGTGGATTGACCACGCCCTGAAAGAACTTGTTGCTGTGCTTCAGACTGGCGCTTTAGATCGTTAAAATAAGACCCTGAAGATAATTTAAGAGATGGAGGGGTGCATACAGACTGTAGTCATGCTTTATGGACTCATGAAGATTTTTCAAGTCACTGGTTTTCAAGTCTGAGTCAAGGCCAAGTGCACATTCACCTGAGTGTGTGACAAGACAGAATCCAAAATCGAGTACCACAGCTGATATAGATCAAATATTTGTGCATTGAATCCTCAAATTAATGTAGAATTAATACAAAGGCAAGTATATGGTTCACTATCACAACCTAATTAGTGTAACATATTCATTTTCACTAATTTTTAGACAGATTCAAATTACACAGCTTCATTGTCTAAACTGTTAATTTTGCCTCTGGGGTAGTTAATCAGTGTTGTTATGTTAGCATTTATTTCTGTTATAAACAGAAGTATTTAATCAAATTCAGTGCAAGAATTACAGAGATGAAAAGATGACAGATGTGACCAGAAATTAAGCAGTAAATTTGAAAGATATAAAGACATTTTATCGTGTCATGACTGACGAGATGGAGGACTCGGGAGTAGGGGTGGTGGAGAAACAAAAAGGAGGTTTATTGAACTCGATGAACAAATGCTGGAAATAAACAGGAAAGTGAGGGATCAAAATGGGAGGACTGGAACAAGGTAGGGCACAGGCAACAATAAGGTACTGTATGATGTGAATAGCTGGGCTGGGGAACACAAGCCTGGGAAGCATGTACTGTATATACAGAACAACCGAGGGAGCTAACAAGAGGCAGCTGGGAGTGATTAACACAAAGGTTAGGGATGAGCGGTAAGACAAACGAGTGACATGTGTGGCTTGTTAGGATAATACCAGGAAGGAGACAGGAGGGTCAGGTGGACATGGCAGGCTGGACATGACAGTGCCCCCCTCCCCAAAATATGCCCTCCGGACACGATGAACGAACAGGAGAGGGGACTAAGGGGACTGGGCAGACACACGGGGCTAGAGACAGACAGGAAAGGGTATAACAGGGCGTATGGGATTGATACCCCAAAAGAACAGAGGGACAGGGTCCCCAGACAGGACAGGACAGGATGGAACACACCACAGCAGGGAATACCAGACAGATAACAACTCAGGACATGGGACAAGACCCAGTCTTCTTGGGCTACAAGCCTGGGACTTGGACCGAGCATCCTTCTCCAGGTTGAAGCTTGAGACAGGGGTGGAGTGGCCCTCTCTGGGACGGGAGTCTGGCACATGGCCTCCAGGGGTGTGGCTAAGGCAAAAACAGGCCCTGGAGGCACAGCAGAGGCAAAGATGGCCCCTGCTCGGTCGGGTTTTAGAGGCTGGTGAGGAGCGGCGGCCTCTTCTTGGCCATATCACTGCGCAGAAGATACAAGCATGAGCACCCCGGCAATATCTTCTGTGCAGTGATGTGATTGTGTGGAGTTTGGTCGAAGAAAGTAGTTTGTACATTTGGTCACTACAAAGTCTGTGAATTATCTTCAATAACCGGGGCATGATTTCTGGCAAGAGAACTTATTGTTTGATTTTTCAAATGTATTTTTCTGCCGGTTTAATCATCACAGAAAAAATGCCATTCACTCCCATTATATTCAATAGTCTCACACTCTGCCTATCTGTCCCTCCTGTTTCTCCTTAGTTTGGCTCTAACAAGCCATGCCAGTTATGTATTTCTCTTACCTCTCATTCCTACCCTTGTGCAATGCACTCCAGCTGCCTCTCGTTCTGCATTAGTCTTTGTATAAAGGTACTTCCCATTCCTGTGCTCCCCAGTCCTGACATTGACATTGCTGCAACTGTTGCCCTGTATGTTACTCCCAGTCTGTAATTCCCTGTGATCCCTTTGCTTTCTAGCCTGTTGCCCCGTGTTAATAAACCTGTTCTATTTGCCCTGACACCTACTCCTGCATTGTTTGTCACATGACATATAGAAGCCCAGAATTTCTACGGCTGATATATCCAAAACTAGGCAACTCCCAGCAGAACAACCTACATGGATAGATATCACTAAAACCCCTCTAAATCACATATTTTTTCTGTGTTGGGAGCCCCTTTAACTTTTTTTTCATTCATTTCATCCTACAGGGTTGTCTGGTGCATTGACACTAGAAGAATGAGCATTCAGGATTACAGACAGAGCAGCACTATGGCATGTATGCTTTCCCTTGAAGTAAAAACCAGTCTTCAGCCACGCCTGTGACACGGAGCAGACGAAAGGGCAGAAGCCGTGCAACTGACTAAAATATTCCAGGCATTCATTCTTCTGTAAACACAATTTTCCAGTAATGAGGTCAGGAGGTTATTTTCATATATTGTGCAACAAGTCGATAATGTAATTATCGTGGCAGGCCTAACCACATGTACATATGATCGCAGGTGCTCAACAGGCTGATTGATACACTAATTAATTCCAACTGCATGATCAATTTTAAATCTAAAATGATATGGCAAATGGCTCTAAAAACTGAAGCCTGACATCCATTGAAAGTGCACTTAATAACATAAAAGATCTTACATTATTAAGGCACAAACGTTCAATGTAGTAGAAGAAATACTGAAACTTAAAATATATTAAATCCTGTGTATGCCTCCGTCTGATCATTTGTTTGAAACAAAATAAAACAAGTAACATCAGATACCCCGTGAGACGCTAACTGAATGCTTTGGTTTTAGCTCTGAATTCTGGGATTCTCATGTTGTTTGCAAGCAGAAAGGAATATTTTAGGTCACTATTAAAAATATGTTCATACCATTCTTCTATTTGCGTATCAAAACGCTGTCTGCATTAACGCAATCAAAGAAATGACTTGTTTTGATTTTAAAATGAACACTATGCCAGAATATGATAAATTTCCTAAGCCATAAGCTCAGCTTCAATATCACTGGCTGTAATACTGAGATGTTACTGAAGGGCCTGATTATCTGTATCTGGTGTGTTAAATTAGGGCGGCACCTAAGCTCTGCAGGAGAGCTCCAGCAGCGGGGCTGGGCAGCCCTGATGTAGCACATTCCAGCATTTTCTTTGACATTATGATTTGCAGAGCTTCAGAGGAGAGTAGAAAATACTTTTGTCATATATGGGTTTAAGTCAAACTCATAAAATTCATAGTGTGCCACTAAAACGGTGTTTCAGTTCTAGATTATACAGGGCTAGGCTTCTGGAACAATGCCAAAGCTGCAACATTCAACTTCAAATGAAATAAATGTGTAATTCTCAACATCCAATTAGCAATTCTCAATGCTTTGCAATGTACAAGTTCTGTTTTATTGTCTCAATTCTTCACTCTTCTCCAAGATCCCATAACATTTAACTGCAGAGAGATTTGCAGACAGAAGCCCTTAGTATGTCCAAGTGTTTGAGCTACTGTGAAAAAGCAGCAGTTGAACATGGACACCCCTTGACAACCAATTAGTCTGCACTGTTTGAATTCCAGAATTCCTTCCAGCTACAATATAGATCAAGTGTAATCATAGCCTATCAGAGTAAAACAGGAATCCAGTATGATTCCACAAGTATCACAGACTGTTGCAATTCCTTGTTTTGAAAAACAAAATGATTCCTTTCTCAGATGATCCATGCTGCCTGCTTTGATCTGCAATTATCTTTGTATAATAAATATTTTAATGTACTTATAGCTGTCTTATTTGTCTGACAAATGTTCTTCTTCAGAACAAGACACTCAATCTTCAGTGTAGAAGTAGTGAAAATTCCACTGGGCTGCAGGGAGTTCAGACCCTTTCGTTCCATTTTTCTTTCGGTTCTTTAGAAGGAACAAAACGGAATCCATCTATATGACTGATGGGTGCAAGACAGTCCCTATTTAAAAAAAAGTAAAGTCAGAATAAGAGATAGAAAGTGTACTGTGAAAGGGGAATTGCTTCTAATAACCAATGATGTAACATTTCGCAATTTTTAGTTCTTTAGGTGTAATCTCACTATTGTGAAATTTAAGTTCAGCGCCAAAACAGAAAACAAAGGCACAACTTCTAAACAGAATACAAAAAAAATAAACAGGCATATTTAATTATGTCTGTGGAAGAGCATACAGGATGATCATTTGAACGTATAAACATAACTGTGAAGCTTATTAAAGCTTGAGAAGGCATGGATATAAGCTGGCTGGTTGTGAAATCTCTGGAAATTGTTTTTGCAGCATAAAAGGCTCAGAATCATTTGTAAATTTCACGTACGTGCGCATTGGGAAGCTGAGACAGAAGGCACAGCGGGTGATAGATCCATTATCACTGCTAGCTTTCCTTTCTTGTCCTTTTTCACCTGTAACACCTCCATGGTTTGGCTGAATTTTCAGAATAATCACTTTTGCTGGAGGACATTGCAGATGAATCCAGCCGCATGTTTAAAACATAACTGACAAATATAAAATAAGTAATTATGCATGGATATACCTATATGGTACCATGTTAATGTTTTGCGAGAAAAAGATTTGTATGTGTATGCAGTTAATATAATTGTTAAACATAATTATTTGAAGTGATGGTTATTATTATGGTGCTGTGGTTAGTACTTTTGCCTCACATCTCTAGGACCAGGGTAGAAGTCTATAAATAGATGATGATGATGATGATGATGATAATGATGATGATAAAAATAATAACAGAGGCAGCCAGATGGCGCAGTGGTTACTGTAGCACTGTTGTCTCACATGTCTGGGACCAAGGTCTGCATATCCACCTTGACTCCAGTGTGTAGAGTTTGCATGTTCTCCCTGAGTTGTTGTATGATTTCCTCTGCATACACCTGTCTCCCTCAGCAGTCCAAAACTTTGCTTAGCTGAATTGGAATTACAACATTTTTTGTGTGTGAATTGCTATTGGTTGGTGCCCCATCTTGGGTTATTCCCTGCCTTGTGCCTGTAGCCCCTGGAAAAGGCCCCAGATCACCTGCAAAGCTAAAAAGCACAAGCAGGTACAGAAAATGGATGGATGGATGGATGGATGGGTGGGTTTTGTAGGTCCCAGTTCACAGCCATGTATTAAGGCAGAGTAAAGCAGTTGAGTTTCCTATAGTATTATTCATGTGAGCTCCACCCTACCATCCCACACACACCCTTGTCCTCATTTAGCATTAAGATTAAATGCACATAAATCTTGTTTTCTTGACCACCAATGAAACATAACAGTTCCCTGACTCACAGTACACAGAATGTACCACAAAGAGAGGAGTGCAGTTTAAGTATGATCACCGTGTGCCCCTTTACAGACCTTGGACATTGTTGGAGTGGGGCATTGTCTAGGGTTACTCATGAATATAACAGTGTACCAGGCTTGTAGCCACGGAAACAAAGCCAAGGACTTTCCAAAGCATGATAGGGGAACAAAACTCTTTATTGCACATGGAAATAATGAAAATGAAGCTTCATCAATATAAATTAATGTTTGGAAAAAAATCCAATGCTGAAAAATATTTGCCATGCTTTTTTTCAATTGCTAAATCTGTAATTGACAGCTCTGAACATTTTCAAATGCTATGGGTTTTAAAACTGTAAGTAATATCTGCAACATTAAGAAGTTTTAAGAAGAAAGGGTAAAGGTGGCAATACAGGTTCCTTAGAATACATTCCCATATGTCTGTAATGAGTTTTCTTTAGGGAACCTGAGAGAAATTATGCAGGATGGAGCACACAAGCGGGAGAACCTTATTACCCGACACAGCTCTGTGAAGCAAAATAGGACACCAGGCCAAAGATTATGGAAAGAGTGAGGATGTGCAAATAAGGATGTGCTTTCTATCTACAGGGATGATTTTTGATAGAAACAAATGTAGAGGAACATCACTATGCACATATGTTATTTATGTTATCGCAGGTCTCATTCACGGGTCAACACTGCGGCAAATTCTGATGGACATTGTGATTAAAATGCAATTTTTACCCCAGACATGGTATTGAAAAATGTGGCCGATATAGTATTTTACCACAGACACAGACAAGTCTTGCCCACTGACATACCTGTTCGTTTAAGGACAGGTTGACAATCCTTGGTCTCATCCCTTAAATACAGGAAGGCAATTGTTAGCATTTATTAGTGCCTCATTTACAGGAGATCTTGTGCGGAAGATATTTATATAGAAGGTGGTGTCACTTAGTAATGGATTCTAGTGATGTCCAAGTTCAGGGTGGGGTGACATATATGTATATTCTATTTTGGTGTACTCAAGGTTATTCAAGGTCAGTACTGTCAAAAAGCTCACAAGGATGTGGATGTTACGCATAGCTCAGTTAGTTAGGACTGTTATAAAGGGTAAAACCCCATGGCTAGCTGCCATGAAATAGGTGCTTATTTCCATTGTAAGTATGAGTAGGCTACAGGTATATGGAAACGCTTCTGTTTTTGCATATCCCATCCTGCTCTTCTTTGAGACACACACACTTGAGATTGAAGCTTGGAGTCTGAGCACAGGGTCAGGCCATTTAGCTGACACCCCCGGGAGCATTTCAGGGGGAGGTTGGGTTAAGGACCTTGCTCAAGGGCCCAATGGAGATGTGTCTATTCTGCCAAGGCTGCCTGCTCTCTGGTCCTCACTCATATGTTCCTTTTGTACAAAAGTGCCTGATAAATGTAAATTGTGCCCCTTATGTAAATAAACACAAAAGAAAATCACAAATTATTCAGCAACATCGTATACAACCTTGATAAAAAGTATCCAATAAGTTATTTTCTTAGAATGGTTTTGACTCAAAGAAAACTAATGCTCTCAGTGTAGCATTAACTTCTACGATCATGCTTCACTGATTGTCTCAATAACCATGTGTCAGTGAAACAAGGATTATTTATTTCATTGTTATTGGCAGTGACCGTTAACTATCTGCTTTACACACATTAGCATGGAACTATTGATTGGTTCAGCTGCTGTATTTTGTGTATCTGTCCTTAAAAGAACTATAGTTAGTCTAGCTTGTGATTTGCATAACTGCTCGGAGTATGGATAGTCCCTCATGACTCACAGCCTCTACAAACCATCATTTGGTGTCTTTACAATTATAAGCCAAAAGTAAAAATCGTATAATGTATCTTGTGCATGATTGTAAGCCTGAGGCTGTCTGTAAATTGCTGTAAATTGCTTTTTATGGTTTCCTTGTCACGTTTCACTTAGGCCACATGCAATTTTGATGGGGTTAGGTGAGGTCAGGTCAGGCCAGGAAGCATGCACTGCTACAGCGTGTTGCTGTGCCCACCACACGATGAAACAGCTTGTGTTGGCGACCCCCTAGGCCAACATGCGGTCCAGTCCCACCCTCCGGAAAAGCCAGGAGTTACATGCTTCCCCTTGGCCTGATCCAGCTGCTTGGGTCCTCAACAATGAAACGTGCCACATGGCCGTAGTGCCATAACTGACGCTCCCTCACACTGCAGGTCATGTGCCCCATTTGGAACTTCCTGAGAAACCGCTACTTCAACACAAAGTCAAACCACTTGGGTTAAAAACAGTAATAATATACAAGAATTTGTGGTGTCTAATTTATTGTTTACCTTTTCTGTAACTAATCTGAATTGTCTGCTGTTATTACACTCAACTAATACTGTAATTCACCAAAATGGTTCTGTGTTTCTAGACCATACAGTGTTTTTTGCAGGTATTCAGGGTTTTAAAACCTTTTGTGTCTAATAGCTAAAAATTCATAAATGCCAGAATTAAAGCAGGGATTTGTGAGTCCGTGCTCCCATTGTCCAGGGTTTTAAGTTGTAACCTTGATCATTTCAATTTGGTTCATTGGCTTGAACGCCTTTGAACCTGAAAATTCCTTGTGTTTTTAGATTCTACCCTATGTTTTTGCAGCAACCTCAAAGACTGAAAAATATTGTAATCTTCATCTCCTGAGGGATATTATAGCCTCCAAAAACTCACATTGATAGGATGACATTGTTTTTACTGTGACAAATCCCAGCATCCATAAATAGATGTTGAATCATCAGGAAACCAAGAGCTTCTCACCAATTCTAATCAGCCAGGATTTGTCTAACACAATTGCAGTGAGAATGAGGATTTGTAAGCTTTCCATAAAGTGTGCATTATTAAAATACATGACCTGAAAAAGGTTGTTCTTTTTATACTTTATAAAATGAGAATACTTCTGCAACCTCTCTCCCATATGCAGAAGGCAGACTTCAAGAAGAAATATGTGATTTCATAATTCATCCATCTTGTAACTGCTTATCCTGCTCAGGGTCGCTGGCATGATTTTATTACGTTACCTTAAAATTCTTATTTTTCAAAGATTATCGCCAGAAAGGGGATATTTGACTCTGACCTTAAGATCATTCAGAATTTATCTATGTCCAACTCCCAGCCTTTAATTACAGCTCCTTCCTAACATAATTATACTGCCCTATTTTTGCTATTAGAATATAAACTATTTCAGGGCATCATACAAAAATTTTTATCATGACTATAGGGATGGAGGACTCAAGGGCAGGTGTTGTGGCAGAACAAACAGGGTTAATTTTGAACTTAATTGAACAGAGTATAGAAATGAACTGGACCATAAGAGATCAAAATAGGAGGACTGGAAATTAAGAAGGGCACAGGCAACAGGAGGGTTTGACGTCAATGACTGAACTAGGGAACAGAGAAATGGGAAGCGGGAATACGGGACTAACGAGGGAACTAACGAGATGCAGCTGGGAGTGATTAACATGAGGGTTAGGAACAAGAGGAGCGATAAAGGAGTAACAGGTGCGGCTTGTTAGGGTCACGCTAGGGAGGAGACAGGAGGGTCAGGTGGACGTGGCGGGCAGGATGTGACACTATTCGATTGACAATTCATTCTGCTGTCTAGTCCCTTGTATTATTTTTATTATTGTTTTATTATTTGGTGGCACAGGGCTTCAGAGACTTGCACAGGTGCTTCACTCCTCTCTTGAATCTCCCGGCTTGGGAGCTTGAATCTTCCATCTGCATGTGTGTTAGATTAGCATGTTCCTCCCCCTGCTGCGTGGATTTCCTCATGTAGTTCATGGACACGCAGTTAAGTCGATGCCGATAATAGATAGGCATCCTATCCAGGCCTGTACCCCGGGCCCATGCCCTCTGTTTCCTGGGACTCTCTCCAGCGCCTCCCACAACCCTGACCAGTGGCTGGGAAATTGGTATAAAGTATTTTTTTATTATTAATATTGGTTAGCATTCATTAAAATATTATAAAAGTGTAGCTTTTTTTTCTTTTTATAGTACAAATGCAAATGCATTTTAAATGTATAAAGTTTTTGGAGACAGGTTGCAGAAGGTGCTGAACTGCTGCATATTCCTCCAGGTGAATTAAAATGATTCTGTTAAAAGCGGGACAGCACCGTGTGATTCATTTGAAATATAGATTGAAGGACACCATCATCAATTCAGTGTGCATCATTCACACTTGAAAGTAGTGCTATTTATAACACACTTTTAATTTGCAGTGTACATGAAGGTACCATCATATTTCAACGGTTTCTGCTTCTTTTCTAATTCATTTTGTTCATTGTTAATGTGTTACATAACACTATTTGTTTTTTCAACATTAAAATTAATTTCTGAAGTGTGGAGAAGTACTAACTTTAAATATCTGTGTTCGGATTTATTTATTTTATTTCTTGGGATTTTATTACAGAAGGATACCGTTGCCTATATTATGTTTTTGAATGAATTGTTTGCTTACAGACAGAACAAGAAGCATCTGGAGACCGGTGGAAAAGTGCTGCTGTGTTCTACACAGGAAGGTGTAGAGTGCAGAGATTGAAGTGGACCTCAAGCCACTATTGTGAAAAACAGAACATGTACAATATGAAATGAAAACAACTCATTGCTGTCCCTGAAACCACTGAGCAAATCCGTGGAAAAATATTAAGGGGGAAACAATTGCATTTTTTTCTTTCTTGTGTAGTTGCAGGCCATGTTCTATACATCTGCTCCCATCATTTGTTTTTTTCACGAAGAGCACAGCTACTTTTGTGTTGGCACAAATAATAAAATGAATTACACATTTTCTTATTTTCAGCACACGATCTATCTCCATTTCCATCCAGGAGATTTACATTTCCATCTGACAGGTGCTAATCAGGTTTCCAACTAACTTTCTAACATTACTTTTTTCGTGGCGGTCTTACTGCAAGTTAAAGACAAAGGGGTGCAGTATGCAGTGAACAGCCCCCCCCCCCCCCCCCCCCCCGATCATGCCTCCCTTTGCGGAATTCCTTGACTTCATCTGACTCAGGAGCAGCTATGTGGACAAATGATTTCCAAGACGTTTCAGGTAGATCTATAGAGCTTCTCTGAGCCTGAAGTCTATCCTGGGAAATAGTGCTCAAGGCTGGAGATGGAGGTGGATGAACTGAAATGCAGAGATGAAGGGAATGTATTTTAAAAAGACAGTTCTCTGTGAAGGTATATTATTATAGTTTGCATAGTTTTATAGGAGTCGTTATCCCTGTTATCACTAGTCTCTGCCAAGGCTCCGTGTGTGTGGAGTTTGCATTTTCTCTCTATGTCATTGTGGGGTTTCCTCTGCTACTCTGGTTTCCTCCCTCAATCCAAAAACATGCTAAAGTTAAATTGCCTGTAGGTGGGTATGTGAATGTTGTGTTTGTCCTGAGGGGTTGGCACCCCATCTTGGGCTGTTCCCTGCCTTCTGCCCCAAGCCTCTGGAATAGGCTTTGGACCCCTTCCCACCCTGAATAGGACAAGCAGGTACAGTGGATAGATAGATGGATATCGCATTTTGTGATCATCTTGGCCATACCAGCGTACTGTAACATATCTTTCAGTGTTTCTTCCTTTTTTGAAGCTTTCTTCTTTTATTTTGACAATAGTAGGTTTAGTAGGCAAATAATGACACATTGGACCTAATCGGAATCATACCTCAGGTTGCTCAAAAATAATGGAAATCACAAAGGAAATAGTGGTGTATTTATCACTGTCTTTTCATTTATTTATTTTTTTCTTTTTTACGGACTTTCTGTTTCTTGAAACATTTAAGCATTTATCATTAATTAATCCGTAATAATCATAATCCCCTCATATGTGATTATTGTGATGTGATAAATACATAAAATGCATTTTTACTATAATTTCTCAAACATATTTCTAAAGTGATTATATAGTCTTTATAATGAGAAAAGTTTGCTGCATCTTGGCTCCTTGACATTCCTTTACCACTATTTCTAAATAGGTAATTATGGGTATGAGCTGAACCCATCACACGACGGATGAATCAGGGATAAAACCGTGTGGAGAGGGGCTGTTGTCCCACATTTGCTGTGCTTATGCCAAAATTGCCCAGCTGTCACTGATTTCGAGAAAAATTCCAGCACAAATAAGCATATGCATGTTTGCAAATGGTGAATTGTAGTTTATAATCACTGCATAACTTGAACATTGTAATTAGACGAAAGACAGAATCTCACTCCAAGTTAGAGATACGCGGATGTAATGACCGCCATGGCTCTCTAGGACTTTAGGACTTGTTGGACAGAAAGTAAAATGGCTGGAGTGCGTCTGTGAGCTGTGCCTCTCTGGTGTCCCACTTCAATGTGTTTTGGCATATAAGCAGTGCATAAAGCAGCATGTGCGAGAAGGACCTCAGCCTGGTGCTCCAGACATCTGTGACAATGCAGGCAGGCTGGGTGCCAAAAGGCTATTTATTCCATCCTCGAGATGAAAGCGCAAGGTTAAGCAGTAACGATGGGAATGGAAGCACAAGCACAACTGTGGCTCAGCTGTCCTGAAGGACCCATGCAAATATAGAAAATGCAGCCTTTCCCCCCTCTGCCCATTATCGTGGACATGCACGGGCATAAATATTTTAATATTATGGAGGATTCACAAATATTGTTGAGGATATCACCTGTCTGCACCCAGGGATATTAAAGGTGGTTATGATGTAGATGCTGATTATCAGTCTCAGGGTTTTTTTCTGTGTGGTAAAACATCCAAGTGCAGCAGGCACAATGCAGCACAGCCTCTTTATGGATCTGAAAATTCAGTTCTTCTTTATTGTTGCAGAATAATAAGGGGACACTGTTAAGTGCTTCTGGGCCACAGTGTGCTGAGTTTTTCTTTGTACCTGCAGCTCTTAATTACACTACTGAAGGAATTAATTGAATTTTACATGGTAAAAAAGCTAGTACAGGTATCCCTTGAGATACAAGTCTTTGACTTATGAGCTTTTGCATACGTGAGTGAAATAAATTCGTACCTTTACTAATGATTTCAGCAAACATGAGGCACTCAGAAGTAAGAGAGCTGAGCATATTTTAAAATTTCGCACCGGCAGCTACAGATAATTTGTTTGTTGTGCTGCCACTCAATTTTGTCCACAGTTGCAATCTCCTCGCCTTCCTTTCTGGTTGTTCTCAATGAATCTCATGTGCAATCTTAGGTTTTCTTTTCAATTTTTATGGTGTTTAATTTTTTCCCCATTAATTTCTATAGTAATCAGTTGACTTACGACATTTCTGACTTACGACATTTCTGACTTACGACATTTCTGACTTACGACATTTCACCTTATGAGCCATGTTCTGAATGCAATAGGCTCGTGAGTCGGGGGATACCTGTAATTGTCATGACATTTCTAGAACTAGCAGGACGTCCTCCATGAAGGACCTTCATTTCTCACCCTCAATTTAGAGTTTTGCACAATGGCATGATCATGTTCCAGAGCAACTCTCCTTATAATTAAATGAAACAATCAAATGTGACTAAGTGACGGTTTTTATTTCTAGCAACTTTGATTTACAGCAGCTGAGGTTTTTAATTCGACATATGGTGGTGAAGATATTCAGAATGTCTTTTGAAGAGCTCCTTATCACAGAGAGCTTCAACATTCAGTTTCACTCAAGCCTCAAGTGACATATTTGAAACAAAAAGAACAAATTTATTAATAAAAACAGCTTTTTTTCTTATAGAGTTTTAAAAAGTAAGCAGGAAAAAACAGAAATTAAACTGTTTGAATTTCTTGCTGCTCTTTATTGATATGCAGCTCTTATCCATAGAAACACCAATGATCAAGAGCTTTAGCAACAATTTAACTTGTGCTCTCTTCCTGTTCACCTTCATAGATTAGATGAAAGGGGTTCTGAATCTGTGAGGCAAGATGATATCGGTAAAATATTTGTAAATATCACACACAATCAAGAATGTGATTCGTTGTGTTTCTTTCCATTCCTGTTGTTATTCGGTAGAAATCCCTTTTCCATCCAGCATCGAACTGCTTAGTTAAGGTTCTCTGGAGCCTATCATAGGAAGTATAGTTCACGAGGCTGGGCTTCACCTTGGACAGGAAACCAGTCCATTGCAGGGCACGTCTTTGGACTGGGAAACTCTGCATACAGGGTAGATGGAGTTCTGAGGCAACATGTCACCCCGTGTCTCACCTAAAAGAAGTCCAACCATCCATCCAACTATCCATCCATCCATCCATTTGTACCCATTTGTCCTAGTCAGGGTCACGGGGGATCCGGAGTCTATCCCAAAGGTTACAGGTGTAAGGCAGGGAACAGGATGGGGTGCCAATCCATCACACCTAAAAGAAATCGTTCAATGAAAATGTGAATTCCAGTTCCTAGTTCTACTTCTTTGGTCCTTTTGGTCCTTAGTGCCATGCACCTCATCCCTATACCCAGTCTCATCCTTGTTGAAGATCAGCCGTATCACAGTTGCACCATATGAAAATTTGATGACGATGTTTGAGACCAAAGAGGGGATAAGTGAATAGCGCATAGAGCAGCGGGATCAGCACGCAGCCCTGTGGAGTTTTTTGTTGAACGTTAAGGGGAGAGGACTTGGTGCCCAGTTTAACAGTTTGGGGTCTGTAGATAAGAAAATTCAGAACCCAGTTGCAAAGTGCAGTTGCCGAGGTTGTGGAATGTGGATACCAGCTGCTTGGGAATTACACCGATCAGCCATAACATTAAAACCACCAGCCTAATGTGCTGTACTGTAGGTACCCCTCCTGCTGCCAATACAGCTCTGACCCATCGAGGCATGGACTCCACAAGACCTCTGAAGGTGTCCTTTTGGTATCTGGCACCAAGATGATAGCAGAAGATCCTTTAAATCCTGTAAGCCGCAAGGTAGGACCTCCATGGACCGGACTTGTTAGTCCAACACAAGCCAAGTAAATAACTGACCATTTTTTCATGTTCCTCAAACCATTCCTGAACAATTTCTGCATTGTGGCAAGATGCATTATCCATCTTTAAAAGGCTGCTGACATCTAGGAATGCCATTGCCATGAAAGGGTGTACTTAGGTATTTTTAGGTAGGTGGTAGGTGTCAAAGTAACATCCACATGAATGCCTGGATCCAAGGTTACCCAGCAGAACATTGCCCAGAGCACCACACTGCCTCTGCCGGCTTGCCGTCTTCCCATAGTGCATCTTGGTGCCATCTGTTCCACAGGTAAGTGACGCACACACACCCGGCCACCCACAAGATGTAACACAAAATATGACTCATCAGATCAGGCCACCTTCTTACAGTACATTGCTCCATGGTCCGATTCTTGATGCTCACTGTCTTTGTAGGCGCTTTCAGTGGTGGACAGGGGTCAGCATGGCCAGTCTGACCGGTCTGCGCCTACACAGACCCATATGCAGCAAGCTGTGATGCATTGCGTGTTCTGATACCTTTCTATCATAGACATCTTTTTCGGCAATTTGTGCTGCAGTAGCTGTTCTGTGGAATGAACCAGACGGGCTAACTTCTCACATGCATCAATGTCCCGTGGGTCTTCCAACACATCATCTTCATGAACTGACTGTTCTGGTAGGAGTGTGTAGAAGGTCCAGTAGGAGTGTGTTAATTACGAAGGTGTTGATTTTACTGCATTTGTAGTCTGGGAGGGACTTGATGCGTAATCACATTCTACAGTGGTACATTTCTGTTGTTCATCTAGGAGCTGGCCTTTTTTTTTCTTAATTTAAGCTTTAAACTTGGCAGAATATATGTTTCATGTTGAATTTTGCCATACTAACCATGTTTCCCCCCCTTCTTTTGTTTTTAGTGATTTGCAATATGTGATGTACACCCTTAAAATCAACGTTCAGTGTATAAAACATAATTCTCATTTATCCGTGTTTGCAGTGTTTTGTGACAAATTTATAGCATGCATTTGAAACTTGACTTCCATTAACCTCATTCATTTAAACAACCCTGTTCCTTGAAATAATTAAATAATGAATTTCCTTTATTTGGTTGCACCTTTTAAATCCCATTCCTTGACATGGCCAGTTTAATACCTTTCATCTATAATTGACTTAGACTGTACCACTTTTTCTCCATGCTGCAGCGCAATTAGCTATGTTTGTTCATTAAAAGCTAAACTATATTAGACCTCTATGCTTTACTTTAATCTTAATTATATTCCGTTGGGCATGTTGAGGCTTTATAAAAATGCTGAAAATATAGACTTTATCAAATATACCATTAGCATATGCACTTAAACTGTAAATAAGTATTCACATTTGAGTGACAATATTTTTTATTAACAAGTGAAGTAAAATTCTAGACTTGCATGAGGTAGAAGTAGCTAGGTAATATAAATTTTCTGATGTAAATATAAATTTGAAATAATGCTGATTGAAACAAGTCTGGTTGTGTTGTAACCTGAACATCAACATGTTATGAGTATAATCACAAAAAGACTGTTAATGCAGAAGTTTCTTTTCTGAAACTTTATTAATGCTTCTTTTTTCTTCTTAGATTAGATATTACAGATCCTGTTTTTACATTTTCTCCATGTCCTTTCTTTTCTCTTTCAGCGCTTCACCATTATTTCACTGTTTACATTGGCTCATTAGCACATAACTTTATTCTAGTTTCTTCACTGATGAGTTTTTAGCATTATTTATTGCTGCATTACCCAAAAAGACAACGTCCTTTTTTTTGATAAGTGTATTCTAGGTCTCTGTGACTTAATTACTCAGCTATGCTAACTATCCAACTGATGCATCAAAATTAAAGATGCTTTCCCTACTGAAGCCAAAGTTGTGCAACTTCATACTAATGCATAACTGTTCTCTGTTCCGTCAATTATTTGCGCCTTTCAGTATATTTCTAAATAACTGGGGATTCTGTCACAAAGAAACAGGTTTGTTTAATTCACAAATAATGCATTTAAAACAAAGGAGGATCACATTACATTGGTAATTCTGTGTATGCTGTTTTTTTCATGACTGGAGAGACTAAAGAGCCAATGTGTCAAAGACACTCCAAGTCAACACAAATCGCCATAGAAACCGACGTCTTATCCGAGACAGGTGCAGTGGCCAAGATGAAACAAGTTTTGCTGAAATGAGCTTCACAGGAAAACAGATCAAGGGAACTCCAGGAGGCCCTGTTCCTTTGAAGACTGTGAAATGAAACTTGTGAAATGACTGCTGCAAAACAAAAGTGAAGTTAAGCTTATGGGTGTTTACAAATTACTGTAATAAAACGTTTTTTAGGTTGGCCTGAGACATCGATATTGCTGCCAGACATGACCTTCTTTAGTGCTGAAATTAAAAGGAGAAAAATCTGCAACATATGTGGTATTCCATTTTAGCACGCTATTTGAGTGAACACCTTTACTTAATTCAAAAATAAAAGGTCAATTAATATTGATAATGATGAGTGATCCTGGGGTGGCACAGCGGTGCTCTAGGTACCTCATACCAGGGTTCGACTCTCTGCCCTTGCTCCATGTATGTGAAGTTTGCATGTTCTTGTATCTGAATGCATTCTAATAAAGTCCTCTGCATCTTGCCAAGTGTCGCCAAAGCTTTGTGTGAGAACAACCCTTGGGGATTTTTAAACGTATGAATCTTGTCTCTTTCTTCAGATGTGAATTAGACATGCTGTGTTTTCAAAGTCAGTGTCACCGCTGGAGAGCCTATCGCTCTCATGACTCGACTGGTGACAGTCTCTTAGTATATTAAGCCAGGGAAGCACTTTGAAACTTTGAAATAACACTGAGCTCACTCACTCCGACAGCCTCAGATTGTGATGACCCAATCTGCCTCAGGAAGAAGAACGTTAGCTTTAGCAAGTATGTTTACTGCCAGATGTACTGTCTTTTATTTCTCAAAAATAAAAGCACTCATACACACATTTTGCAGGGATTTATATACTTTGCTCAATCCATCCATTTTCTATACCCGCTCAACCTTTCCCAGAGGCTATGGGTGCAAAGCAGGGAACAATGCTGGATGGAGCACCAAGCCATCAAAAGCCACACACAGTATTCACTGCTACAGGGAATTTGGCAACTCCAATTCATGTTTATGTACTGTGGGGGGAAACCAGAGAACCCAGAGGAAACCCCTTAACAACACCAGGAGGACATGCTACCTCCACACACAAGGAGCGATGGTGGAGACTTGAACCCTGTTCCCAGGAAACAGTGCTCACCACTGTGCCACCATGCCATCCTTATTTGTTTAATTTTTAACGTGTTTTTGTGAAAAATGAATGCATTCATCCTGAAGAAATCATATACTTTGTATACTGTTCTCTGATTTATCTGTACCAAGGCAGGCAAGAAACCCTGCAGGATTGAGTCACTTGTGCAGCCTTATTTACTAGGACCATCTCTGTGCATTTGAGTCTCAATCAATCAGCGTGGACACAGACCCCTCTGCTGGATTCCACCTGGAATACTGCAATTGTAAAAATGCTGAAAAAGTCGAAACTGAAAAAAGCACTCGAAAAATATCATCAACCCAACTGTGCCGAAACCTATCCTTATTAAACAGCAAATGCTCAATTCTCTCTGCTTGGTCTGGCACCCTATGCTGCCTGGGATAGGATCCAGCCCCCCCAAGAACCCTGACCAGAATAAATGGTTGACAGTATTATCTTGGAAAAATACATACACATGTGCTTGTTCTTGGTACATTGAAGTTTAACGTGAAAAATGTACGCCGATCTGCCATAACATTGAAACCACTGACAGGTGAAGTGAATAATACTGATTATCTCGTTACAATGGCACCTGTCAAGGATGCCATTATATATTATAGTTATAGTTCTTGAAGTTGACATGTCGGAAGCAAGAGAAATGGGCAAGCGAAAGAGTCTGAGTGACTTTGACAAGGGCCAAATTGTGATGGTCAGACGACTAGGTTAGGGCATCTCCAAAATGACAGGTCTTGTGGGGTGTTCCCAGTATTCAGTGGTCAAGACATACCAAAAGGGGTTCAACGAAGGCCAACCAGTGAATCCATAACATGGTCATGGGCACCGAAGACTCACTGAAGGCTAGCCCGTCTGGCCCAATCCCACAAGAGAGTTACTGTAGTAGAAATTGCTGAAGAAGTTAATGCTGGCTAAAAAAAGTAGCAGAACACCCAATACATCACAGCTTGCTGCATATGGGGCTGTGTAGGCGCACACCAGTCAGAGTGCCCATGCTGACCTCTGTCCACCACAGAAAATGCCTACAATGGGCACATGGGCATCAGAACTACACCACGGAGCAGAAGAAGTTGACCTGGTCTGATGAGTCATGTTGCTGTACCATCAAGTCCGATCGATGGAGGCACCACCTCGCGACTTGATGGACTTAAACGATCTGCCGCTAACATCTTGGTGCCAGAAACCACAAGATCCCTTCAAAACTCTGTGTACATTGGTAAATATTTAGTTAACTCAAGAGTTTTATTTGTCAGATATTCACAGGGAATGCAGTGAAATGCACCGTATAATCACACAGTACAATGTGTTTATACAGCCGCATTTTACTGTATACCTTGCATATAGACATAAACTCTAGGCACAAAAAATATGATGCATGATGATAAACGTCATTGGTTATATTTGGTTTGCCTCTGTTGGGCAAGCAGGCCATATGTTTAGGCCCAACGCCTGCCCTCCTGTATAGATGGGTACATGGATATTTTGCTTAAGCAGTTTGGGTTTATTATCCACCTCCACAATCACTCTGACAGCTCCGACATATACTTACATGTATTTCGGCAACATGTAAGGTATAGAGTACACACAATAGGTGTACTGTAAGTGTAATAAGGCACCAGTATTATAAGAGGCACAAAGGAAGATTTAGATTTCTTAGATTAAATTATAAATGTATGATGTACAATAAAACAGCTCAAATACCGGCAGATTGTATTAATGATTTCCGTTAATGTTGCTCATGATATAGAGGTTTCTGTAGTGATAAATATACAATGACTGTACTGAAGCTTTTTATCTTTCTATTCTTCCTTTTATTTTGAGCTGGCCTCACCTTGCACCAGAACAGATGCATGTACAGTGCTAGTGGGCACTAGCTGTAGCTTAAATAAGGAACATCACACCTTGCTTGCGCCAGCAGAATTGCATCTTAGGGGCTATTCTCTAACACCCTTTGCATCTTTATTTTTCGTCTTTAATACATTACCAGCGCTTGAAACTAATATCTAAATTAAGTAATAAACTGAATATGTAAGTTTTACTTATATACAGTATATACATAGTAGGCAGAAGATGTTATTAATAATTAAAATAAATAAATATTTTAAATGAAATAATTCCTCATATTATTGCGAACAGGAATTAAATTTGGAATTGAATTTTTTTTTAGTCTTTGCTCATTCTGTTTTTCGGTACATTTTACTTGTGCCTTCAGGATTTTTCAGAAAGCAGTTGATAAAAATGGCACAGCTAGATGTACAGAGCCTGACCAGTCTTCCTTAAATAGCATGGGACCTGTTCGGAATATTGATCAGGTTGCAGTATGGAAGAGTGAAAACTGCCCTGTCCTTGGCAAGAGTCATAAATGAAGCGACATATCCATAACTGCATCCATTTGGCAAGCTTTCATGACAATCTAAGGTGTAAGCAGATACTACGTCTGACATTTTAGTCTTTGCAGATGACCCCAAGAATGGATAATGAATTAAAAGTCTCACCTTTTTACACCAATTACACTGAAATATATCATCAGAATATGTCTTTAGGCTTCTGTCTCATGACATTAAAAAATGTACAAGATCCTCTGAGTATAAAAGGTATGCAGTTCTTAGTACTTAATTTGACTATTACAGCATTTTTGCAAACAGGTATGTCAGTGAGTATAACTTTAGGAGTGCGCTACAAATCTGTAGATAGAAAGCAAATGTGTTAAACATAAGCGTAAGAGTTCTGCCCAAAATCAATGTGAGAGCTAAACTCACGTTTTGATTGACAACTTACCCATTTTGATTTCATCTAATCAAGAGCTATGAGGCCCACATATGTGAAAACTGATGCTTTACAATAACCATTTTGATATGACTTTCTGATTTGTATGAGCTACGTACATTTATAAAATGATTCTACACCTTAACAAACAATGTGGAACAGTAAGAAAGACAAACCATATGAAACCCTAGTGCCAGTCTGAGAGCTGATAAAGCGATAACAACCATGATTTTCTTTATATACACCATCATCCATACGACAAATGGATTTGCATCACTGCCTAATCACAACATCTGATCAGGGGGTCTATCTCGAATGAATCTCATCGTGGCCACGCATGACACCACATAACTGTGGTTTTAGACACAGACACATCAACTCATCTATTGCAGGAGCACCTCATAATCTGAATGCACAGGGCTACTCCAAAAGTGTCTTTGATAAAATGTTCCTTTGCCCAGGGACTGTCTTCAGCTGACAAGTATCTGTGGGGGTGGTGACCTTTCAAAGGGACCTGGGTGAGTTGGAGCATTCTACACTAACAGGGATGGATTCTTCTTTGAAGTATTTAATGAAGTCTTACACTATTATCTCCTATCCATTGGCCATCCAAGCCTCCAGTACATCTAGCCGCTTTTTATTCTCAGCACTGTTTATTTTCCAGATAAAACAACCATAGTGCAAACACAGGCAGTGAGTAGACGGCAAGGAGCAGCACAGGAAAGAACTAAGTTCAAATCGTAATTCAAAAAACATTGGTCAAGACAAAGGCAGCAGGTGATGGAAGAAAGCAATTTGGAGAATGTAGTCAAATCCAAAAAGCATGAGAAAAAGCAGAATCCTATGACTCAGACGACAGTTGTAAACATGACAGGGAACTATATCGGAAGTAAGTGTTGCTCAGTATGGTGGAATATCTTGCAACAAGTTAACTAATTTACTTATTTAGTAAATGAGCTCATGAGTTTCAAGTGTGTTAATATTTTGGTGAGGTGGAGTGTGGCCATTCTGGACATGGCTGAAATGAGTCCTGGCTGGATGCTGGTGCAATACAAACAACTCAACAGCCAAAGTGTATTTTTTTCCCTTTTTATTATTGTTTTTCTGCAGATTTTTATTTGCACTCTCCATGCTCTCCAAACTTAATTGCATTCTACAATAAAACTCCAAATGAGAACTTTTCTCATCCTATAAAATGCTCTAGTACTTCTGTCAGCTTCAGTGAAGTTTTCCATTATTTTCAAACGCATGCCAGCAATGTCATTGTAAAAGCCATTACAGGTGCACAACAGAATGTGGTCTGGAGTCCTTCATTTGCGTCACTGTCTCTTTAATTAAGGAAGTTTGGGAAAATCAAAGGAACAGACTTAACATCATCATAGACCCCTAATGCATAGTGACATCTGCCCTTAAGTGCTGATTGAGGCCAGGAATAATATAATGTTATGCTTCCTTCAGAGCATTTGCCGCTACTTATAACTTTGTTTACCTGGAGTTGGGACCAATTTTGGAACAATCATCTATCAGCGACCTGGCACAGGCCGTGTTGCTTGACAGACATACACCTTGCTGTTCGATCTGGCAGAAGCATTCCCCCTGTGTTTGCTTTGGTGCGTAGACGTTTGGGGAGTTTGGGGCCACTGGTCATCTGCAGTGCTGAAGTGATTTATTACATTACTACATTACTGCTGTACTATATTTGTGAGCAGATGGCACTGAGGAGGGAATGGATCACCTCCTTGGGTTTTAATGTTGCGAGATGATCAGGATGTCACACCATATGAGTAAATTATCCAGCTATACAATTGCATGATATATACATCAATTGGCATACATAATACACATTGGTAACTTTGATAATAGCATTTTATTTATTATTAAACCCTGCCAAAATAAGTTTGCCTTCACCATGACCACAGTTGTTTTTGATTTGCCTCTGGGCTCTTTTTTTTATTAGCTTCACTCATTGCACTCTGGCCATATCCTATCCATTTTGTTCTCGAATCTGATGATCAATGGCCTACAGAAACCACAAGGGTGACAGCCGGGGAAGCCCTGGTACGTATTCTTATCCGCTTAGACAAAATCAAAGCAAGCTGTACTCACAGAAATGTGTGATATAAAGGAATGCATAACCATGAGCTCTTTTTTCTGCTTGTATGTCACAGTGAGAGGAGCAGGAGTGGCAACCCTGAAGCACAGTCAGGTGACTGGGGTTATTTGCCTCAGTTGTCTGACTCTGTAATAGTATAGTAATAGTATGTGTTCTGATTGTTTATTTGTTCCCCCCAGATTTAAATTCCATACCTCTTGCTTAATTGAAGCAGCTGTTTTTCATGTGCCCCTTTGTTGGGTTGAATCCATCCCTGCTCAGCCCCTGTAAACCCCAGTAAAACCATTAACCTGTATCACCTGGTTCTGTTTGCCATTCTGACCTGTATGATTCTCACAACCTCCTCACAACCCCAATAACAAATCATATCACGTGCTCCCTGAACTGTTTCCTGGGTGATTTAATTAGAAGTGCAGTCAAGGATTTGAATGTTGTCCTGAGGCACAAATGAGATAAAGAAAAGTAAGAGTATGCACATCAGCGTAATGACCAGACGAACGGGTTTTCAGGAAGCTACACAAAACGAAAACAGAACAAAATCAGTGCCGATTACAAAATGCAGAGTAAAAGGAAAGTTTATATATACGTATTTCCCCTGCATTAAGTACTCAAACATGCATGTGTGTCTTCAGAGTTTTGTAATTCAGATCCTGAGAGTACAATTCCAGACTGGGCTTTTGTTTCAACCAACCAGTTCAATACTCTCTGACTGTGACTCTTTATGCTCAACTGGTTGGTTGAAACAAAATCTTGGTCTGGACTTTTACTCTCTTTCAAGTTAAAAGTCCTTCTTTTTGCATACTTAGTCAGTCATAAATATGACTAATTTAAAACTGCTAGAGCCAATTTGCAATAAGTCTTTCAGGTTCCTATGATGCTGAAGACTGAACCAATATATGTCCTACTTGTTGCATAATGTTATACATTTTTAGAAGAATGCCCTACTATCACACAGGCCGGAATTCCACTTTATATGAGCAGCAGCAGCTAAGGCTGTAATCTAGAGAATCTATTGGGAAGTGTTCCACCTACAGTACACCAGTAAGTGTCTATAAAAGTCATATTGTCCTCTGGAGACAGATCGTTACACCCTAACCTGTATTTTTTGTTACGAAAATAATATAATTCAGATATATGAAATCTGAGGGGCAACATGGTGGTGCAGTGCTTAGCACTGTTGCCTCACACCTCTGGGACCAGGATTCAAGTCTCTGCCTGGGTTACATGTGTGTGGAGTTTGCATGTTCTCCTCTGGGTACTCTGGTTTCCCCCCCCCAGTCCAAAGACTTGCTGAGGCTAATTGGAGTTACTAAATTGCCCATAGGTGTGCATGTGTGAGTGTGCCCTGCGATGGGCTGGCCCCCTGTCCAGGGTTGTTCCCTGCATCATGCCCTTTGCTTCTGGGATAGGCTCCAGAACCCCCACAGCCCAGTAGGATAAGTGGGTTGGAAAATGGATGGATGGATATACAAAAACTATGAAGCCCTTTACAAAGAAAGATTGTGCTTTACAATTGCCAACCTGGGATGTGCATTTGGCTGTGTTGGGTGGGCACTGTGTAAAATATAGTGCTGTATTTACAATTTAAAGTGCTTTAGAAACACTACAGTGGTTTTTATTTTGACACTGGTCTTGGTGTTGTGGGAATATGGGTCTGACATGTCCATTTAGGGGTGTTTGTTTTTATGGTGTCCATTAAAAAAAGCCATAGGCAGCTGTATTTCGAATCCAGTGTTCCTTACTGGATATGTGCCTAACCCCCACCCCCATGCCTTGGGGGGGGGGGGCGTTACTGATGGTAAAGGTCGTTGACCTCAGTACAGCGGGCAGGCAAGGAAGGGGATAAAATGAATTGCTTATATTTGGTTTGTCTCTGTTGAGCATATGTTTGGACCCGCCCCCTGCCCACCTGTATTGGTGGATAGATGGTTATATTTTTCTTCAGCAGGTTTATTATCCAACTCAACGGCGTGGTAGTAAGACCCGTCTGAGGGCCTAAAGTGATTATGGCCTCACCTGCCCTGCTACCTGCACTTTTACAGGAACCCAGTCTGCTCTCACCTCTTTAAAGGAGATCTTCCCTTTGAACAAGGGATGAACTGTCTGCACCAAGCTTCTAAAAGTCCCTGGCTCTCTCCGCCAGAGCAGGTACAAGAAGTCCATGAGGTCGTACCCAGGCAGAACGTGCAGCCGGGACTCTCGTCTCCTCCTGGCGTCCCGAGTGCTTGGAATTCAGCCAGCAGAGAGCGGCCCCTGTTCGCGGGCGCCTGTTGTCTCAAAGCGTTATCTCTTTTAATGAAGATTAAACAGCCTGAATCAGAGGTGCAGACAGCAGAGATGAGAGGGATTGAGACAGAGGACAGGGGGAAATTGGATACTCCTGTAGGGAGCTGTAGAATCTGGTCCAAAATTAAGCCAGATTGAGGAACATAATGGATGACCAAATTGTCTTAAGTAGAAAAGCGTTGCTGCCAAGCCAACAGAACTGATAACAACAATAAAATAACATGAAGCGAAGGAGCATTTTCCAAGTAGTGTGTCTGTTTCATAAGTGCAAAGTACACAACGCAGTCTTAATTGTTCATTATACTTCTGTAATGTCTGCAGGTGTTCCTTACAAATTATATTTATTGATAAAATGTAATATGTTACACATAAACTGTGTCTTCATTTATAAATTAGCCAATTCAGAACAAGCATACATTTTTGTTATACATTTTTGTCATGATTTGTTATAATCATTAAATAGAACACATTGAAGCTCATTTATGAGTGAAACTAGCTGAATATGCTAGTATGTTCTAGCATTCATTATAAATCAAACACTTAATATTAATTATAGTTTTACATTCTGTCTAATAGCTTGTAATTCTTTTTCAAGAACATGAATCTGTATTTTAATAAATGGTTAGAACATCTGCAATGGGATGGGAAGGCTGCCCATCTTGGGTCATTCCTGGCCTCGCACCTGGAGGTTCTGGGTTAGCCCCCGGACCCCCATGACCCTGTGTAGGACAAGAAGGTACAAAAAATGGATGGATGGATGGATGGATGGATGGATGGCTAGAACAATTCAGTAAAATGAAACATTTCAGTAGTTATAATGGGTTATAACTTTTTCTTGAATTGCTAGATTCTCTCATTTACGAGAGAATCATGCTGTATTCATGCTCTATATAATTTCCTGCTATATTATTTTTGGGACCTGTGGCTTTCTTAACTGTTTAGTAATAGGACTGAGTATCAGTAAGAAACAGTAAGAAATGCATGAGAGACTCTTAACCTTTAAAGCAACCTAGACCATGTTGCAAAAATGACCTTTTATTGCCACAGAGAGCTCAGCTCAGAAGAAATGTCCTGTGGTAGCAGCTCCTGACAGGAGGGATATGAGGCTGCTGAAACGGCAGACAGCCCTGGGAATGAGCCCATCTCCACGCGTCTCCTGCATGTCCCCAGCCCCTGGCAGCCGCAGATTGTGGTGACAGAGAGAGAGAGTGAGAGGCTGGTATCCAAGACAAGATTACCTGGACGGACTCAGGGAGAAAACAGACCAGAACAACAAAGTTTGTTTCAGATGGTTGGGAAAATTCACAGCATATAAATATATGTTTGTGGGTGTGTGTAAATTTCTTATTATATAAATGATTGATAATGATTTATAACATACAAAACAATGTACATGTACTTATCTATTGATCTTTCACCCACTTGTCCAGTATGGAGTCACAGGGGCCCTGATGTATTGTGTTTGCACCTGTATCCCAAGCCACACAGCTGGTTAAGGGCTTTGCTTAGGGGCCCAATGGCAAAATCACTTTGCCAGCTGTGGGATTTAAACCACCAACCTAATGAGCACAGAATCCTAACATAGTGAGCCAAGAATCAACCCTGGAAACACCTTGGGTTCACATCTATGGGGAATCAGGAGGCGCCAGTTAGCCAAACTGCACTTCTTTGGACTGCAGGAGGAAATGCACACATCACAGGGAAAAGATGCAAACTTAGCCCACGCATTGCAGGGGTAGAAACCCAAGGGGAGGTACAGAACAGGGCAACCCACTGAACCTACTATTATGTAAGGATCATAAAGACGGAGATGATCTACACATTTAGCTTCAATAAAAATATTTAAATAGATACATAGAGTATATGTATAGATATATGAACAGTACATGTGTAGATATATGAACAGAAGTTAATCCCAGCCTCTAGAAGGTTAGATCTTTTGGTCTAGAATTCTGCCTTGGCCATAACCCAGAACGTCTGACATTAATTGGATTTTAACCTGTAGAGAGTAAAGCAAAAAGCTTAATGAGCAAGTCAAAGTGAAAAATATGGTAGATATTAATAACAGACAGATAAATTTGAACTATTGGAATAAAAATTGGACTCTTATCTTCAGCGGTGATGAATGACATCTGGGTTCTAGAGTGATGAGTGGGAATAAGACTCAGAGAGATCCAAAGTAATTTCTGCACCTGGGGGAGAGTCATACTGTCTTTGAGTTTTAAAATGTATCAGTTGTGAACTATTCGGCAAAGGTGATTTCAATGTTACGTACAGTTGAGGAAGCATAAATTGGAAAGTGGCTTTTTTTTCTCCTCCTGCCATTGCACTGCACAGGGACCGAGGCAGCTGTCACCTATAGTTGGCCACTGTGACATGATGTGTGGGTCAATCATTTAGCGTGAGCCCCACAGCCCTGCGTGATGGAGTACCAGTGACTCCTGTATTGTGCTTATTGTGTTCTATTACTGGGGGGGAGGGGGTGCAGGTTGAAAAGGCAGAGTCTGACGTGCATTAACACTTTACGTTTGGCAGATTAGTGCCGAGTTCCCCTGATCATGCCCCCCCCCAACCCAAGCTGCCCTGTGCAGGGGGGCAAGGCTATTGGCCTACAGAAATTACTTTCGGTCAAGAACAGAATGAAGCAAATCAGGGGAAAAAGAAAAAAAAACAATCCATAATGGTCTGATTGTGCTGAACAGAATGGAATGGTTTCTCGCGAACTGGTGTGATTGTAGAAGAAACTTGAGGACACAGACCAGCATCACAGCTGGGTAATTGCTGCAAAGCACCAATTACATTAGGACCCATTATCTGTCACGGCTTGAGTCATCTGAAATCTAAGGACAGCTACAAGCACATTATGTTCATGATGGATTTAACGCAATAAAAGCTCTCTAATGTTTTCTTGTGTTTCCATCACAAAGAGATGCTGAATAGTATCACACTGACCTCTGGGCCCCTACGTGACTTACATTATCTATTGTATGATGTCATTTTTGTTCATACATAGATTATACACTGTCATGTATTTACATGTTCTATTTCCATGTAATTAATAGCATGGAAAAATATTCAGCATTTGGTAAACAAACCATCCAAGAAAAATAATGTGGGAGAAGAAAGCAACCAAGGGACACTGAAACATCTCGGATTCAACCTGTGACATTTGAAGGTGTTTCATATTCATGACTGGGTTTTACAAAACCAACTGAAGTAAGTCAGGTACAGGGCATTCTGTGAATCCCAGTTACATTATAAACCACATTCTGCAACAGTTGGAGACATTTCAGAGAAGCATTTCATCAGAAGGAGAAGTACTTAGTTTTATATTCGTTTTATTTATGCATGGATGAGATTTCCACCATCACACGAAGACCTTTTTTTTTACTTCAGCTATATTCTGCATCTGAAACAAAAGGCCTGCAGAGATATTTCCAGTTTTGAGTATCATACATCCTGATCCCGATCATTTGGAACAGAAATTATCACCTGTTCCATTCTCATAAAGTACACCCGAGAACCATAGGGCTTGCCAGCAAAATCTGTCTTAATCAGCAAGAGGCAGTTCTGTGTCATCTAAACTCTAATGACCTTCAGGCAAGCTTCCAGTTAAGGACCGTGTCATACTTCTAAGTCTGAGCTCAGTTTTCATCAGCAGAGATGCAGCAGTCAATGCCATGGTTGGTAAAAAATATATATATATACTGCAAAGAAACAGCATACGCAAAGAGATGTGCACCACAGAGGAAGCAGAAGGTCCATCCTTTGCTATACAGGTAAAGAGTAAGTCAGTGGTGATTAAGTTTTGTAATGTGAGACAATATTTGTAGCATACCAAACCCAGATATACAGAATATGACATACACAGATGTGTCACAAGCCTGGGACATTCCAGGCTTGAAGCCCTGAATGGATCCAAACAAGCCGTGAATGATTTGTTTAGCTAAAAGATTTGAACAACCTTTCCCTCAATTTGAGAACTGGGGCTACGGCTCGGATGCTTTAAGGTCCTATCAGCTCCTCTGGACATACACTATATTGCCAAAAGTATTGGGAGATCTGCCTTTACACACACATGAACTTTAATGACATTTCATTCCTAATGCATTGGCTTTAATATGGAGTTGGCCCACCCTTTGCAGCTATAACAGCTTCTGGGAAGGCTGTCCACAAGGTTTAAGAGTGTGATTATGGGAATTTTTGACTATTCTTCCAGGAGAGCATTTGTGAGGTCAGGCACTGATCCCACAGGTGTTCTATCGGGTTGAGGTCAGGGCTCTGTGCAGGCCAGTCAAGTTTCTCCCCACTAGACTTGCTCATCCATGTCCTTATGGACCTTGCTTTGTCCACTGGTGCGCAGTCATGTTGGAACAGGAAGGGGCCATCCCCAAACTGTTCCCACCGAGTTGGGAGCATGAAATTGTCTAAAATGGCTTCAAATGCTGCAACATTAAGAGTTCCGTTCACTGGAACTAAGGGGCTAAGCCCAAGCCCTGAAAAACAACCCCAAACCATAATCCCCCCTCCACCAAACTTTACACTTAACACAATGCAGCCAGGCAGGTTCCGTTCTCCTGCCGACTGCCAAACCCAGACTCGTCCATCGGATTGCCAGACAGAGAAGCATGATTCGCCACTCCAGAGCACTCATCTCCATTGCTCAAGAGTCCAGTGCTTTACATCACTGCATCTGACGCTTTGCACTGCACTTGGTGATGTAAGACTTGGATGCAGCTGCTCGGCCATGGAAACCCATTCCATGAAGTTCTCTACACACTGTTCTTAAGCTAATCTGAAGGCCACATAAAGTTTGGAGGTCTGCAGCTATTGACTCTGCAGACAGTTGGCAACTTCTGCACACTGTGCGCCTCAGCATGCGTTGCCCCCGCTCTGTGATTTTACGTGGCCTGCTACTTCGTGGCTGAGTTGCGGTCGTTCCCAATTGTTTACACTTTGTTATAATACCACTAACAGTTCACCATGGGATATTTAGAGAGGAAATTTCGTGAACAGACTTATTGCACAGGTAGCATCCTATCACGGCACCACGCTTGAATTCACTGAGCTCCTGAGAGGGACCCATTCTTTTGCAAATGTTTGTAGAAGCAGTCTGCATGCCTAGGTGCCTGCTTTTATACACCTGTGGCTATGGAAGTGATTGGAACACCTGAATTCAATGATTTGGAGGCGTGTCCCAATACTTTTGGAAATATAGTGTATGTACTTAACTGATAAGGGCCATTTCAGGGATGTAATATCATTTGTAGATGTTATGGATTTCAAGGCCATGTGTTTCTTGAACCTTTTTAAAGACCTTTCTGAGAAATCTGAGAAATATTTTTTGAGAAGAGTGATAAGGAGCAGGATTGGGATTCAAGTCAAGTGTGTTTTATTGTTTTATTGTCCAAACATCCTTACACGGTTATAAATACAGTGGCACAAAATCAGTTTCCACAGGATTTTCCAGTTTGTGCTTAGTTCCACATACCTTTAGCTTTTTAGGGACAAGATAATGATAATTTCTAATATCTAGCATATACTTTCTAAGCAGGACTTTTATCATAAATGACGTGAGCCTGAGATCAACAATTAAGGTATTATAATTAGTGTTGTCAGTTCATCAGATTTAGCAAAACCAAATACTCAAGATATTCAATGAACGTGGCAGCAACATCAACATGCTGATTGCTGCTGAAGCCTGGCCGCACACTTTAGAATTTGTGTCTAATCTAAAGATTTTCAAGAAATTCATGAAGTAATTTACTACCTCCGTGTAAGTGGTTTGGTCAGATGTCGATGTTAGTTGACTGTAAATCAATTCAAGAATTATACTGAAGTGAAATTTCGAGGTAGTTCTGTGCCTTTCAGTTTGATTTGAGATATATATTGACCTAGTCAAAGAGATCAACCTTGCTTTAAGAACGAGGTTTTAAGACCATTATATTAGGCATAATTTTATGACCCATAATTTTACAGGGCATAATTTTGTGATTTAACTGTCTTGTCTTTTTCATAAGTACCACCATATTTTGCTGTATAAGGAGGTAGCCTTTTGGGCTTGACAATACATTGGCTTTAACCCCAGTACTGTGGAAACCAAATTAAGCAACACCAAAAGTAATAAAAATGCATTGTTTTTAAATGGTAGTGGTAGTGCTGCTGCATTAAATCTCCGTGGTTGGTGGTTCGAATCCCCCACCTGTATGTCTGTGAAGAATCTGCATGTTGTCACTGCGTCACATGATTTTCCGTGAGGTATACTAATGTCCTCCCCCAGTCCAAAGGTGTGGCATCCCTGAATTGCCTGTGGTGTGTGTCTGTATGTGTCCAAAGATGGACTGGCATCACATCCAGTGTGTGGTCCATGCTGCCTAGAACAGGCCCCAGGCTCCAGTGACAAAACTCCTAGCCCCTAGTTTAAACTTTTTTTTGTGTCACATTTTAATATTAACAAACAACATGAAAAATCAATGACATAGTGTATGCTATTTCTAATGCTATTAAAGTAGTTTTGTCAAAGGCCTGTCAAATATATTTTTCTACCAGACAGATATTTATCTGCACAAAAGAGCTTCTAATAAAATTCAAATATCAGACATTGTCTGTAATAGTGGAACAGAGAAGATTAAGATCAAAACATAGCGCTTGGTTAAATATTGATGTTATACAGTCCTTCCACAAGAATATTAAACACTTCCCTGCTATCTGATAAGGGCAAGTAATCATGTGCCGTAAAAATAATTTATTTCTTCATTTAAAACAATTAACTAACCTGAACATGGACAATTAGCCCAGAATGGCTAAAGAAAGTATGGAAGCAGGTGTGTTAGTGTATGCATGGTACATATGCATCTGTAGAAGCTTAATCAAAAGAACTGATCTGTTTGTGGGTTCCTCAGTCTTGTGCTCTATGACCTTTTATGATCTTCACACTGTAAATGTTTCATTTCTATTGTGTTCTTTAGTTTTGTCTATCTTGTAGCATAAAGAGTTTCTCCAATGTAAGATGTGATACAGGCAGTAAGAACATCCAGCAGCTCATCGACTCCAGGTACAGTACAGTTCCATATATATTTACTTTTATTATTACAGTATTATTTATTTATTTATTTTCCAAATGACCTACAAGTTTGTAAAGACAGACTTATGGATTGGACCTCGTTCTTGACCTAGGGACTGCCTGTATTGTCCTGTCTGTTTGGCACCGAACCGCAACCAATTCTGGTATATTTGTACGTGCTGGTAGTAAAGTATTCTGAGTTCTGAGCCCTGCTTAGGATAAGCTCCAGTTCCCCAGTGACCTGTACTGAATAAT